>NC_087252.1:20628116-21278200 GCF_037042905.1 Lytechinus pictus | reverse complement strand
TGGAGGAAGGTGGCTGTACCAAACATGGCGCTCCAAGTTGGGCTTTATCAAACAAACATTGCTGGTGCAGCTGTAACAAGGATGCTTACCTCTATGAATACCCCTGCCCCTACAATGAGCTCCCTTCAGAGAAGTGCTAACACGTGTGGACAAATCATGATGGCAGAAAACAAAAGTGACATGGACAGAAAAAAGAAAAAAGTGAAGGATATACTTGAATGCAGGGGAATGGCAAGGGATACTCCCATAAACATTGAAATTGATCGCCAATACAATTACCCCATTAAGCCATGCCCGACGGAGGACCCCTTTTGCCCCAGCAAGTCAGTCTAGGGACACAGTAGCTGAAAATGTTACCCATGAAAAGTACATCATAGCATATAATGGAACAAATAAGCTGTGTCGGCACGGGCAAAGGCTTATCAGGGAGGGAAAGAAGCCTGTATGCCCCAATCATGGAAAGTGCACTGCAACTATACCACTCTCTGCAAACATTGGAGATGAGGAGGTTGGAGGAGAGCGGTGTGCTGAGATGCTACTTGAGGGATCAGAAAGCATAACGTTGGGGGCAGTAACTACAGATAGCGATGGTCACTTCGCAAGAGGGGTAAGGAAAGTAATGAAAGAAAGAGCAAATATAGACCCAGAGTCACTTCTGTGTAGCACTCACCTGAACCGAGGCTTGGCACGAAGGCTTGGTAAAATTCAACTCAGCAAGCAGGCTTTTCCAGCAAAGTATGTCACAGGGCGGCACAAACTGCAGAGGAATTTTGCTGATGACATTGCATACCGCATTCAGGCTGAAATGGAAGCAGCAAAAATGAAAAGAGGTGACATATCAAAAGTGGATTTTGGCAAGTGTGTGCCAGCTATCCTTCTCTGCTTCACTGGAAATCATGAATTGTGTCATATAAATAGTAATGTGTGCAGAGGTAACTTTGAATTTTTCTACTCCAGTCTCAGAGTTAGACAAACAACTGTTTCACAAAACTTGATCGACAACGAATAGAGACTGTTATTATGCATCGTCTGAAACCATCTACTGTAACAAAATCAAGGCTTCTCAGCACAACCCAGAAATGTGAGTCAATGAACAGTGCATTTAACACCACCCAGCCAAAGCAGACTAAAACCTTTACCAGGAACTATGCAGGTAGAGATCATTCTGCTATCAGCTTGACCAATAACGGAGCAGGGGCATCCATCCTCTCCAAGACTGCAGCAGCAAAGGTTCGATTGTCTCGGAGTCCCAGAGTCGTGAAGAGACTGAAAGAGATGCAGAAAAGACGGGATTATTGGAGGGCCAGATCAAAGATGATTAAAGTCAAGCATGCAAGAGCTCTTCATCGCCTGTATAAGTTTAGACTATACGAAAGGAAGCGAATGGACATAAACTCGAAAGAATGCTATATGAAAGGACAGTTGGAACAAGACCATAATCATATCTATGTAGATCATAACTATGATAGAACCCTGTTGAACACTGTAAGTGAGAGTGATACTGACAGTGATTAGACTCTCCCTTTTTTACAGGCAATAATTCTGCTAAGAATATAGACATGGTCTACATTCTAATGGGCAGGCTAAATTTAGACCATGGAGACTAACTCTAACTCTTATTTGGCATCAACTTATTATCTAGCCCACAGTCAATTAGGTCTAGATTTAGATCAGGCCTATAAACACATGAAGAATTGAAGTTGTACTAATTGTAACAAATAAATCAAAGTTATTCCTAAAAGTTGTAGCCTACCATAATAAGCCTACCTCATTGGGCTGGGGGACCTAGTCAAATAAGGGAGGAGCAATACTAACTTTTATGGATCAAACTTTAATTAAAGATACATAATGGTCTGGTTCCGTGCCCAAGACATCTTTGCAAAGAATTGCAATTCCGTCGAGATATGTTTTCCTCATGGCTTTCAAGTACCAAATGTGCTGGTCTAACGCAGGCAGGCTCACAACACAAATGGGACACTTCAAGCTCAGATGGCAAGGACCAAGACCTGGCAATACTGGTCATATAGGCCACCCTGTGTGCTGCGCGCACAGTCTTGCCTATCCCTGGTATTGTCACATCCATACACTTATATTTGGAGCCTGTCTTGCTCCTCCCATGGAAAATCCAACACTGAGATATTGGGTCCCCCTCTGCCCCACTATGCTTCCCTCTAATCTTATCTGCGTAATGACGACACCATTCTTCCTTTTCCAGATTCTTTAATTCTCTCCTCCCCATTCCTCTGCCAACTGCAGCAACAGCCATAATCACTCAATATACCGTATCTAACTCAGTATACAGTGGTAGCGATCAAACTAACGTTAATTAGTGTAGCACAGCACAGCTGCATACCGGTACCGGTAATCGTCGGTAGATGTGGATGAAGTTATGTACACACAAGTTAGGCTAAGGCCCTAAGTTAGGCTATATACATAGAAGCTTAGTTACTTACCTGCTTACCGCCTGCTTAGCCCAATTCTCCCACTTTACTGCATCTCCTGATGATTGAAATGTGGATATTAGTGAAAAATAAGTATTTTTGACAAGTTTTAGTACGTATTTCATCGACTTACTGAAAACTGAGATTTTCCCCTATTTTGGCTATAGGTACCACAGGCCTAACTCATTCCCCATAGACTCGTGTGTTAAATTGGCACTTTGAAAAATTCATAAAAAATAAGGATGAAATTCGGGGGTCGAATGTTTACTACCAGTGGATAGGATATTTATCTGGCAATCCATATCTGACCAGAAAAGGGTCCCTCGACCGGCTCATTTTAAAAATAAATTGGCGTGTTTGAAGACACCGTCGGGGGGAGCAGATTCATCACCTCAAACAGCAAAATAGCCCTAATCCTTCCGCCAGTCAGAATATAGTCCAAAATTGGTGATATTTCTTCCCAATTTGGGAAAAGGAAGTTCAGTAATTACCAAAAATAGAATCAGTGTTAGATGGACAATCATATGCATACACTTTGTCAATCAGCCATATCAAAATTAAAAAAATAGCAATGGGTTGGCTCGAATGAATATCTCTTGCTTTCCCAATGTTAATAGGCCCATGCGGCCTGTAATGTCTCATGTGTACTTTTTTTCATTATTTCAGCCTCCTTGCTATTCCTTTACACCTCCATACTCACATTATAACAAAAAATTGCACCAATAATTCAAATGTATTTGGTAATGACTCATTTAATGGAACCCATAAATGTACATGTTTATATGTATTTTACACAATCCTTACTGTATCCCCATAAATGAATGCAATGTACAAGCAGATACACTTAGCAACATGGAGGTATAAAGATGCACAATTTCTGATCATAACCGGGTGCTAGATGACCCAAGGCAATGTCCTTCATCATACTTAAATAATTTTCAGATGAATAATAAGAAAACAATAAAGCAATGTGTACTGTATGCATACTTTAAACATTTGTCTTTTCTTTTGCAGTTAATGAGCATTATATCAATATGGAGAGTTAATGAGCATTACATTAATATGGAGAGAGAATGAGGAAGATATATGAGATAAAGAGAGAGAGAGTATTAAATATTAATACCATATTGAGGAGAAAGAGGGGATGGGGTGAGAGAGGGGGGGGGGGTGGGATGAAACTGGATGGATGGATGGATGGATGGATGGAAGGAATAGATAGAGATACATTGCATGGTGGCTGTGCAGGTCTATTGCAGAAATTTGAACATCATAAATTTGGATTTCTAATGTGATAATCAGGTTTAATTTGTGGTAGAACAGAACAAAGCAAGTATAGTATGAACTCACTGATGCATACAAGAGTGCAAATAAACTATACCCTTCAACCAATCACAAGAAGAGCTCAATTAAGTGAGTGTGAGAGAGAAAGAGATGGGGGTATGATGCATCTCATATAAACACACTACTCAGTGGTTCTTGTCACCCAACAGTAAAGCAAATTCAGTCAAGATGGGTAGGAAGAAAGATTCATATAATAAAAGGAAAAGGACACATTTTAAAGTTAACAACCAACCCTGGAATAAAGGCCAGTCATGTGAAAGGCAACTGCTGAAGTCTACCAGTTATGTGCGACTGACAAACAATGATATGGAAAGAACAACTTCAGTCCTTGGTGATCAACTGACAGGCAACATTGAGACACAAGTTAAGACAGTAATGCTTCTTCGCCCCAAAGTGGAAGAAAGTTTACCTGTTCAAGAGTTCACAGAGCCAACATCTTTATCTGGGAATGTCACTGGTAATCGCTTTGTGGACATGGAGAAATTGGCAGAGTGTTTCAATAAAGTGATCAGTCAACATCAAGCCAGTAGTCATTCTTGTCTTGCTCCCAATCTGTTGATAAGTGAGAAAGGTGAAAATATTAGAGGACTAGCAGTAAGTGAGCAGTTCCAGTGTACCAATTGCAATTTCAAGAGCACCAGCCAAAAACTATACAAGGAGATTGAAAGCAACAGGCCAGGGAGGAAGGTGGCTGTACCAAACATGGCGCTCCAAGTTGGGCTTTATCAAACAAACATTGCTGGTGCAGCTGTAACAAGGATGCTTACCTCTATGAATACCCCTGCCCCTACAATGAGCTCCCTTCAGAGAAGTGCTAACACGTGTGGACAAATCATGATGGCAGAAAACAAAAGTGACATGGACAGAAAAAAGAAAAAAGTGAAGGATATACTTGAATGCAGGGGAATGGCAAGGGATACTCCCATAAACATTGAAATTGATCGCCAATACAATACCCCATTAAGCCATGCCCGACGGAGGACCCCTTTTGCCCCAGCAAGTCAGTCTAGGGACACAGTAGCTGAAAATGTTACCCATGAAAAGTACATCATAGCATATAATGGAACAAATAAGCTGTGTCGGCACGGGCAAAGGCTTATCAGGGAGGGAAAGAAGCCTGTATGCCCCAATCATGGAAAGTGCACTGCAACTATACCACTCTCTGCAAACATTGGAGATGAGGAGGTTGGAGGAGAGCGGTGTGCTGAGATGCTACTTGAGGGATCAGAAAGCATAACGTTGGGGGCAGTAACTACAGATAGCGATGGTCACTTCGCAAGAGGGGTAAGGAAAGTAATGAAAGAAAGAGCAAATATAGACCCAGAGTCACTTCTGTGTAGCACTCACCTGAACCGAGGCTTGGCACGAAGGCTTGGTAAAATTCAACTCAGCAAGCAGGCTTTTCCAGCAAAGTATGTCACAGGGCGGCACAAACTGCAGAGGAATTTTGCTGATGACATTGCATACCGCATTCAGGCTGAAATGGAAGCAGCAAAAATGAAAAGAGGTGACATATCAAAAGTGGATTTTGGCAAGTGTGTGCCAGCTATCCTTCTCTGCTTCACTGGAAATCATGAATTGTGTCATATAAATAGTAATGTGTGCAGAGGTAACTTTGAATTTTTCTACTCCAGTCTCAGAGTTAGACAAACAACATGTTTCACAAAACTTGATCGACAACGAATAGAGACTGTTATTATGCATCGTCTGAAACCATCTACTGTAACAAAATCAAGGCTTCTCAGCACAACCCAGAAATGTGAGTCAATGAACAGTGCATTTAACACCACCCAGCCAAAGCAGACTAAAACCTTTACCAGGAACTATGCAGGTAGAGATCATTCTGCTATCAGCTTGACCAATAACGGAGCAGGGGCATCCATCCTCTCCAAGACTGCAGCAGCAAAGGTTCGATTGTCTCGGAGTCCCAGAGTCGTGAAGAGACTGAAAGAGATGCAGAAAAGACGGGATTATTGGAGGGCCAGATCAAAGATGATTAAAGTCAAGCATGCAAGAGCTCTTCATCGCCTGTATAAGTTTAGACTATACGAAAGGAAGCGAATGGACATAAACTCGAAAGAATGCTATATGAAAGGACAGTTGGAACAAGACCATAATCATATCTATGTAGATCATAACTATGATAGAACCCTGTTGAACACTGTAAGTGAGAGTGATACTGACAGTGATTAGACTCTCCCTTTTTTACAGGCAATAATTCTGCTAAGAATATAGACATGGTCTACATTCTAATGGGCAGGCTAAATTTAGACCATGGAGACTAACTCTAACTCTTATTTGGCATCAACTTATTATCTAGCCCACAGTCAATTAGGTCTAGATTTAGATCAGGCCTATAAACACATGAAGAATTGAAGTTGTACTAATTGTAACAAATAAATCAAAGTTATTCCTAAAAGTTGTAGCCTACCATAATAAGCCTACCTCATTGGGCTGGGGGACCTAGTCAAATAAGGGAGGAGCAATACTAACTTTTATGGATCAAACTTTAATTAAAGATACATAATGGTCTGGTTCCGTGCCCAAGACATCTTTGCAAAGAATTGCAATTCCGTCGAGATATGTTTTCCTCATGGCTTTCAAGTACCAAATGTGCTGGTCTAACGCAGGCAGGCTCACAACACAAATGGGACACTTCAAGCTCAGATGGCAAGGACCAAGACCTGGCAATACTGGTCATATAGGCCACCCTGTGTGCTGCGCGCACAGTCTTGCCTATCCCTGGTATTGTCACATCCATACACTTATATTTGGAGCCTGTCTTGCTCCTCCCATGGAAAATCCAACACTGAGATATTGGGTCCCCCTCTGCCCCACTATGCTTCCCTCTAATCTTATCTGCGTAATGACGACACCATTCTTCCTTTTCCAGATTCTTTAATTCTCTCCTCCCCATTCCTCTGCCAACTGCAGCAACAGCCATAATCACTCAATATACCGTATCTAACTCAGTATACAGTGGTAGCGATCAAACTAACGTTAATTAGTGTAGCACAGCACAGCTGCATACCGGTACCGGTAATCGTCGGTAGATGTGGATGAAGTTATGTACACACAAGTTAGGCTAAGGCCCTAAGTTAGGCTATATACATAGAAGCTTAGTTACTTACCTGCTTACCGCCTGCTTAGCCCAATTCTCCCACTTTACTGCATCTCCTGATGATTGAAATGTGGATATTAGTGAAAAATAAGTATTTTTGACAAGTTTTAGTACGTATTTCATCGACTTACTGAAAACTGAGATTTTCCCCTATTTTGGCTATAGGTACCACAGGCCTAACTCATTCCCCATAGACTCGTGTGTTAAATTGGCACTTTGAAAAATTCATAAAAAATAAGGATGAAATTCGGGGGTCGAATGTTTACTACCAGTGGATAGGATATTTATCTGGCAATCCATATCTGACCAGAAAAGGGTCCCTCGACCGGCTCATTTTAAAAATAAATTGGCGTGTTTGAAGACACCGTCGGGGGGAGCAGATTCATCACCTCAAACAGCAAAATAGCCCTAATCCTTCCGCCAGTCAGAATATAGTCCAAAATTGGTGATATTTCTTCCCAATTTGGGAAAAGGAAGTTCAGTAATTACCAAAAATAGAATCAGTGTTAGATGGACAATCATATGCATACACTTTGTCAATCAGCCATATCAAAATTAAAAAAATAGCAATGGGTTGGCTCGAATGAATATCTCTTGCTTTCCCAATGTTAATAGGCCCATGCGGCCTGTAATGTCTCATGTGTACTTTTTTTCATTATTTCAGCCTCCTTGCTATTCCTTTACACCTCCATACTCACATTATAACAAAAAATTGCACCAATAATTCAAATGTATTTGGTAATGACTCATTTAATGGAACCCATAAATGTACATGTTTATATGTATTTTACACAATCCTTACTGTATCCCCATAAATGAATGCAATGTACAAGCAGATACACTTAGCAACATGGAGGTATAAAGATGCACAATTTCTGATCATAACCGGGTGCTAGATGACCCAAGGCAATGTCCTTCATCATACTTAAATAATTTTCAGATGAATAATAAGAAAACAATAAAGCAATGTGTACTGTATGCATACTTTAAACATTTGTCTTTTCTTTTGCAGTTAATGAGCATTATATCAATATGGAGAGTTAATGAGCATTACATTAATATGGAGAGAGAATGAGGAAGATATATGAGATAAAGAGAGAGAGAGTATTAAATATTAATACCATATTGAGGAGAAAGAGGGGATGGGGTGAGAGAGGGGGGGGGGGGTGGGATGAAACTGGATGGATGGATGGATGGATGGATGGAAGGAATAGATAGAGATACATTGCATGGTGGCTGTGCAGGTCTATTGCAGAAATTTGAACATCATAAATTTGGATTTCTAATGTGATAATCAGGTTTAATTTGTGGTAGAACAGAACAAAGCAAGTATAGTATGAACTCACTGATGCATACAAGAGTGCAAATAAACTATACCCTTCAACCAATCACAAGAAGAGCTCAATTAAGTGAGTGTGAGAGAGAAAGAGATGGGGGTATGATGCATCTCATATAAACACACTACTCAGTGGTTCTTGTCACCCAACAGTAAAGCAAATTCAGTCAAGATGGGTAGGAAGAAAGATTCATATAATAAAAGGAAAAGGACACATTTTAAAGTTAACAACCAACCCTGGAATAAAGGCCAGTCATGTGAAAGGCAACTGCTGAAGTCTACCAGTTATGTGCGACTGACAAACAATGATATGGAAAGAACAACTTCAGTCCTTGGTGATCAACTGACAGGCAACATTGAGACACAAGTTAAGACAGTAATGCTTCTTCGCCCCAAAGTGGAAGAAAGTTTACCTGTTCAAGAGTTCACAGAGCCAACATCTTTATCTGGGAATGTCACTGGTAATCGCTTTGTGGACATGGAGAAATTGGCAGAGTGTTTCAATAAAGTGATCAGTCAACATCAAGCCAGTAGTCATTCTTGTCTTGCTCCCAATCTGTTGATAAGTGAGAAAGGTGAAAATATTAGAGGACTAGCAGTAAGTGAGCAGTTCCAGTGTACCAATTGCAATTTCAAGAGCACCAGCCAAAAACTATACAAGGAGATTGAAAGCAACAGGCCAGGGAGGAAGGTGGCTGTACCAAACATGGCGCTCCAAGTTGGGCTTTATCAAACAAACATTGCTGGTGCAGCTGTAACAAGGATGCTTACCTCTATGAATACCCCTGCCCCTACAATGAGCTCCCTTCAGAGAAGTGCTAACACGTGTGGACAAATCATGATGGCAGAAAACAAAAGTGACATGGACAGAAAAAAGAAAAAAGTGAAGGATATACTTGAATGCAGGGGAATGGCAAGGGATACTCCCATAAACATTGAAATTGATCGCCAATACAATACCCCATTAAGCCATGCCCGACGGAGGACCCCTTTTGCCCCAGCAAGTCAGTCTAGGGACACAGTAGCTGAAAATGTTACCCATGAAAAGTACATCATAGCATATAATGGAACAAATAAGCTGTGTCGGCACGGGCAAAGGCTTATCAGGGAGGGAAAGAAGCCTGTATGCCCCAATCATGGAAAGTGCACTGCAACTATACCACTCTCTGCAAACATTGGAGATGAGGAGGTTGGAGGAGAGCGGTGTGCTGAGATGCTACTTGAGGGATCAGAAAGCATAACGTTGGGGGCAGTAACTACAGATAGCGATGGTCACTTCGCAAGAGGGGTAAGGAAAGTAATGAAAGAAAGAGCAAATATAGACCCAGAGTCACTTCTGTGTAGCACTCACCTGAACCGAGGCTTGGCACGAAGGCTTGGTAAAATTCAACTCAGCAAGCAGGCTTTTCCAGCAAAGTATGTCACAGGGCGGCACAAACTGCAGAGGAATTTTGCTGATGACATTGCATACCGCATTCAGGCTGAAATGGAAGCAGCAAAAATGAAAAGAGGTGACATATCAAAAGTGGATTTTGGCAAGTGTGTGCCAGCTATCCTTCTCTGCTTCACTGGAAATCATGAATTGTGTCATATAAATAGTAATGTGTGCAGAGGTAACTTTGAATTTTTCTACTCCAGTCTCAGAGTTAGACAAACAACATGTTTCACAAAACTTGATCGACAACGAATAGAGACTGTTATTATGCATCGTCTGAAACCATCTACTGTAACAAAATCAAGGCTTCTCAGCACAACCCAGAAATGTGAGTCAATGAACAGTGCATTTAACACCACCCAGCCAAAGCAGACTAAAACCTTTACCAGGAACTATGCAGGTAGAGATCATTCTGCTATCAGCTTGACCAATAACGGAGCAGGGGCATCCATCCTCTCCAAGACTGCAGCAGCAAAGGTTCGATTGTCTCGGAGTCCCAGAGTCGTGAAGAGACTGAAAGAGATGCAGAAAAGACGGGATTATTGGAGGGCCAGATCAAAGATGATTAAAGTCAAGCATGCAAGAGCTCTTCATCGCCTGTATAAGTTTAGACTATACGAAAGGAAGCGAATGGACATAAACTCGAAAGAATGCTATATGAAAGGACAGTTGGAACAAGACCATAATCATATCTATGTAGATCATAACTATGATAGAACCCTGTTGAACACTGTAAGTGAGAGTGATACTGACAGTGATTAGACTCTCCCTTTTTTACAGGCAATAATTCTGCTAAGAATATAGACATGGTCTACATTCTAATGGGCAGGCTAAATTTAGACCATGGAGACTAACTCTAACTCTTATTTGGCATCAACTTATTATCTAGCCCACAGTCAATTAGGTCTAGATTTAGATCAGGCCTATAAACACATGAAGAATTGAAGTTGTACTAATTGTAACAAATAAATCAAAGTTATTCCTAAAAGTTGTAGCCTACCATAATAAGCCTACCTCATTGGGCTGGGGGACCTAGTCAAATAAGGGAGGAGCAATACTAACTTTTATGGATCAAACTTTAATTAAAGATACATAATGGTCTGGTTCCGTGCCCAAGACATCTTTGCAAAGAATTGCAATTCCGTCGAGATATGTTTTCCTCATGGCTTTCAAGTACCAAATGTGCTGGTCTAACGCAGGCAGGCTCACAACACAAATGGGACACTTCAAGCTCAGATGGCAAGGACCAAGACCTGGCAATACTGGTCATATAGGCCACCCTGTGTGCTGCGCGCACAGTCTTGCCTATCCCTGGTATTGTCACATCCATACACTTATATTTGGAGCCTGTCTTGCTCCTCCCATGGAAAATCCAACACTGAGATATTGGGTCCCCCTCTGCCCCACTATGCTTCCCTCTAATCTTATCTGCGTAATGACGACACCATTCTTCCTTTTCCAGATTCTTTAATTCTCTCCTCCCCATTCCTCTGCCAACTGCAGCAACAGCCATAATCACTCAATATACCGTATCTAACTCAGTATACAGTGGTAGCGATCAAACTAACGTTAATTAGTGTAGCACAGCACAGCTGCATACCGGTACCGGTAATCGTCGGTAGATGTGGATGAAGTTATGTACACACAAGTTAGGCTAAGGCCCTAAGTTAGGCTATATACATAGAAGCTTAGTTACTTACCTGCTTACCGCCTGCTTAGCCCAATTCTCCCACTTTACTGCATCTCCTGATGATTGAAATGTGGATATTAGTGAAAAATAAGTATTTTTGACAAGTTTTAGTACGTATTTCATCGACTTACTGAAAACTGAGATTTTCCCCTATTTTGGCTATAGGTACCACAGGCCTAACTCATTCCCCATAGACTCGTGTGTTAAATTGGCACTTTGAAAAATTCATAAAAAATAAGGATGAAATTCGGGGGTCGAATGTTTACTACCAGTGGATAGGATATTTATCTGGCAATCCATATCTGACCAGAAAAGGGTCCCTCGACCGGCTCATTTTAAAAATAAATTGGCGTGTTTGAAGACACCGTCGGGGGGAGCAGATTCATCACCTCAAACAGCAAAATAGCCCTAATCCTTCCGCCAGTCAGAATATAGTCCAAAATTGGTGATATTTCTTCCCAATTTGGGAAAAGGAAGTTCAGTAATTACCAAAAATAGAATCAGTGTTAGATGGACAATCATATGCATACACTTTGTCAATCAGCCATATCAAAATTAAAAAAATAGCAATGGGTTGGCTCGAATGAATATCTCTTGCTTTCCCAATGTTAATAGGCCCATGCGGCCTGTAATGTCTCATGTGTACTTTTTTTCATTATTTCAGCCTCCTTGCTATTCCTTTACACCTCCATACTCACATTATAACAAAAAATTGCACCAATAATTCAAATGTATTTGGTAATGACTCATTTAATGGAACCCATAAATGTACATGTTTATATGTATTTTACACAATCCTTACTGTATCCCCATAAATGAATGCAATGTACAAGCAGATACACTTAGCAACATGGAGGTATAAAGATGCACAATTTCTGATCATAACCGGGTGCTAGATGACCCAAGGCAATGTCCTTCATCATACTTAAATAATTTTCAGATGAATAATAAGAAAACAATAAAGCAATGTGTACTGTATGCATACTTTAAACATTTGTCTTTTCTTTTGCAGTTAATGAGCATTATATCAATATGGAGAGTTAATGAGCATTACATTAATATGGAGAGAGAATGAGGAAGATATATGAGATAAAGAGAGAGAGAGTATTAAATATTAATACCATATTGAGGAGAAAGAGGGGATGGGGTGAGAGAGGGGGGGGGGGGTGGGATGAAACTGGATGGATGGATGGATGGATGGATGGAAGGAATAGATAGAGATACATTGCATGGTGGCTGTGCAGGTCTATTGCAGAAATTTGAACATCATAAATTTGGATTTCTAATGTGATAATCAGGTTTAATTTGTGGTAGAACAGAACAAAGCAAGTATAGTATGAACTCACTGATGCATACAAGAGTGCAAATAAACTATACCCTTCAACCAATCACAAGAAGAGCTCAATTAAGTGAGTGTGAGAGAGAAAGAGATGGGGGTATGATGCATCTCATATAAACACACTACTCAGTGGTTCTTGTCACCCAACAGTAAAGCAAATTCAGTCAAGATGGGTAGGAAGAAAGATTCATATAATAAAAGGAAAAGGACACATTTTAAAGTTAACAACCAACCCTGGAATAAAGGCCAGTCATGTGAAAGGCAACTGCTGAAGTCTACCAGTTATGTGCGACTGACAAACAATGATATGGAAAGAACAACTTCAGTCCTTGGTGATCAACTGACAGGCAACATTGAGACACAAGTTAAGACAGTAATGCTTCTTCGCCCCAAAGTGGAAGAAAGTTTACCTGTTCAAGAGTTCACAGAGCCAACATCTTTATCTGGGAATGTCACTGGTAATCGCTTTGTGGACATGGAGAAATTGGCAGAGTGTTTCAATAAAGTGATCAGTCAACATCAAGCCAGTAGTCATTCTTGTCTTGCTCCCAATCTGTTGATAAGTGAGAAAGGTGAAAATATTAGAGGACTAGCAGTAAGTGAGCAGTTCCAGTGTACCAATTGCAATTTCAAGAGCACCAGCCAAAAACTATACAAGGAGATTGAAAGCAACAGGCCAGGGAGGAAGGTGGCTGTACCAAACATGGCGCTCCAAGTTGGGCTTTATCAAACAAACATTGCTGGTGCAGCTGTAACAAGGATGCTTACCTCTATGAATACCCCTGCCCCTACAATGAGCTCCCTTCAGAGAAGTGCTAACACGTGTGGACAAATCATGATGGCAGAAAACAAAAGTGACATGGACAGAAAAAAGAAAAAAGTGAAGGATATACTTGAATGCAGGGGAATGGCAAGGGATACTCCCATAAACATTGAAATTGATCGCCAATACAATACCCCATTAAGCCATGCCCGACGGAGGACCCCTTTTGCCCCAGCAAGTCAGTCTAGGGACACAGTAGCTGAAAATGTTACCCATGAAAAGTACATCATAGCATATAATGGAACAAATAAGCTGTGTCGGCACGGGCAAAGGCTTATCAGGGAGGGAAAGAAGCCTGTATGCCCCAATCATGGAAAGTGCACTGCAACTATACCACTCTCTGCAAACATTGGAGATGAGGAGGTTGGAGGAGAGCGGTGTGCTGAGATGCTACTTGAGGGATCAGAAAGCATAACGTTGGGGGCAGTAACTACAGATAGCGATGGTCACTTCGCAAGAGGGGTAAGGAAAGTAATGAAAGAAAGAGCAAATATAGACCCAGAGTCACTTCTGTGTAGCACTCACCTGAACCGAGGCTTGGCACGAAGGCTTGGTAAAATTCAACTCAGCAAGCAGGCTTTTCCAGCAAAGTATGTCACAGGGCGGCACAAACTGCAGAGGAATTTTGCTGATGACATTGCATACCGCATTCAGGCTGAAATGGAAGCAGCAAAAATGAAAAGAGGTGACATATCAAAAGTGGATTTTGGCAAGTGTGTGCCAGCTATCCTTCTCTGCTTCACTGGAAATCATGAATTGTGTCATATAAATAGTAATGTGTGCAGAGGTAACTTTGAATTTTTCTACTCCAGTCTCAGAGTTAGACAAACAACATGTTTCACAAAACTTGATCGACAACGAATAGAGACTGTTATTATGCATCGTCTGAAACCATCTACTGTAACAAAATCAAGGCTTCTCAGCACAACCCAGAAATGTGAGTCAATGAACAGTGCATTTAACACCACCCAGCCAAAGCAGACTAAAACCTTTACCAGGAACTATGCAGGTAGAGATCATTCTGCTATCAGCTTGACCAATAACGGAGCAGGGGCATCCATCCTCTCCAAGACTGCAGCAGCAAAGGTTCGATTGTCTCGGAGTCCCAGAGTCGTGAAGAGACTGAAAGAGATGCAGAAAAGACGGGATTATTGGAGGGCCAGATCAAAGATGATTAAAGTCAAGCATGCAAGAGCTCTTCATCGCCTGTATAAGTTTAGACTATACGAAAGGAAGCGAATGGACATAAACTCGAAAGAATGCTATATGAAAGGACAGTTGGAACAAGACCATAATCATATCTATGTAGATCATAACTATGATAGAACCCTGTTGAACACTGTAAGTGAGAGTGATACTGACAGTGATTAGACTCTCCCTTTTTTACAGGCAATAATTCTGCTAAGAATATAGACATGGTCTACATTCTAATGGGCAGGCTAAATTTAGACCATGGAGACTAACTCTAACTCTTATTTGGCATCAACTTATTATCTAGCCCACAGTCAATTAGGTCTAGATTTAGATCAGGCCTATAAACACATGAAGAATTGAAGTTGTACTAATTGTAACAAATAAATCAAAGTTATTCCTAAAAGTTGTAGCCTACCATAATAAGCCTACCTCATTGGGCTGGGGGACCTAGTCAAATAAGGGAGGAGCAATACTAACTTTTATGGATCAAACTTTAATTAAAGATACATAATGGTCTGGTTCCGTGCCCAAGACATCTTTGCAAAGAATTGCAATTCCGTCGAGATATGTTTTCCTCATGGCTTTCAAGTACCAAATGTGCTGGTCTAACGCAGGCAGGCTCACAACACAAATGGGACACTTCAAGCTCAGATGGCAAGGACCAAGACCTGGCAATACTGGTCATATAGGCCACCCTGTGTGCTGCGCGCACAGTCTTGCCTATCCCTGGTATTGTCACATCCATACACTTATATTTGGAGCCTGTCTTGCTCCTCCCATGGAAAATCCAACACTGAGATATTGGGTCCCCCTCTGCCCCACTATGCTTCCCTCTAATCTTATCTGCGTAATGACGACACCATTCTTCCTTTTCCAGATTCTTTAATTCTCTCCTCCCCATTCCTCTGCCAACTGCAGCAACAGCCATAATCACTCAATATACCGTATCTAACTCAGTATACAGTGGTAGCGATCAAACTAACGTTAATTAGTGTAGCACAGCACAGCTGCATACCGGTACCGGTAATCGTCGGTAGATGTGGATGAAGTTATGTACACACAAGTTAGGCTAAGGCCCTAAGTTAGGCTATATACATAGAAGCTTAGTTACTTACCTGCTTACCGCCTGCTTAGCCCAATTCTCCCACTTTACTGCATCTCCTGATGATTGAAATGTGGATATTAGTGAAAAATAAGTATTTTTGACAAGTTTTAGTACGTATTTCATCGACTTACTGAAAACTGAGATTTTCCCCTATTTTGGCTATAGGTACCACAGGCCTAACTCATTCCCCATAGACTCGTGTGTTAAATTGGCACTTTGAAAAATTCATAAAAAATAAGGATGAAATTCGGGGGTCGAATGTTTACTACCAGTGGATAGGATATTTATCTGGCAATCCATATCTGACCAGAAAAGGGTCCCTCGACCGGCTCATTTTAAAAATAAATTGGCGTGTTTGAAGACACCGTCGGGGGGAGCAGATTCATCACCTCAAACAGCAAAATAGCCCTAATCCTTCCGCCAGTCAGAATATAGTCCAAAATTGGTGATATTTCTTCCCAATTTGGGAAAAGGAAGTTCAGTAATTACCAAAAATAGAATCAGTGTTAGATGGACAATCATATGCATACACTTTGTCAATCAGCCATATCAAAATTAAAAAAATAGCAATGGGTTGGCTCGAATGAATATCTCTTGCTTTCCCAATGTTAATAGGCCCATGCGGCCTGTAATGTCTCATGTGTACTTTTTTTCATTATTTCAGCCTCCTTGCTATTCCTTTACACCTCCATACTCACATTATAACAAAAAATTGCACCAATAATTCAAATGTATTTGGTAATGACTCATTTAATGGAACCCATAAATGTACATGTTTATATGTATTTTACACAATCCTTACTGTATCCCCATAAATGAATGCAATGTACAAGCAGATACACTTAGCAACATGGAGGTATAAAGATGCACAATTTCTGATCATAACCGGGTGCTAGATGACCCAAGGCAATGTCCTTCATCATACTTAAATAATTTTCAGATGAATAATAAGAAAACAATAAAGCAATGTGTACTGTATGCATACTTTAAACATTTGTCTTTTCTTTTGCAGTTAATGAGCATTATATCAATATGGAGAGTTAATGAGCATTACATTAATATGGAGAGAGAATGAGGAAGATATATGAGATAAAGAGAGAGAGAGTATTAAATATTAATACCATATTGAGGAGAAAGAGGGGATGGGGTGAGAGAGGGGGGGGGGGGTGGGATGAAACTGGATGGATGGATGGATGGATGGATGGAAGGAATAGATAGAGATACATTGCATGGTGGCTGTGCAGGTCTATTGCAGAAATTTGAACATCATAAATTTGGATTTCTAATGTGATAATCAGGTTTAATTTGTGGTAGAACAGAACAAAGCAAGTATAGTATGAACTCACTGATGCATACAAGAGTGCAAATAAACTATACCCTTCAACCAATCACAAGAAGAGCTCAATTAAGTGAGTGTGAGAGAGAAAGAGATGGGGGTATGATGCATCTCATATAAACACACTACTCAGTGGTTCTTGTCACCCAACAGTAAAGCAAATTCAGTCAAGATGGGTAGGAAGAAAGATTCATATAATAAAAGGAAAAGGACACATTTTAAAGTTAACAACCAACCCTGGAATAAAGGCCAGTCATGTGAAAGGCAACTGCTGAAGTCTACCAGTTATGTGCGACTGACAAACAATGATATGGAAAGAACAACTTCAGTCCTTGGTGATCAACTGACAGGCAACATTGAGACACAAGTTAAGACAGTAATGCTTCTTCGCCCCAAAGTGGAAGAAAGTTTACCTGTTCAAGAGTTCACAGAGCCAACATCTTTATCTGGGAATGTCACTGGTAATCGCTTTGTGGACATGGAGAAATTGGCAGAGTGTTTCAATAAAGTGATCAGTCAACATCAAGCCAGTAGTCATTCTTGTCTTGCTCCCAATCTGTTGATAAGTGAGAAAGGTGAAAATATTAGAGGACTAGCAGTAAGTGAGCAGTTCCAGTGTACCAATTGCAATTTCAAGAGCACCAGCCAAAAACTATACAAGGAGATTGAAAGCAACAGGCCAGGGAGGAAGGTGGCTGTACCAAACATGGCGCTCCAAGTTGGGCTTTATCAAACAAACATTGCTGGTGCAGCTGTAACAAGGATGCTTACCTCTATGAATACCCCTGCCCCTACAATGAGCTCCCTTCAGAGAAGTGCTAACACGTGTGGACAAATCATGATGGCAGAAAACAAAAGTGACATGGACAGAAAAAAGAAAAAAGTGAAGGATATACTTGAATGCAGGGGAATGGCAAGGGATACTCCCATAAACATTGAAATTGATCGCCAATACAATACCCCATTAAGCCATGCCCGACGGAGGACCCCTTTTGCCCCAGCAAGTCAGTCTAGGGACACAGTAGCTGAAAATGTTACCCATGAAAAGTACATCATAGCATATAATGGAACAAATAAGCTGTGTCGGCACGGGCAAAGGCTTATCAGGGAGGGAAAGAAGCCTGTATGCCCCAATCATGGAAAGTGCACTGCAACTATACCACTCTCTGCAAACATTGGAGATGAGGAGGTTGGAGGAGAGCGGTGTGCTGAGATGCTACTTGAGGGATCAGAAAGCATAACGTTGGGGGCAGTAACTACAGATAGCGATGGTCACTTCGCAAGAGGGGTAAGGAAAGTAATGAAAGAAAGAGCAAATATAGACCCAGAGTCACTTCTGTGTAGCACTCACCTGAACCGAGGCTTGGCACGAAGGCTTGGTAAAATTCAACTCAGCAAGCAGGCTTTTCCAGCAAAGTATGTCACAGGGCGGCACAAACTGCAGAGGAATTTTGCTGATGACATTGCATACCGCATTCAGGCTGAAATGGAAGCAGCAAAAATGAAAAGAGGTGACATATCAAAAGTGGATTTTGGCAAGTGTGTGCCAGCTATCCTTCTCTGCTTCACTGGAAATCATGAATTGTGTCATATAAATAGTAATGTGTGCAGAGGTAACTTTGAATTTTTCTACTCCAGTCTCAGAGTTAGACAAACAACATGTTTCACAAAACTTGATCGACAACGAATAGAGACTGTTATTATGCATCGTCTGAAACCATCTACTGTAACAAAATCAAGGCTTCTCAGCACAACCCAGAAATGTGAGTCAATGAACAGTGCATTTAACACCACCCAGCCAAAGCAGACTAAAACCTTTACCAGGAACTATGCAGGTAGAGATCATTCTGCTATCAGCTTGACCAATAACGGAGCAGGGGCATCCATCCTCTCCAAGACTGCAGCAGCAAAGGTTCGATTGTCTCGGAGTCCCAGAGTCGTGAAGAGACTGAAAGAGATGCAGAAAAGACGGGATTATTGGAGGGCCAGATCAAAGATGATTAAAGTCAAGCATGCAAGAGCTCTTCATCGCCTGTATAAGTTTAGACTATACGAAAGGAAGCGAATGGACATAAACTCGAAAGAATGCTATATGAAAGGACAGTTGGAACAAGACCATAATCATATCTATGTAGATCATAACTATGATAGAACCCTGTTGAACACTGTAAGTGAGAGTGATACTGACAGTGATTAGACTCTCCCTTTTTTACAGGCAATAATTCTGCTAAGAATATAGACATGGTCTACATTCTAATGGGCAGGCTAAATTTAGACCATGGAGACTAACTCTAACTCTTATTTGGCATCAACTTATTATCTAGCCCACAGTCAATTAGGTCTAGATTTAGATCAGGCCTATAAACACATGAAGAATTGAAGTTGTACTAATTGTAACAAATAAATCAAAGTTATTCCTAAAAGTTGTAGCCTACCATAATAAGCCTACCTCATTGGGCTGGGGGACCTAGTCAAATAAGGGAGGAGCAATACTAACTTTTATGGATCAAACTTTAATTAAAGATACATAATGGTCTGGTTCCGTGCCCAAGACATCTTTGCAAAGAATTGCAATTCCGTCGAGATATGTTTTCCTCATGGCTTTCAAGTACCAAATGTGCTGGTCTAACGCAGGCAGGCTCACAACACAAATGGGACACTTCAAGCTCAGATGGCAAGGACCAAGACCTGGCAATACTGGTCATATAGGCCACCCTGTGTGCTGCGCGCACAGTCTTGCCTATCCCTGGTATTGTCACATCCATACACTTATATTTGGAGCCTGTCTTGCTCCTCCCATGGAAAATCCAACACTGAGATATTGGGTCCCCCTCTGCCCCACTATGCTTCCCTCTAATCTTATCTGCGTAATGACGACACCATTCTTCCTTTTCCAGATTCTTTAATTCTCTCCTCCCCATTCCTCTGCCAACTGCAGCAACAGCCATAATCACTCAATATACCGTATCTAACTCAGTATACAGTGGTAGCGATCAAACTAACGTTAATTAGTGTAGCACAGCACAGCTGCATACCGGTACCGGTAATCGTCGGTAGATGTGGATGAAGTTATGTACACACAAGTTAGGCTAAGGCCCTAAGTTAGGCTATATACATAGAAGCTTAGTTACTTACCTGCTTACCGCCTGCTTAGCCCAATTCTCCCACTTTACTGCATCTCCTGATGATTGAAATGTGGATATTAGTGAAAAATAAGTATTTTTGACAAGTTTTAGTACGTATTTCATCGACTTACTGAAAACTGAGATTTTCCCCTATTTTGGCTATAGGTACCACAGGCCTAACTCATTCCCCATAGACTCGTGTGTTAAATTGGCACTTTGAAAAATTCATAAAAAATAAGGATGAAATTCGGGGGTCGAATGTTTACTACCAGTGGATAGGATATTTATCTGGCAATCCATATCTGACCAGAAAAGGGTCCCTCGACCGGCTCATTTTAAAAATAAATTGGCGTGTTTGAAGACACCGTCGGGGGGAGCAGATTCATCACCTCAAACAGCAAAATAGCCCTAATCCTTCCGCCAGTCAGAATATAGTCCAAAATTGGTGATATTTCTTCCCAATTTGGGAAAAGGAAGTTCAGTAATTACCAAAAATAGAATCAGTGTTAGATGGACAATCATATGCATACACTTTGTCAATCAGCCATATCAAAATTAAAAAAATAGCAATGGGTTGGCTCGAATGAATATCTCTTGCTTTCCCAATGTTAATAGGCCCGTGCGGCCCGCAAAATGGATGTGGCGAGGTTCTCGATTCTGATAGTGGACGTGTGTGAGGACCTGAGGCATATGGAACGCCAACAAATGACGTCATCTCGTACCAGTCCACTATGTGGACGTACATTTCTAAAAGTACTATATCGGCCAAGAGTAAAAGAAATATTCATATTCGAATTGACAGTTCCGTTCGAGATGAACATGAATAATAGTCACCGGTACAAGGTGAACAAGTACACACCCTTGGTAAATGACTTAAGGCACTCTGGTTACAAATGTACTTTATGGTGTTTCGAAGTAGGATCACGAGGCCATATTTCCGAAGAGAATAGAGCAACGCTCAAAGCCATGTTCCAATTAGTCAATGTACAGAACCTGAAAGGTCAAATCAAACACATATGCCAGACATTAAGTAGACTAGCTCTCGTAACGTCTTATGGTATCTACAACGCAAGAAATGAACCACACTGGAACGACACAGGGTATATGTCAATCCCGGACCAACTAATTTTGAAATAAGCGGCACCCCTGAATTTATATAAAATGTACTATCACCTAATGGTGACTGTCCGATATGCTAGTCTCGAACAGAACTGTCGTATCACGTCTAATTGTTGATGGGAAAACAAAATTAATGTATTATAGATTAAGTATTACTATATTGTTTAATGAAGAGCTCATACATAATTCTTACCACGTTGAAATATCATTATAAAAAATAAACTGTATACATGTAGTTATACATTTGCCGTAGAACATAATTTTTGTTTATATATTAATAACTAGCTGTTTATCAAATTTTGAATGTGCAACAATGAAATATACCATTAGTTTTCTTGTCCAATTTACGATATGTTAATAATACCGATATAATTATGTCCAAAACAAATTATCCCTGTACATATCAACTATTTTCTACAATTGTAAATTTAATAGGCCTACTCCACTCCATATAACTTATTACAACATCTGAACATATTATAAATTGAGCATTATTATTGTTTAATGAATAACTTATACACGATTCTAAATATGTTGAAATATCATTAAATTAATATACTTTCTTTTTATTGTTATAGAATTAATACGTACTCTCTTATTCAAGTTAGGTCTTTAAAAGTTTCATTTTCTATTTCATGTATGTATCTTTGTATGGTATTATTATTGTATGTATGCCATGTATGTATTGTTCATGTATTACACTCTGCCAATGGCACAATGATTATATTGTTATAGTTCTGTGCCATGGACCTGGGTTGAATGTATAACTTCTTTTGATTTATAAAGATGAAACATATCGTCTGCGTTCATCCGAACCGTCGTATCAGTCAATTTTGATTAAAAAAAAAAAAAAAAAAAAAATCGATTTTGAGATTTTTACAGAAAATGAATGTACAAGTCCTACTCTATTCATAAATGAATTTTTAGGCAGCAATTTATCTTAGTATCTGAGATATGAGGGGATTTTCACGGCGATGCCATACATTTTTTTGATAAAATGCGCAAATCCCATTGGAAACGTGTACTGTAGCAGACGATACGACGTTTTGACTGACCGCAATTTCAGTGCGCGCGGTCAACCAAAATGTCGTATCGGCCATCTGCACTGCATTGACTTTGCACGTGAAAAGCGATACGACCACGACGTTTTGACTGACCGCGCGCATTGAAATCGCGGTCAGGGTCGTTGTATTCTCTATGGCGTTTTTGTACAGGGAAAATCTAAACCGCTCAAACCGAAATTACAAGCATGGAGCTCTTTTGCGATATTTTCTAGAATCCATGGTTTTGTGTAAAAATAAGAATACAGTTGTCAAGCAATTGTCTTGGCCTTTCCAACCATGTATTTTTCTAGCAATGAATATGTTGTAAGGCCGGAGAACTAAGTGTGAAAATGATAGTAAACTTTGAAGTCGATTTTCTCTGAAATGGGTTTTCAACCATCGTATGTGGATACGACGGTTCGGATGACCGCCGACGATATTATAGAAAAAAAAATATGTTAATTTTAAATCTTTTACTGTAGTCTATACAATTACACATGAAAAGGTTCATTTCTATTTTCAATATAACACAAATCTTACAAATGGAATTCACACTTTGAAAGTTATACCTGGGAAAAAAGACATGGCTTAAACATCATTTATGCTTACATGTTAACTAAGCACTATAAACATCACTTTCCTTTAATTGTTGAGTAAGAGTTGGAAAAGTTGCAATATTACTATTATGTATAATATAATGCAAGAGTATATAGATAAAAATGTACTCTGTATATTATGAGAATACATTTGTTTAATGTTTCTTTTGTGAATTGGTATCAATAAAAGCTGTCTTGCAAGATGGGGAAATAGGATTAAACAAAACTAAAACATTTTGTTTTACGTCAAGCGTTGCCAAAGAACTCTAAAATGTGAATTGAAATTTGACAAGCAGGAGCACTATCTAAAATGAGATACATACAAAACTGAAACTATTTTTTGTACATTAAGCGTGACAAAATTACTCTTTACCATCTTAAGTGTGAATTGAATTTTGACAAGCAAGATAAATATATAATATGACATAGACACATGATTATTAGTGCATGGGGATGCATGGATTAACTCCCCCCCCACACCCTAATTTCCTTTTCTTTCTATTGCTCCTTTTCTCTGTGTTCCTTTATATAAGGCTTTTTACTATCGGGTATGTGCTTATTATCTTTTCAAAGTGCCTTTTATGATTATATCTATATATTTTTGTAAGACATAGCTTTGCCCCTCTCCTCAATACCATTAATCACGATAATGGTAGTATGCGCCAAAATAGCCAAGTCATTATGAAACCAAAAAACTTTGGTTACTCTTACTGAAGAATAAATCGTTTCTATTGAGTTTACAGAAGAATATCTTTATAAACTAGGGCAAGTGTGTCTTGAAATCAATTTGTAAAACTTACATGAGTTTAGTCGGGATGAATTCGAGAAACACCGCAAACATGGTATTTTGTGTTGCGGTATACCTTCTTGTGATGATTTCCTACACGGGGGCTAGTACTGTTATTCGAGAAACAATTGTTGCCAATCCAGGGGATAATATTACTTTAGTTTGCAAGTTTCGGCTTCGCGATTACCATTACTATGATTACTGCAGATATTCTTACATGTGGTACAAAGATGGCGAGTTCTACGTGTTCTTTCAATCGGTTGAAGGTCCATCTTACGTGATAATGAATGAAATATCCCGGAATCAAGGTACTAGTAACTTTAATATTTACAATGCAAGTGTAGAATCCGCAATATATGGCTGCAGGAATGACTGGAGGGGTGATATCTCTAACATCAAGGAATACGACGTGCAAGTAATAGACTGTTCACCATGTTTTGCGAAATCCTTGACGTCGTCAATGATGAATGTGAACTGCAACCTTAACAATTTCAATACAAGCGAACAGATTCAACTTAACGTTACAATAAACAATGAGACACAGATCGGAGCAATCATTACTGGAGGCAATCTAAGCTTTAATATAACTATATGGTATCATGACTTCCAGGTTGAGTTTAATCCATACGGCATTGGAGCCCAGGGAAGAATACTATGTGTCGTACCAGGTAATCAACAAGACGGTAGCATACCAGATGAGATAACAACCCCACAAACCAGGGGACCAGAACACTCTACTAGGTACCCCATTATCCTTATAAGCGCCATCATCGGTTACATCTTGGTATTAGTTCTGACAATTAACAATATTGTTCTTTGCCTACGACTGAAGCAAAACCGGAACTTAATGCAAGTTCAAGACCATAAAGGTGGAACGTCAAAAGGTACTGGTAAGGAAGATCCGACAGGGCAAGGTGTTGATTCTAATTATGAATCTCTTGATGGACCTCCATGTGGTATTTCTCTTTATACTGGACTCAACTTTCCAGCGTAGGTAGCCGGTTCAGAAGAAGACGGTTTGGGCTCCGGGAATCATCCGACAGTTGTTGCTGATGAGGAAGATCGGACTGGGCAAAGTGTGGATTCTAATTATGAATCTCTTGATGGACCTCGTGGTGGTATTTCTCTTTATACTGGACTCAACTTTCCAGCGAAGGCACATGGTTCAGATGAAGAAGGTTCGGGATCCCGGAATCAGCCTGCGGTGGTCATTGGTGAAGATTACGAAATTATTCTGTAGATGATTTGGCATAATTGGGTGATATGATATGATATGAAATTATCATTATATATAATAAATTGGTGGTTTGCAGTATTTTTAAATGGGTTTCGAACTATTGTTCAACAAATAACGCACAGGTTGGAGCGTGCAGCACACTTGAGGCGCGACGAGCTCGCTGATCGCATCTATTCAGCAGCCGGACTTTCACAAAATTTACTACGGGGAAATCCTCTATAACGCACCAATTCCTTTTGAAAATGCAAGTCAAATCACAATGGAGAGCTGAAAGGCTTATGTCGAAAGTTGGTGGACCGGATCAGCATCGGAATCTCTTGACTCTGGATGATCTGCTGTCCCGGTCCATCAACTTTCGACAAAAGCCTCTCAGCTCTTCATCGTGATTTTAATTGCATTTTCAAAGGAATCGATGCGTTGTCGAGAGTTTCCCCGCAGTAAATGCGAAAACTACTCCGTGATGCCAGAGTACGACCGTAGGTACTTGCATTGAGAACAAGAAGCTGTGCATTTTTAATTCTTGATACTATCCCACTGTGAATTCATATACCTTTAAAGGGTTAAAACCCAATACCACTATGAAATGGATCTGAAATTGGAGTTCATATCCAAGTCGAATGTGTTTCAAATCATTGGTTAGAAATACCCAATTAAACGGGTACAGATATATTGCCAATGTAAGCCTATGTATCATTATTGTATTTAAAAAAATGTTAACTGTATCACTTTGTATAATTGTAGCATGTATTACATTTTTTAAGGTAAACAAAATATAAACTGACACTTGAATTTTCGGTAGATTTGATAAAACCCACTTGAAAAATACTTCAACGGAGTGTTGTCAATAAACTTGCAATCAATAGCAAGTCAATTTAGGATCCCAAAATCAATCACAAATCGTTCAATTGATTGCAAAATTTACATTACAATGATGGTCTGCTTCTTGAATCAAGAAGTTTGAATACTTTTATGAAGTTGAAGTTGATCTTTCAATTGGATTTTTCAACATAAATTTGTATTACTGCATATATTTTCTTGCAACCACATAGGGCTAAACATACACGTTAGTAGAGCATGCATACTGTGAATTAGGCAAATAATTCACCATATTTGTGTAGTTTTTCTACTCATCAATATTGTCAGTGATATAATTCACACAACGACAATGTATTCTAACAAATGTTTACATATTTTTATTAACATTATGCAACCACGAATGCACTAAGGAAACAGTTGGTTAAACCATAACCAACCAAGGTTGTGTAACAGTTTGAATAATAGCCCTGTTTGGAAAATGCAGTGTTAAACTTTGATGGAAGAAAATGAATATTAGACAAGAAGCGCAGTATTTTGTTGAAATTATTCATTCATGTAAAATACTTGTTTAAATAATTAGTAATGTATAATTGTATTGTTTAAAACACCATTTCTTACGTTCTTGTGTTGAGTTACAATTACGCAACCCGAATTATATAGATCGTTATTTTAACATAATTTGCATTTTAAAAGGGGAGGTATTTCAAAACTAACATCAAATGTTTGCAACAAAAAAAGTGTTTATAGACCTCAAATGATTTCAACGATATGTAATCAGGAAGGGCATTGGGACGGGGGGGGGGGGCTTGAGCACTACCCTTCCCCAAGGTAAGAAAAAATGGAGGAAAGAAAAAAGAAATGGAGGGAAAAGATGAAGGAACGAGAAAAGAGAAAATAAATGAAGGGCATGAGAGAAAGAAAGTACAGAAAGGATATTGGAAAAGCTGAGAGAGGGGGGAAAAGGAATAGAGAGTAAAAAAAAGGAAAAGAAAGAAGACGAAATGAAAGAAGGAAAGGAAAGTAAGGAAAAGAAAAAAAAAAAAAAAAAAAAGAATGAAAGAAAAGAAATTGAAAAGAAAAAAAGGAAAGGGGTGTAAAAGCAAATTAAAAAGAGACGGAAAGATAAATTATGCGACCGCGAAGCGGTTGCTGATATTCTTGATATGGCCTGAAAAGGGGCAATTTTAAATATAGATAAGGCTAACACGACTGCTATATGTTCCTTACTTCATCTCGTGTTTCGGTTTTAAAAACTTTAATGGTCATCAGTGGCGTACATATAAGTCCAGTTTTACAACCGAAAAAATGAGAAAAAGAAAGAAAAGGAAAGCGTAAAGCTTGAAATATTGTGTCACATCTATCACAAAATTGAATTTTCATTTTAACAAGGGAAAAAACTTTCCCACATACGCCTTGTTGCACCCAAGGGCCACGTTGCATAAAAGTTACTATAACAGTACGTTTTCCATCCAATGGTAACTACCATGACAGTAACACTAATCAGTCAATCATAATCAAGGATTTGATGGAAGTTATGGGACGGCAAAGTTACTAGAAAAGTATTTATAAAGCAATGTTGCCCTGGTGTCTTTTACTCATCACGCCACTGATGTAGACCGAAAGCTTCAGTCTTAATACGCAGAAGTCTCTACTGATAATACACTTTCTTAGAGGAGGAGGGTGGGGTCACTGTAGAATTTTTTTTTCATTGACAAATGAAGTGAGAATCTGTCGATATTCTCGACGATGGTTTATACTTTCCTTACACAAAGATTGTACACAAGATATGTTACAAATCAATAAAAAGGAAATATAGCCCCCCTAAAAATAGTTGAAATTTTACTATGTACAAAATGATATGACAAGAGAAAGGGTAACGAAGTGCAAAATGGTCGACACTTTCTTATTTTGTTGGCATTTAACTTTCAATCTTGTCGACTGATGAGCAAGGGGAGAAAGAAAATGAAAATATCTCGAACTAAGAACACATGGCTTACCTATATCATATTCTTCAAAATGGGCCCACATATGTTCTTGCATAAGATAGACAAATCTCTTTCAAAACACAAAAACTAAACAAAAAGAAGTTTTAAAATGATCAATTTGCACAGGTTAATTGTCATACCTTCTTCCTTAATCTTTTAATGTACATTATATATATATATATATATATATATATATATATATATATATATATATATATATATATATATATATATATTATTCACAACATCCATGACATGGACTTTCAAGCATCGGCCTTAAGAGGGCCTTGGTCTTTTAGCCTTGAAATTTCAAGGCATTTTTAATCAGTACTTTCGATTGTCTTCTATGTAATAAACTTAAATATTTTAATTACTATGTATGTTAAATAACAACGAAGACCAATACTAGTACTGGTAGTGCCACCTACTTTATTATTATTTTTTATTATCATAATTATCACAATTATAATTGAAATAACTTTAGTTATAATAATGAAGGGTCACACTAAAAATGATAATAATAAGAACAATAATAATAATAATAATGATTTTGAACATTATCATGACAGTTATAATGATAACTGGGCCCTGTCTCACAAAGAGTTACGATTGATCCAATCAATTGTAACTCTATTGAAATCCATCATTGTTATATTTTTTTGTACAGGAAATGTGCAAATGTCCTTTGTAAACAAAGGCAAACACACCAAATTATCAAGAAAACAATAGATTTATGAATATACATCATAATTATCTAGAAAACATATTTAACTATTATGCGTTTAAGATGTTGACCTTGCTGGCATTCCATAGTTGATATTGATCAGATCAATCGCAATTCTTTGTAAGACCGGGGCCTGGTTATGGTTTTGACAATAATTGTCATATACTAATAATACTCAATAATGATAACACGGATTATAATCTATAGAGTGTTTTAGCGATGCGTTATTAATGTGTATTTTTGTTTTCATCAATTGCTACGAGAGCGTATTGAACAAAGGATTGGTATCCTCAGAATACCCCATATAGGCTACTATGCATGTACAAAACTCTTGGAATATCTCTGATATTCTATTCTGAACCATTTAATATAATTCAGTTATTTACTTTAAAAATTTAATAGAGTAGATAATGGCTGCAAATGCAGTTTAGTTTAAATTTCCTTCTTTTTTAACCAGCAGGAATGTTTTTAGTCTGAATGATATTCTGTAAAAATGATAACCCTGATCGCAGTTTCGCTAACTTTTGTCAAATTTAACAGCCTTGTGCTGGCGTGATGAACCGATAAAGTTGAGGCAAACACTGTGTATTGATCAAAATTCTACAAGAAAAACAGGTTATAAGAGAGTGAAGCGAACGAGCAAAAAAATTGAACCTTTTAGCTAATTTGTGATAGATTGAGACAATCATATTTAGAGAATGATAAATCACTCCTTTTCCTTTTTTCCTCTTCTCAGTTTTATCTATATGTTTGAACTTTTTGGGGCGGGCATGGTCCCAAAGCCCCCTCTCTTACATGATATATATAATTGAGAAAAGAAAGAGAGAAAGAAAAAAGGAGAGAGATACACACACACGATTGAGATAGGGGGATGGAGTGTCATAATTGGCTAGTTGCATTGGCTGAATGTAATTTTGTAAAATCAGCTAATACTAGGTTGATATACAGGAGATCTCTTCTAATTTGTATATTTTGTTTTGAGTGTAGCGTCTCATATTGACAATACAAAAACAATGTTTACTTGTTTTTATAAATATGGTTTGGCAGTGAACTTTATATAAGGTTTCAAGGAAGAACAATGCAAGATTTGAAGAAAGGGAGATTTTTCTATGCTGTATGTTTTCAAACATTTATCATTGTACATGCATAACACATAGTTGTCAATCCTTTAAGAATATATCCCATTTCCCGGGGGGGGGGGGCTGTATTATCATTGCACCAATAATCTATGGAAGTGATGATTATCGTGCATGTGCATGGCCAACGATTTTTATTGTTCTCGCAACTTTCTTATGTTTATTGTTATTGAATAAAACCATCCATATCGGAAACAGAAACAGATGAATGGAGAAAATTCCATGAAGGCGTATGATATGTATTTTTATATATATAGATATATATATATATATATATACACACAATTGCCAGCAAATTTCGCATTTTTCCTTGCCTTTTTGCATAGGGACAGATTTGGTAGTGATAAGCGATATACAGTGCGTATAAAAAAAAAACCCGGACAGTTTTGAAAAGTCCATAAAAATTTTGTTTCAAATTATTATATCTATACACAACAAAAAAGTAAGTCCCCCTTGAACAAACATCAATAATTTCCGAACCAATACGAGTTTTTTTTATATATTTTTACATGGGCCTGTAGGTAATTTTATAAGCTACCATTCGGTGAGCACCGTCAGAAGGCAAAAATGTCAATATTCAAAAGTCACAAGCCAAATATCATGACGTTGATTCCATTTTATTGGAACTGATTCCACATTCTCATCATAAAAAATAGTCAGAAGGCTTGTAAAATGTACTTTCTAAAAGACGATACAACTTTTTTGGCTAAATTTCATTGGTTGAATAAACACAAGTCCAAAGTTGCTATAATTGGATTTCTTACACATTTTTATCAATAAAAATGATAGAATATGATGACAGTTATTTTTGGGAAGAGCATCTTCAACAATATTCATCGTTTCACGGTTCAATGAACATTTATTGAAAACAAAAAATACGATTGTAGTGGTTTTCTTTTCATCAAACACTGATTTCAACATGATCAGAGCTTGATCACTACTTTGTTTACATTGATCATGCAAAGACAGCTGATTTACAACTTAATTAATTCTTTTGATGGAGCACTTCTCAGTTAGCCTATTCAACTTGATTCTTTTGTGCACCTACTGGCCCAGTCATCCTTTATTCAAGATGTTCACACAACAGCCAGGAATTCTTTCATGTTCATTTTCTAAGCCATGGAATGCTCCTGTCTATTTCTAAGTGGATGTTTTTCTCACTTAGCAACTACTAGGCAGTCAGATTTAAGCTGAGAGCAACCTCATGTTTAATTTTTACACTCCAACACACTCAGTAGAAAGTCTTCACCTAGTAAGGACATGTACAATTTCTGCTAGTCATCTTCTTTGCAACACAACAAATAACTCATACTCTGGATTTATTTTACATCATCAGGATTTTAAGTTCTTCATTTTCATCCTTTTGATTTCGACATATGTAAATATATATCCATCGCTTGTTTTATCCAAGTGGGAGCGTGCAATATCTCTAGGAGAACATCTCGTGTCACCCTATTCGCGACGCGTTTCGCTGAGGCCTCACGGGCGCGGTCGTTCTTCATCGCGACATCGTTCTTCTCCATCTATTGTATATATATATATACATCACGTTTATCTTGTTCATGGACATCGCATTAAAGGATCCCGATGAATTTATAGTCATTTGATTTTCTACATCTTCGCCTTTACATAAAGGAACCCAGTGCTGGTGAGTCAATCAGATATATTTATTTTAAGTAAGACCTCATTTCTTACACGATTTTCAAATATCATAGGCAAGTATTGTTTCATTTTAGTAACTGAAACATATCTTATATCAACTTTTTCGTTATGTTCTTGACCAATTAACATGCTTCAATGATTCAAAGGCGTTAAATTAAACATTCACACTTGAATGAACATGTGGAATGTGATTAGCTCTTTTTCACGTTATTGGAAAAAATGCAATTTGTAACTATGGATATCTGTCACAAACCTCCTTGCATCGTTCATTTGATTTGATTTTTATGAAAATCCCGATGTTGAATGCATCAGTGAGCACACAATATTCGAAAATTATGCAAATGAGAAGAAAGTTCAAGGCCTTGGTCCCACTCTGTGCCGTATCGAATTGTTATTTTGGTGTGCGCGCCTTTTGGATAGTGTTGCTCTGAAGCCATGTGCGAAGTTTCAGGAAATAACTGTTGGCAGAAATAACAAAACCGTCCATGAAACCAATTCTTATTTCATATTTGTTAAAATTTTGACTTCCTTTCTCATAGACTTGTGTACATTATGGGTGCATATGTTTAAGAATAAGTAACCCCTTATTCAATATGGTGGAACTTTTTTTCAAGGCTGTCTTTAGCAATGTCATTTGGCGGTATGTTTATCAATCTATGGGCAGAATTATGTGCAAGAATGAAATTGATTTGTTAATTTATGGATGAGTGAGCACTCATCAAAGTGGGAAAATGGGTATTTTCAATATCACAGACTCATTTTAAAGGGTATTAAGGTGAATATTGGGGGCAAATTCTGTTTCAAATGTGACTTTAATTGCTGTTGTTTTTATCATCCACCATTTCTATCACCACACACTTTCCGAACTTTTAACATTTTCATGGTTGAGCGAGCACATTAAAAAACTTAGGAATGAATACTCTTTATACTGCATAAATGTATTCTTTTCCTAACAATTTCTCACAATCAGTTTATTTTATGGACAAATCAGGGGTGGATCCATAATCTAAAAATGGGGGAGGGGCCTATAATTGGGGGAGCCACCAACATTTTCAAATTTTAATATGACGTAACAAGTTGTAGAGGATACTACCAAAAACCCCTTTGATGATACGTCACAATACATCTATTCATTCTTACCCTACCCGTAACTCTTCAAATTTCCATTTAATCAACCCTAAATTGCTTATTGCGCAGAGATCCATAAGACACCATGGTCCAGATTTGTGGAACTCTCTACCAGAGCCTGTAAAACAATCTTCGTCTCTTCACTCATTTAAGGCAAACGTTAAATCTATGTTATTATCAGAATATTTGAAGTAAAATTTCTGTGTCATATCCTTTTTATCGTGAATTTATTCCTCCTTCGATTTAGTCATTACCAATATCTTCATCATGACCACCATCATCTCCATGGCCTTCATCATCATCATCATCATCATATCACCGTCACCCTCAGCTTTATCATCTTCATACTATAATATTGCATGAATTCATGTTTCGTATTTGAAAATGTATGCCCATTCTGCTTTATAAATGTATTAATTAATTCAATTAGTATAAGTTTGGGATTGTCATTTTTTTCAAGCAATCTGCTTATGATGACAATCCTTCTCCTGCACATTGTGAATATCATATAGTTAATCATTTTTGTCTGAAATTATCTTTTTAATACTCTTTATTTATGATTCATGCCAAAAATGCTAGCATATTATGTTTATTATGTTATGAAAAATGTATTATACGAATGTTATGGATGCAGAAGAAAACAATAAATCAAATCAAATCAAATCAAAATACAGGGGCCGCGGAACGGGCCGCGGAACGGGGGTGGGGGCTGACTATGCAAAAAATCACAATCGTATGGTCATTTTTACATTTTTGTACATGCTTTTAGAAAAAAGTGGGGGGGGGGCAGCCCCCGCCCCCCCCCCCCCCCCGATTCTGCAGCCCCTGCAATATTGTGCTCACTCAACCATGAATATACGATATCAAAATTGTGTGTGGAGTGGCTAAATGATGGATAGTAAAATAATATAAACACCACAAAATTCACCTAACAACAACTTTTGCCCAACTTTGTATTTGCACAACTCTTGTGACTTTCAAAAATGGTCATTTTTAATTCAATCTTTAATTTCTCATGCATGACTCAACTGATCAATCTCATTTTCCCCCAGGAGTTGCTTAATGAGTGTCGAAAACCACACGTACGAAATATCATATCTCAATATAATTCCGTTCAAAAGTTAGAGCAGTTTGATTTAGGGTGGACTTACTTTTTTTGTTGTGTATATATTTTGATGTTAATAGATGCTCTGATATCTTATCTTCGAAATGCAATTTAAAAATATATATATTTTGTTCATGCTTGAGCGAACATGGGACGTTTTTGTCGGGGGTTCAAAAAGAGGCTTGCGCCAAAATGGCAGAAATTAGAAATTTGATGATTAGAATTTTAGCGAATCAGCAGACATCCTCTTAATCTTTTCATTATCTTTGCCATAATTTAACAAATTATGCTGTCAAATTTCATTTACAAATTTACTTAGTTACCTGAATTATTTTGTTTTTCATTTAAACTTCTTTTACCTTCGAATTTTCCTTCATAAGTAAGAAAGGAAGACTTTTTGTCAACCCAAGTAAGAAGATTTGCATTATTAATTGGGAGAATGTGTAATTATTCAAATCCTTTTATTATGTGAAACAAATTATGTTATGGTACCTATAAGAGACATGAATCCTATTTTCAAGGGGTTATTAAATACTTCAAGTTTAATTATGTGCTTGGCAGGACAAACAGAAAAGGATTCGTGTCTTTCAATGGCAATGGTGTAGCTTATTGAGTCGATTTTTAAGGAGCAAAATAAGGCAGATCGGGTAAAATGTAATAAAAAGTTGTGAAGCGAGCAAGCAAAACATTTCCACTTATTTTCATTAAAATATTAAATTTTGTGATTTTGACATAATATGAAGAAAATGATATCATATTTCACTTTCTATGTTTTTTTTTTTTTTGGGGGGGGGCGGCACCCCGATCCCCCACCCATCAGTATGCCACTGTTCAAAAGCAACACCTTTGTAGCACACCATGAGAGGATTTGAAAAAAAAAATGTTTTTGCTTAGAGAAGGGATATTCAAAGCTGAAAGAGAACATATTAAAAACGAACAAAAACAGAACTATTCAAGCAAATAAGTAAATTTGGAAACTAATTTTTACCGTATAATTCGAAAATTATGGCAAAGATAATGAAAAGGTTAAGAGGAAGTCCATCATATTTATAATTTTATGCCATTTTGGCGCAAGCCTCCTTTTTAACCCCAGACAAAAACATTCCGTGTTCGCTCAAGCATGAACGAAACTAAATTATTTTGATGGCATTTGAAGGATAAAACCTCAGAGCACCTATTGACACCAAAATATAGAGATCATAATTTGAAACAAAAATTTTATAGACTTTTCAAATCTGTCCCGGTTTTTTTGTGATACGCACTGTATAAGCTTGTTGATATCCTTTAATACAAATTTTGTACGTGCCTTTCTTTTGTTTATTATCCCCCTATTTTGTAAATCGTTAAATTGAAATGCCTTTGCCCTGAGGGGTTAGGCCTTGGCTACAACACATCGACATTGACTTGACCTCTCCTCCCATTTACCAATAATGGCAGTATGCGCCATTATGACCAAGTCATTATGAGAGTGAAAGTTCCGGCTGCCTTCGCAGAAGGATGAAACCATTTGAGTTTCTAGATAGAAATATATATATATATATATATATATATAAGGGAAAGTATATCCTGATTTCACTTTGTAAGAGATGTATTCGAGAATCTTCGTAGACATGGCTCTCAGTGTAGTACTGCACCTCCTGGTGATGATATTCTACACGGAAGCTAGTGATGTATCTCGATACAGGATTGTTGCCAATCCAGGAGAGCATGTTTCTTTAGTTTGCAAAATTCAGCCCCGAGCAGTAAGTGCCATTATATTAACTCTCAGACGTGGTTCAAAGATGGCAGCAACGTGTTCCACGGGTCGATTGACAATCAAGATGGTGAGATGAGAATTGAAGTGTCTCAGAATCAACGTTCAAGTATCCTGTATATTTACAACGCCAATGTAGAATCGGCAAATTATGAATGCCGGAGTGAGTGGTGGTGGTGTGGTTTCCCTGATATCAAGGTATACGACGTGCGTGTAATAGAATGTTCACCATGTTTTGTTAACTCCTTTACGCCGTCAATGATAAGTGTGAACTGCTACCTCAACAATTTTAATGCAAACGAACTAATCAAACTGAATGTTACAACAAATAATGAGACACAGTTAGGAGCAATCATTTGTGGTAGCAAGCTGAGCTTTAATACAACCATATGGTATGGTGATTTCCAGGTTGAGTTTAATCCATACGGCATAGGAGCTCAGGGGAGCATAACATGCAAGGTTCCAGACCTTGAGATAAACGGAACTGCACCAGCGGAGTTGACAACCCGACAAACCAGGGGACCGCAAACTTCCACCGAACAATTATTTGATTCTACCTGTACATCAGCCCCAGCATCGATTGATTCACCTCTCCCCGCTAAGTCAAAGGATCTCCCCATCGAACAACTATTTGGTTCTACATCAGCCCCAGCGTCTGTTCGGTCTACCCTAACCACTAAAACAAAGGATCTCCTCCGCTTAACATCTTTTCCACTTTCTTCATCATTTCAACTTTCCCCAACCCTAATAATCGCCATCATTGGCTACATCTTGGTAGCTGTTCTGGTAGTGATCATCATTGTTCTCTGTCAAATACGAAGCAAAATGCAAGTTCAAGGCCATGAAGGTGGAACGTCAAAAAGTACTGGTGAGGAAGATCTCACAGGGAAAGGTGTTGATTCTAATTATGAATCTCTTGATGGACATCGTGGTGGTATTTCTCTTTATACTGGACTCAACTTTCCAGCGAAAGCAGACGGTTCAGATGAAGAAGGTTCGGGATCCCGGAATCGACCAACGGTGGCCATTGATGAAGATTACGAAGATGTTCTGTAGATGATATTGATGGTTTGCATAATAGGTTGATGAATAGGACATAAAATCAATATACATAGAGTGAATATTTTGCAGCACTTTTGAGGGTGTAGATGTATAGTTCTTCAAACGATATGCAGCACACTTAAGGCTCAAGGCCGTTTGACCGCATATTCGACATTGTGAATACCGGAGTACGCCCGTCGATACTGTATAGCATTTAGAGCATGGACCTGTGCATCCTTTGTTTTATGATTCGGAAATATGAGTTCATATCATAGTCAAAATTATTTTGATATCGTCGTAATGGGGAATGCAACCTCCTTCTTTTATCATTATCAGATTATTGTAGGTATTTTTAATGTTTTTTGTACTACTATATCAGAATGCAGAATGTTTTACATTACAACAGATTGTAAAAGTAATACAAACTAAAATTATCGTTAGCTTTGACTAGATTCACCTGAAAAATTGACATTGGAACATACGTATATAAGCAGCATTTTTGTCTGTTTCTTTATACACATGTAATGCTGCAAGTGATCTACCTTATACAGTGTAGTCTATCTAAGATTTGTGTGTATGTGTTTGTTTGTTTAGTTAAGTAGCCATGAAATCACTAAGGAAAATAAAACAGTTGGTTGAACTCGAAACGACTTAAAATTCAGTGGGTAGTATGTTAAACAACATTTTAAGAATATACTTTACCCTTTGATGACTATATTTTACTCTTTCAGTTGGGTAATCATGTTGGGCAATATTGAATGAATAATTGAGAAATGAAACAGTTTGATAACACAAGAATGTTAGTAAAATCCTATTTATTTGTTAACTTTTCTCTCCCTGCACCCTAAGCTTAATAGATCAAAATTTCCGTCTTCGTGGTAAAATTTTGATTTTTTTATTCAAGTTAGAATTTGTATACATCAACGTCTCCTCGGTCTTTACAATTAATGTCTACAGTATTAAATCAAAGTTATCTACTCACATCCAACTTGGCTTATGTTGTACAGATCTCCAAGAGGGCCTGTATGGAAAAAAAATGTTAAATGTTGATTGAAGAGTGTGAATATTAAACATTTCGCACACCATTTTATCAAAAATTAATAATGCATGGAAAATATTTGATTAAATTATGTATTTTCTTTTGTTTAACATAAGCCTACTAGTTCTTTTGCTCTCGTGTCAAGCTACATTTACCATGTTTACGGTACCCGAACAACGTCGATCCTTATCTTAAAACAATGTTTTTTTTATCAAGATTTTAAAAGTGAGTGTGTGTGTGTGTGTGTGTGTGCGTGCGTGCGGGGGGGTATTTTAAAACTAACATCAAGAATTTGCAACAAAAACGAGTATTATTTTATATACCTCAAATTATCAGACGATGTGTAAACATGAAGGAAGTTAGAACAGTTGGAGGGGGGGGGGGCTGGAACACTACCCTTCCCCGAGGGAAAAAATTGAGAAAAGGAGATATAAAAGGAAGGGGAAGAAAGGGAGGGGTACGGAAAGCCAGGGTATAAGTGTAAAGAACGGACATGAAGGAAAGTGAAAAGAAAAAAATCCAAATGAAAATGAAAATCCATATTTTATTGTTCGAAATAGACATGAAATTAAATACTCCGAAAATTTGCTTTGCCCAATTGATCGTGGGCCCGGCAGCCGCTGTGCAGCGCCAGATCGACGAGGCTCTATCCCTTTAATCGTTGGACGCCAAACAGGGTAGCAGCAACTCCCATCTTTTAACGTATTTTGGTCTGACGCGGCCGGGGTTTGAACCCCCGACCTTCCGGTTGTGAGACGGACGCTCTACCAACTCAGCCAACACACCGGTTGGGGTAAGAGATGAAAAGAAAGACTTGAAAAAGAATGGAGAGGAGAGAAGAGGAAAGGAAGTGAAAATGAATAAAGAGAGAAGGAGGAAGTTGAAAACAACAAAGGAGCGTGGTAACAAAGTTTAGAGAAAGGCAAAGAAAACTTAACAAGATAAAAAGAATGGAAAGGAAGGTGACAAGTAAAAGACATGGAAAAGAAGGGAAAGGTCATCGAGAGAGAAAGAAACCAAGCTTTGTTTTCACAGTTTGGATAACAGTGCGTCCATAGTGTAGATGACAGTGCTTTCACAATCAGGATCATGGTATGCTCACAGTGCAGATCACAGTGTGTTCACAGTGTAGACCACAGTTTGTTCACAGTGTATATCGAAGTGTGTTCACAGTGTAGATCACAGTGTGTTCACAATGTAGATCTCAGTGTGTTCACAGTGTAGATCACAGTGTGTTCACAGTTTAGATCACAGAGTGTCCACAGTGTAGATCACTGTGTATTAACAGTGTAGAATACAGAGTGTCCACAGTGGTTTCACAATATGGATCACAGTGTATTCACAGTGTAGATCACTGAATGTTCATAATGTGGGTTACAATGCATTCACAGTATAGAAAAAAAAAATCGAGATTATCAGACACTGTGTCATGGTAACGACTTCAAATAAAAATGATTAAAGGAACATTTAAATGCCATTACATACGTTTCTCCGCGAAGGTCGTCGCTATTATACGGCTTGGGTATTTCTTGTGGTGAGAATGAAGCCTCAATTCGTCAGGAGTAGTATTTACTTGTGTGCATGTGTGTGTGTGTGTGGGGGACGAATTGCCTCCACGTCCAATGCCATTTCGGCTAATGACCAAGTGTGACACTTAAATAATTTAGTTGTCACACCTAAACAATGTATTTCTGTCTATGTCACTCCCCAGTTTCTTTTTTCTGTACATCCTTTTTAGCCTCTTCCTACCAATACGATATGTTTCCTGAACCAAAGGTTTTTAAAATTGAAATTAAATCTTCTTTGACATTATCTATTTTATTGTTACAAAAGCTTGCTATTTTTTTTTAAATACCAAGATTTTTCCACTTTTTGTTTCGTAAGTTTCTGGGTGTTCTTCCTTCGTAGTCTTCGTTCCATTAATAATGTACACCGCAAAGTTTTGTACTGTTTGTCGTGGAAGTAGAAAAAAGGTATCTTCTTAAAGTTCCTTGATTCACATGCTGTGTCACAAAGCGTTTGCTACTTTTCCACTGAAATTAATTTCTATATTTTTTTATTCAATTCAATCAAATCAAAATGAACTTTAAAATTGTATTGTAAACTTGCAAAGATTGACAATAACGTTCGAAAGTTCGAAAAAGTTCGAACAATTCTAGTTTCAATTTAATACAAAAATAGTATGTTTAATCTTTCCATAGTTCATACTTTTGAAATTACACATAAAAAGGTACATTTCTATTTTCAATATCATGCAAAAAACAAAAGTCTTTTAAATCTTCCAAACAAAATTCCCACTTTGAAAGTTACACATGAAAACAAGACGTGGCTGACACATCAACCATGCTTATATGTAAACATCACTTTCCTTAAATTGGTAGGTAAGAGCTTGGAGTATTAGGTATCATGCAAGAGTATAAAAATGATAGTGATAAAAATGAACTTTGTATATTAAGAAAATATGTTTGCTGAACGTTTTTTTAAATTGTATCAATAATCGCTGTATGGAAGATAAGGAAATAGGATTAACCAGAACTGAAATTATTTTGTTTACGTAAAGCGTGGCCAAACTGTGAATCGAAATTTAACAAGAAAAAGAACTATATGAAATGACGTAAACGGATGAATATTAGTGCACGGGAATGCATGGATTAACTCTTCCCCATCCCCCCCCCCCCAACACACACACACAATCTCTTTCTCTCTCTCTTTCTCTATACAAGGCTTCGTCGACTATCAAGCATGTGCTTATTTTCTTTGCGAAGTGCCTTATATGGTTATATCGATACATTTTTGTAAGACATAGGCTTGTCCCTCTCCTCCCCAATAGCAACAATGGATGTATGTGTCAAAACAACCAAGTCATTATGAAACACAAAATGTTGGTACTTTCACAGAAAAATATAGCGTTTCTATTTAGTTGACAGAAAAATATCTATTTAAACTAGGGAAAGTATGTGATTCAATTTTTAGAACTTATTGGGTTTGGTAGTGATGAATTCGAGAAATACCGCAAACATGTTATTTTGTGTAGCAGTATACCCCCGGGGGGGGGGGGGCACTCAGTATATAATGCATAGTGGGTATGTGCCGCGGAGGGGACCCCCATTTTTACACTCAAATTTCCGTTCCAAGGCATAGCATTTTTGTCTTATTGAGACAAAGAACAAAGAAAGCCGCTCCAAAACATAGCATTTTCTTCTTATCGAGGAAAAAGAAGAAAGAAATCCGCTCCAAAGCCTCGCATATTTTGCGTTACGCCGTTCCGGCCGTATTGATAAGCCGCAATTTTGGTGAAAAGCGGCCGCAAAGCGCTGTCCGACCATCGCCTCTGCGCTAGCGCACCCGGCGCCCGTGCCGCCGGGTGCACGTATGCCCGTTCCATAGGGATGAATACGTACTCACGCGAAGGCGACCCGTTCCAAGGACCCCCGTTTTCACAAACATTTGTAGTTCCGAAGCCCGTTTCGAGGACCCTCCTTTTTACAATAAGCCCGCTCCAAGGCCCCCGTTTTTTGTCTCGCCCGCGGCACAGACCTACTACTTTTTTGGTCGAGTGCCCCCTCGTAATCGAGACCCCCTCACTGAAGTAGTAGTACATCCATTCGAGTGGATGTACAACCACTCGACTGCCTGTACAACCACTCGAGTGAGTGTACAACCACTTTTGTGAGGGAGGGGGGGGGGTCTTGATAAAGATTCTAGCTCTCTGATTGGGTAAAACTGTTCAATCACGCACTCTCCCGAGTGAGTGATGGTAAAAGAACGTGCAAATCATTCACTCACTCGGCATGCTCGAGTGAGTGAATGAATGACGGCTTATGGCATGAATGGTCCGTCATACAAAGATGACATCTACGTGCTCTCTCAAACGGTTGAAGGTCCATCTTACGTGATAACGAATGAAATATCCAGGAATCAATTTACTAGTAACTTGCATATTTACAACGCAAGTGTAGAATCCGCAATATATCGCTTCAGGTTTGAATTGTCGTGTGAATCATTGTTAACTTATACCAAGGAATACGACGTGCAAGTAATAGACTGTTCACCATGTTTTGCTAAATCCTTGACGCCGTCAATGATGAATGTGAACGGCAACCTTCACAATTTCAATTCAAGCGAACAGATTCAACTAAACGTTACAATAAATAATGAGACACAGATCGGGGCAATCATCAGGGATGCTCTGAGTTTTAATACAACCATACGGTATGGTGATTTTCAGGTTGAGTTTAATCCATACGGCATTGGAGCTGACGGTAGTGTACTATGTGTCATTCCAGGTATTTTCTAAAAGACGGTTGCGCACCAGATGAGCTAACAACCCCACAAACCACGGGACCAGAACATTCTGCTAGGGACACAACACGGTCTACATCTGTTCAAGTTGCGATTCAAGCATCTCGTACCACTAAGGCTAATGATCTTCTAGATTATACATCTGTTCCATTTTCTTCGTCAGTTCAACTTTCCCCAACCCTGATAATCGCTATCATTGGATACATCTTGGTAGCAGTTCTCACAGTGATCATAACTGTTCTTTGCCTTTGTCTGAAGCAAATACGAAACAGATTGCAAGTTCAAGGCCATAAAGGTAGAATGTCAAAAGGTACCGGTACGGAAGATCCGACAGGGCAAGGCGTTGATTCTAATTATGAATCTCTTGATAGACTTCCTGGTGGCCTTTCTCTTTATACTGGACTCAACTTTCCAGCGAATGCAGACGGTTCAGATGAAGAAGGTTCGGGATCCCGGAATCGACCAACGGTGGCCATTGATGAAGATTACGAAGATGTTCTGTAGATGATATTGATGGTTTGCATAATAGGTTGATGAATAGGATATAAATTCAATATACATATAATGAATATTTTGCAGCACTTTTGAGGGTGTAGATGTATAGTTCTTCAAATGATATGAAGCACACTTAAGGCTCAAGGCCGCTTGACCGCATATTCGACATTGTGAATACCGGAGTACGCCCGTCGATACTGTACATGTATCGCATTGAGAGCATGGACCTGTGCATTCTTTGTTTTATGATATGGGTTCGGAAATATGAGTTTGATTTGATTAGATTTGATTTATTGATTTATGTTTCACAACATAAGCATGATAAATATAGCATAACAAGGTCGAAAATACTGCAAGACATAATAAAATATATATAACATTATCTTACATTTAAGGAACACAATTCAATAAGTAAAATTACCTAATATGACAATTGTATTTTAAAGTAAAACGGAGGGTCTTGCCGAAAAAAGCAAAGCTTGTACAAAAGGCAAGCCCCTAAATAAACTTAGTTTCATTACCAAAAAAAAAAAAAAAAAAACACTGGGTCGTAATGATATATAGAACTTTTGTTTAAAAATAAGTACAAACAATTTTGGTGCATTTTACGAAAAAAAAAGTAACCGATGGATCATGTGAGAAATCTTTTGTTTTATAGCATTAGGGAGAGAGGGGGAAGGTGAGGCGGAGAAGAGGGGAGGGACAGAGAAGTGCAGAGTACATGACATAGAAAGAAAGCGGGCAGCAGGAGCAGGTACTTTGGCTAGTTGCAATTTTAAGAAGAAACAAGTAATAACAAATAATATACATGTATAATGTATATAATATGAGCGCATATAATACACAATATGCACAAAAGCCGAGTTCATTTCATAGTCGAAATAATTTTCAGATCGCTGTAATGGGTAATGCAGCCACCTTCTTTTATCATTATTGTAGGTATTTTTAATGTTTTTGTACTACTATATCAGAATGAAGGATGTTTTACATTATAGCGGAATGTAAAAGTAATATAAACTAAAATTGGAGTATACGTATACAAACAGCATTATTATGGGGTTTATTTTATACATGTAATGTTGCCAGTGATCTGATTTATATAACGACAGTGCATTTTAGGAAGTTTGTGGGGTTTTTTTTAGTTAAAAAGCCACGAATTCACTAGGAAAACACAACAGTTGGTTGAATTCGAACCAACTAAGGTCGTGTGTGTAAAGTATGTTAACCAACTGTTGAGGAATATATTTTACCCTTTCAGTTGGGTAGTTATGTTTGGTGATTTCGAATGATTAATATTGAGAAAGGACACAATTACAATTTGAACACTTTTAACAAAATGTAGGTTAAATCCAATTTATTTGTTAATTTTAGTCTCCTTGCACGCAATGCTTAACATGCTTAATAGGTCAAATTTATCTTTTCGTGCTACAATTTGATTTTGAATTCAAATTAAAATTTGTGTATATATATCAACGTCTCCTCGGTCTTTAAAATTAATGTATACAGTATAAATTCAAAGTTATCTACTCACATCCACCTTGGCTTACGTTTAACAGATCTCCAAGAGGGCCTATTTTGAAAATGAAATGTTAAATTTTGATTGAAGAGCGTGAATATCACACATTTCGCACACAATTTTATCACAAATTAATAATGCATGGAAAATATTTGATTAAATTATATATTTTCTTTTGTTTAACAGAAGCCTACTAGTTCTTTCGCTCTCGTGTCAAGCTACATTTACCATGTTTACGGTACCCGAACAACGTCGATCCTCATTTTTTTTTTTTTTTTTTTTCAATTTTTATTTCATTCATAAAAACACATAAATATACATAGTAATAAACAAAATATCAATATAAGAATGTGGAGACAGCTTAGAAGAACCAAGTCTTATACAGTGCTGCCACCAAAATGTAAGCACAAACAAATACAAATTATTAATATTCCAAGACAAACCCTACACGATACTTGAACAAACAAAGCCTGATAATTTTATAAGTAATATTTTTTTTTAAATAATCGTTTGAAATAATTGAGTGATACACTTAATTTAATGTCATCAGGTAATGCATTCCAAATTTTAGGACCCTTAAAGAATATAGAATTGATACCAATATTGGTTCTCTCAAATGGCAAGTGAAAATCTAAAGGCTTTCGCATATTATACAAGTAAAAATCAGAATTCAATTTGAAAAATGTTGAAAGACTAGATGGTATAATTTTATTAAAAACTAAAAACATGAAAACTGCAATATTAAAATCATTCATATCAAAAATATTCAATAACTTCAATTCTTTGAAAATTGGTTTAGAATGGGCAAGATAATTGGCATGAAAAACTATTCTTATGGCTTTCTTTTGTAATAAGAATAATCTCATCATTGAATAATTTCTAGAATTGGCCCATACAATATTGCAATAGTTTAAATGAGGTGAAATTATAGCATTGTAAATCATCAATAAAACTTTACGTGGGAAATGCTTTAACCTATAAAGTACGCCAATGCATTTTGAAACTTTGTTACAAACTTGATTGATGTGCTCATGCCATAACAGTTTATTATTCACAATCACCCCAAGAAAATTGATAGACGTAGCAACATTTATTTTAGTACCATTCATTTCAATAATAATGTTATTGTAATTAATTTTCTTATTGGTGAATATCATACATTGAGTTTTATTTACATTTAAAATCAATCTATTTACAACAAGCCACTGAGATAGTTTGCACAACTCATTATTGAAGTTAACCATTAAACTGTTAATATTTGTGTCAGACATAAAAACACTTGTATCATCAGCATACAAGATAAAATGTAATTTCTCAGAAATATTGCATACATCATTTATATAAATAAGAAATAATAAAGGTCCCAGGATGGACCCCTGAGGCACTCCGCATCCTACTGTATCTAATTCGGATTTAACATTATTAATAAAAACATATTGTTTACGATTAAATAAATAACTTTCAAATAAATCTAAGAGGACACCACGAATACCATAATTTCGTAACTTATATAAAAGAATATTATGATCTAAAGTGTCAAATGCCTTACTCAAATCCAAAAATAATCCAAATAATATTTCTTTATAATTAAAAGCAGTTGAGACTTTACAAACTAAATCAGCTAATGCAGAGGATGTGGAGTGTCCGGGACGGAATCCATACTGGGATTTAACAATAATGTCATATTTATCCAGAAAATATAAGAGGCGATTGTATATACATTTTTCAAGCATTTTTGAGAAAACAGGTAACACAGATATAGGTCTATAGTTTGAAACAGCCGGAGATCCATTTTTAAAAACCGGAACAACTTTGCCAATCTTTAATTGATCCGGAAAAACACCAATAGATAAAACAGAGTTAAATATATTGCACAGAGGATAGCAGATGATATGTATAACTTTTTTAACAATTGAAATATTTATTTCATCAAAACCTGCACTAGACTGATTATCAAAGCTAGAAGTGATTTTTACTATTTCGCCGGGGGTGATGGGATTAAAAAATGCAGTATGAATATTTCGTTTTAAGTACTGTGTAAAATTAATGCCAGAGGTATTGCACTGTATATTATTAGTTAATGAGGAGCCAATCTCAATAAAATATTTATTAAATGTTTGTGCTTTTATGAAATCGTCAGTAATAATTTCATCATGAACATTGATATTTTCAATAATGTTTATATTTCTTTTATTACCCAGAGCTTTGTTAATAATTTTCCAAGTTCTTTTTAAATTCGCCTTTACTTCAAAAAATTGATTTTCAAAATACTCCCTTTTAACACGTTTTATTTCACTATTAACTTTATTACGGAATGATTTATACGTTCGTTCTCTATACTCCGTTGGATTTCTAATATATTTTTTATATAATAGAAACTTTTTATGACACATTTTGCGCAAGTCTAGATTGAACCATGGCTTATCTTTCCTAGATTTGTTTTTCATTTCGACCTTTGGAAAACATTCAATATAGACTTGCATAAATTGATGCAAAAAATTATTATAACTAGTATTTGGATCCTCATCAACTGTGTGCCAGACGACATTCTCCAATTTATTTGTGAAATCAAGAATATTATGATCATTAACGACACGTTTAGTTAATTTGATTTTTTTATTAGGTATAATAACCTTTGAGTGTATACAAAATATGGGGAAATGGTCGCTAACATCAACAAGGAAAATTCCACATGACACATCATTTAAATCATTAGTGAAGATATTATCAATCAACGTTACAGATTGATCCGTAACTCTGGTTGGATAATGAATAGTGGGATAAAGAGACTTAGTCATAAAAGCATCCAAAAAATCACTAACATTTGAGCAAGAATCGGCATTATACAAATTAAGATTAAAATCTCCAATAAAATATAATAATTTATTTTCACTATTTACATTTCCTAAAAGAATATTCAAGGATTCGATAAAATTAGGAAATGATGAATTTGGAGGTCTATAAATAACATTGAATAAAATATTTTTTGGGCAAGACTTCATTTCTATACAAATACATTCAATAGATTCAGAAAAAATATTATATTCATTTCTATGTACAAAGTTAAAATCATTTCGAATAAAAGCTCCCACACCACCCCCTCTACGTCCTGTGCGGGAAAGACCTATAAATGAATAACCGTCAATTTTATAATCAGAATCATTTTGTTTAAGCCAAGTTTCGGTGATACCAATAGCACAAAAGTCTAAATCAATGCAATTTAAAAACGATGTTAAACCATCAATGTTTTTCTTTAAACTTCTGCTATTTATATGCAAACATGAAAATCTATTTTTGAAATTAATAAAAGACTCACAATCTTTTAGACATGTGTTGAATTCATTTGGCAAATAATAATTTTGATTGGGGCCATTAAAAGAATCACTACCATCAATTGGAGACAACAATTCATTGATCCTCGATATTAAAATCAATATCTTGTAAACATTGTTGATATAAAATGCAGTCAGGCATGTAAGTTAAAACAGCATAAAAATAACAAAACAAACAACAAATAGAAATGAGTTAACACACATACAATTATAGTTGGGAGGTAAAAAAGCAACCAAAACCAAACCAAACCACCGGGGATCTGTTCAAAATATTATTTTGTAGAACAATTTATATCAAAATGTTCAAGTATATTCGAATAAATACAATTGAAGAGTCAATACGAGTTTAAAACAACAAATAAACAAACAAAAAACTCAGTCTCATTTGGCAAGAAGCAAGCAGATTACAATGTGTTTTTTCTATTAAGATTTTAAAAGTGAGTGTGTGTGTGTGTGTGTGTGGGGGTATTTCAAAATTAACATCAAGAATTCGCAACAAAAACGAGTATTATTTTATATACCTCAAATTATCAGACGATGTGTAAACATGGAGGACGTTAGAACAGTTGGAGGGGGAGCTGGAGCAGTACCCTTCCCCGAGGAAAAAAATGAGAAAATGAGATATAAAAGGAGGGGGAAGGAAGGTAGTTGTACGGAAAGAGAAATGGAAATGAAATCAAGGGTATAACTGAATAAAAATGAAAGAAAGGAAAGTGAAAAAGGGTAAAAGAGATGAAAAGAAGGAAAGACGAGAAAAAGAAAGGGGAGGGGAGAGAAGAGCAAAGAAAGGAAAGGAAAATATATAAAGAAAGAGGAAGTTGAAAACAATGGAAAGGAGCGTGGAAACAAAGTTAAGAGAAAGGCAAAGAAAACTTAACAAGATAAAAAAAATGGAAAGGAAGGTGAAAAGTAAAAGAGATGGGGATAAGAATTGAAAGATACATGGAAAAGAAGGGAAAGGGCATCGAGAGAGAAAGAAACCGAACATTGTTTTCACAATGTGGGTAACAGTGTGTCCACAGTGTAGATCACAGTGTAGATCACAGTGTGTTCACAATGTAGATCACGGTGTGTGCACAGTATAGTTCACGGTGTGTTCACCGTGTAGATCACAGTGTATTCACAGTGTAGATCGCAGTGTGTTCACAGTTTTTTCACAGTGTAGATCACAGTTTTTCACAGTGTAGATCATAGTGTGTTCACAGTGTAGATCATAGTGTGTTCACAGTGTAGATCACAGTGTGTTCACAGTGTAGATCACAGTGTGTTCACAGTGTAGATCACAGTGTGTTAACTGTGTAGATCACAGTGTATTCACAGTGTAGATCACAGTGTGTTCACAAAGTAGATCACAGTGTGTTCACAGTGTAGATCCCAATGTGTTCACAGTGTAGATCACAGTGTGTTCACTGTGTAGATCACAGTGTATTCACAGTGTAGATCACAGAGTGTTTACAGTGTATATCAAAGTGTACATCACTGTGTGTTCACAATATGGATCACAGTGTAGAAAAAATCGAGTTCGTCAGACACTGTGTCATGGTAACGACGTAAAATAAGAAATTAAAGGAAAATTCAAATGCCATTGCGTAGGTCGTCGCTTTTATACGGCTTGGGTATTTCTTGTGGTGAGAATGAAAGCCTCGATTCGCCAGGAGTAGAATTTGTTTGTGTGTGTGTGGGGGGGGGGTGAATTGCCTCTACTCTCAATGCCATTTTAGCTAATGTCCACATGTGACACCTAAATGATTTAGGTGTCACTCCTAAATAATTTAGGTGTCACACCTAAATAATGTCTTTCTGTCTTTGTCACTCCCCAGTTTCTTTTTCTGTACATCCCCTTTTGCCTCTTCCTATCAATACGATATGTTTTCTTAAACAAAGCTTTTTAAAATTAAAATGAACTCTTCTTTGATATTATCTCTTTTCATTGTAAAGCTTGCTATTTTTGTTTCGTAAATTTCTGGGCGTTCTTCTTTCCTAGTAATCGTTCTATTGATAGTGTACACTGCAAAATTTTGTACTTTTTGTTTCTGAAAGATCCTCGATTCACATACAGTGTTACAAAACGTCTTCTAATTTTCCAACGAAATTAATTTGTATATTTTGATATTCAATTCAATCCTATTAAAATGGACTTGAAAATTGTAGAATAAAGATTCACACCGACAATTACACACAGAAAGTTTGAACAATTCCAGTTTCAATTTAATTTAAAAAAAAATAGTATGTTTAATCTTTCTATAGTTCATACTTTAAAAATTACACTTGAAAAGGTACATTTCTATTTTTAGTATTATGCAAAATACAAAAGTCTTTTAAATCTTCCAAACAAAATTCACACTTTGAAAGTTACACATGAAAACAAGACATGGCTGACACATCAATCATGCTTATATGATATGCACAATAAACATCACTTTCCTCCAATAGGTAGGTAAGAGCTTGGAATATTAGGTATGATATCATGCAAGAGTATATGATAAAAATGAACTTTGCATATTAAGAAAATATATTTGCTTAATGTTTTTGAAATGGTATCAATAATCGCTGTATGGAAGATAAGGAATTAGAATTAACCAAACTGACACTATTTTCTTTACATCAAGCGTGGCCAAAGTACTCTTAACTTTGAATTGAAATTTAACAAGCAAAAGAACTATATAAAATGACATAAACACATGAATATTAGTGCATGGGGATGCATGGATCAACCCCTCCCCCCTCTCTTCCTCTATACAAGGCTTCTTCGACTATCAAGCATGTGCTTATTTTCTTTTCAAAATTCCTTTTATGGTTATATCGATACATAAGACATAGGCTTGTCCTTCTCCTCCCCAATAGCAGTAATGACTGTATGCGCCTCAATAACCAAGTCATTTGAAGCACAAAATATTGATACTTTCACAGAAAAATATAGCGTTTCTATTGGCTTAACAAAAAAATATCTATTTAAAATAGGGCAAGTGTATCCTGAATGTAATTTGTAAAACTTGTTGGGTTTGGTCGTGATGAATTTGAGAAACACCGCAAACGTGGTATTTTTTGTGGCAGTATACTTTATTTTGTGAATTTTCTCCACTGAGGCTAGTACTGTTATTTCAGACACAATCGTTGCCAACCCAGAAGATAATATTACTTTAGTTTGCAAGTTTCATTACCGTCACATCTGCAGACCTTCTCGCGCGTGGTACAAAGATGGCATCCCCGTGTTCTTTCAATCGGTTGAAGGTCCATCTTACGTGATAATAAATGAAATATCAAGGAATCAACTTACTAGTAACTTGCATATTTACAACGCAAGTGTCATCCGCAATATATCGCTGCATGATTGAAATGTCGTGTGAAATATTTGTACCTTATACCGGGGAATACGACGTGCAAGTAATAGCCTGTTCACCATGTTTTGCTAAATCCTTGCCGTCGTCAATGATGAATGTGAACTGCAACCTTCAAAATTTCAATTCAAGCGAACAGATTCAACTAAACGTTACAATAAATAATGAGACACGGAGCGGGGAAATCATCAGGGATGTTCTGAGTTTCAATACAACTATACGGTATGATGATTTCAAGGTTGAGTTTAATCCATACGGCATTGGATCTCAAGGAAGAATACTATGTGTCATTCCAGGTATTCAAACAGACGGTAGCGCACCAGATGACATAACAAACCCCAAAACCATGGGACCAGAACATTCTACTAGGGACACCACAAGGTCTACATCTGTTCAAGTTGCGATTCAAGCATCTCGTACCACGTAGCCCAATGATCTTCTAGATTCTACATCTGTTCTATTTTCCTCGTCAGTTCAACTTTCTCCAACCCTGATCATCGCTATCATTGGTTACATCTTGGTAGTAGTTCTCACAGTGATCAACATTGAACATTGAAGCAAATACGAAACAGATTGCAAGTTCAAGGCCTTAAAGGTGGAATGTCAAAAGGTACTGGTAAGGAAGATCCGACAGGGCAAGGCGTTGATTCTAATTATGAATCTCTTGATGAACCTCGTGGTGGCATTTCTCTTTATACTGGACTCAACTTTCCAGCGAAGGCACCCGGTTCAGATGAAGAAGGTTTGGGATCCCGGAATCGGCCTATGGTGGTCATTGATGAAGATTACGAAAATATTATGTAGATGATATTGATGGTTTGCATAATTGGTTGATGAATACGATATTAAATCAATATACATATAGTGAATATTTTGCAGCCCTTTTTAGGGTGTAGATGTATAATTCTTATAATATGCAGCACACTTGAGGCTCAAGGCCGCCTATTCGACGTTGTGAATACCAGAGTACGCCCGTCGATACTGTATAGCATTGAGAGCATGGACCTGTGCATTCTTTTTTTTTATGAAATTGGTTCGGAAATATGAGTTCATATCATAGTCAAAATTATTTTCATATCGTTGTAACGGGTAATGTAACCACCTTCTTTTATCATTATAACTTTGGCAACTCTTTGTTTTAAATATGTTGTGAAAGAAATGAATGAAGAGGACAAGTGTAGGCGTAGCTTCAATCAAGGTTCCCCATATCTATCTGGATTGAAGAGCGTGAACATTACACATTTCGCACATTATTTTATCAAAAATGTATTATGCATGTAAAATAGTTGATTGAATTATGTATTTCTTTTGTTTAACATAGGCTTTCAATTTCTTACGCTCTCGTGTTAAGATACATTAATGTAAGGAAGATCTCCAATTACCCATCCTTTTCATGATTTACAAAACTTGAAAGAGAGTCTTGTTCAGCAGGTCTAAATCTCGAGGTGAGTATTGAACAATGACAAGCCGCCATGCCTCAGCTGGATCAAAGCTATTGCTTAGATACAGTACATGTATGGGACAAATTATACAAATGTGAGACATTATAAATGTACAACAGTTTTGGCAACTCTTTGTATTTAAATATGTTGTGAAAGAAATGAATGAAGTAAACAATGGTAGGCGTAGCTTCAAATCAAGTTTCCCCATAGCTATCTGCCCTTTGGAAAAATTGGTGATGCCAAAAATGTTCATTGTTCAATACTCACCTACACCCGACAGAGGAAAGTTGATTGGTGGTGTCGAAAATCTGTTTATCTGACGGTCAATCGGATCAGGGTCGCCCTAGCCACTAACCCGGCTGTGTGGTCTAGTGGTTAAGGCACCGGCGTTCAAAGCTGGGGGCCCGGGTTCGATTCCCGGTAGAGACATTTTTTCGGCATCACCAATTTTTGCAAAGGGCAGATAGCTATCGGGAACCTTGATTTGAAGCTACGCCTACCATTGTTCTCTTCATTCATTTCTTTCACAATATATATGTATATATATTCTGGATTAATGCAACAACATTTTAACAAGAATATTTCCCGCTTTTGTCTATTAATATAGATCGAATTGTCATCATTTTTTTTTTCAATCGAATTTTACGACATTCCCTTTTTCTAATATATCAATGCTAGTGGGTCTATGACAGAAAATCCACTGTACGCTAGAGTTCCCTGGAGCTTGCTAGGCCTACTTCCCAATTCAAAATCAAACTAATTATTCTAATTATTATTTTTGGGGAACATTCATAAAATAAATAACGCTGTTTATATACCAGTAGTCGTAAGACTTCTGCAGAAAATGTTAAAAATAAAACCACTACCCACTCATCATTTTTTACCTCGGAAGTAATAGACGGAAAGTCAGCTCCTTTTATAAATAAACGCTCAATAAAATATTTGTGTGGGCGTGGCCTAACTTCATTAAACAAACGCCGAACCGAAAGTATCCCAGCGCAATTATCACAGTCATGATAATAACTGCGATGTTTCATGATATTTCTTTTGGCTCAAATTGCGTATTGCCATTCAATCAGTTCATTCAGTCTTCTCAGAGTGTCCACCCATTGACTTTCGTGTTGGTCGAGGCTGCTAGAATGTCATTACGTAATGACAGTCTAGCTGCCTCGACATTCATCACCTTTTCCATCAAATTTCATGATATATTCCTTTTTTTCTATTAAATTATACCAATGCTGGTGGGTGACTGTAATCCACTGTACGCTAGAGTGCCTTGGAGCTTAAATTCCCAAATGAAACTCATTTTCTAATCATTATTTCTGGGAGCATTAATGAAAAACAATGCTTTTTATACATGTATATCAATCAATGCAAGACGTCTGCAGAAAATGTAAAATAATAATAATAAAATCATTGCTCATTAATCCTTTTAGCTCGGAAGTAATAGACGGGAAGTCAACGCCTTTTAGAAATAAACGCTCAATAAAATATTTTTGTGGGCGTGGCCTAACTTCATATTAAGACAAACGAACCGAAAGAAGCCAACAGCCTAAAATGAACCTATATAGCGCAATTATCACAGTCATGAAATAATAACTGCGATGTTTCATCAAATTTCTTTTGGCTCAAATTGCGTATTGTCATTCGATCAGTTCATTTAGTCTTTTCAAAGTGTCCACCCATTGACTTTCGTGTTGGTTGAGGCTGCTATAGACTGCATGTCATTACGATTAATCACTTTTCCATCAAATTTCATGATATATTCCCTATTTTTATATCAATGCTGGTGGGTATATGACAAAAGATTAACTATACGCTAGAGTTCCTTGGAGCTTAAATTCCCAAATTTACTTCAAATTTTTTAAAAATTATTTCTGGGAGCTTTCATGAAATAACAATGCTTTTTATACATGTAGGCAGGCCTATGTCACTCATTGTAAGACTTCTGCAGAAAATGTAAACAATAAAATCACTGCTCATCAATTCTCTTAGCTCGGAAGTAACAGACGGAAAGTCAGTGCCCAACATGCTCAATGGATATTTGTGTTGGCGTGGCCTAACTTCATAAGTCAAACGAACCGAAAGTACCTGTCAGCCAATAGCGCACAGTCATGAAATAATAACTGCGGTGTTTCGTGATATTTCTTCAGGCAAAAATTGCATTTTTTCAGTCGATCAGTTCAATCAGTCTATTGTTCACCCATTGACTTTGGTGTTGGTCGAGGCTGCTAGACTGTCATGATAGGTTTATAGGTCAAGTTGATTGACTTGATTACGTACACCATTCTCAATTTAACTGATCGGATCATTAGGCAGGCCCGACAAAGGAAACTAATTTCAATCATTTTCTGCTTGTGATTTTAAAAAATTAGGTAATCATAATGGCCTCTGTGTTGCCATACATCATCGAGTTCGTTGTGATTTTGGTCATAATGAGAACAGGTTAGTAATTAATTTTTTTTAGTTATTTATGGATTAAACATGCAATGTCGATCTTTTCTTTTTTTTTTCTTTTTTTTTACATGCTGGTTTAAATTTGACAAGAAAAGAAGGTTGTGCAAAAAAAATCCAAGGAACAACAAAAACCTAATCTAACCTTTTTATTAATTTTCTTTTTAGTTCGTCGTTCGTCAAAGGGCAATATTTTTAGTTTCAGCAATACATTTGTAAATTATTGTCAGATTGCTTGTGTTATGTAATTAGATGACCATGGGAATTATTTTTTTACAGGGGGGGGGGGGTAGTTTAAATTTGACAACAAAAACAGGTTTCGCTACAAAAAGAAAGTGATTTTGTTCCAGGAACAATTTGACAAGCAAAAAAAAGGTTTGCGTAAAAAAACGTAGTTCGATTTGGTTACATTTATGCCACTTCGCATGCATACTTTAATTTCCAGGGTCCAGGGTCGCTGCTTATGTAAAATAATAGACGTAGCACCCCCAGCTTCGCAGGGCCATGATCTGATGCCTATTTCAAGTGTGTAACATGGCTTTATTACATATACCTGTACTTTTGAGCTTCTTCTGCTTCAACTCGATTAATTCGGTTAACGACAATAGAAATATTGTACATTAATTTGTACAACCAGTTTAGTTCTATAACGTCGATCAGTTCCTGAATAATCATAATCTAAAATAATATAAGGTTGACAATTTAAAACTAATCATAAATCTAATCGCAGTATAAATCTATTCAAGCAAATTGTTGATATAGTTATTTACAGTATTACCGATAGATACCATACGATATGTATAACATGTATCCATGACATGTATCCACACTGTGCTGCACTCGACCCAGGTGAGGTGAATGGGTACCCGGTAGGAGTAATTCCTTGCATGCACTGAGCGCCGGTGATGGTAGCTCGAGCTAAAGCCGGGGTAATAATAGCAGCGCTTTGTGTCCTCTGGCAAAAAGCGCCTTATAAATCCAGCTATTATTATTATTATTATTATTATCATTATTATAAGGAGTCCTGTTTACATCACGATTTATATTCATACTGAATTGAGTTTGCAAACAAATTCATACTTTTTGTTGCAAGACGCAGATCGGCTATCATTGTTTCGTGTAGTAGTTTTTGCATATGGGTTTATTGTAAAACTTCCTCGTTAAAACATTCGGGAGATTGATATAATCAATTATGTATACTTATAAACCGTGAAATGAAATAGTAAATAGTAGTTATATCTAATTATTCAAAATAGCCCTATACAGGGAGCAAGCATAAATAAGCGCCTTGCGCATAATCAAAATGGAAAAGACGCTTTTTAAATCCAGTGTATTATTATCATTATTGTTATTTTAAACATTCCTATTATTTGTTATTTATATTTAGAGAATATGTTACAAAACAGATTTCAATTATTTTAATATGATAAAATATAGTGATGATAATTGTATTGTCGAAAAAATGCAATTGTATAATATTAATTCATTTCAACCATTCGATTTATTGTTTGGACCCTAGTATTAACCTCCACCCCCCAAAAAAATATATATAGATAAATCAATCAAATAAATGATTAAAAATAAACAATAATAGATAAATGATAAATAAATAAACTTAATTTTGGACGGGTCCCCTCATATTCATGAAGAGTCTTCTCATATTCATGACTTATTTTTATTCCTCTTACAGTTAATTGTAGGGCCTTGAGCAAATGCGAGGGAACAGTTTGTAACCCACCAGAAAACAACCACTGCGAAAGTCCAAAAGAGCTTCAATTTGGGAGATGGACGGAACGTACTTGTGCTGGCAAAAATCAAACAAACGAAACATTCTGTGTGCATGGTAGGTAATGCCTCTAATTTCGCGATATATATTATGTGGTTATTTTATAATGTGAGAATTTTTTTAACGAAAATATTAAGAATCAGCTTTGAAATACGTACTTTTTAATGGAATACTGACCGTACACAATATCAATTTTTAGCATGCCTCTCCACATTAAACAAAGAAAAAATATAATAATTGTGCATTCCCGTTTTCGTGCAATTATACATTGAATCGATGTTTTTTTTTACTTTACTATTTAAACATGAAATAATAACATAAAATTGAAAGGAATCAGTATTAATTCTACTTTTTTTTGGGGGGATTCAAGTTCGAGAAAGTTGTAATGCAAATATACATTGCGTATCAAAGTAAAGTTTACACTTAGAAATAATACTATAAAATAATATATTTGTAATATCCTCAAGCTCTTTCCACATTTATACATTAGTAGAGGTCTCTTTAATCGAATGACGATATAACTGTTGGAAATCCTTTCGTTTGAGTGATCACCACTCACTTTTGAAGAGTTTGTGAAAAATGATTTGCGCAGAAATCGGAAAAAATATTTGGAAAATAAGTAAACGTTATTCATGAAGAGCACATGGACTTTGGCTAAGAAAAATGAATTTGAAGGTATCTTTTACCTTGCCCAAAACACTTCATCGAACGCCAATCGACCCCCCCCCCCCTTCCCCTATCCCCACACACCGAGGCCATCGTGTTGATATCTGATTTACACAAAGCAGCGATCCACATGAAATGGCTTAGGCCTGGTTTTCTTTCTGTTTTTATCATTGTCATGCTTGGGAAAGGTGTGGAGAAACGAGTATTAAAATGAAATATGAAATGTAAACTCTATTTAAATAAGTAAAAAGATGCTGGAAATGTCACAAATAAACTTTTGTTTACATTCAGAAATATGTCCTCAGATCCAGCTGGCACAAAACAAGGTAATGGTTGTGCTTACCTCGGGTTAAAATGTTAATTGGGTGTTTTTTGTTGCAGAATGTTCAAATGTGTGTTTTATTATAATTGCATGAAAAATGCAAAGAGAAAAATGTGAGAGATAAACCACTCGGTCAGTTTGTTTTCGCCGCTCTTCGTTGACACACCTTGAAAGATGGGCATTTCTGCAAGCTTTACCTATTAATGGAGAGTGCTCACACATATGTAACATTATGTCAAAATTTTTACTTTCATTTGATAGATGAGACCCGAGCCCAAGAATATATATGACATTTCTAAATAATCTTTAAAGTGTTTTCTCTATATTTTTAATAACGTTTTCATAACATTACTATAGTTTACTGCTCTAGTGAATTTAATATAATTTTAGATTTAAAAAATACTCTGAATCAGTAGCGTACCTAGGATTTTCCAGAGGGGGGGGGGGCAAATTCGTCAGCCCAAAAATTTGACAAGCCAAAAAAAAAAGGTCTTCAACCGCATGTAAAAGACATTTCGCACCAGAAAAAAATTGACAAGCAAAAAGAAAAAAGTTAATAGTTCAAGCTCATAGTAGTGGCTCGTCACGGATCAGTCATGATTCGTCAGGGGGGGGGGGGCAGGGATACGTCCCTTGCATGGGTTGTGACTCGTCAGGGGGGCAGACTGCCCCCCCCCCATAGGTATGCTAGTGCTATGAATGTATATTAAAAAAATCAATATTTTCGTTTTTGATAGTACTTTAAGTTTCCTTGTATGCAACAGGCGTTTTAATAAAATCTTAAAGATATAATTGTTTAAGGTTATGTAATGTAATCTATTTACTTGATAATCACGAGACAATATATTTCAGTATAAAAAAAAAAAAAAAAAAAACGTTTGGCTAACATTATCATGATATATACACAACAAAAAAGTAAGTCCCCCCTTAAACAAACATCAATAATTTCCGAACCAATGGAAGTTTTTGATATATTTTTACATGAGCGTGTAGGTAATTTTATAAGCTACCCTCTGAGTAAATGTTATGGACGTATTTTACGTCATGCTTCAGTGAGCACCGTCAGAAGGCAGAAATGTCACTTTTCAAAAGTCACAAGCCAAAAATCATGACTTTGATTCCATTTTATTGGAACTGATTCCACATTCTCATCATGAAAATTAGTCAGAAGGCTTGTAATAGGTACTTTCTAAAAGACGATACATTTCTTGGGCTAAATTTCACGGTTGAATAAACACAAGTCCAAATTTGCTATAATTGGATTTTTTACACATTTTCATCACTATAAATGACAGAATATGATGACAGTTATTTTTGGGAAGAGTATCTTCAACAATATTCATCGTTTCATGGTTCAATGAACATTTATTGAAAACAAAAAATACGATTTTCAAATATCATAGGCAAGTATTGTTTCATTTTGGTAACTGAAACTGATCTTTTATCAACTTTTTCGTTATGTTCATGACCAATTAACATGCTTCAATGATTCAAAGGCGTTTAATTAAACATTCACGCTTGAATGAACATGTGGAATGTGATTAGCTTTTTTTTACGTTATCGGAAAAAATGCAACTTGTAACTATGGATATCTGTCACAAACCTCCTTGCATGGTTCATTTGATTTGATTTTTATGAAAATCCCAATGTTTAATGCATCAGTGAGCACACAATATTCGAAAATTATGCAAATGAGAAGAAAGTTCAAGGCCTTGGCCCCACTCTGTGCCGTATCGAATTGTTATTTTGATGTGCGCGCCTTTTGGATAGTGTTACTCTGAAGCCATGTGCGAAGTTTCATGAAATAGATGTTGGCAGAAGTAACAAAAACCGTCCATGAAACAAACCCCTTATTTCATATTTGTTAAAATTTTGACTTCCTCTCTCATAGACATTGTGTACATTATGGGTGCATATGTTTAAGAATAAGTAACCCCTTATTCAATATGGTGGAACTTTTTTTCAAGGCTGTCTTCAGCAATGTCATTTGGCAGTAATGTTTATCAACCTATGGGAAGTATTCTGTGCAAAAATGAAATCGATTTGTTTATTAACGGATGAGTGAGCACGCATCAAAGTGAGAAAATTGGTATTTTCAATGTCACAGACTCATTTTAAAGGGTATTAAGGTGAATATTGGGGGCAAATTCTGTTTCAAATGTGACTTTAATTGCTGTTGTTTTTATCATCCACCATTTCTATCACCACACACTTTCCGAACTTTTAACATTTTCATGGTTGAGCGAGCACATTCAAAAACTTAGGAATGAATACTCTTTATACTGCATAAATGTATTCTTTTCCTAACAATTTCTCACAATCAGTTTATTTTATGGACAAATCAGGGGTGGATCCATAATCTAAAAATGGGGGAGGGGCCTATAATTGGGGGAGCCACCAACATTTTCAAATTTTAATATGACGTAACAAGTTGTAGAGGATACTACCAAAAACCCCTTTGATGATACGTCACAATACAGGGGCCGCGGAACGGGCCGCGGAACGGGGGTGGGGGCTGACTATGCAAAAAATCACAATCGTATGGTCATTTTTACATTTTTGTACATGCTTTTAGAAAAAAGTGGGGGGGCAGCCCCCGCCCCCCCCCCCCGATTCTGCAGCCCCTGCAATATTGTGCTCACTCAACCATGAATATACGATATCAAAATTGTGTGTGGAGTGGCTAAATGATGGATAGTAAAATAATATAAACACCACAAAATTCACCTAACAACAACTTTTGCCCAACTTTGTATTTGCACAACTCTTGTGACTTTCAAAAATGGTCATTTTTAATTCAATCTTTAATTACTCATGCATGACTCAACCGATCAATCTCATTTTCCCCCAGGAGTTGCTTAATGAATGTAGAAAACCACCTACGGAATATATCTCAAAATAACTCCGTTCAAAAGTTACAGCAATTTGATTTAGGGGGGACTTACTTTTTTGTTGTGTATACATGGATGTACAATATTATGTTTGTGCTAACGGGGATAGTGATGACTTTTTATTGGGTTTTGCTTACTTACGTTACTGGCAATTTGAATCAATTTTGTCGCAAAGAAATATATATAATAATAATAATTAATAAATAAATATTGTAAGTTAGGTTATTCTCTAATATCCTTTCTTGCCTTTTATCGGGGGAGTGTTTCATCACCATTTTTGTCCGACAAGGTATCAGAGCTGACAACTTTACTTGATTTTGATTGGCTGAGAAGCATGGTTTCTATAGTAACTGTCGGATAAAACGGGACTTGTCGGATAAAACGTATGACAAGTCCTCTCATGAAACCCTCCCCCGATTTCCAATAGGTATAAGTAAATGCACGAAGACATGAAAACAAAACATCCACCACTCTACTGTTTGTTTGTGTGTTTGTGCAGTTTATAATGACCTACAAGTATTGTTTTATTACACATCAACCGAGGACGTCATACAACTCCTACAGCCGAATACGCGTCCCCGGTCCAGATATAACCATGCCAACGCAGTTCCTCAGCTCATTTCAACCCGTTTTAAATAGTGAATGTATAAATTCAATAAAAAGATTCCGGTCAGTCACTTTAACTTAAGTTGTGCGTGTGTATATACATCGTACGTACGCGTCCCCGGATAACGTTATGTCCGAATATATATATGCCTGGTTGGTTGATGAATTTTAAATTTTTGAGTGTATGAAACCGCAAAGACACGCACCCTCGATGGAGTTTTACTGAAAAGTGTATTCCTGATTGTCAAATTATTTCAAGACTGGCTGTGGGGGTGGGTGGTTGTGCGAGGGTGAGTGCGAGTGAGTGAGGAGTGTGTGGTTTGCGATGTGGTACAGTGCCCTACATAGATATTAAATTGAAGGGAAATGAGAGGGGTATGTGAAATGAAACACTTAAAAATAATTTAAACTAGGCTGTTTACTATGTGAATCACTTAGTAGTTGTTTAAACATTTTAAACAAGTGTTTAAAATCTTAAACAACAAAGTTTAAATTCCAATATCTAATTATCAATAGTCAAGGCATGGTTGTTTAAGATTTGAAACACTTGTTTAAACTGTTTAAACAACTATTGTTCGATTCACATAGCAAACAGCGTTGTTTAAATTATTTTTAACTGTGAAGAATGATCCATATGCAACGGTTGACGAAATGCTGAGAAAGTGCGCACGACTGTGTAAATGGTCGCATCGGATCGGAAAGCGGACGCGTCCGCTCACCGGACGTGGCGCCGTGCAACACTCTCGCATGCGAGATAGCGATCTGTAGAGATCATTCTTGTGATAGGCCTTCATGCATTCCTGCGACCATTTTACATGTTTTACATTCGCTATTTGCTATCCTTTTCTTTTTTTCTCTCTCTCTCTACTTGACAAAATCATAAGGGCGTATGGCGTACAGATTTGGGGGTTCTGTCACCTACCTACCCCCCCCCCCCCCAATTAAATAAATGAAAAAAAAATAAAAAAGGGTCCACAACCAAAATAAAAGGAAAATATAAAAGGAGAAAAAATGTAAGAAAAGGAAAAAAACTGCTGAATATCATATGATTTCTTTCAGATTATGTGAAAATCTAAAATCATAGTTTTAATATAAAAAGGCCGACATTTTACTCCCATACGACCTTTACGAAATCCCCCCCACACGTAAATTATCCCCCTGTTTTTTCCCTCATTACGCCACCGCTTGGGTTGAATAAAATTATGATGACTTTCTTCCGTCGAGGCTTGCAGATAATGAATGCATAATAAAATAAAGCAGGGGTCAATTATCTTGTATGCCATGCATAATTGCCAAATATATAATGATGGTAATCAGTGCAATAATTAGACAGAAATCTATCAATCATAATTCATCCAAAAAGGTTTTTTTAATAAAAGACGGTTAGAGGTGACCAGTTAACGGCTACGGTGACTTGCATTGGCCCGCAGCCACAACCTATACGGCTGTACACGCTATTCAATGTATGAGCAGAATAAACCAAGTATTTCATATATAGTAAAGTCAATTTCAAGTAGTTAAAGGCGTCATTCGCCACAAATTGCATAGGTGTTTAAACAGGTATTGGGTTTAGGTACAATGTAGTTACGGTCTTCATGATTGTCATTCACTATTAGTCCGGGGGCTGGGAGAGTTTATTCAGCTGATCGGGTACAAAAGGTTTGATGGTCCCATCATGTTGGCATGAAGGCAGTGATCAAGGAAAAGTGTTGCTGCCGGGCCATATCCTGTACGGAAGACCCTGATGGCCCCAAATAGGGGCCCCAAAAATGAGTTTATTCAGCTGAAAAGGTACATGGCTAATTCTTTTTGCAATGGACCGGTATACATTGAGATTTTCAAAAATACCAATGCCAGCAACTTTATCCTGTATGGGGGCCCAGACAGTAGGCCCAAAGGGCCCCCAAAAATGGGTTTATTTAGCTGAAAAGGTACATGGCTAATTATTTTTGCAATGGACCGAGTATACATCGGGATTTCCCAAAATACCCATGCCAGCAACTTCATTCTGTACGGGGGCCCAGACAGTAGCCCCAAAGTGCCCTGTATATGTCCCACAACTAATTTATTAAGTTAAAAATGTACATGGATAATTCCTTTTGCAATGGAGGCAGTATACATTGGGATTTTCAAAAATACCCATGCCAGCAATTTTATCCTGTACAGGGGCCCAGACAGTAGGCCCGAAGGGCCCCCGAAAATGGGTTTATTCAGCTGAAAAGGTACATGGCTAATTTTTTTTGCAATGGACCGAGTATATATTGGGATTTCCCAAAATACCCATGCCAGTAACTTTATCCTGTACGGGGGCCCAGACAGTAGCCCCAAAGGGCCCATATATGTCCCACAGCTAATTTATTCAGCTGAAAATATACGTGGATGATTCCTTTTGAAATGGAGGCAGTATACAATGCGATTTAAAAAGAAAAACCCATGCTAGCAACTTTATCCTGTATAGGGGCCCAGACAGTAGGCCCCAAGGGCCCCCGAAAATGGGGATATTCAACTGAATGAGGTACATGACTAATTCTTTTTAAAATAGAATCTGCATACTTTAAGGATCACAAAACTACCCATGCCAGCAACTTTACCCTGCCATGGGCAGCATTTTACCTGTGTGGGGTCCAAGACAGAATTCATGCAGGGCCCATTAGAATGGTGCATTATCTATATATATATATATTTTTTTTTTTTGGGGGGGATACAAAAGATCATGAAGGCCTCCACTGATAACAATTTAAGGGATGGGAGTGTTCAGGAATATCCACGCGGATTAAACAAAATAGTTTGAGGGGCCGACTACTGTGCAAAAACAATATGGCCCCTGAAATGATATTGTGGCTAATCTAGCTCCACGCCCTGAGCTTCTTTTTATTGGGATTGTCTGACATTACATAATGGCAACAGCCGCCTATTCTGATTTGCCTTCAACTACTTGTCAGTGCTTCCAGAATACTGTACATCGTGGCTTCCACAACTCAGGTGAGAAATGTTAATTGTACTCATAATTTTAGTCAAACCGATGTGACTGATTAAACTATCTGTTGAACATAATAATGATCAAGCATCATCCATTAGTTATCAACAATAAAAGTTTGTGCATATTTCATTAATGTCTATATACTTCATAATTAATCAATCATTACTTGTTGCTCAAAACGACCAATTAAATGATACAGTAGATGATACCAGTTGATGTAATAAAAAGATTACAGCAAACGGAGAGTAGCACTTAGGGATGACCTTGAAGGTGGCAGCAGGGCCGAATGCAAAAAAAGGAAATGTTTTTTATTCCAATTTTCTCCAAACATTTATTGCATTAATTGTGGTATAATAGTCAACATGCATGCAAATTTTATGATCACAACTGCCCTCACTTGCCAGATACAATGTCCCGCCATGCGTGGATCCAGTGGGCCTTAAATGCCCCCCCTCCTCCCCTCAAAAGAGGGGGATAAAAAGGAGAATAGGGAAATGGGAATGGGACTGAGGGAGAAGAGAAAGGGAGAGCGGAAAGGATAGGAGGTGGAAAGGAGAGAAAATGGTGAAGGGTTGGGAAAGAAAGGGAGGAAAAAGAAAAAAATGAAGGGAACAGGGGAGGGGAGAGAAAAAGAAGGGGAGGTAAGATAGAAAAATGAGAAGGGGAGAGAGATAGGGAGGGAAAGGTAAGGGGAAAAGAGAAAAGGAAGCAGGGAGAGAAAAGCAAGGGGAGGGTGAACACAAATGGAGGATAGGGTGAGAGAGGGAAGGGGAAGGGAAGAGAAAGAGGAAATATAAAAACTAATATAGATTGAGAAATAACAGAATAGAAGATAGAGAAGGGGAGAAAAATGATAACTGGATAAAGGAAAGTAATTGAGGAAACAAACTGATATAGAGGCGATCATATAAAAGGGGAAAAGGAAAGGATAATAAAGAGAAGAAATATATTTTTGTTTGACAAAAGCCCTTGCCGTCTCATATAAAATAAAAAAAAGAATAAAAGGGAATTGGAAAACATAGTTGGGTCTTGGAGGCTGAAGCAGCCTCGTCGCTTAAATGGCGACGCACAGGATTAGAAATTTTAGAAGTTTTAAAAATACATAAACTTGGAAATAGAAAGAAAAGTAACAAAATGAGAGAAAGGGGAGAATTGGCAAATACCACACCTTTCAGGTTAATAATTCAAAATAATATTTTATTTCGGCCTTTAACTATATATTATCACCAAAAGTAATAAATGTTAGTATTAGGCACACGGCAATATACTCCCGTATCCATAGCCCTTGTTGTGATAATTACAAACCACTTGACAGATAATTACAAACCACCTTGCTTGGCTCGCCCACATACTAATATTATACCGACTTCAGTTACTAAGAAAACTGTTATAATATAGGTATTTAAAAATCGTCATAGGCTTCAAGAGAAAGATGGTAATATTAGCTAGGTACACGCTTATAATATCCCTATTTTTGGTGTCCCCCAAAGTTTGAATTTTCATCTCAATATTTCTATGATCACCCACTGCTAGGCCGGATCTACGTCACTGTGGTATATGAGAGGAAATAAGAAGGAAAAGAAGAGAGGGGAAGAGGGAGGGAAAAAAGGGAAAAGGTGAGGGGCTATGGGAAAAGGGAGCCGGAGAGGAAAGAAGTGAAGGGAAAAGAGGGGGGGAAAGAGAAAGGGAGAAGGGACATAAGGGGGAAGGGAATGGGACTGAGGGAGAAGAGAAAGAGAGCGGAAAGGACAGGAAGTGGAAACGAAAGAAAAAAGTAAAGGAGGAAGAAATGGAGGAAATAGAAAACGAAAAGAGATTAGAGGAGGGGAGAGAAAAGGAAGGGGGAAAAAAGAGAGAAAATGAGGAGGGGAATATAGATGGTAGAGAGAGTGAAGGGGACAGAGAGAAAGAATGAGAAAGAAAGAACGAAGAGGGGAGAGAAAAGGAATGGGGAAGAGAAAAACGAGAAATGAGAGAGAGATCCGGAGAGAAAAGGAAGGAAGCTGAGACTAAAGAAAAGGGAGAGTGAACAAAATAGAGGAGATAAGGAAAGGGGAGGGAAGTGTGAGAGGAAATATAAAAACTAAGAGAGATAGAGGAAGGACAGCATAAAAGATTAATGAGAAAAAGGATATCTGGATTAAGGAAAGTGATTGAGGAAACAGAAGGATACAGAGACGATAATAATAATAGGGAAAAGAGAAAGGAATAATATTAAATGGAAGAAATGAATTTTTTAAACAAAAGCCCTTGCCGTCTCGTACAAAATAAAAAAAATGAAAAGGGAAATATATGGGAAGATGTAGTTGGATTTTGGAAGCTGAGGAAGCCTCGTACCTTTGATGGCGACATAAAAGATTATGAGGGATAAAATAGGAAAAAAACAAGAAAGGAGGAAGAAGAAATGCATAGAAGTGGAAATGGAAAGAAAAGTAACCAAAATGAGAGGAAGAGAGGTCCTCTCTTCCTTGGCAAATATCACACCTTTCAGGTTAATAAATCAAAATACAATTCTACTATATTCGGGCCTTTAACTGTAATCACCAAAAGGGATAGATGTTAGCATTAGGCACACGGCAATATACTCCCATATCCATAGCCCTTGTGATAATTACAAACCACTTGACAGAGGTTTTTGGGGACACGCCATTCTGCGCGCTCGCTGATGCTACTGTCATTATATCAGTTCAAGAAAGATTATGCATGTTTCAATCTATTTTGTAAGCCCTCACTTATAATGTAATTATGTAAATAGGCCTAACTACCCCTCTATGTCTTCAGCCCAGTAAATCAAGTGTAGGCATTTCCGCCAGTTCCAAGCATATATTCGTTATCCCAAATTGAAACTATAGGCCTATATATTGCACACTGGGCCCCTTTTAGGCATATATTACTGGAAATAAGGACCAAGGTATACTGATTACATTACAAAATTAATTATCCATGTATACTTATTATCCTTGGGGCTTTTGGGGTCGACTGCATGTCTGGTCCTCATACAGAATAAACTTGATGGCATTGGTATTTTTAGAAACCTTAGCTAAGTGCATACAAATTCCATCCAAAAAAATTATATCCATGCATCACTTCTGCCAAACAAATTAAGGTGTTAGACATCTGTTCCCTTTTTGGCTGCTATCTGGGCCCCCATACATGGTAAATCAGCTGGAATTGACATTTATATAACCCCAAAGTATATGCAAGTTCCATTGCAAAAACAATCACCCATGTCTGTCTTCAGCCTAAAATACACTTTTTGGGGAGGGGCACAATTGGGCTACTGTCTGGGCCCCCGTGCAGAATGAAGTTGCTGGCATGGGTATTTTTGAAAATCCCATTGTATGCTGCCTCCATTTCAAAAGGAATTATCCGTGTACATTTTTAGCTGAATAAATTAGTTGTGGGGCATATGGGCACTTTGGGGCTACTGTCTGGGCCCCCATACAAGGTAAATTTGCTGGCATGGGTAGTTTTGTGAGCCTTAAAGTATGCAGATTCAATTTTAAACAGAATTAGCCATGTACCTTTTCAGCTAAATAACCCCATTTTCGGGGGCCCTTCGGGCCTTCTGTCTGGGCCCCTATACAGGATAAAGTTGCTGGCAAGAGTTTTCTTTTTAAATCGCATTGTATACTGCCTCCATTGCAAAAGGAATCATCCACGTACATTTTCAGCTGAATACATTAGTTGTGGGACATATATGGGCCCTTTGGGGCTACTGTCTGGGCCCCTGTACAGGATAAAGTTGCTGGCATGGGAATTTTGGGAAATCCCAATATATACTCGGTCCATTGAAAAAAAAATTAGCCATGTACCTTTTCAGCTGAATAAACCCATTTTCGGGGGGCCCTTCGGGCCTACTGTCTGGGCCCCTGTACAGGATAAAATTGCTGGCATGGGTATTTTTGAAAATCCCAATGTATACTGCCTCCATTGCAAAAGGAATTATCCATGTACATTTATAGCTTAATAAATTAGTTGTGGGACATATACAGGATATATGGGCACTTTGGGGTTACTGTCTGGGCCCCCGTACAGGATAAAGTTGCTGGCATGGGTATTTTGGGAAATCCCGATGTATACTCGGTCCATTGCAAAAATAATTAGCCATGTACCTTTTCAGCTGAATAAACCCATTTTCGGGGGCCCTTTGGGCCTACTGTCTGGGCCCCCGTACAGGATAAAGTTGCTGGCATGGGTATTTTTGAAAATCTCAATGTATACTCGGTCCATTGCAAAAAGAATTAGCCATGTACCTTTTCAGCTGAATAAACTCATTTTTGGGGCCCCTATTTGGGGCCATCAGGGTCTTCTGTACAGGATATGGCCCGGCAGCAACACTTTTCCTTGATCACTGCCTTCATGCCAACATGATGGGACCATCAAACCTTTTGTACCCGATCAGCTGAATAAACTCTCCCAGCCCCCGGACTATATGCCATTAACAGCCGATCTCCTCGACCGCCACCAGGAAGAGATCAGACAAAGTTTATAAAGGGACATGGTTTCGTTCAAAATGTTATTGATGGTTAGCTTTTTGAATTGCCTATTATGTGAATATAATCTGCCATATTTGTTCATATGACTTTCCTTGACATATTCCACAGGTCTAAGGCATTTTATTGAGGATTAATAACCCTGAATTGAAGGTTAATAAGTACCAGGAAAGAAAATGTAATCAAAAGTTTGAAAAAAAACATGATGTCACCAAGTAACGCTAGCGAGGATTATGTTCATATCGATTCCTATTTGAATATTCATGAGGTGAACTTTGAACATTAAGGGGATTCCCATTATTCCCGCGAATTGATTCACCAGCGTTATTGTTATGGCTGATCGCGCTTTTATGACTTTTTTTTTAAAATCAATTCAGCCTGATAGTAGTTTCACTCGAGCGAATCTTGACATGACATTGCGAAATGATATTTAGTTTTATTAGAGTTAATTCATTTATGTTAGTGATTCTGTTGCCCGCATTTTTAAAATCCTTTCTCGTTCGGTTTGGGTTTTTTAACTTTCCTCTCTTTATCCGATAAGTTCATTTCGGGGGAAAATAAAACCATCTAAGATATTAGCTTAAATTCATGATTAATGACATAATGAACGAATAGCTTGGCAGCCAATGTCACCGTATCTAAATGGCCGTACTTATCCTAGAGTTTCTCTTTCATTTTGATTAATTTCATCATCAAATTACAATTAAGTAAATGATTATAAAAAAGCCCAAGTCCATACGAGGTCATTTCAAGAAAATCGAAAAAAAAATGATTTTTTAAAATTATTTTTGATTAGGGCAATTAAGGTATATTTGGCCAAAATACATCAGAGAACATCGTAAAACAAATTTAAAGGTAAATGCTAGTTTTGGTAACGATATCAAAATGAGTTCGTACAGAATCCAATGAAATGACCACCAAAGTGTCTGTTTGTATAAATAAAACGCATGTGCCAAAGGATTCTGGAAGAAATTGTGTAATTGCTGAGAAATCAGCAAATAAGCACAGGATTTGGGTAGAGCGTCGGGCCCGACGCTCAAAGCAATAATTATACACAGTCCCATGTGCGCTTATCTGTGTTGGGGAAGTTCAGTCTGAACATTTTTCAGCGTAGATTTCAAGATTTCACAAAGTTCAGTTTATGTAACTGTACCAGATCTAGATCCTCGATGATATACTGACAATTAAGCCTGGTTTTACAGACTTTCTCATGAAATCAGTGTTTACTGCAACTACTGGAATTTCTCTTTAAGAGAAGGCCTACATTTTTATGAAAATTAATATTCACGTTGTAGGCGGGGCCTTTTGTCTGGTAAGCTTGGGTCGTTTTTAGAATCACATGGACTTGGGTCATACTTTCATTCAAATACAAGGTAGACTTCTGTAGTAAGTAGTAGAAGTAATGAGAGAGGGCTTATGAATGTAAGAAAAGCCCAAGTCCTGGACTTGGGCTTTTCTTATACTCATACCAGATTTTCCTCCTTTATTTAAGGCATTTCTGAGATGGTTTCAAATGTATAATTCATAGACAAGATGAGTAATTGTATAAGGAACAATTTTCCATATTTACCTCAATTTATCCACAAATTGGACTTGGGTCGACTCGTGTTTACATTCAGATACTCAATTACAATTCGAATTACAATTGATCCATATTAAGAAAAATCGTTTTGCCATCCACTGACAGAACACACACAAAGTCACAAACTATATATTCCACGCGTGTTGACTGATTGATTGATTGGTTGGTTGGTTGGTTGGTTGGTTGGTTGGTTGATTTATTGATTGATTGATTGATTGCTGATGATTGTTGATGATTGATTAATTGATTGATTGCTGATGATAGATAGATAGATTGATTGATTGATTGATTGATTGATTGATTGCTGATGATTGCTGATGATTGATTGATTGATTGATTGAAAGAGTGATTGATTGATTTATTGATTGATTGATTTTAATCGCCTGGTATGACATTCCACATAAGGAATAAGATCAAACGCGTCAAAGTACCTTGGCAGGATAGCCCATGAAAACCGAAATGGTTATTTCCAAGGGGGCCTTGAAAAAAAAAGTAACATTCTTGGTTTTATTGTCTGTCTCTAGGTCCGTTTATATCAGGCAATGGTGATTTGGTCGCTGGGAAGGCTGCCATTCTAACTTGCTCAATCTACAACGTTTGTCCTTCACCTATCACTACCATCGAATGGTCCCTGTGGCCTGATGAAGTGAGCCTTACAAGGGACACGTGTTTTCACAGGATACCAGACAACAGTTCAAGTCTATTCAACGCAACCAGTTCTCTTTCCTTCATCCCGATGGAAAATCACGGAAAGAATCTGACATGCAGAGTGTCTTTTCTTGTTGCAAATGTTTCGAAATCCCAAAACGCATCTGTAACATTGAACATCAAAGGCAAGTTATACGTTCGCAGTTCAAATCATACAAGGCCTATAAAGTATACAGTGCAAAAGAATATTAATCAACTGTCAAATTCATGAATTCGAGAAACGATAAGTAGGCATGTCTATCTTTTTTTTCTCTCTCTTTATGTCTCTATTCAAAGCTTCTAAAAGAACGAGAGAACATGAAAACAATTGAAAGACATAAGTTTACAAAGTTTACAATCTATTACACGTACTAGAGATTAAACCAAAAAAATTAATCCTATCGCGTACAAGCTTTATTCATAAATCAACCTGCCATTTCTTAAAATGGAAGTGTTTTAGGCTTGCCTTTCTTGCGAACGTTACATTTACACCAACCAACCGAACCCAGGCCAATCGAAGCTATTACGTTATTCCTTAGTGGTCGGTTTCGTTGGATGATGTAGCCGTTTAATTCTGTTTCCTAGATTAAAAGATAGTTTACTCTAGTGATTGATTTAAGTAAGGCAGTGGGCACTTTAAGTCATAAAATCATTTTGCATAAACTGAATCACTATGGCGTGCGGGGAATACAGCACGACTGGTTCGTTAATTATTTTTCTAATCGCCAACAATTTACAAGCTTTAAAGAAGAAAAATCTGTATGATGCATGATGCAATAGATAGTGTAAATACTATAAACTGGCGAAATTATTAGTTTGTTGATGTTCTTTCCTGACTTATATTAGGTTCTTTACTATAATGATATTCGCCTTAATGCTTTGCATGTGATTAATATTATCATCGGTTGATTCAATTGAACTTTATTTCTTTTACCCCCCCCCCCTGTGTTTTGCCATAGTTTGACAAAAGGTTATAAAAATGTGCAATTTCCTGTAAAAGAGCAAACGATGTCTATCATTTATATAAACACCAATTAATTCGAAATATATGGTTGCCAACTCATATGTCATTGCGGGATCTCTTGTACATGTATTTGGCCTGGAAGGGAAAATCCACTTTGTAAAATAAAAATAAAAATTGGTTAACATATCACTAGTTTTCTTATAAACATTCATCAAAATAAAACAGTATTGGTCGTTCTTCAAAGAAGAAAATCAACCTTTTTCTGTCAGGAGAAAGAATCAAACAAATAATGAATATCATTTTAGTCATTACATTTGTAACTTTAAGTACAAAATATAGTCACGGATTTTTTTTTTTTTTTTACATGATTCGGGCCTAGCTGGCGAAATTAAGGTTGAAAACGTGACGTCGTCCAGTCTCACCCTTTCTTGGGACGTTGACAACGTTACTCTTGAATACTGTTACTACAGCCATGCGTCCTCTAATATCTTGAATACAACGGTTCCTTGTAACTGTCAGGACTGCAAGGAGAGGAATGACATAAACAGGATTAACCTAACAGGCTTAGAACCGTTCCAGATGTATAACCTGACGCTGCGCACAGATAGAGGAGTGGTGGCGTCCAAGCTAGCTTCAACGGCCCGTGAGTATATCAGCTGTGTCCCCTTGCAGGGTGGATTTAATTTCTTCAGTTATTCCCCCCCCCATCTACATTTCTATCCATCTATCAATCTATCTATTTATCTATCTATCTATCTATTTATCTACCTATATATCTATATACATATATATATATATATATATTATCTTACTATACATATGCCTATCTATCTAGATCTATTTATCAATCTTGTTTTTTTCTCCCTCCTTCAATATAAGTGAAATTGTGCCTTTCTTTGTAACGCAATTAGTGTTTTTCACAGAATTAAATTCAATTTATTGTCATTTACTTCAAATGTTTCCTAAAAAGGCAGATTTGGATAATGTACTTTGAATTATTCAACAATATCCATTGATCTGTGAATCATCTGTCTATTTTTTCTTCCACACTTTTAGCACCCGTGCCGGAATATTATGGTGAGTTATTTCCTTATTTTTTTCAGCCACTAAGGATCACTTATTGCACTATCACTATCCTGACTTTATTAATGAATTGACCTCACTTTCCAGGTTTGGAAATCTGAGTTTGGTCATTAACTTCTCCCAACTTCCAATTTTACATAATGCATCTTTGATAACATTCAAAAGATCATTTAATTTTCTTTAAAATGATATGCTACATGATTATGATTATGGTTCACATGGAGGTGCACAGTGCCTTGAAATGTGGGGCAAGGTCAAAATTCAAAAGTTGCAAAATGACACAATATTGAAAGTCACTGTTCGTTTTTTTTTCGTGCTGATGAGTGAGCTTCTCAGCGGTTTCTTTTGTTTTCATGCACCTTAACATCAACATTAACATGGAATCAAACACGCATCTGCACAAGCAAACACATAACAAACAAACAAAAATGCATGGGTATTTCAAACCACGACTCAAACCATGAGATCTCACAGATCTCCATGTTAATGTTGATGTTAAGGTGCATGAAAACAAAAGAAACCGCCGAACTCACTTATAACCACGGAAAAAGAACAGTGACTTTCAATATTGTGTCATTTTGCAACTTTTGAATTTTGACCTTGCCCCACATTTTAAGGCACTGCTCCTCAATGTGAACCACAATCATATCATGTAGGGTATCATTTTAAAGACAATTAGTGATAGATTTATTCATATCAATCAGACATTAATATTCACTAAGTCCGAGGAGGGATTATCGATCAAAGTCAGATTTCCAAACTTTTTGGAGGGGCTTTGGATAAATAAAATTGAACAAATATGCATTTAGATTTTGGCGTAGCTGGCTGTCCATAGCTGTGGTTGATCGGATCAATCGCGACTATTAGTAAGGCGGGGTCCTGGTCACGAGATTTCCTTGTGAACGAAACTTACACACTAAAAAATTCGGGTTCAATTTTACACCCCTAGGGGTGCACAGGCTTGTCCCTATACGAGTACCCCCCGGGAGTACCCCTAGCGGTGCACACGTACACCCCGAATAGGGGTGTACAGTGTGCACCCCTATTTGGGATGTCCATCTGCACCTTAGAGGGTGTACACGTCTACCCCTTAGGGTGCATAATGTACCCCCACCTAAAATAACAAAAAGATTGTCGAGACTACCGGTCCATTCCCTTTCTGTATCGATTTTTTAGTTACCTTAGTTGGGACTCGAAATTACCTCGTTTTATCTGTAGGCAAGATTCTTCCCGCTATGCCAGCGAGAAGCGCTGAGGTCTCTAGCGACATGATCCGATTCTTTTTTTTACTTGAGCTGATGGTTGTGATTCAAGTAGCTCTATTTACTGTTTCTCCAATTATATACGTAATCAAATGTGTAATTGAAACAATTATCATCACATATATATTACATATATAACAAATCATTTTACTTGGGTAAAGTTTGGCGTTAGTGCATTGTTATTTCGGGTAATCTTCGATCACAAATCAATTTTATCTATACCATACGTCTATCAGCGAGACTGGTGTGGTGCGCGCAAGGAATACAGGGGTGTACAACAGACACGTACTCTCGCAAAAGAGCTAACTTGCACCTCGATGGTATTACGAGGTGTACGCACGTATCGAACACCCCATTTGCACAAGGATTTCATTTCATTTCATTTCATTTCATTTATTTCCATATTCAATTAAAAACAAACATAATCATCAAATCACAAACAAGAATATATACATATATATCACATACAGAAAAACACCTATTAAAAAAAGAAAGTGAGAGAAGGCTAATTTACATACATATAAAAAATACATAACAAATTGAAATATGGTGGAAACACCAAAAGCCACAGGGGCTTATCGAGGGTATTCCCATACGATTAAAATACAAATTAAACATATTTTTATGAAGAGATGTCAAAGCCAAGATAGCAAGAGAAAGAGTGAGGAGAAAAGACTGTAAAGGAAATGAAAATGAGATTGCATAGTAAATAGGAGAGATTGACACACTGTAGCATGTTTCTACAAAAATCTATTAATTATCATTTTGCAGTATATAGTATTTATATTTTCTTTTAAATGATGACAAAGTAGGACATAATTGTAGCTCAAGTGGGATGCTGTTCCAGCATTTAGTACCCATGAATATAATAGTGGTTCTTGAGAACTTCAATTTCAATAAAGGTAAACGTATATCCCCATTGGCCCTAGTACTGTAAGAATGAATTGCACTATTTTGGGTAAACAAATTGTTGAAAATTGACGGTAATAAACCTTTAAAATAGGAATACATGAATATTGCCAATTGCAATTTATTAAGTTGAAAAATTGTTAAAACATTTAAATTCTTAAAAAGAGGAGAGCTATGGCTGAGTGGTGGAACATTACACATTACCCTTATTGCACGCTTTTGGAGTACATACAGTCTATTTAAGATAGTTATTCCACAATTTCCCCACACAATATTGCAGTATGATAAATGGGGTAATATCATTGTATTATATAACAACACTAGTACTTTTCTAGGAACAATACATTTTATACAGTTGATCATACCAATAGCCTTAGCTATTTTTGAGGAGATGTCATTTACATGGTTTTTCCAGGTGAGTTTTTCATCAATTGTTACTCCCAGGAATTTAGTTTGTTCTACCTTTCTAATAAAACAATTGCCAATTTGAATTTTTGGTACCGGATTATTTGTTATAAAATTTTTGGACTTAAAAACCATAAAAGATGTTTTCTCCAAATTAATTGATAAACGATTCGCTAAAAACCATCCATGAATTTTTTGTAGTTCAGAATTTGCAATGTTAATTGTGTCATTTAAATTTTTACCTGAAATGAATAAATGTGTATCATCTGCAGACATAATAGAATGGAAATGGTTACTCACATAATTAAAATCATTAACAAATAATAAAAACAACAACGGGCCGAGGATCGATCCTTGCGGAACCCCTGTATTCAAAATCATTTCATGAGATGATACATTTCCTGTATATACATATTGTTTCCTATTAAAAAGATAGCTTTCAAACCATGTGTGAATATTTCCTCTTATGCCATAATATTCCATTTTTTCAATAAGATTGCATGATCAATACAGTCGAACGCCTTCGACAGATCTAAAAAATTCCAATTAAATGCTTTCTCTGCTCAAAAACACTGGCAAGATGAGTGGTAAATTCTAAAAGTGCAGAACTTCTTGAATGGCCCTGTCTAAAGCCAAACTGTCGTTTATACAAAATATTATTTTTTTCAATGTAATTTATTAATTTGTTATAAACAACTTTTTCAAATGTTTTAGCAAAAACAGATAAAAGAGATATTGGCCTATAATTTAATATTATTGCTTTTTCACCTTTTTTATAGACCGGAACTATTTTTGCTACCTTCAAGTGATCAGGAAATATTCCCAAGTCTAGTGAGTAATTAAAAATATTGCACAGTGGATGTATAATAAAATAAATAGATTTCTTGAAAACTTCAATACTAATTTCATCAGATCCAGGACTCTTGTTGATTTTAAAAGATTTAACGACATCAATAACGTCAGAAATACTCACTGGAGACATGAATAATGAATTACTTACTCTATTTTCCATGTAAAATGAAAAATCTATGTCACTTGAAGGCATGTCATTATTAAGTTTTGATCCTATTGTACTAAAATAGCTATTAAACCGGTTTGCAATTTCTTGTGTATCTTCTATTGTTACATTATCATCTTTAATCATTGTACATTGTACCTTGGTGTTACGCTTATTCATAACTTCGTTAATTGTTTGCCATGTTTTTTTCATGTCACCATTTAAATGATTGAATTTATTTATATAATATTTCCTTTTGCACTTTCTCACTTCAGTGTTAAAAGCATTTCGACACTCCTTTTACTTATTTTTCTTACATAATGATGGGTTTTTAATATACTTTCGGTACAGATTATGTTTCTTCACACACATTTTGCGTAGTTTGCTATTAAACCATGGTTTATTCTGTTTAACTTTACATTTAATTTCTTTGAAAGGGAAGCATTCACTATACAATTCCTTGTATCTATTAAAAAATTTGTTAAATCTGTCATTAACATCAATTAACTCATAAATATATCCCCAATCTTGCTTGCCCAATTATGTACAGAAGTGTGAAAGTGAATCAGAATTTATATCACGTTTTAGGCAAGAAGAATTGTGTATGTTGCACTCTCGAAATTTTGAAATAAAAAATATTGCACAGTGATCACTAAAATCACAAGTAAGGACTCCCGAGAGAGAAACGTTGCTATTTACATTGGTAAAAACATTATCAATTAGTGTCGCACTCTCATGAGTAACTCGGGTGGGCTTCGAAATTAAAGGTGTAAACGAGAAAGATGATAATAAATCTAAAAAGGTATCAGATGACACAGAATTACATAACAGGTTGATATTAAAATCTCCAAGGAAGTAATTTTTTTTCTTTTCAGATAACACATTTTGTAAAATTTGCTCTAAAATATCAAAAAAAGTTGGAAGTGATTTGTCTGGAGGTCTGTAGAAGACATATATTAGCACATTTTGATCCTTGTTATGCCTGTAATGAACAATTTCAATACAGATGTATTCTAAAGCATCATCTATAATTTCAAGATCAGTACGCCTTATAAATCTTATGTCATTACGAATATAAATACCAACACCACCTCCACGTTTATGAGAACGGTTTTTGGCAAGAAAGGCATGATTATAAATATTTAAAAAAGAACAGTCACCGTCTTTCAGCCAGGTTTCAGTTAAACCTATAACTGAAAATTTATTATTAAAACAGTCAAGATACATACTTAGGGAATTAAATTTTTTCTTAAGGCTCCTACAATTTATATGAATCATGGAGAGATTTTCCTTATTTGAATGTTTACTAGTATTTAATTCATTGGGGGTTATATAGGGGGACTCAAAAGGAAATCTATCTGACATCATCATAGTAAGAGATGGTAAGATAATTATGAATATACTGCTGCAAGTGTTTTCTAAAATTACAATACATTTTGAAGTTCAAGCCACACAGTGTGATATATAGGATACAAAAAGAAAGAAAGGAAAAAAAAACACAAAGAAAAGCAAAAAAAAGCCACAACAAACAAAACAATGTAAATATCATTAAAAAACAACAACAATGTCAAGATAAATAGAACAGTTAATGATCAGTTCGCAAAGAAATATAAATACAATTATCTGGTGAATAAGTATCCTTCCAGGAACAACAAAATGTTGAAGTGTATTCAGTCAGACTTAAAGCTCACTTTGCTTCCAGTTCTTATTTGTTGAGAGATTTTACTTGTTCGATGCTTTGAATTACTCGTTTCAGATGCTTACCATCACCATCAGTCTCTGTCAGTACCGCGATAATGCGACCATCTGCACTCCAGGCGTCCATGACGACAGGACTAGCTCTTTTGACGCGATTAAGAAGTTCTTGATTTCTTTGCGTCAAGTCCTCTACCAGAGATTTCTTCATTCCTTTGAGTTTTCTTCGATGAGCTAGTACCTCTTGTCTTTTCCGATACGACTTAAATTTGATGATGATCCCTCTTGGTGCAACTTTTCCTCATGTCTCCTCCTTTCGCTTTCCTACTCTGTGGCTTCTCTCTATATCATCAAGAGTGAGATCAACCTTCAATACGCCTGTTACTAAGTCCATTACTATTTTGTCAGTGTTTTCACCTTTCCTTTCAGTGCATCCGAATAGCCTCAAACAGTTTTTTTCTGGAGTATTGCTCCTGTTTGTTTGTCAAGTTATCAAGTCTTTGTATTTGTGTTTGTTGGATTTCTACCCTTTCTCTCAGCTTTGAGATTTCCTTAGACTTACTCTCATTGGAATTCTGTAAATCAAATATTTCAGCCTTTTGCTTTTCTATTGCGACTTCCATTTCATTCATCCTTTTGTTAACCGATTCTTCAACAAGGCTTGTAAAGCGATCATTTTGTATAATGTCTTTCACAATTTCTTGTATCAATGTTGAGTTAACAATTTGTTCTTTTGCTCGTGCTCTGGTGATTGGCGCTTCATTGTCAGCCATGGTTGCTAAGAAGTGTAACAATGGACTGCTGAATAATTGGTCTCCAGAAGATAGCACTAATGAATAGAATTCGTCTCCTGAAGATAGCACTGGTGAATCGAGTACATTATTTGAAGATAACACCGATGAATAGAATATGTAGACAATGTAGTTGTGACACAAACAAAGAAGCGCAGATTTCACCAGAGTACATACATCTGGACATCTACTAAAGCTGGACAAAATCAGGTAGAAACCACATCAAACTGAGCAAGTGGGACTGAAGCACAAAATATGGACTCCAAAATGGTTGAAAGCCAATTTGTATTTCACTGATAATAGTCAACAGAAGTGGCTTCGAAACAGAAAGACATCCCTGGAAGGTAAAGTCATTCACACACTTCTACATACTAAAGTATGATCCACGAAACATATGATAGAAAAGTGAAATTTAGTCCCTTCTTCTGAGAATGTCAGCACAAATCATCTTACAGACCTGTTCCATCTCTCATCCATATGAGATTTCTTAGTGTGTACAGATTATGGAAGTATTCATTAGTAGTTAACGAATGATAAACAAAGTTTATTTCAAGATATAAGACGTGAATTGCAAATTGTGGTTTTCTCGAAAGCAGTTCGTGTCTTTCTATATCTGTTTTATATATATATATATATAGTAAAGAAATGGATGAAGAGAACAATGGTAGGTGTAGCTTAAATCAAGGTTCCCCAGAGCTATCTACCCTTTGGAAAAATTGGTAATGCCGAAAAAATGTCTCTGCCGGGAATCGAACCCGGGCCCCCAGCTTTGAACGCCGGTGCCTTAACCACTAGACCACAGAGACGGGTTAGTGGCTAGGGCGACCCCGATCCGATTGACCGTCAGATAGACAGATTTTCGACACTATACCAATTATAATTTCCTTTGTCGGGTGAAGGTGGGTTTCGAACAATGACAAGCCGCCATGCTTCAGCTGGATCAAAGCTATTGCTTTGATACAGTACACGTAAGGGAGAACGTATACAAATGTGTAAAGTTATACATGTACAACAGCTTTGGCAACTCTTTTATTTAAGTATTGTAAAGAAATGGATGAAGAGAAAAATGGTAGGCGTAGCTTAAATCAAGGTTCCCCAGAGCTATCTACCCTTTGGAAAAATTGGTAATGCCGAAAAAATGTCTCTGCCGGGGTCGCAACATCAACGTCAACATATCAACATATCAAATGCTTGTTTGTTCAAAAAAAATTCTAGATATGAATGTATATCCATAAATTCATTGTTTTCTTGACAATGTGGTGTGTTCTCCTTTGTTTACAAAGGACATTTTACAAATTTCCTGTAGAAGAAATTATGGCACTGATGGATGTCCATAGAGTTACGATTGATCCAATCAATCGTAACTCTTTGTAAGACGGGGCCCAGATCTCTAAGATTTTATCGGCTTGAATGTTCATCTCAAATGTTATTACAATATCTTTGAAATTCAGATCGCATAGTGTGCGCTGGGCTTTTTACTCTAGCTTAGCTTGAGTTTTCTCATGCATAGGACTCACTGGGTGGTGTTTTATGATTAGATCTAGGTTTAACCCTAGTCTAAACTAGAATTTTAAACCACAATTTTATGGAATGCTTGGTTTCATAATACCTTTTCAATCTTATCAGCATAGACCAATTAATTCATTAAAATAATTTTTGTGTGTGTATTTTTGTATGCTTCCCATTTCAGGACGCAATTAATTGTGTGATAACTTTTTGTTATAAGAATAATATTTTATTCTAATTGGTGAATAAGTTGACAATTGGCACTCCGTAGAAGAGTAGTCTAGGTTTAGTCTAGGTTTAATCCTCGTCAAATGTAGAATTCAGAGACCGAATCTCTGTGTAATTCTTGGTTCCATTGTTTGATTTTGTTCTCAGCAAAGATAATGTACCCAATTAATTCATTAAAATTCATTCTATAATAATGACCATTGAACAACAAATGGGCGGGAGTTGGCTCAGTCGGTAAAGCGTCTTGCCCGTCAACAAAGGTCATGGGTTCGAATCCACCCCAGGCGGATGACTGAAGCCTGCGTTGGGTGTAAACGTGTCCCTCCCCTTGTTCCAATCCGTCCTTTGGATAGGGACGTTAAATGGAGGCCCCTTGTAGAGAAGAGTCACTACCTTTGCACGTTAAGAACCCATTGCACTATTTGTATAAGTGTAGGGGGGAACCCCAGTGTGGTAGTCCAGCTGCATTCCCCTAATCAGTTGTATCGGGAGGAGAGACCTGAGGGTTAGAGTGATTCAGTTTGCTGGCACAGGTGACACCAAACAAATAGCAATAATAATAATGATAACACCATTTATCATTTCATATATTCCCTCTTGTTTTGCAGTACATATCCGGGTCATGGGACGGCACATTAAGAGTCTGGAATGCATTCCGGGTAGCTACCCGAAAAAAGAAGGCCGCACGGATGGAGGAGAAGAGGGAAAGCATCTCAAATTTCAAGAACAAGAATCAACCAAATTATCTGATTGAAGATGAGCAAGAACTATAGCGCTGTTTGCTCCAAATTTGGTTGGAAGCAAAAATTAGATACTACGTGGGGGGATGGTGTTTCACAAAGATTTCAGTCTGACTTAATATCGCACTTAAATTTGCAGTTGTGTGTGATGTGTAAGCATAATCGCATTGGTCATATCCTGGTCAGGGGTGCGCTGTACCTCTTCATCATTAACTCATGTTAAATATCATGTGCAAATGGGCACTTAACTTAAGTCAGACTTAGGGGATGTTGCAAGAAACTTGCAATTGATCACAAGACGATTTTATTCACCAGTGGGTGTGAAGTAACTTAAACCAGCTGTCATATTTGACAGACAAATGCACACAGGTTCGAAGAGACACATAAGATATGCAAATAACATGTCACTAGCTTTTGATTGATAGTACATATTTTCTATGGAGTAAGGATAAAAGCAAAGAAAGTAGTCATTATTCAGCTGTGTTTGGAATATCGAGTTTTCTCCCTTGACGTGTATTTTTTATGAAACAATATCACTATATTTTTGTTTAAATAATTTAGGAGAATATAGAAACAAGCAATTGCACGTGAATATGGCTGATATCGCTGATACAAAGCACCAATGATAGAATATATAAATGTCAATAGAAGCATGAATGTTAAGGGTAGAAGTGTGAATAGAAGCATGAATGTTAAGGATAGAAGTGTGAATAGAAGCATGAATATCTAGGGTAGAAGTGTGAATAGAAGCATGAATGTTAAGGATAGAACTGAGAGTAGAAGCATGAATGGTAAGGATAGAAGTGTGAATAGAAGCATGAATATTTAGGGTAGAAGTGTGAATGGAAGCATGAATGTTAAGGGTAGAAGTGTGAATAGAAGCATGAATGTTAAGGAAAGGAGTGTGAATGTTAAGGATAGAAGTGTGAATAGAAGCATGAATGGCAAGGATAGAAGTGTGAATAGAAGCATGAATGTTAAGGATAGAAGTGTGAATAGAAGCATAAATGTTAAGGATAGAAGTGTGAATAGAAGCATGAATGTTAAGGAAAGGAGTGTGAATGTTAAGGATAGAAGTGTGAATAGAAGCATAAATGTTAAGGATAGAAGTGTGAATGGAAGCATGAATATTTAGGGTAGAAGTGTGAATGGAAGCATGAATGTTAAGGGTAGAAGTGTGAATAGAAGCATGAATGTTAAGGAAAGGAGTGTGAATAGAAGCATGAATGTTAAGGATAGAAGCATGAATGTTAAGGAAAGGAGTGTGAATGTTAAGGATAGAAGTGTGAATAGAAGCATAAATGTTAAGGATAGAAGTGTGAATGGAAGCATGAATATTTAGGGTAGAAGTGTGAATGGAAGCATGAATGTTAAGGATAGAAGTGTGAATAGAAGCATGAATGTTAAGGATAGAAGTGTGAATAGAAGCATGAATATTAAGGATAGAAGTGTGAATAGAAGCACGAATATCTAGGGTAGAAGTGTGAATAGAAGCATGAATGTTAAGGATAGAAGTGAGAGTAGAAGCATGAATGTTAAGGGTAGATGTGTGAATAGAAGCATGAATGTTAAGGAAAGGAGTGTGAATGTTAAGGATAGAAGCATGAATGTTAAGGATAGAAGTGTGAATAGAAGCATGACTGTTAAGGATAGAACTATGAATAGAAGCATGAACGTTAAGGGTAGAAGTGAGAATAGAAGCATGAATGTTAAGAGGAAAGAAGAGAGAATAGAAGCATTATTGTTGATAATGATAGAAGCGTGAATATAAAAAGAAAATTAGGTTAATGATACTAGAATTCATTTTACTGAGAGCATTTACATGTGCACCTTAAAAATTTAATATTGCCTGGTAAGAGTGCTGAAAAAGAATGTCAAGTTCTGGGAAAAGTTTTCTTCACCTTTGCTATGGTCCTTTTTTTTTTTTACATATATGTGTTTATTTGTTCAATGTATGCATGAGTATTGATTTAGACATGTTTGACCACAAAAAATAAAGGGTCCTTTTTCATTAAACCTTTATTGGCAAGTTATAATTTGATAATATGATAAGATATTATGAGCTACTGAAATCCTGAAAATTCAATGACCAAATGCTACTTTGTCATAGATTTCAAACATTGATGACAAGTTTTATGAAAGAGGGCCTAGATGCACATAGCTTTGTGCTCACTAGGTTGGAAAAATGGGCACCAAGCTTCCCTTCACCAAAAATAATATTGAATTTCTTTCTGTTAAAAGCTTTTAGGTGCGTATGGAATTTTTAATTGCTATATCGTGGTAGATTATATTACTGCCAAAGTGGTTTTCAAACCATATTTTGGTTTCCCAGCCATGGCGTAATTTCCTTCGGCAAGAAATATTTCCACATTGTGCTGCACTCGACCCAGGTGAGGTGAATGGGTACCCAGTAGGAAGAAATGTTTAGAATGCTCAAGCGCCCGATCAAGGTAGCCGTGCTAAAGCCGGGTAATAATAATAGCAGGGCCCACTGGGAGAACAGTTTTCAGAACTGAAGTGACTACCCTGGGTAAATATTCTGTTATTATTCATATTTTGTCACTGTATACATGTAGTAGTAGTCTACTTCTGGGTCCCGTCTTGCAAAGCATTGTGATTGATCCAATCAGCCTCAACTATATATTGGACATCCATCATTGTCATCATTTTTCCAATAGGACGTTCACACATCGTCCTTTGTAAACAAACAGAAGCATACTGAATTGTCAAGACAACGATGAATGTGTGAATATACTACATAACATTCAGAAAACATTGTGAATAAAAATGCATTTTATATGTTGAATTTGCTGGCTTTTGATAGTTGTGGTCGATTGGATCAGTTGCAACTCTTTTTAAGATTTGTGCTGAACATGGCTTTGTTTTCTTATTTTTATCATAATATGTATTGTATTGTATTGTAATGTATATATTTCAAGAGAAATATGTATAGTGTTATGTCACCAAATATGCAAATTTCCATCAGTATTTGAAGTCAGTACTTTTGCTATGACTAATTGCACTGAGTTGCCTTGAAAAAAACAAAATATTTGTTATTATGAATGTGCACCTTGATAAAGGAAACGATCCAAAGAAATACAGTCTTCAATTTACCTAGTATCTAGATAAATGTATTAAAGGAGGTATATCACTAAGTGTCGATTGCTTGTATACATTATTGTCCATTTCAAAACAGATTGCAAATAGCTTTTGATGTCGCAGCAAAATATTTGCAAGCATTTCCAAACTTCATCGAAAAAGTTGGCGATTCAAAATATTACTACAGATGCAGGCAAACGTTCCTCGCTGAAATACACCCTAAAGTTATTATAAAGGTTAGTTTATGTTGTAAGATATCAAATTCAAGCATATATGCAATTCAATGCCAGTAGACCACTGCATATCGTATTGTCTGAAACTTAGAAGCAGATTTTGCAAGACAAAGTGTTTGTGATATATTTTGTAACATAATTATTTACTTAATACTGTTTACCAAAAACATGGATTTATGATGTTTGATGTTATGTTTATGTTGTGTGGGCACCGTGACCCAAGTCCGAGATCTGTCTTTCCCGCGGGAATCTTCAAGCGACTTTTCATCACAAAACCTAATTTTTTTTGTCTTAAAGAGATGGAGGATATAGAGAAAGCTACTTTGGAAATGTGCTTATTGTTTTAAAGACATGGCTGATATATTTATAAAGAGGCCTTTATAGTCTCAATGGCCATGATGTGTGTATGTAATGTATGCACCTATAAAAACCAAAGCTGTTTGACAGAATCATATAAGGAGGCGCGATAGCTCAGTCGGTAGAGCGGGGGACTCGTATTCCGGTGACCCGGGTTCGATTCCCACTTGGTGCGCTAGTGCCCTTTGGTAAGGCATTAATCCTCAGTACCAGGTCCTTCGGAGAGGACCTTAAGCCGTCGGTCCTCTGGTTGCTTGCTTACAAGCATGCATGCTTTCTTAGCAATCAGGTAAAAAATAACCACCAAAAAAAATAATAACCACCAATTGTCAAATCCTTCAACTCTGCATAAGCAATATAGAATATCATTATATCGATTGTTTTTGTTCATTTCATATTATTGTGGGTGTTTGCTTTTTAACTCTTGTTTTGTTTTGTTCATTATTCTATTTTTGTGTGATACAAGCAACTTCATTTCAAATAGTATATATTTCATTTAAAAAAATTATATTCTAAGATTGAATCGTTCCATTTATATTCAAGAATATTCATGTCTTATGGGGTGTTTAACATAAGGAGATACAATTAATATTTACAATCGAATATACTTTGTGTACATGGTTTGCTATAGACTGACATTGACACAAATTCGTAGAATTGATTGTACGTTTTATGTAACAGGGCCTAGATATGGCTTGTATTTCAATATATTTATGAAATAGTATTTTTTTGCACTGTTAGCAAAATATTGATTTTTGTGGGTTCAACAAATATATGAGCAAAAAATTATAGTACTTGCTGCGATTTATTTTTTAATACTTGTAAATTATTTCCCCCCCCCCAAAAAAAAGGGCCTTGCTCATTATTAATATGTGCATGTTTTGTATTCAAAATATTTATGAATATATATATTTTGTAGTGTGAAATAAATATTAATATTGTATTAATAATACATACATTGTGATACATGTTACATAATTGTTCTTCCTGAGTCAAGAGAAAATGTTAATATTTAATTAAATAATTGATTTGAAATGGATGACGTTTTATGTAAAGATATTTCTGGAAGGCAGTAATTGAACTTATGATGATGATCCAAAGCATTTATATTGCGCCTGTGAAAACATTCACCGGCGCAAGCTGATACAATTAAGTTAATTATTACACATCTGCTAAAATATGTGCATCGTCTATTTTGTTAATCTGTATTTTATAACATACCTTCAAGCTAATTTCTTGTGATGAAGGTCTCCAGCGTTTATTTTTTTATTTCAAAGGGGAGATGCGCCTTGATGTTGACAATTTTTTTTGGGGGGTGGATACACTCTAAAAAAGGTTTACACAATATTGGGTTAATTGGGAACATGCATGCTGGTTGGGTAAAAAGATACCCCATATTTGGTAAATTTTACGCAATGTTGTGTTCAAATAGCCCAATATGGGGTGAAAAAATACCCAGCAAACATGCATGTTCCCTTTTTACTCAATATTGGGTTGAATTTTACTCAGTGTTTTTAGAGTGTACAAAAATTGGAGAAACATTGCTTAAGTTTTGACGAAAAGCCATGAAAAAAATTAGAGAGTTATGATTTTTTGTTTAATCTTGATTTTGTGATATTACTTCAAAGCAGTCATATGTGATGTGAAATCATAAACAAAAAATCACATGTTTAAATGCTTCATGATGACAAATTGTTCTCATAAAAATGTGTAGACATTAATTTGCCGAGTGATATATTTTTTGCGATGGTAAGAAAATAATTTTCTTCATTGGGTAGCTGCTCGATTGTGAGGTCACAAAGTGAATGTACAAGTATAATAATTCATTACCCTGTTCATGGGCGGATCCAGAGTTTTCCCAAAGGGAAAAAAAGGTGGTTTATGTCAGGAATAATTTGAAAGGCAAAAAAAAGGATTCGCTACAAATATTTGCTAAGACTCTCAAGAGCGGGGGGGGGGGGGGCACGGGTCGGATGTGTCCCTACCTAGATCCGCCTCTGTCCCTGTCGTATTCTTTGATGGATTTTTGGCAGAATCTTCACTGAGGTTTCTTTCGTTTTTCTGCTGTTATTAACTGAAAACAAACTTATCGTTAGGCTGAATTTCCCATTTAGTTATGTTTATTATCATATTGTCATTCATCTATTCCATGCAGCTTATATTTCGTGTTTTTGTGTGTGGTTGTGTTCAAAATATCAATATTTACCAATATATCATCATTTGCCATATGGGCCCGTATTCTGAAGTCGGTTTTAACTTAAACTCAGGTTTAAAGTTGTGGTTAAAGTATGGCGAGCCAATTGTTACATAAATCACTAACAGTAGAGATATCATACCTCACCTCATTTGGCTCTCAAATCATAATTGTCTAGGAAGTATAAAAAGATTATTGGCTTCACCATAGATGAATCAGGAAAGAGCACAGTAAACATAAGAAACATACAACTTAATAACAAATTTGATACTTTTGGCTTCCCATACTTAAACCACAACTTTAAACCTGAGTTTAACTTAAACCCGACTTCAGAATACGGGCCATATTGTCCCACTCACACGAGTAAAGCCACCGCACACCTTACGACTGTTCCACGATCCGATTTTGGAACAAATCGCATTTTGCTCATTTTCTGATAATGTGACTGAAAAGTATATTTTTATAATAGGTTCAAATTAACTGAAAGAATACTAATATAACAATTTTGGATGATTGCAAGTCTTTATTGTGGAGTAAAGTATAAATTAGTTTCAAATCGTAGCCAGGCTATGGACGTCGTTACAACAAGATATTAAATTCTTTTTTATTCTAATAAGGATGATAGCATAGTCACATATTTGAACATAGGTATTTTTACGATGATTTAGAACATTACACAGTAGACATTCCATGTTTCAATATTAGCGTCAAATCCTACTACGTGTCATTCAATCGTAAGGCGGGTGTGCGGTGGCCGGTGGCCTTACACATTACACAATAACATACGTAAAGAAATGAGGTTTTTTTTTTTTTAATATTTGGTACATGATATGAGATGATTTCCTCGGGTACATTTCATTAACATACACAAAATTGTTTTAATACCAAAATTCCGGTCACATTTGAATGATTCAGAGAAAAACGATGCAACAACAAAGAAAGTTCATTTACCAAAAAAGTCAAAAATTTGTGTAAATGGGACAATTTATGTGGCAAATGAGGGTGGGTCTATAATATATTCATATCAACTAAGGTGATCTCGTGTAGAATGTAAATCTTGAATAAAATTGTCACAGCCATTTTGGAAGCACAAGCCACAGCTCAAGACAAATCAATCATGCCGTTCCTGCGTACACAGGATGCAGCATTTTGACCATGTAGTATATGCCTATATGGTATAGATAAATGCATATGTAGGCCTATATATTTTTATTCTGGATTCATGCAACAACGTACATTTTACCAAGAAGAGATATGTAGACATTTCCCGCTTTTATGTATTCAATAAAAATCGAATTGTCATCTTGCAGTTGGGTTTTTTTTTCAATCAAATGTTACGATATTACCTTTTTTTAATATATCAATGCTGCAGGGTTTATGACAGAAAATTCACTGTACGCTATAGTAGAGTTCCTTGGAGCTTACTAGGCCTACTTCCCAATTATTATTATTAGTATTATTTTGGGGGAGCATTGATGAAATAAATAACGATTTTTATATATCAGTAGTCGTAAGACGTCTGCAGAAAATGTTTAAAATAAAACCACTACCTACTCATGATTTATTTTTTTTACCTCGGACGTAAAAGACGGGAAGTCAGCTCCTTTTAGAAATAAACGCTCAATAAATATTTTTGTGGGCGTGGCCTAACTTCATAAAACAAATGCCGAACCGAAAGTACCCAACAACGTATAGCGCAATTATCACAGTCATAAAATAATAACTGCGATGTTTCATCATATTTCTTTTGGCACAAATTGCATTTTTACATTCGATCAGTTCATTCAGTCCCCTCCGAGTGTTCACCCATTGACTTTGGTGTTGATTAAGGCTGCTACAGTGCGTATCAAAAAAAGTTTACACTTTGAAAAAGCCCAGGGAATTAAAAAATATACAACATGTGGGTAATTTTTTCACATATAATCTTGGGTTTGGGTCTCATCTATCCAATGAAAGTAAAAGCTTTGACAGAAAGTTACACTTGAGTGAGCACGGTCCATTTTTGTAAAGCTCGCAGAAATCTGTTTGCGCAGAAATGCTCGTTTTCACGCTGTGTCAAGGGGAAAGGGCGAAATCAAACTTACCCTGCAAAACATTTCTCATACATTTTCCTTGCACTTTTAGTAAATTGAAATAAAACGGATACATTCAAGCATTTTGTAACAATTTTGCCACCCAAATTGAAATTTCAACACTTAAAGCACAACCTTTACCCTTTTTGTGCCAGCTAGATCTGAGGACATAACTGATTTTGAACAAAAGTTTATATCAGACATCTCCAGCATTTTTTTTTCACTAAGTTTTTTTCATTTAAAGTGGGTTTACATTTTATTTTTCATTTAATACTTGTTTCTCCACACATTTCCCAAGCTCGAGAATGATTAACAAAATGAAAATCAAGCCTAAGCCATTTCATGAAAATCACAGCTCAGTATACAGCAAATATCGTCACGGTGGCCTCGGTGTGTGGGGGAGTGGGATGGGGCGCAATGCACTCTTCGAAGTGTTTTGGGCAAGGAAACAAGTTAAAAAGGTAAAAAATATCTTCAAATCAATTCACTAGCTAAATTTTACGTGTTCTTCATGAATAAGGTCTACTTTTATTCGCATAACTATTTCAAAGTTCTGCGCAAATCATTTTTCACTAACTTTTCAAAAGTAAGTGGTGCTCATTCAAGCGGAAATATTTTTGACAGTTATATCGTCATTTACTTAAATGGATCTGTACCAATATTAAAATGTCGAAAAATCTTCAGGATATTACAAATATATAATTTTACAGGATTTTTTCTAAGTGTAAACTTTTTTTATACGCACTGTAGAGTGTCATTACGTAATGACAGTCTAGCAGCCTCGACATTCATCACTTTTTCCATCAAATTTCATGATATATTCCTTTTTCTATTAAAATAACCGATGCTGGTGGGTATATGCCAGAAGAGCATCTTTACGCTAGAAATCCTTGGAGCTAATTTAGATTCCAAAATTAAACTCATTTTTTATTATCATTATTTCTGGGAGCATTTATGAAAGACCCGCGCAGACGAAATTCTTTCCCTTATCCGTAAACTGCCTCCCAAATCTTGCCAGTTAGATCCTGTTCCTACTATTCTAGTTAAGGATTGCGCTTCCACTTTTGCCCCAATTATTTGTCAAATTGTGAACCTCAGTATAGATCAAGCGACTGTACCTTCTTTGTTAAATTCTGCTCTGATTCGTCCTCTGTTGAAAAAAACCCTCCTTGGATCGGGAAACCTTGAAGAATTATCGTCCAGTTTGCAATCTTCCCTTTCTGTTTAAAATCCTTGAGAGAGTTGTGTTCACTAGACTGAACGATTATTTGTTAGAACACAATTTACTTGACCCTTTTCAGTCGGCTTACCGACCCCACCACAGTGTTGAGACTCTACTCATAAACGTTTCTAGTTTCATATTGCAGAAAATGGATTCTGGATGCGCTACCGCAATGGTCCTATTAGATCTGTCTTCGGCCTTCGATACTGTAGATCACAAGATACTTCTTAATACTCTTGCAAGCTTAGGTATCCAGGACCAGGCTCTTGAATGGTTTAGATCTTACCTATCATACCATTCACAGTCTGTCGTTCTTGACGGTTTCACATCCTCCTCACGGCCATTAGGTTGTGGAGTACCGCAGGGCTCTGTAGGCGGACCGACCTTATTTTCAATTTACCTACTCGGTCTTCGCCATATTTTTCAAAATCACCCTGTTCATTACCATATTTATGCCGATGATATTCAGGTTTTTGTCTCTTTTCCACCGGACCAAATTCAAGCTTCCCAAGCTTTGCACATTTTGGAAAATTGCATTTCTGCCATTGACACCTGGATGAAATCAAATTCACTGCAACTAAACCACAGTAAATGTGAGTTCATGCTTTTTGGCTCCAAATCTCAATTAAGTAAACTTAACATAGACTCCATTCTCATTGCCGGTAATCCTGTTCCTCTCTCTGATTCATGCCGCAATCTTGGTCTCATTTTTGATTCCCAAATGTCAATGTCAAATCAGGTCACAAGTATTTGTAAATCTGTCCGCTATCAATTGCGCAACATTGGTTTCATTCGAAAATATTTAACTCGTTCTGCAACAGAGAAACTAGTGCACTCACTCATTTCCTCACGTCTTGATTTCGGTAATAGTCTTCTCTTTAACATACCTAACTCTAAAATTACCCGACTTCAAAAACTTCAGAATTCAGCAGCTCGCATTGTTTCTCTGTCAAATAAACACGATCACATCACTCCTGTTCTCAAAGACCTCCATTGGTTGCCCATAAAGGATCGCATAGTTTTCAAAATTCTACTTTTGGTTCATCATATCATCAATGGATCCGCACCCGATTACAACAAGTCTCTTATACACCACTATCAACCTGCACGCACACTGCGATCATCCCAATCTAGTCTCTTGCAAATCCCACTATCTAAAAAATCCTGGGGCGATCGAGCCTTTGCTCATGCCGGACCAGCCCTGTGGAATTCACTACCACAGGAGCTGAAGAACCCAAACTCTGCAACATCTTTTAAGGGCAACCTAAAATTTCATTTGTTCACCAGCAGGTACTAGGTTTGAAGACAGTCATTTTTCCTCATTTTTAAGTTACCTTTTTTTTTTTTTTTTTTTTTTTTTTTTTTTTTTACTTCTCCTAGTTCTCTTTACTGTTATGTCTCGCTCTCCTAAAGCGCCTTGAGCAATTAATCAAAATGGAAAAGACGCTATATAAATCCTATGTATTATTATTATTATTATTAAATAACAATGCTTTTTATACATGTACATGTATATCACTTATTGTAAGACTTCTGCAGAAAATGTATAAACAAAATAAAATCACTGCTCATTAATTCTTTTAGCTCGGAAGTAATAAACGGGAAGTCAGCGCCTTTTAGAAATAAACGCTCAATAAATATTTTTTTGGGCGTGGCCTAACTTCATTAGTCAAACGAATGGAAAGTTCCTGTCAGCCAATAGCGCAATTATCACAGTCGTAAAATGATAACTGCGATGTTTCATATTTCTTTTGGCAAAAAAATATTGCATTTTGTCATTCGATCAGTTCATTCGGTCTCATCAGTGTATTCATCCATTGACTTTGGTGTTGGTCGAGGCTGCTAGACTGTCATTACGATTTTCATCGAAGCTCAGTTAAGTGATGGGTTTATATGTCAAATTGATTGACTTTAAGTTTACTTGTGCACTACGGGTCGAATTTGATGCAGCGTTTGGACCATTACGCCCGACAAAGCAATTACTAATTTCAATCATTTTCTGCTTGTGATTTTAAACAGCTAGATCATCATAATGGCCTCTGTGATCCCATTCATCATCGAGTTCGTTGTGATTTTGGTCATAATGAGAACAGGTAAGTATATAATCTGTCACATTATTCTTAGAATAAGCTGTTCAAACTATAGAAGTTGTTCGTTACCAAAAGGAGTTAATGGTGTTCTTATGAGGAAACAAATTAATAATTTGAAGTAAACGTGTCTTAATGTCGAGATATCACTGCAGGCAACGTGACAAATATTATCAGGAGAATTGTAGCTTCGTATTTGTTGTATTACAAGTTTTATTTCAATTGCTATCGAGCAAAGTACAGAAAGTGTAAATGAATTTTAAGTCGTCTGTATTCATGGCATACGCCCATATGTTAAATAAAATGACATCATAAAATACTTGTCAAAGTGTATTGCTTTCAATCATTTTGGCCATCTTTAAGGTGTGCACAGTACAATAGAGTATCTGTCGAAACATTATCGAATTGAGATCATCTTTTTAAAGTTTCTAATATTTTCTATTGATTTTGATTTTCTTTTAAATAAGCATAAGTTAAGTTCGGACTTTTTTGATATTTTTATGACTGTTTTGTTATCATTATGACGCCGTTATTTTTGGTATTTGATTTTCGCGTTCATTTTATAGTTGTTGTTGATGTTGCTGTTGACGTTGCCTTTGTTGTTGCTTTGAAAGCATTATTTGGGAGCTTAGCCGTGTTAGGATTTATGTAAGCATTTGTAAAGTGTTGACGTAGACATGGTAGAAAACCGAAAATATCAACTAATGTTATGTTTAAGTGTAGCGCTGTAAAATCCGGTCGGGGTGTTAACTGACACCAGTTGAAATTCCTAAGGACCTTAAAGTGTTAATTAGTTGGTGTTATATAATTCTGTTTGGGGTAATAGTAGGCCTACTCTATATAGAGGTAGGCTATAAAATGGTGATGTTTCAGTTTGCTTATATAGAGCACCAGCTTATATAAAGAAGGGTGTTCTCCTGAGTATTTTGCTATACCTCATTTATCAAACTCGGTCCAAAATTGATAAGGTGTCGCCCCAAAAACAATTTGGTCCCATATGGAAATGTGTATATTATGCATTTTTTATACGCCCGTCCTAGACGGGACGTATTATTGTATCACGCTTGGTGTCCGTCCGTCCATTAACTTTTACATTTATTTTGCAGTAAATTAAAGCTTTTTTTAAGCGCCTCTCGCTGACTTTTTACTTTCGAGTCTTGCGCAAGTTTTAGACCAAATTTTCGACACTTTGGTGTTCAGTTCTGAAGTTATGCAACATTACGACAGGCCCAAAGTGCAAATTCTCTATGTATTCAAAATTATAAGTTTGTTTTTTATTTTATTTATTACTTTTAAGGACTAAAAAAACAATTGATTTTTCATGTTATTTATGACTGAAGTAGTATCGCTGTCAATTTCTATTAAAAAGCAATAAAGACCAAGAAGTCAAAAAACAAAGAAATATATGACGTATATATGTACATGCATGTCAAAGGAATGGCCGTCTGCTGATCAGTGTTCAAGATCACATGACCTGGTGGCCAAATAAATGACTTAGATTGATAAGAAATTTAACATTTTCCCTAAAGATCAACTCTTTCATTGATTGTAATAGTTTCATTGGATTACATATGAAAACATGCATATCAACACAAAAATCACCAAATATGGATACTGAACATTCAAGTGATTATTAAAATGCACTCAGACACGCCCATATTTGGCCTATTCAGGTCCACGCCCACCCAGATGACATATTTGGTCGGCACTTTCTCATTTTTTGGTCTATTCCAATAAAAATGGTATCAAAATGCATAGGAGATGATACTGCATCTAATAAGCTGGTGCCCTAAGGAATTTGAAACATCACCCTTATTTATTCCCTGTGTAGCACACCTCTACTAAAAAAATAGAATGTTAATTCAACAATTGAAGGTTTGGAAGTGACAACCTTTTTCAAATGATATCTACCCTTACATAAAGTTGAATCCAACAACCTAAGCGTTGGTCGAAAACGAACCATTTAAAGAAAAGGTAGTTACGGTGCTCCTCGAACCTTTCGATTGTTGATTTAATATTTTGTTTTATAGAGTGACATTTTGGTTGCTACTTTTTCACTTGGTATTATATTCAATATCTACATCAATGAAAACCATAGTTTTTGCTTCATAAAGGGCATATCAGTTTGAAGTTTATGTACCATCTTATATACATTTAGTTGATGCCAATGAGGATCCAAGCAACTGTGATGTGGATGGAGAGAATGCAACGGATGTCTTCCAAGAGTACCCGAGAGGTATCATTTGCCCCTCCACCAAACAACCGTCGCGATCTTCTTTTAGTGGTTACAAGATCTGGACAGCATTCGTTTGTGTAACTAAGACCTCCACTGGAAATCTGACAAACGTAACATTTTGCGTACATGGCAAGTAGCTTATCTTAATTCAAAATAATGTAATCATTTTTTTTATCATCACGTGTTTGTTGTACTTCTATAAGAGTTCGTAATCCGAAACCATGTATATTTGACATATTTTAAGAAAAAAAATATAAGTTGATGTGTCGATCAACCCTTAATAGGTACAAATTACGTTAATTGGTTAAAGTAAAAAGAAAAAAGGATTTGAAAATGAAATTTGAATAAGTCAAGAAATGTTAAAACTTTCCAAAAACTGAAATAAAAGAATAAGAACTTGGTCAATACAGTCTAATTGAAATTTGATTACAAATAACATTATTTCATAATTGTCATTCATTGGAATTGAGATGCTTTAACTTTATTAGATTTCTAGTCACGGGCGGAAATCTCTCCTCAAAGGCGGGGGGACACAATTGAGTTTACGATATTTCTTTACATAGATATATACACACACACACACACACATTGAAACACATTGACATAATGCACTATATTCTTATCATGAACAAGATAGGTATGTAACTAAATAATTTATGCAAGCGCGAAAGAGAAAAATCAAACTAGCAGAATGCTGAAAATCTCATCAAAATCGGATGTAAAATAAGAAAGTTATGGCGTTTTAAAACTTCGCTCATTTTTCACAAAACAGTGATATGCACAACTCAGTGACATGCAATTGAGACAATCAATGATGTCTCTCACTCACTATTTCTTTTGTTTTGTATTGTTTGAATTATACAATATTTCATTTTTTACAGATTTGACAATATATAAGGACCAACTTGAATGAACCATATATGAACCATAAACAATACTAATTACACATGTTCGGGAGGAATTAATTGTTGTTTCCCTTGACAATGAGGAGAAAATTAGAATATTTCATATTTCGAGACTTGTCGAACCGATACGCTTTTTTCTACCCAAGTATATCGATATAATATATATTTAGAAATTAAATTGTACATCTGTTATTACGATTTTGAATGATGTATTTTTTTGTTATAAAAGACCACAAAATAGTGGGGGACATTTTATATTGTGTCTCCTCCACCCCCCCCCCTTCAAAAAATTGGGGTGGCGCGTCCCCCCTGGGATTTCAGCCCATGTTTGTAGTTGTAAAATTAAGAAAATATCTTCGCCCTTGCTATATAGAAAAATAAAATGGCATTATATTAGTCAAAATGTAAAAAAAATGAATAGAAATAAATAAATCAAAACCTGATTTGATGCTATTTTGCGTCATGTCGTGCTATACTTTTTGTCTCAAATACTTGTTTTGGTGTTCCATTGACATTTTGCTACTTATATATTACCATTGTATGTTATTGTTTGCATTATAGGTCCAGAAGGGTTACCAATGATCTCAACCCCTGATACTTTGACTGTTGGGCAAACTAGCATGCAGAACTGCACAATCTACAACGTCTACCCTGCACCTATCATTGAATGGTTCCTTGGACCTGGTGAAGTGAACATCACAATGAACGCGACTATTCACTCCAACCAAGACGACGTATCAAGTCTCATCAACGCAACCAGTTGTCTTTTGTTCACGCCAACGGCGAAAAATCATGGAGAGAACCTGACATGTAGAGTGTCTCCTTCTGTGCCAAATGTTTGGAAATCCCGAAATGCATCTGTAATCTTGAATATCGAAGGTAAGTGATCAATTTGACTATTGCTACAGTCACAGTAACCCTAAATATTCCACAAGCAAGAACCGAATCTTGTAAGATATCTTTTATGTTCGGCGGGGGTGGGGGGGGGGGGGGGGGGGCTTCATGCTGGAACTCACTCCCTATTCAACTGCAACAATGTACATAATACTACTAACAGTTTCAAAAGGGCTTTACTAATTTTAAGGAAATGATGGACAAAGAGGGGGGGGGGTTGTGGGGGAGTCTCTCGCCTTAGTTTGCATTTTTTTTTGTTCTGCATTGTTCCTTTGCATCATTTTGTATACCTTACCCTAACCCTAACCCTATAGCCCCCCCCCCCCCCTTGAAAGTCACAGCATGTATTTTAATGGGAATATCTCGTCCATACACAAGTGAGGACCTCTTTTTTTTCTTCCTATTTTTTTTTTTTTTTTTGCTTGTCAAATTTAATGTGGACGAAATTACTTTTGTTTTGACGTGAAAACCTCTTTTTTTGCTTTTCAAATTTAATGTTGGCGAAATTACGTTTATTTTTGGCTGAAAGCCTTTTTTCTCTTTTTTTTACTTGTCAAATTTTCCTCGGGGAAAAAGTGCCCCCCCCCCTTGGAAAATCCTGGATCCGCTCCTGATAGGGGGTCTGACTTGATGATGATGTTGATGAGGGTATGTGGGGGATGTATAGCCTATGTGGGTGTGTATGGCTGAGTGTGTGAGTGTCCAGTGTCGTTATTATAGGGATTATTTCAGTAAATTCAAATGATCCAATTTATAATTATGTATTTGAGCAATATCTAGTCCTAAAACTAAAAGGACGTTCTATTATCTATATTGTGCATTCATACCTAAGGTGTGTTGTACGATTTTAACTTTATATTTGATTATAATATGTAATTATTGGTATAAACTGTACCCATTTGTATTCATTACTCTGTTAGAATTGTGATTATTAAGTTTTATGTCTTATTCATGAATTGAGATTGGGTGCCTTTTACTTTGTATATTTCATTTATGGCACGACCCCAATGCAATGTAACTATGTATCTGTTTGGGTTTTTACCATGTGAAAATAAAATTCATCTATCTTATCTATCTACAGTGGTGAAACTGGCTCCCGACCGGTAAATCTTATTATGTTAATCTTAATGACATAGCCAAACATTGGCGATATTTTGATGGTGGGACTGTTTTGAGAAAAAAATAGTTAATTAATTTTTTTTTAATAATAATTTGAGTATAATAAGGGACCAGCGAACTTAAAACCAAAAATAAGTCGCCCAAATTAAGTTTGAGATTTTCAGTGAGCTTGAAAAATGTACATGATAGGCTTTGAATTGATATAAAACTTGTAAAAGGTGATGAACAACAGCCCTCACAAATACTTGTTTGAATGCAGGAAAAGGTCAGCGACGGTTTCAAAATATAAAGAGAAAACAAACTTTGAAGTTTTGGGCTTAGTCTCTCGAGCATAAAATGTGGACATTGTACGATCTCAGTGAAACTTTTCCAAGCAATCCGCGAGAAATGCTGTCAAATAAATCTTGTATCTTGTTTTTTATTTCAACTTTACATTCATATTTTAAAAATTAAAAAGTATGTTAGAAGAATTATAACTCAGAAAAACCAATTACTGTTTTTGCCTTTTGGTTTTTTTTTGCAATTTTGTATATTTACAGAGAACTTTCCTATCGACTTACTGTTCGTTTTTGGAGTGGCTGGTAACATAATAATAATAACCATACTAATAATAATAATATTGATGACGATGACGATGACGATGATGATGATGATGATGATGATTATGATGATTATGATGTATTGATTTATAGAACGCAGAAACTAGTCCCTAAGGTATATATTGTAACTATATTGAGTTTATGATTTGCAGTTCTTTACTGATGGCGCTTTATTGACTTCCAGGGGTGAACTATTCCATAGTTTGGGGGCTAACACAAGCAAATGCTCGATCACCGGGCGTCATTTTTTTTAAAGAATGGGATCTGTAAAAAGAGTGAATCTATTGAAATGCGCAAATTGCAACCATGATGACTGAAGTATAACTTGACAATTCTGTGATGTAGAGCTTGCATGACCAGGAAGTGCTTTGAATTAGTAAAATTTTGAAAGCTATATATTCTCTGCCGTATCGGTAACTAGTGTAGGTTCTTTAGTGGATTGATAGTGTGTATTTTGTGTAGCATATATTTCTTATTCTTGGATATCACATTGATCACTTTTAAATCCAGTTAATGTCATTACGATAATTTTTTTCTTGTATATTCTTCAGGTGACCTCAGTCCATCTGGCGAAATTAGGGTTGAAAACGTGACGTCGTCCAGTCTCACCCTTTCTTGGGACGTTGACAACGTTACTCTTGAATACTGCAACTGCAGCCATGCGTCCTCTGATATCTTGAAAACAACGGATCCTTGGAACTGTCGGGTCTGCAATGAGCCGATTGGCGTTAACGGGACTAGTTATGACCTAACAGGCTTGGAACCGTTCCAGTGGTATTATCTGACTCTGAATTTGACAGGTGGAGGAGTGGTGGCGTCTAAGCTAACTTCCACTGCCCGTAAGTAATTTATTAATTTAATAAATGGTTTACTAGTATTCTAATCAAAACCATTAAAAAAATAAGTGTACATATGTCCATGCTACGTAGTTTGACAATGAAACTGTGCATTTGATTACGAAAGTATTTTCATAAGGTAGAAATTCCACATAAATAATAATGAAACTCGTATAACACTGGCGTCGATACCCCACGCCACGACTGTACCCCCTTACTGAGCAGATTTTATTTCTTCATTATTATTATTCCCCATCTATTTCCTTTTCGAGTCTCCCATCACCATCTAGATATCACTCTCTCGTGCTCTCGCTCTCTCTCTCTCTCTCTCTCTCTCTCTCTCTCTCTCTCTCAATCAATCACTCACTCACGCACCCCTCATACACAAACACACACATTCCTTTCGTCCGTGTCTCTATCTGGATCCCTCTGCAGAACGGTTGTGCTGTAATGGCTCAGCTGAGTAGGGCGATCCATCCAATGTTATTTTATCATTTATTATATTATGTTGTAATTTTATATGCTTCGTTTTTATATTGGTATATAAAATCAACTCAAATCAATCAAATCTCTCTACCTACATTTCTATCTATTTATCTATCTATTTAATTATCTCATACAAATTACATATATATATATATATATATGTATATATATATATATGTATGTATGATATATATATATACAGGTATATATATCTATTCTGTCTCTCTTGTTTTTCTCCTCCCTGCTGTATCAGTGAAATTGTGCCTTTCTTTGTAGCACGATGTTAAAACTGGTGGGTGTTTTTCACAGAATTCAATTCATTTTATTGTCATTTACGTCAAATCAAAGGTTTCTTTAAAAGGCAGATTCGGATAATGTACTATGAGTTACTCAACAATATCCACTGATCTGTGAATGATCAGTCTATTTTTTCTTCCACACTTTTAGCACCCAAGCCAGAATATTATGGTAAGTTATTTCCTTGTTTTTTTTAGCCACTAACGATGTTATCACTTCTTGCACTATCCTGACTTTATTAATGACTTGACCTCACTTTCCAAGTTTCCAACTAGGCCTATATGAAAATCCATCAATGTCATAATTTTCCCTACAGGAAATTTGCACAATGTCCATTGTAAACAAAGAGAAACAAAGAAGGGCACACCAGATTGTCAAGACGATGATTGTATGATAATGCATCATATCTAGATAAAAATTTGAACAAACATGCATTTTAGAATTTGGCGTAGTTGGCTGTCCATATAGTTATGGTTGATCGGATCAATCGCAACTATTTCTAAGGCGGGTCCCGGTCAAGGATTTCCTTGTGAACGAAACTTACAGATTACGGCAGTATTCATTAGCAAACATAAAGTTTAACTGTTTACAAGATATAATACGTGCATTGTAAGTTGTGGTTTTCTCGAAAGCAGTTTTTGTCTTTCTGTATCTGTTTTGTATATATCACCCTTTAACATTTGAGAGCAATTAATATTTGCTTAAAAGAAATCTCGTGAATCGTGTGCGTTGAATGGGTGTGTAGTCTGGTTTTCATGTCTTCTATAACCATGGGGGAAATGAGAATAATGATGGGAGGGATGCTTCAATAACTCCCACTTAACCCCCCGGGGGGGGGCACTCAGTATATAATGCATAGTGGGTATGTGCCGCGGAGGGGACCCCCATTTTTACACTCAAATTTCCGTTCCAAGGCATAGCATTTTTGCCTTTTTTGAGAAAAAGAACAAAGAATGCCGCTCCAAGGCATAGCATTTCCTTCTTATCGAGAAAAAAGAAGAAAGAAATCCGTTCCAAAGCTTCGCATATTTTTCGTTACGCCGTTCCGGTCGCATTGATCTGCTACAAGGAGCTGCAATTTTGGTGAAAAGCGGCCGTATAGCGCTTTTCGACCATCGCCTAAGCGCGAGCGCACCCGGCGGAGGCCGCGCTAGCTGCGTCATGCACGATTGCCCGTTCCATAGGGATGCATACGCACTCACAGAGATACGGAGATCCGTTCCGAGGACCCCCGTTTTCAAACACATTTGTAGTTCCGAAGCCCGTTCCGAGGACCCTCCTTTTTACAATAAGCCCGCTCCAAGGCCCCCGTTTTTTGCCTCGCCCGCGGCTCACCCCTACCACTTTTTTGGTCGAGTGCCCCCCCTGGGCTTAACCCGCCCCTTTTTCCTTCTCCTGCCACCCCTCTCTCTCTCCCCCTCCCTCTCTCCTCTATCTCTCCCTCTCTCTCTTTCTGCCTGTCTGTCTCCCTCCCCTCTCTCTCTTTTGCTCTCTCTCTGTGACTGCCTCTTTTTCTCTCCTAAATGGTATCACGTACATGTATCAATACATAAGCCATTTAAGTTCTCTTTTGCTTCTCCTTTATCTATTTATTTATTTGTTTACTAATTTATTTACTTCCTTGTTTTTACAAGGAAGTGAATTGATTATTTATTACTTATTTTCATTTTATTGTTTATTATTATTCATTCATTGAGGGTATGTAGTAGGCCATATCATCTTTATCATTTCGAATGTTTCATTTTTTTTTATAAAACCTCTCTTCACTTCGTCTCCAAACATTCATCGAGTTTTTTTTTTTTTTTTTTTTTTTTTTTGGTGGGGGGCACAGAGCAGCATCGTTGTTCTCCATTTCCTTTCAAAGGGGAGTGGCGAAGTGAGCAACGTGTGTGGTCTCTCATGGATTGTGTGTCATAGATTGCTGAAAATTTTGCCTATTTTTTTAGTCATAATATGACCAAAAAATATATATTATAGAGATGTTAAAATTTTATATGCGGAAAGTAACTCTGTAACATAATTACTTCCGTATAAATGTATTGAGAGTAATATATTAGAATGTTGTAATTTAATTTAAAATGTTTTAAGCGGAAAGTACTTGGTAACATAAGAATTTCGTATAAAATTATGTATTGAGTAATGAATTAGAATATTATTATTTAAGTGGGACTGTATTACAAGACTACACTGCTAGGAATATTGCATTGTGGGTTAGGAACATGGCCAGATTTGAGTAGTTGAGGACTTGAGATGGCGCTTTTAAGACTATGCTAGTTCGTTTCTGCTTTAATGCATACAATATCATTTATCATTTTTTAAACAAATCAATTACATAAGATCCCATCGCATTGATTTGTTGAATCTTCCTTACAGGCGTCATCATGACATTTTCTCTAGAAAATTCGAAGTTGAAGATATCGCGTATGCTACCAGTCAACAATACCATCCCCGATGATCTCTGCTTCTCCGTCGTCAAGACACAGGACCAAAGGGACAACTGCTCTCTGAGCAATTGCCTTGAACTTGGGAACAAACTTCGGTACATAAATACGTCCATAGAACATGTTTCAGACTTTAGGCTAGTTAGCAGTGGTCGAGGATTGTGCAGCAGTCCACCATCACGTCCATTTAGTAAGTATACTCGCTCAACGCAAGGGGCTTGCTCAAATCTTGCAATTTCTTATTGCCTGTACAATTCCCTGTGACATAAACATAATGTATGTACAGGTAAGGTAGCCTGAAGAATTCACACAGTGGAACATGTTCAGATGTGCAGCTTTTACTTTGTATATATCTATTCATGTCACGCCCACAATCCAAATCGGAATCTGGATCTGTTTGGGGTTTTTACCGTGTGAAAATAAAATTGATTTATCTATCTCTTTGTCTAACTAACTATCTAACTTCAGTCTGAAAATTATACTGATTTTTTTTGCATTTGGCTTATGAATTAATTGGTTCCCAAGAAAATCAAGAATATTGTAACATAATGTGTATGGTATAAGATCACTAAAATTATTACAAAGAATATGAATGAAAGTACAGTGTCTACCGGTGATTGAGCAGTGAATTCGAGTATACATATCTGTATTTTTTTCGATCTGCTTTATCATTTAGTCTTATTGTCGTTGCCGTCAATGTCATCATCATCAACTTCAACAACAACACCACTATCGTCATCATCATCATCACCATCCTTGTATCATTAGAAACATCATCATCATTATTAACAACATTTATGTCATTTCAATGATATCTGCTGCAGCTGCAGAAGCTTACTCATTGTCATATAATTAACATCATAGTTTTTACCATGTCCTTTTTGTTAAACACCACCCTCGTCATCATAATCATTATCATTATCACCACTGTGCACCCACATCACCATTGTTTTCATCAACATCGTCATCACCAACGCCATCATCATCATCATCATCATAAAAATACAACAGAAAAACTAATACATGCATTTGTTCTCTGTCATATTGATTTCTGTAACAGCCTTATTTTCGGTTTACCACAGCGACAAATAAAGAAACTACAGACTATCCAAAACTCTGCTGCAAGATTAGTTACTCAAACTCGAAAATATGAATCAATCACCCCTGTACTACGAAACTTACATTGGCTTCCTGTTCATTCTCGTATTTCTTTCAAATTATTAGTTTTTGCATATGAATGCTTCCATGAGATAGCTCCATCATATTTAACCGAATTATTAACTTTACATCAGACTACTCGTACTCTAAGATCAAGCACAAAGCAGCTGTTTGCTATTCCTCCCATTGTTACCAAAACATATGGTGAGCGCTCATTTGCACATGCCTCTTCCGTCTTATGGAATGCACTTTCCAATTATATGAGAAATATTCATGATTTAGATAAGTTTAAGACTTCCCTAAAAAGTATCTGTTTAACTTGTAATGAACTGAGTGCCCAACACTCTTTACTTACTCTCTAATTTCTTTCCTTAATTTCATCCAAGTGCATAGGGACATGCATTGCTATGTGTTATGCGCTATAAAAGAACTGAATACTATTATTATTATTATTATCATCATCATCATCATTATCACCAATGCCATTAATGTCATTCATGCATGTGAATTCATCGTTGCCATCGTCATTTTCTATTGTTAAATAAAAAGTAGGGGTAAAGATTGCATGACTCCCCCCCCCCCCTCAACATGATTCAATCGGCTTTTGTTATCCATGCCTGCATCTCGCCGCCTGTAGAATTGACAAGTCAGTCTACAATTGTCCTGTGTCTATACAATGTATTCTGATGTTGTCGCGGTTTCGATCATAGCTTAATTGCCTATCAAAATAAACTATACTGTCTCCTATACAAGATTTTAAAAAATCAATTACGATGCTTTGTTCATATTCTATTAACTCCGTGCCACTTTTGATGAACAATGTTGTAAGGAAATAACACTTATACAACTGTATTGAAATAATCAGTTACCACAACCCATTTTTGGTTTCATAATTTGATTTTAAAGAAATGTTTAAGTATTGTGGATTATTTGTAGGGATCATTGAGTAGTTGTGCTTTTGGAAATTGTCTATTTAGCAGAAGTAGTTTCATGCTCTTTTGGAAGAAGGGTGGTTAAATGCTTATTTAATCTTAAATACTGTCGCAGCTGCCAAGACGATATCATAAAGACTCAGTTTTGCCTCACGCTTAAATCTTTAGAATATATTCATGATTATTATACGTTTATTTAGTATTTGATTAAATGATTCCTAGTTTCATGACAATATCAACGACTATTTATATTGGCATTAGATAGCATAAACAGAAGGAGCACAAAAGAGCGATGGGGGCAAGCACTGCCCCCCCCCCTTCATTGAAGAAGAAAAAAGACCAGGGCTCCGTAAAACAAAGGTTTGCAATGAATTGCAGTGTCCACATAATGTAGACTCAGCAACGATGATATTCACACTGTGCACAACTCTGCAGTGTGACTCATCACAGTGTGTACACATATATTAGACTCTGTGAAGATGTGATTCATTCTGTGGACACCTCAAGTCCTCAAGCGTTTACAGTGTGTTTACATAGTGTGAACTCTATGAAAATAATATTCGCACTGTGGACAACTCTGCAGTGTTAGTTTTTACAGTTTGTATACACATAGTGTGGACTATGTGTAGATATGTTTCACACTGTACACAACTCTACATTGTTAGTGTTTACAGTTTAATAATATAACGGTATATTTACCCAGGGTAGCCATTTCAGTTCCGAAAACTTTTCTACCAGCGGGCCCTGCTATTATTATTACCCGGCTTAGGTAGGCTATCTTTTCAGGTGCACACAACTTTTTGAGGAATTACTTCCTGCCGGTACCCATTTACCTCACCTGGGTCGAGTGCAGCACACATAGTGTGGAGTCTGTGAAGATGATATTCACAGTGGAGCTAAATCCACTTTTGGTGTTTTCCTGTAAATCAAGGTTTTTTAATTCACCACTTTCCCTTAGCCACTGCTGTTTTATTTTGATATATATGATAGTACTATCATCTTTGATTAATTAAATAATGATTTGAAAAATCAAGCATTCTTTATCATTTTTTAAAGAATTTTTGAAATTTAATTTTTCATGGATTTAGCTCCTTTTGAAACAAAAACTAGGCAAAATGTCATTTTTTGCCAATTTAAACGTGCTTGATATTGGAAATTGAACACAAAACACATGAATATGGCTAGCCTGGTACATTTCACATCTTTTCTGATGTTTATCCATTGAAAATTACAAAAAGAAAAAAAAACATTTTTTTTTCATCTTTTCTCAGGACGGTGGCTTTTCGATATCCAATTCCAAAAGAAGCTAAATCCAAACATATTCATAAAAATTGTAAAATTATGTTATTTTCAGCGAAATTTGCACTGATGGTGTAAATTTGTATCCACAACATATATCAAAAATGAATGCATAATTTTATGTAAAATATAAACAATAACAAGTTTTAAATAACCGTATAGTGGATTTAGCTCCTTTTGGAACAAAACTCAAATTTGCAATAAATTTTTACCAACTTTTTCATTTTTTTTTTCAAATCCGATATGTTGCATTTGATTCCCACGTCTAAGATAAATATATTTAAAAAAAAAAAAAAAATCAATTTTGGTCAAAAGTGGATTGAGCCACTTTTGGAATCAAGCTCTTCATATGATTTTTTAAGTTGAACTAGATTCGTGGTTTACCGCCCTTTCACACGGTAAAAATCGTAATTTGAATGATGATTCCAGTGAAAATACGGCTAATGACGAATATTTAGCACGTGTGAAACCAAACTAGAACATGATTAGAATCACGAATGCTAATCTACAGTCACGATTACAATAGCAATCATCATAACAATGATGATTCAAGATTCACGTGTAAACAGGCCCTTAGTCACCTCCTTTATGACAGAAAGTATACGTTTCAACTATGCTGACATACCTTTAGCACATATAGAAAATTCAACAAAATATTTTCTTATCTCCAATTTTATTCTGATAACGTTCTTTTTCATGATTTATCTTTAAAAAAAATACAAAACCGAATGTTCTAGTCTAATTGCAACCGGGTGTCGTGATATTTAACTCATAATTATTTCCGAGTGTCTCTTTCGTTCGAAGTTATACAAATTTAATGAAAGTTTTAAAAAATTCATAAAAATATGAGCGTTCCAGTCATTCAAATTCATTTTTAATTGAACTATGTGTCATGGTATCTGGTATACCTCTCATTAAGCTTGCCAATTTTTCCAAGTTACAGTAAAAGGCAGAACAAATTTTATTTGGATAAATAATTTTCTCAAACTCAAATTCATTTTGTTTTTCACCTATGATATTCACCTAGTTCTGAACTCAACCGCAGGTGTACTCAATATGCTTCCAATGTTCATCCTGCTTGGGGTTGTTGCCGGGTCGGCGATCTTTCTGTTCCTCTCCGTGGCCGTCATCATTGTTCTTTGCCTCCGACTGAAGCAAAACCGGAACAGAATGCAAGTTCAATGCCATAAAGGTAGAACGTCAAAAGGGACTGATGAGGAAGATCCGACAGGGCAGGGTTTTGGTTCTAATTACGAATCTCTTGATGGACCTCGTGGTGGAATTTCTCTTTATACTGGACTCAACTTTCCAGCGAAGGTAGCCGGTTCAGAAGAATACGGTTCAGGATCCGGAAATCATTCGACAGTTGTTGGTGAGGAAGATCGGACAGGGCAAGGTGTTGATTCTAATTATGAATCTCTTGATGGATCTCGTGGTGGTATTTCTCTTTATACTGGACTCAACTTTCCAGCGAAGGCAGCCGGTTCAGAAGAAGACGGTTCGGGATCCCGGAATCGACCAACGGTGGCCATTGAAGATTACGAAAATATTTTGTAGATGATGTTGATGGTTTAGCATAATTGGGTGATTAACAGGATAAAAATTAATATACATAGAGTGGATATTTTGCAGCCCTTTTGAGGGTGTAGGCCCTATAGCTGACCGCATTTATTCCACACTGTGAATACGGGAGTACGACCCGTCAACGTGTCGGTACTAGCGTTGAGAGTCTGAACCTGTGCATTCTTTGTTCTATGAAATGGTTCGGAAATATAAGTTCATATCATAGTCGATATAATTTCATATCGTTGTAACGGGTAATGTAATTACCTTTTATTATTGTATGCCTTTTTAACAGTGTACCATTACCATTTCCAGAATGTATATGTTTAGATTAGAAAGGATGTAAAAAGAATATGAACTAAAATTCTCCTTAGCTTTGATGAAATTCACTTGAAAACTAGTATAAGGCACTAAAGATAGATAGATGGAGCATGACTATATAAACAACAATTTGTACGTGTTTTTTAATATACATGTAATGTTGCCAGTGATCTACTTTATACAACGACATTGCATTCTAAAAAATGTGTATATTATTATGTGTTTGTTTAGTTAAGTCAATTTATGTTTTTTTTTTATACACGTGTATGTTGGTAGTGATCTACTTTATACAACGACAGTGCATTCTAAAAAATGTGTACAAGTTTGTTTAGTTTAGTAACTGCGAATTCACTTAGGAAAACACAGCAGTTGGGTGAACTCTAACCAACTTAGGTCGCGTAACGACTTAAATCGTGATTAGTTAAGTAAGTTAACCAACTGCTTAAGAACATATTTTACCTTTCCAGTTGGGTAATTATGTGCGATTTTGAATGATTAATTGATTAATGAGACAGTTCGCAATTGGATTTAATCACAGTCAACCAAAATATGTTAGTAAAATCTGATTTATTTGTTAAAGGAGAATGAAACCCTTGAAACCAGCTGAATCCATATCAAAGAGAAAAATCAAAGAAACATATTGTTGAAAGTTTGAGGAAGATTGAATGAATAATAAGAAAGTAATGAGCATTTGAATATTGAGATCACTAATGCCATGTAGATCCTCCCATTGGCAATGCGACCAAGATCTGTGATGTCACACACGTACAACTCCCTCATTGCTTTAGTACTTATTTCACTTATATTCTCACTTTTATAGAATCTATCACAAGGTGAGGTGTTCTCTTTATGAGAGGACAAGTACAGAGGTTTCACAACATTATATCATTGATGAATCGTTTGTCATATGATTAGAATGAGCAAAAAGAGATGTTTTGGGGTATATTTTCAGTGTCCGAATGGGAGAGTTGTACGTGTGTGACATCACAGATCTTGGTCGCATTGCCAATGGGAGGATCTCCATAGCATTAGTGATCTCGACATTCAAATGCTCATAACTCTTTTATTGCTAGTCCTATTTTACACAAAGTTTTGTTGATCTTATTCTTTGATTTTTCTGCTTTCACAAAAGCTAACTTGCTCCAAGAGTTTCATTCTCCTTTTTTTTAAGTAAGTTAAACAACTGCTTAAGAACATATTTTACCCCTTCAGTTGGGTAATTATGTGCGATTTTGAATGATTAATTGATTAATGAGACAGTTCGCAATTCGATTTGATCACAGTCAACCAAAATATGTTAGTAAAATCTGATTTATTTGTTAAGTTTGTCTCCCTTCACCCCCCTTCACCCAATGCTTGAAAGGTCAATATTTCCCTTTCGGGCTACAATTCTTATTTTGAATTTGAATCCGCAGTCTTTAAAATGAATGCTTACAATATCGTGTCAACGTTATCTAATGAAACAGGCCCACGGTGGCTTACGTTGTACAGGTCTCCAAGAGGGCCTATTTGGAAAATGCGGTGTTAAATTTTGATGCAAGAGCGTGAACATTAAACAATACGCACACCATTTTATTGAAAATATTTATTCATGTAAATTATTTATTTACATAATTAGTTATGTATTATTGTTTTGTTTAATGTACCATTTGTTTGTTAAGCTACATTTGCGGAACCCGAATTGTACAGATCGTTATTTTAACACAATTTTGATCTTTTTTTTTTAGTTCAAAGGAGGAGTAATACCTAAGACTTAAGTTTCAGGTACATAAAAGCATGATTTTTTTTACAAATGCCATGGTACTTCGTAAGGAATAGATCAATTATTTAAAGGTATTGTTTAACTTTGTGAGCAGCCGATTAAAAAAATTATCAAACCAAGATGAAACATGTGTACAAGTGCATGTATTAGAACTAATAAACCCTGAAAACAACCATTATTGAGAATGAAAAGCTAAAACTACAAGGCAAACCCCGATTTTGTAAATTACACATAAGTGTATTGGATGAAATTAAGATGGTGTTTTCGGTCACTTTATATTTCAATTTTTGAAGCACTAAATAATTATTTTCGAACGCAATTTTTACTGGGCTTCATTTTTGTAACATATCACAGACACAGGTGACAAGTGTGACCTTCTAGCTCAGATTTTTTTAAAGTCAAACCAATGTTAACCAATCACTTTAAGCGCGAAGCGCGTGCTAAAATTATTGATATGACCTTCTCACTTAGAAAGATTGAAATGGTATGGCACCTAAATATTTACAAGACCTCGTCATGCTTTATTAACCAGCTTATAGCCTGAGACCATCACACCAGCATCTTCTTAAGACTCCCGAAACACGAGTAGCCTATGGTGAGCGAGCATGAAATCTCTGCATTTTAAAGTCGACTGGAAAATCAAACATGGCATTACCTCCGGAGGGCGACCTTTCAGTTTCCATTTTAGGTGGCATGGATTCGTCTATGCTAAATTCGAATATTTAGGAGGAGGCTGTTAACAAAATAAATGATGTAAACCCCCCCCCCCCCCCAAACACAAGTACAACAGGATGACAACTTGGGCATAAATCCAGTGAAATGTATGTATAAAAAGAAAGAAAAAGAAAATGAAATGAGCGATATTACGAGCCTCCAGATGCCTCCACATTCTCCAGCTATTCAATAGAATAATATAATTAATCAATATGCTTCTGACAGTGAATGATCATATATCAATCAACCCGACAAACGCACGTCAATTCAAAGCTCAGTTAGAAAGAACACAGTTTATTCACAGTGTGGAACACATGTGAAATCGTCTTCACGCTATTAAAATGCTGCAATTAATTATTAACCACACATTCACTGAGTTTACTACAAGTGAACACACTGTGAACACTTACAAAAGGTGTCCACAGTGTGAATCACATCTTCACAGAGTCCACACTATGTGTACACACCTTGAACACCTAACACCGTAGAGGTGTCCAGTGTGAATATCATGTTTGATCTATCCATGTCCTGTGGTTTCTGAATTGCAAGTCGATATATTTTTAACTAAAGAATTAACCCTTTTCCATTGGTATGTTATTCATCAAAACTATTAACTTCCGTCGTTGTTAGAGAATGAAAAATTCCTAGTGAAAAATTGAGAAGGAATGCGGATAGATGAAAGAAAAATAAGAACCAAAGAAAAATTATTAAAATGATTACTGTAAAAAATTAAATACATAAAACAACCCAAAACAAAACGATGCATTGGAGAATTATTACGCTGTGTAAATCTTTCACTCTAGTTAAGTGGTCTGAAGCCATAGCCTACGATGACTTCTGTACAGAATGCCCTCTCGCTCAGGAATTGACACTGTGGCCCGTATTCTGAAGTCGGGTTTAACTTAAACTCAGGTTTAAAGTTGTGGTTTAAGTATGGACAGCCAATTGTTACATAAATAATTAACAGTAGAGATATACTTCAGCTCATTTGGCTCTCAAATCATTCATAATTGTCTAGGAAATGAAAAGATTATTGTCTTCGTGACCATCGATGAATCAGGAAAGAGCAGAGTAAACATAAGAAACATACAACTTAATAAAAATGTTGATACTTTTGGCTTCCCATACTTAAACCACAACTTTAAACCCGAGTTTAAATTAAACCAGACTTCAGAATACGGGCCCATAAGTTTTATCTGTATATTCTAGTCTATGTGTTAAGACACACTTGTTGATCAAAGTTTCAATCAGGGTCTGTGCCTGCAGACCAGGGGAAAATGGAAAATAAAAGCAAAAAAGAAAGAAAAGAAACTTAATTTTTTTAAAAGCATATACAGGAAAAAATAAATGTAATTCTAAAAATGCCTTAAAAATTAAAGAAAATGCAAAATAAAAGACAGGAAATATGAAACAACAAAACAAAGCGATTCATTGCTTCTGTCGAACGAAGCTATGCAACAGTCGCACCAGCAAAACCGATATCGGAACGATCAAAGCTATTATGTTTGTCACATGGAGACTCAAATGATAGAGATTCAACACATGCCATTTAGCATAAAGAACAATCATCAGTGTTTATTTAGCACAATTAGCATTAAGTGAATATATTGTCTCACTATCCATACATATACCTCACTCGATCCAACAATGATGGGATTAGGCCCTGAATTAGCCTATCTATCCTTCACCACTTGGCATATAATTCTTGTACCTATAGGACTGTTTAGATATCACTTTAGTATTTAATATTTCTCATACCATCCTATACTGTCAGTCAACTCTCAATTCGAATATTATAAGCTCTCTACACCGGTCAATCCGGACCTTTCGTTTGAGGACGCGCACGCTTATTTACGACGTTAGTTGATTTTGGAAGAGACTTTTTGGGCCCGTAATCATGGTCGTCCTGCAATGCAAATTGTGTGACATGAGATTTTTTTTTCGTTTCGCATCTGCGACGGAAACATTCAATATGCGTTTCGTGTGCAAAATTTTGGTTGCTACTATGGTAACAGCGATATATCTCATTGAGGACGACTTTCCAAAGCCACATTTGACTCCTCCTAGAGCTCGAGAGGCCGCCCGGGGGGCCCACTTCCATTGATTAGTGGATCCCAGGAGCGACCACGCGTAAAAGGGGACAGAGTGGGCAGGTACGTACGTTACGTATAGGCCTATGTAACGTTATAAGGGTGTCAAAACGATGTTTAAAATGCTGACAAAAAAGGGATATCCAATACTTGTAGGGTTTCACAAGCCAAATTCTTGTTAAGAGATGCATTTTCATAATCTGGAAAAGAATTACTTCCCAGCTTGTTTAGGGTATTTTTCGAAACCCCATGGTCGTGCCTGGTATCCACTCATTAATGGAAGTGGTCCCCCCGGAATTTGAATCTAATCCCCATTTCTGGGGGAAGTAAAACATAATGCCCATTACATCGTGTGCGAGAGGCATATCGTTTGTGTAGAAGGAATAAACAAAAGAAACAAAAGAAACAAAAAGAAACGAGTTCAAATGTATTACATAATGGTGTGCACATATCAACTCACGCGAAATGTTCGGCTGGAGAGGTTGATCTGACCCATGAAATCAATTGCCAGTGATACACCAATAATCCACATTAAATGTAATATCGATTCGATGGACTGTAATGATCTATATCTAAGCCTTCATTCAGTAAGTTTTACCTCACTCAATATGTACTCGATTTGTTTGAAAAACCACTTTCTTATCCATGTCATAATCTATTTTAGGTCTTCATTTCGAATATCTCAAACCATCAGTCGTAATATACATGCTATGTATGGTGCGAGTGTCGCAGAAAAGGATTTTGCACACGAAAAGCAGATCTGTAGGGCCTGTAACCCCCCTGTAACACAAAGTTTAGCATTGATTGTAGAGCAGTTTTCTACGTTTGATTCTATTGACTATAATGCACATTCAATCTTAAAAATCAAGTGTATGATTAAGCGTTAACTTTTGTGTTAGGGGACCCTAATATTAGCGTCCGTGAGGATTGCGAAAGGTCCCAAATAAACGAGTTGAAACGGACACCAGAACTGTGTCGAGTTTTAACTCCTACAATCAACTTCTACAATCAACTTCTACAATCAACTTCTACAATTTGTTCAGTGCACGAACTCGAATATATAGGCCTTCTGGCCTGGGCCACTCGCCCTTCAACAATGAAAGCATCGACGAAAAAAATAATTAAAAACATTGTCTTAACTGACAATCGAAGAGTTATAACGTCTCAGTTCAGGTTTTCTTCATAAAATTGACATCTTTTCTCTGTATAACAGTTTCATTTCAAGCATTATCTGGCTTTGATACAGCTCACCAGTTCAACGATTGCTGACAGTCTGCCTTTAAATCGAAGGTTTGGAACTGCCGTGCGGGTGACTTGACTTCGATGTAGTTCAAACCGCCAACTCAGTCATCCAGATTATGTATTTCGTCCTAAGTCCCAACATCACGTGCCATCGATGGCTTGAGTTTCACAGGCTTGAAAAATTGTTAAGTTTACACTGATGTAACATGCTAACTCTTCTACCCTTGGATTAGAAAAATTAGTAGTTCTTGCATAATATTAGCAAGTTCAAAAAAGACAAATTATCTTCAACTGCGTTTTCAGAGCAGCAAGAACCAACTCTCCTTTCCTCATGGCGTTCAAGTTGAGGTGTGTCCACTCTCTGTACACTAGCAATCCACCTACAATGTATTACACCCAATTAGGTGCATTGCTATGCCTCCTATTCAAAAGACACAATGCTAGGCCAAGACAGTTATGTCTTGCACAGCTGAATAACTCCTCACCATCAATGGCACATTCAATAGATAACTTTCTCTCTCCCTCTCTCACTGACTTTGATTCAACTTACACTTTTTTGTAAGAGTAATTAATAGATTTTAGTCATTTAAATCAAAGATATTGCATTTTCAACGTGACAATGTTATTACCAATGACATACCATTGGTCGGTTAGGAGTTGGTTCTGTTCGTGTGACTGAGCAGGGGCGTAGTTGAAAGGAAGTTCGGAAGGAGATGAATAATTTATCTATGTATTTATTTTAGTTTTTGATATCTATTTTGATTTTTTCATTTATGATAATTTATAGAACATTCTTAGCAAGGTGGTCTTCAATGTTTGCTTTTATTAGGTCCCCTTTCCTTTCATTTCCTTTCCTATCCTATCATTTGTTTTGCTGTTATTCCGGTATTGTAGGCCTACAAAATTGATCTAAATTTATGTTGTAAGTCAATTGGTAAATTGATCTGTCGTTGTAAATATTGAACTGTATTGAATAGCTGGTTACTAGAGGAAACAAAAGTAAGCTACGTCATATCATAACACAATACAATGAAAAGTAAATCGGTAAGAAAATCATATCGAAAGCAATCAATCGAAAATAGCGAACGCTTTGATTCGAGGAAGTTGTGCTGTAGATTTCCAGAGAGGGCGCTATACGAAAATGACGGCAGTAAGTTCTCGGAATGTATGGAGATACATGTACAAAAAAAATCTACAGATCAGTGGGTGGTCCATTATTTCTCGCATAAGAATGAAATTGAAAACGCAAATACATGTAAAAGATGGAAAATAAATGATAATTTAATCCTTGCTTGTATTTTGTTTGTTATATTCTATTGAAATTGAATTATGTTAATATGCATTCAAACGTGTGTCCGGGAAATGTTTATGTGTAGCAGTCATCTTTCTACAGTGGTCATAAACTACTTTTTTTATCTTTCAATATTTATTGAATATATGATATGAAAAAGGGGAAAAATATTTATTCACAAAGCAACCGGAAGTGAAACATTATTAGAATTAGGTACTCAAATCAAATCTCCACTTATGGAAATGGGGAGTGAGTTTTTTTTTTCCATGGCAAAATAATATTCTATGTTACATTTCAACAAAGCATTGAAACCAAAGACACTCAAGGATTTATTTTTAAAAAATTACCGACATATATGTAATATTTCAACAGGAGAAACATATAAGTTAAAAAATCATGTAGTAGGCCCTATACCAAACATTTTCTGTAAAGTGAAAGGTGCAATATTGGTGCTTTCTTTTTTATTAATATGAGAAATGATTTCATCCCAAATTGGTTTCACTTTAGGCCATACACAAAAAACAGTATGGCCGTTTAAGGGTATTTATTTGTGTGTATACATGGAAAGAGAGGGATAGGAAGAGAGAGAGGGGGAGGGGAGGGCGGTGGCAACCGCGTAGCCAGGATTTCATTTTGGAGGGGGCGGTAAATGCACGCAAAGCGTGCCAACACTTACAGAGCGTGCGAAGCGCGCGCCCTAGGGGGTGGGTGCAGGGAGGGGGAGATTCCCCCTCCCGCGCGAAGCGCGAAGCTTTTGGTGTTTCATAAATTAAAATGAAAAGAAGCCGTCTCTCTTGTCTCTAGTACCTATATCAGCTCCAATTCAGTTGACTATATTGTGATTTTGAACCTTGTTTTCAAAAGTGATTGTGAACGCACAAAAAGGAATACAATGGAGGAAATTAAAATCATAATAACCCCGCGCGAAGCGCGGAAGCTAAAGCGGTTCTAATTCAATTGATTTCCTAAGATTATTGAACTTCATTACAAGGAAAATAGTGCGCAAAAAGTTGAAACTTCTGTGATTTATTAAAATTATATAAAAAAGGATGCCTAATTTCTTTGACTTATCCTGAAGCGCTTCATTTGAATTATAAAGAAACCTAAGTGTCATTCAAAATTTCACACTGAGGGCAAACAACAGGACAGGAGATGAATGTGCAGGGAAATAACATGAAGATTAATAGAATTTGAAAAAAAAATATTGTACTTTTTTATTTAATACGACACGAATTTTATACATTCCTCTTTTTAAATTAGGAACCTGTTTGCCCCAAATTATGGTTGTTTAGTGATGACCTGAAAAGCAGGAGAAGTTGACTTTATGGAGGTGACGGCAAAAATTTATATAAAGATTTTACCCGCCCGGAGCCGACCGGACCAGAGGTTGCGCGATCAATTAAAAAAAAAGATAACTTCATATACTTCGGCCTAACCTTACTCGAATTCCATGCCCTATTCTATACATTTGAACTTTAACTGGCAAGAAACACATATAGCTGAGGTGGAAAAGCAGGGTTAGAGAAAGGGTGGGGGAAACAATGGAGAAACATCAATTATTGTCATTTAACCGCGCGCAGCGCGGAAGCAAAATTCATATATAAATTTAGAGCAAGAGTGAAGGAGTTTCTCTTTTGAGAAAAAAAAAAGAACAAAAACCCGACAAAGCTACCTTTCTTCCCTTTCCTACCTTCCCTTTTCTTTTTTTCCTCTCTTTTTTCCCTTTTTTTTATTTTATTTTTGGGGACGTTTTGGGGGGGGGGGCGACCGCCCCCACCGCCCCCCCTGGCTACGCGCCTGGGCGGTGGAGAGTGAGAGAGGGGGGAGAGGGGGGGGGGGCAAATTAAGAGTAGGCCCTAAAGAAAACAAGGAAAACCAAATAAAACGAACTTTTAATGCACTGACAAAAAACCAGCAAACCAGCACACAAATAAAATAAAACACAACTCCTATTAATTAGCAAGATTATAATACACTGTTTTTTTGTTATCATTCATAATAAACTTGGAAGAAAAATGTTTAAAATACGTCTGTAAATGATTGTTCACTGGCGTGTTCTTTAAGAAAAGAGACTAAAAGGTAAAAAGCAAGAAAAGGACATAATGATTAACGAAATATTAATTGGTTGACATGTTTGAATATTTCAAACATATTATGATAATTCATTAAATACATAACTTTCCTATTTTCTTGGGGGCAGTAGGATATCTACCCCACAATGGGGCAATGGGCCTACTCTATAGGCCTACATGAAGAAACAAAATTGAAGATGGCCAGGGGAGTGTTTCATCAACATTTTCATCCAACAAGTTGTCAGATCTGACATCTTTCCTTGATTCTGATTGGCTGAGAGGCACTGTTACTATAGTAACTGTCGGATAAAGTGGGACTTTCATGAAACGCTCCCCTGAAATGGGCATACATAGTCAATATAAATGAAAAAAAATGCAAAGCCTTGGACAAAATATTTGGAAAAAATAGAAGTACAAGGGATTACAAGTTAAAAAAAAAGGAAAGAATTTAAAATATCGGCGACCTGAAATTCAGAAGCAAAATGATAATTAGGAGATTCGAGACTTTTCGGGCCCCGAGTTTGTGGTTTGTTTACAAACAAAGCGCGACAAAAACCGGACTTCCCCTAAATAGCTCAACCGCGTATTTTTTATGAAATGTAATACATTCGCGTAATTCAGGTAGCGGGGTCCGGAGATCTTTCATTAAAAAAAAGTCGATCTTCCACCAAAGAGCATTCGTAAATAAGAGTGGATCAAATTGTCACCTGTCTGAAAAAGCTGACCATTCATAACGGCGTGTTGTAATTAAAGATTTGACGTCATAAACATCGCGGATCGCATTTATCTATACATCCACGGCCACAAGAGAGCGGAGCAGAGAGAGGGGAGAAGAGGGGGAACGAATATTATGCACACAAGAATACACACTCGCTGGATTCGTGTAGGCCGTATTTGAGAATCGCTTGCGAGAATTTCGCCCAGCACAGTCGGTGTAGCTAGCTCGTACCATACACACGTACTCGCGCTGAACGGACACTTGGAATAAATAAATTGGAATCGACGTAGAAACAGGAGCGGAGGGCGTTGGAATTTCGATGGAAAATTTCATCAAAATGGCGTCGAATGTCGCTTTCTACTTGGTTTTACTACTCGCAATACTTTCTGTGGCATCGGCTGGTTATGTGGAGGTAGGTTCAGTGAGATTTTCATTCGATTTCTTCGATTGGGATAAAAATTTCGTGAGATGCTGCGAGTCGAATCAGACTGCCTCCTTCGATCTGAGAAAGGATGCGGGCGGCCAGACGCATACTGGTAGTGGATGATATTATACGTGCAATGTACATGTGGGGGTGGTGTGTATGTTCCTTTGCCGGAGCCTGTGTACATAATTCGGCGTGCATCATCATCATTTGTAAATGATAATGAGATGTGAATAGTGTTGCATAATTTACTTGTCTTTCTTCTGAGTCTTCAATTATCATCTGCATTACGTTATTATTAATGTTATATTATTAAGGCCTAGATCTATGTCTGCAAAAGACTGCAACTGCAAGACTCCATGTAGATCAAATTGAGATGAATTGAATGTGTTCAAACACAACAGCAGCTGAACATATCAAAATTCAAATGTTGATCATTTTGATAATGATTCTATACTTCAAATAAAAGAAATTAAATGTAAAGACTTGGTCAAACTCAAATATGTGAGGAAATGAATGATATTTTGGTTACATATTAAAATACATGTACATGTATGTAGTGATAGCAAAATAAGGGTCAGATCTTTGGTGGAGTGGTTGTGATGCCTTGATTATTATGGGCACCAGGAGAGAGTGAAATGGTAAATGGGATTTAAACAATATAGTGATCAACTTTCCTGAGCAGAGAGAAGAGAGAGTGACTAAAATTAGGAGAGAAAAGGAGAGGGGGCAAGAGGTGAAAAAGAACGGGGATATGGTCAAGTTGGATACATTGTACGGAAGAGAAGGGGGGGGGGGGAATGCTGCATGGAGGGGTGGAGAAATTCAGGAAAACATTCCTGTGGCCATGGGTCACATAAGATGATACATAGGCTTCTTTTACTATTAAAGCCATTTGAAATGTCTTGGATCAGAAGGTATAAACCAATTATAATGATCAGGAAAACAATATTTAATTTTTTTTTTTTTTTTTGGGGGGAGGGGTTGGTTTTCACAATTAACCTATGACCTGAATGTGCAATATTTATATTGGATATGCTACATGAAGGCCTATATAACTTTAACAAATGGGGACTTCCCAGGGGTCGTGTTTTGAGTTTCCATGGCTCTTTTGAGTACTTTTGGGGCAAAATCGGCCCGAGCCCCCATATTGTTTTCTTTGTCTATAGATGTGTGCCTAGATCTCATTCACATAAATCATCGAAGGCAAGTTGAGTGATTAGAGTAATTTATCAGACTGTATATTTCTGTGCAGGTGCACTGCATGCCCTATTGTACAATGCTGTGCGATGGTACCAGGCTAATCCCAGTAGATCTATGAAAAGTATGAATACATAGTTAGGGTTGGCTGGGTTCGACTGGTTGGATAATCCTGAGTAATTCCCCATGCTGATATAGTGATGTAAAATTTAGAGAGTGCAAAATTGTGCAGTGAATTTATTGAATTTTCATTTGCACTGAAACCCAGGTTTTAACACAAATCCTGATATATATGTGTTTTGAAAAATAAACGGGGTTCCATCGATTTAGTCTCGAAATGCTCAAAAATGAAAAATAGAGCCCCCGAAGACCCCGATTCGCTACAATATTAAAGCTTTTAGTCGCAACAAGTCGCCCCCGAAAATGCATACAAAATAAGTTTTCTGTTAGACCCATGATAGTTCCTAGACTCACCGTCTCTCACCCCGCGCCTGTCATCCTCACCACAACCCGGTGATAATCTAACTAATCAATAAAACTTTAAACGCTTCGACTGCCAGGGCATTTACAGAAATCTTGATTGATTGCGATTGTCTCGGCCCCTTTCTTAGACCATAAACACGGGTCTTGCGATGAAGAATGCATGATCAATATTCAGGGACAACATTTTGTCGCAGGAATTATATTAAATTTTAGGGTCATAGGAATGGCACTATTGATTATTAATTGCTGAGGGAAGATAGAGGTGGGGTGTTTTTTAAATTTCTTAAATTAAAGGGAAGAGTTTTGTGGGGTAGACATGTCACAGTCCATTTCAATTTGATGATACAAAGTTACAAACCCTTCGTATATTCTTATTTACCTTGGAATTTACCTGAGGGCCGTCTGCACCATCCCGAGTTTTCAAATTAGCGCGCTATTTCTGATCTGGCATATTATCCCGATCTGAACAATCTCGAGATTATTTGCAATGGAGACGCAATTATCGAAGTAGTTCGTAGGATTAATCTCGAGATCGCAATCCCAAGTCAACTTGGGATTATTTGCAAAATAGCGCGCTATTTTACGAATTATGGCGCTAATTCATAGGTGCAGACGCACTCGGGATTATTTATTCACGGCGTCAGACCATAATGCATCAATGCCTCGCTCGAGCAGGAATCGCTCTTCTTGCGATGGTGGAGACGGGGTTTCTTGAATCTCGAGATTAATAGTGAAGAGGGCCAATCGGGCTAAAATCTCGAGATTGAGCAAACTCGGGATGGTGCAGCACTGCCTCTTGGAAGTAGGCATAAAGTTATACACAACTTAATTGCCCCTCTGTATCCAAACGTTGGTACCTAAATTTATTTGGCGTTGAGTGGCATGGGTAGAGCATGGATATAGAAAACTTCGATCTGGATTGTACATACATGTTCAGGGACCTTTTCCACACCTTTCCCAAACCAAGATACATTCTTAAAACATGAAATTTGAAATTGAAATATAATTGACATGAGGGTGACATTTGAGTGAGATTATTTTCCAATCGATTATACAACGGAAATGAATTCAAAGGTACATGTAAGCTATTGATAAAATTGAAACCATGGCGGAAGGCTGACTTGCTGAGAATACCATCTGTATGTGTGAATGATATTAAAAGAAGCATTTCATTGGTCTAGCACATTGATTGTAGAAAGTAAACCACTTAACCCACATCCACACTGAGGGCATACATGTACATGTGTACTTAATACCACAGAACATAATCTACATGTACCTGTAAAACATGATAAATGTGGTCTATACCGGAGCAAATAAACCAAGCTGCCCTGTTTACAATCCACACTGATTAGATACTTGTCTACATGGGAGCATGTAACTGGAAGGGAGTGTGGGGGAGGGGTTGTCTACAGTCAGACTGCAGGTCCCAAGAAAGTGGCTTCTTTCATCCAAGTGATATTCATGACTTGAGATGTTTTGCATATTTAATGAGCTTGATGCGGACCAAAACACCTCTTTTCATTCGGTCATTACTGCTCTAATTGTGCATCGAATTTCATGAATTTGGTACCATTGTAAAGAAGAAGAATCATTCTTTCAGGTCATGTGTTTGGATTTATTCAAAGATTTTGTAATATAGGTTAAAATTTTGATCTAAAATATGCTACAAAAGAAATATTTTCACCTGACAAAAGCTGCTATTTTCACACTTTATTTTTGTTTGAGCCCAAATGATTTTTATATCATGATAAAGCTGAATATGTATGCTTTGAAATGATATAGGTTTCAAAATAAGAATTGGTTTAATCGGGTCAAGATCACACTTTTCATTTGCCAAGTACATAAAGCAGTTTGAAAACAAGAATACTGCACTCTGATTGGTCAAAGAGACCACACAATGGCAAATTCCAACGGTCCCAGTGCCTGGGTTAGTGGGAAGGTCACACTTCCCATGTGGTAATCTCCTCAAATACCCCGCGTCTGTGGTTCTGTGAACCTTATCCAGCCAATCAGAACTCTGGATTTCATGCAAGTACAAAATTTCAGAAATCTCGTCTTGTACCTTGTTGGGAAAAGTGTGATCTTGACCCGATTAAAAGGTGCCGCATATCAAGAGTGGTATTGTGAGAAAGTACAGAAATTCAGCTTTATGGTGATATAGATATCATTGAGGCTCAAAATAAAAAGTTTTGCACAATTTGCAAAAGAAAACAGAGGAAGAAAATTCAGTTTTGAGGCACATTTTCAGGCCAGAAATTTACTTATTGAACAAAATATTGTATACAAAATAAATGACCAATATGAAAGAGTAACTTTTACTCTATCTGATGGTGCATTAATATTTCATTTAACTTGAGGTTAAAACAGGTAAATTCTTAGAGAAAGAAAATCTCACGAATCACGAGATTTTGCAAGGAGGAGGATTCAGTCACGAGATGATTTGGATGAATCTGGCCTTTTTGCTCATTAGCATAGGGACCTGCGGTCTGACTGGTCTATGCTTGCATCAAAAGCCAATCTGAATAGCTCTTTAGAACCTGATTAGGATAAGGATCTTAAGATGATCAATCTTCCAAAACAAAAAGACCCTCTCTTCTTTGAACTTCTTTAGGGTCTTGTCTCGTTCCTATTCAGTTAATCCTCAATCCTTGGATAATCCCCAGACAAAGCTTTTATGTCATTGGGATCCATTAATGCCTAATGATTAGTTGGCTAGTTGTATCTAGTACATGTAAGTAGACTCATGGTTGCCCATTCAAGCAATGGACAATTGGTTGGTAAACTTCTTAATTTATTTTTGGTTGGAAATCGGTCATAATTGACTACTATATGTTTGCAAAAATTGATTTCTGATGTACTCTTTTTATAATCTAACAAGAATAACATCAGCCTTTGTTGAAACTTGATTGGTTTTGTACATTACTAAGTGTGCTGCACTTTAACATGTTTTAGTTGTTGGTTTTATAGGCCCTGGGGATGAAGGGGGAGGGTGGGGGGGGGGACTGGTGTTTCGGTAGTTTCATATTGTAAAAATTGTGACAGACATGTTTGCTATGATCACTGTAACCCATGTACATGTACATTCAGTGGTGTAAAGAACCCCCCCCCCACACCCAAGAAAAAAATCTAAAGATTCTAAAGGGCAAAAATGTATAAAAATTTGCGATCGAACGACTGGAAGATTCAACCGTTTTGAAATGAAATACATTGTATAAATCTAAATTTGTGATTTCTATTTTCAACAATTTGGAAAATGATTTTTGTCTTTTACTCCTCTTTCTTAGTTCTAACTTTTTCTTGGGGGGGGGGGGGTCGGTGCCCCCATGCCCCCCCCCCCAAATTTTCTACATTCGACAGAGTTAATCCATCTCTTAATCATTACCATCAACTTTGGTGCCCTGACTCCTGAAACATTTCCCATTTACTGTTATATTTTTTAAGCCCATTTATTATGGTAACATATAGGAAGCCTTCTTGATATGGATGATTCACTATAAAGTGTACAGAAATCTGGGATCTTTAGTATCCTTTTAAAGAAAAAAAACCTTTTTCATTTGGGTGATTTTCCAATTATGTGTACAGAATTCTTGGAAGACTAAAATCTTTAAAAGAAAGAAAAAATCTTATGAGGTTAGGTTTAACTTATTGTTCATACAGGTACAGCCACATGTGAGAAAGAGACATCGTTGTGTACATGTATGTAGGCCCTATGCTTTCCTTGGGCCTTAGGGCAAATAAACCTTACAACACCCTGAAGGAGCTTTCCGCTAAAACAAAACCTCTAACAAAGCGGGCACTTCTTGCAGTATCACTTGACATCTTAGCATTGACACAATAAAGATAAACATGAAGAAGATGCACATTGTGCGCTGGTGTGGCGATTGTGTGATTCCCTTTTAGAAGATGGATTTCTTTGTATAATTGCTGCAGCTGCGTATGTTTGCGTTAGGCTTATAAACTGGCAGTGTGAAATGTTTTGGTGTTTGACTGTGGAAGATTGATGGGTGATCGGTGTGTAGAAGATTCTATAGAAGCGTGTGATGAGACAGCAGCATGGAATAAAGGAAGATTTATTTTAGTTTTTCATATCGGAATCCGGAGTTTTTCCCCGTTTAGAATTAAGGATTAAAATCAGTGGGCTGTTACCTGCAGGTTCAGGTGACTCCTTATACCTTGGTCATATTTGTTCTACGGCGGCCGTACAGTGAGTCGAAAACAGCCGTTTTAACATGTTTAGTACCAACTGAATAGGTGGTTTGAATAAAAATGAATAAAACGGCTGTTTTCGACTCGCCGTACGGCCGCCGTAGAGCAAATGTGACCGAGGTATTAGTTACATGTAGAGAATCGCTTTTCATATTTTTCAGGCCTTTATTTCACCAGTCACTGTATCAAGTTTTGTAGCCTTACATAAACATTGACGCCATCCATGTCAGCTTTTTGGTATATTAGGGCCTAAATTCTTACCACCATACATACATGTATGTTCATTATCTCACATCATTATAAATTCATAGCAAAGAAACACATTCTGTCATGCCTTAAGTTGATTTCTGTTTATTTACACAGTTAAGTCAAGTTGATAGTTTAAAGTTTAACCTCTCAAACTATTAAGTGTTTGTTTGCAATAGGGTAGACTTTGTATTGTGTCACTTGTGTGATGACTGAGTAAATATATACAATGCAGCATTTACTTTTAAACTTAAAAGCAGTGAGTGCTGCAGGTTTATAAATAAATCATATACCTCACATGCTAATAATGTCTGGAAGAAGTGAAATGAGTATTCCAACATGCAACCATAGTAATAGCTCTATGATGCAACATAGCCTACATTATGATAGGTATGAGTTGGCCTTGTAAGTAGGCCTACACATACAGTTAAAGTTCTGATGGCCGAAATGATTCTTAACTTTTCTATTTTATAGTAGGCCTTTTTTATGAATCCAGGGAATAACTTTGCGATACAAATTTGAATAGCAGTTCTGGTCATAAGAGAAAAGCTCTCAACTATAAAGTAATTATGTACAGTCCTATGTAAAGATATGCTATACAAAAGACTTTATGCATAGCAGTCTTTCAAAAATGTGGAGCAAATTGCGATGCAATACCAGGAAAATTATTCCCATGAATCACCTTTTATTGATAAAAAGGAAAATAGTTACAACAATACCCCAATGATACATGTATCTGTTCTTGATGAACATTTTACAGGGCAACATAAAATCAATGAATAAATAAATTTATTCATTAAATTACATGGATTTGAATGCAGATCGGCTGTTTATAGTGAACAACCCAAGCGCCGGATTAAGGTTGAATCTGTAAAGATTTGAAATTGAATTTAGAGTTTTAAATCCTTCGAGATGAAAAATAAATCCAGAGCGAGGATACAAATTAAATCCAGAGCTTGACTGCTTCATATGCACAGCCTGTCTGGATCCATGCACTGTAGTTCAACACTGACAGCATTCTCATGACAAACTTTAAAATTAGTTTACTGGAAACCGTTTCAGGAAACCAGTTCGGAAGATCGCTTTTCTAGCATTCCCATTTGATCAGCCAAAAGTGATTTTCAAAACCACTTCACAGAAAATGATCTTGTTGCTATGGGTACCCTCTCAGTTTTTCGCGAAATTTGAAATCGCAGCGTAGTCATTCTCCACACAACATGTACGAAGATCGCTCCATGAAAAATGGTTGTGTCCTCAAGTTAAAACCAGTTTAATGAGGCAAAGCGATCTTGAAAACTACATCGCGGGGTGGTTTTCTGAAGAAGATCGCTTCCAAGACTGCTTTGACCATTCTCCTTACACGTTAAACTAGTTTCCAGTAAACCATTATTAGGACGGTAAGGAGAACGGGTCACTGGTGAGAATGTTAAGCAACACTGTTTAAAGCCTGTCAATTAACTACATGTATTTCAAGTTTTTAACAACTTTTTAAAACAACTTCTTTGAAATCTTTTAACAATTAAGTGTTGTTTAAAATTGTAAACAACTTTTTTGTTGTTGGCTTTTTGCAGTGTGTAAAGTACCAGTGAATAAACCTGTATCCATGTTTCCTACAAATCATCCAAACTAATAAGCATTTTAGACACTCTCTGTGGGCACTTATAGATTATATTTGTGGTGTAGACTGTCACTGAATCAGGCTGTTGGACAGCTTTTCTTTTTTCTTTCAAAGGACAAAGAGATTGAGTGGCAAGTGACTTCATGCTCTCAGAAACAGACAAACAATACTTGTTTGTCTGTGGGGGAAATCCTCTCATATCATTAACTTGTAATAAATATTGCTGGCTGTTAAGCCGTTATCTAATCAATGACTCACTTTCATTTTCAAAGAAAATCATTTTGAAGCATATTTGGGTAGTATACTATGATTAATCAAAATCATACTGTGCTCAACCCAGGTGAGATGTACAGTGTTCAGTATGTGTATTAACCAATAATTGAATGCTTTATAGGGGCTACCATCTCATCTATTTTATCATTGTTGTGCCCACGTTCCCAACCAAACTGATTCAATTTTCCAATTTCAATTTATTATACCATATGAAATATAAACAAAAATCTTAATCGTAAAATATTGCTTGACCTCTTGAAAAATCAAACTGCTTGTGTCTGTGTGAGGCATCGCCCAAAAGCAATCACAAAGTAAACAACAATCAGGGGAAAAATACACAGGGCCTTAAGGTGATTTTGCCTCTGAAAAGCTCAAAGGAGCCCTGGAAAATATTTTTAAAAAAGATTCCCGAAATGGTTAATTCGCTGCAATTTTAAAGCTTAAACCAATGTTACAGATTCAGGCATTCTGTCATGAAAAGTACCCCACCAATAAACAAAATTGCCCGGAAACATTCAACTGTAGTCGTTCTACATTAAAATTATTTTTTATTTCCAAAGGTTCAATTTTCAGAATGTTTTCTTCAACAACAATCATCAATTCATCATGTACATGTAAATGCTGATAATAAGTATTCATTTGTAAGAGCCAATTTGCAAGAATATGCTTGCAATCTTTGTTGAATAGGTCCATGGTTGAACCTTCAGACAAACTTTCATAAAAGAGCCTTGCTTCTACTTCTAAACAGACATCAAGGCTGTGGGAAAAATAACCCAGTCCACCTTTTTCTAAAACCAATTTGCCTACTTATCCTCGCTAAATGGGATGGGTTTGTATTGTACCCCCGAACTCCTGTCTTTCCTATAAAAGAATAGCCCCAGTCGCTCCCGGGATGTAGTAAACAAGCATTGATGTACCACCGCAAAGTGAACTCTTCAATGTACATTGTTCGATCTTCCAAATAGAACCAATTGCACCAGTTCTTCCGTTTTAAAGTCCATTTAGATTAGGCAACTATTTGGTCCAAATTCATGAAGAAATTGATATTTAATTTCAGGTATGAAACACTAAATCATGTGTGAGAACTTTGGGGAAATATTTGGGGCGGTGAGGGAGGGGGGCTATTGGTTTAGTACATTTTTGAATGCAAGAGATCTACTTTACAGTTACATGTGGGTCCATAATTTCTGAGAGCTGTGTGTGTTACTACATTTACATGTATTTGAGTTTATTACCAAGTAATGCTTGCCCAGTCTTCCTAATTACAAGTTGAGTTCAAACTTCAAAGTGCCCTCATTAAAAATTATTTAGACCATGGACCCAACTACCAAGTAACATGAAATCTTGAAAAAAAGATCATGGATATTCAATATGAATTTTACAGTTTTGTAGGAATGTTTTATATGTAGACTGCATAAACTTGCTCGTATTATTTTAATAAAGAAAATAACATTGAATGAATGAAATGCTTTTTTAATACAGTTTAAATAAAACATTCGTCTGGACTAGGTTTTTTTCAATGTTTAACTTGATGTATAAAACAGAACTGCAATGCAGTATTAACTCTGTTTCGTTGCAATGCGAAAGCGAAGATGGAATTCTTTTTCCCACAGATCTCTTCCCGAGGCTGCGATCTCTATTGGGCTGTCACGTTCGACACCCACGATGAAAAGCTGCCGAAAATTACCCCTGTTTTGGCGCATATTGTGCACTTTCTTGTAATAGGGCAGGTGTTTACGGACCTTTCGGACAATATTATTACCCCTTGGTTTGATAGAATCCTTTGTGTGCTCTCTATTGTAGCATGCCACCCTGAACTTTAGCGATACAAGTTCATTTACACGATAAGGCTGTTGCGCGGTGTTATTACATCCCAGGTTTGTAGGTCTAGTCTTTAACGATCAAACCTTTTTAAAAAAATCTTACGGCAATTGTAGATGGCAATGTTTTTTTTTTCAATAGATTCAGGATGGGACCTGCATTTTCATGTTTTGCAATATGGCACCAATGTCATATTCATAATGCCAAAGGGATATATATTACAGTACATCATCTCAATACTGGTTCGTTATACTGTATTGACAGAATTTTTTTTTCAGGTACAACTTTAACAAGTATGCCATATTGCCATTGACATACATGTACATGTATATGTATGAAGTTCAATGGCTGTACATATATATTTCAGTGTAAACTATTAAAAATATGCTCCCAACACTACCTTTCTTAATTATAAGAAAATTACGGCAATCATTCTTTTCTACAATTTTTAGATCATAGAATTAGGCAATCAATGAAACATTCATAGACAAACACATGTGAGATAAGCATATGTGGAGAGCTACATGTAATAAGGTCTGGGATGGTGTAGACTAGCGCCAATGTCACAGCCAATATTGGACCAGGCGGTATCGAACCGATCCACGAAATTTGAGTTTTTGATTGATGTTTGGAGCGAGCGTAGGAATGCCTTAATTCTTCTTTGAATGGAATCTATTCAACATCCTGTGCACCTTCAGGGTATGACCGCTATTTATCAGCACTCCGTATCACGCCAGATATCGACGACACAAAAAAATGAATTCAATTAAAATGTACACAAACATGGTGAAGGGTAGTAGTTTGAATGTGCAGGGCCTACAGGTAAATTTAGGTCAAATGCTGACTACTTTAAGAAAAAAAATACAGAATTTTGAAATATGTGTATGAACAAATGAAGATGTTATTGAGGTTTGCATTTATACATGGCAGCTGTTTATAAAATGGACTACAGGGTGTAGATATTTTCAAATCCTGTTTTGATGAAAAAAATGTAATATCTATTAGGTTTAACTAGAGTGCAAGTGAAGCTTTTTCATGTGGGACTGTGGGAGATTAGAAAACAAACTCAAAATTCATTAATTTGTAAGAAATACATGTATATGCAGAGAAAATAATGAAGTAAAAGAATGAATGTATTATTGATTTAATAGATAAGCAGGATTTTCTTTTTGAAGGAATTGACAAAATGAATGAAGTAAATTGAAAATTGAAAGGGAAATGAATATTAAAATGGAATTAATGAAAAATGAATAGATGAATAAGTGGATAAAGGAATAGATGAATGAATGAATTAATTGATAGATTAATGTAATAAATGAATAAATAAGTAAATAATTGTAAATTATGTTGGCCTATTATAATGTATAAAAATAAATGAATGAATAAATGTAGAAAATAATGTATGAATAGGAAAGTCTTTAATGTGTCTAAAGGAAGAAAAGTTTAGGAAATAGTTTGTGGAAATTCTTTTAATTCTAATAGGAAATTAATTTGGGTGTGTACATTGTACACTCTATGATAATCCTCATTACTAATAAGTTCTGATAAAAATACATTTTCTCATAATAGCAGCTGTTCGGAGTAATTGAAGATGACATCAAACTCTGGATTGTTAGGATAATTAATTTCCTCAAGACGTGCAAAAATGATGATATTATCTGTTGTTTGGGTACACGTTACCTCTCAACATGTACATGTACATGGAATCCATAAATACAGGAAGACATTCATTTAGTTATGATTTCGGGGAAAGTTAATGATAGATTTGCCCTTATCATTCAAAGGACTGTTTTATGTTTAAATTTACAGTGTAACCTCATTTTTAAAGGGGAAGTTCACCCTGAAGAAAAATTTGTTGTAAAAATAGCAGAAAAAATAGTAAAAAAATATTGGTGAAGGTTTGAGGAAAATCTGTAAAAGATAAAGAAAGTTATTGCAGTTTTAAGTTTAGGATTTGTGACGTCATAAACGAGCAGCTGCCCCATACATGTATGTTATGTAATATGACATGCATGAATTTCATTTTTTCAATGGTTTCTGATGACTTGTTTTTGTCTCACCTGCATAGCAGAGTGAGACTATAGGCGCCGCTTTTCCGACGGCGGCGTCAACACCAAATCTTAACCTGAGGTTAAGTTTTTGAAATGACAGCATAACTTAGAAAGTATATGGACCTAGTTCATGAAACTTGGCCATAAGGTTAATCAAGTATTACTGAACATCCTGCCTGAGTTTCATGTCACATGACCAAGGTCAAAGGTCATTTAGGGTCAATGAACTTAGACCATGTTGGGGGAATCAACATCAAAATCTTAACCTAAGGTTAAGTTTTTGAAATGTCATCATAACTTTGAAAATATATGGACCTAGTTCATGAAACTTATACATAAGGTTAATCAAGTATCACTGAACATCCTGCATGAGTTTCACGTCACATGACCAAGGTCAAAGGTCATTTAGGGTCAATGAACTTTGGCCGAATTGGGGGTATCTGTTGAATTACCATCATAACTTTGAAAGTTTATGGATCTGATTCATGAAACTTGGACATAATAGTAATCAAGTATTACTGAACATCCTGTGCAAGTTTCAGGTCACATGATCAAGGTCAAAGGTCATTTAGGGTCAATGAACTTTGGCCAAATTGGGGTATTTGTTGAATTACAGCCATAAATTTGAAAGTGTGTTGGTCTAGTTCATAAAACTTGGACATAATAGTAATCAAGTATCACTGAACATCCTGTGCGAGTTTCAGGTCACATGATCAAGGTCAAAGGTCATGTAAGGTCAAAGAACTTTGGCCACGTTGGGGGTATTTGTTGAATTGCCATCATATCTCTATAAGTGTATTGGTCTAGTTCATAAACGTGGAAATAAGAGTAACCAAGTATCACTGAACATCTTGTGCGAGTTATAGTAGTTTTCAAAATCAGCACTGCTGCTATATTGAATCGCGTGATGCAGGTGAGACGGCCAGAGGCATTCCACTTGTTGTTTTCTTTTCATGACCGGGTGTGAAATGATTGTCTATTGATATACAAAAGGTACAGTAAAAATCAATCTTCAATTTTCTGAGAAAATGACATTAACATTCGCTATGTAAAAATGCTGCTCACATGTGACATCACAAATCAAATGATTAAAATTCTAATAACTTTTTAATTCTTTGATGGATTTTTCTCTAACCTTCAGCAATATTTTTATTATTTTTTCTGCTATTTTTACAATAAATTTTTTTGTCAGGGTGAATTTCCTTTTTAAACAATACATTTTCTTCCTGCACTCATTATGTAAATCTCATTTTCAGATTGTCTGTGTTTGAATATTTTACATATCTTTATCATATGTGTAGTGTAGCGTAGATGACTTTGAAATTTTGTTAATCAAATATTTAAGATTCCCTCTCTAAGATTCACATTTCTGATTATTTTACACAGCAAAAACTGTGGTGTTAACCGGTGCACATACATGTAGAAGACCACACCAGTTATTTTACTCCAGTGTTAAATTGACAGTGTTAGTTTAACACCTTTGGTTGTTATATTTACACTCTTTGGTGTTATGTTCAATCTCTAGGGTGTAATTTTAACACCCCGTGGTGTAGTCCTCTATACGACACAAACTGGTGTCAGTTTAAATACCACAGTTTTTACAGTGTAGGAAAGAGGTACATAAGGAAATTAAGAGAGACTGGAGCACCCAGATTTCACAAGATTTCACAATGATGCCCATCAGTCTATATTATATGTCAAACACTTTGAAACTGGTGTTGGCATTGCTTGCTTTTCTTATTTGTGATTGATTTGATCAATCGCAACTCTTTGCAAAACCGGGGCCTTGGTATTTTCAGGGGCCCGTTTGATAAAGGACTTGCAACTGTTGTAACTATGTCAATATGGCAACTACCATGGAAACCTTGATTATGATTGGCTGCTGAGTCCTGTTACCATGGTAGTTGCCATTATGGCAAAGTTACAACAGTTGGAAGTCCTTTACGAAACGGGCCCCTGATAGGGGTAAAATTCCCAATCAGGAGATATCAGGATTGTTGTGATCAGGTGCACGTAAAGGAATCTCCTGTCTCTCTCTCTCCGGGCCCTCCCTCTTACTGTTCCTAAATATCCATTCCCTCTTCCTTTATTCCACCCATCCCTTCATCGCCTCCCTCCTTCCATCCTTCCTTCCGTCTGCCATCTTAAAATCTCTAATATCCACACATTCTCTGCTCGGATGCATTCCATTTCATAGGGCTTCTACCAATTAAGTGGAAAATGGCACCTGACGAGAGATCCGATGCTTGCCTGCCTGCGCCAATATCCTGAATGCGGTAACCTGCACACTGACAAGATAGACACCGTTCTCATTATACTTTCTAAATCTAGTTTACTGGAAATCGGTTCAGGAAACCAGTTTGGAAGATCACTTTGCTAGCGTTCCTATGAAAAGCAAATTATGTAAACAAATTATTCTCTTGAAATGTTGCAAGAACAAAGAAAGCAAACATCATGATGAATAATTATACAAATGTTATTGGCATACTGAATGCTAGCGTTCCTATGAAATGCAAATTACGTAAACAATTATTCTCTTGAAATATGGCAAGAACAAATGAAGCAAACATCACGATGAATAATGCAAATGTTATTGGCATGCATTTACATTTCAGGTTTGGTTATTCACCCGACTGAAAACGTTTCAAGTGATTGTAACATCACTTGAGGATAATTGAAAATTAGTACTTTTGTAAAGAACCCAATTCTACCTTCTATATAAAACCTGATTTGTATTCCGAAGTCCTCTTATCCCGAAGGCTAAACATGCTGACCACAATAGTAGCATTTAAACTTTTCTGCATTTGCTTTGTATTCTCCTCTTGATTCCAAAGATTAAAATGTATTAAATTGTTAAATCTAGACCAATTGACGTGAGAGACATTCAACCTAAAAAGCTCCACTCCCAAGGTTTTTTAGATGGTCATCATTTTAATCTTCTTTTCTTTTTTAATACCAAAGCCCCTTGACTCATTTGTATTCTTACTACATATACAAGGAAAGATGATCATCATTAACTGTTTTTTTTATATATATAGTTTGATGTAAATTGGTATATATGGACAAAAGGCCTCTGACAGACAGAAGACTTTTCCTAGTAATAAAGCAAAGAAATTCATACATTTTGGATGATAACCACATGTAGATGATAATTATTAAACTTTGCACACATTTTGACAATCAGAACTGTTTTATACTGAAATCATTTTTTCAAAGCCAAGGTTTATGCATTGTTGTACATTATAATGTATACTCTGTTGCCATGGTGACATTTGTATCATTAAAGAAAATTTTGCGTCAAGTCTCTTTCTTCTATAATATGGGATGGGATTAAATGTGATTCAAGCTAAGTCGTTTGTTGCCAGGGAAGCCTTTCATGTGAGGCCTTTGCAAGATTTGTCTGACAAATTGTCTGGGATCATTCTCAAATGGTTTCTTCGGTTGCCATTTCTGAAAGGTTAATGAGATATTCCAGATTTAAACAACCTTTTCTGTCTCAAATGGGGGCCGATTGACTTCTCATTGAAAATGCTTCTTGCATTGCTATAGCCCAGAATATTAGAGCCCCCCCCAAAAAAAAGTTGTTTGTATCATAATGTTTGTATATCATAATACAACAAAAATTATCGTTAAAAAATGAAATTACATGCAAAACAAAGGGGAAAATTCAGCATTGGTAATAACATGATTTGCACTGATATGGTCCTCAACGTGTACACACCGATTGACTCAACAGTTTTTGCCGTGAGCGGATCATTGAGCATTGAGCATTGCTCATAACCACAAGCTTTCAAATAAAATGGTCCCAGAAAATTTGCCGAAAATATAAGACATTCTCAACTAACTGTCCACATCCAAGTCATCATGTTTCCTAGGACTATTTTATTTGAAAGTCCATGGCTGTAAGCACCGCTTTTACTCATTCTATTCCACCTGTATCGGAGAATGGCTCCCAACGATAATCATCAATCTCCAATATGGCGCTGTGGTATAAAATCCCTTTCCCTTCAGTCTCGCCAAGCCTTTCACAGGCTTCCCAGACACGCCTCAGGTGTACTTTTACTTTTTAACGGACTTTGGAAGCAGGGATTTAACATGTTTGCATGACTGATGATATTAAGTTGGTTTGCATGACTCATACTCGGGTAACTCAGCCATTGTGTCAATTGAATAAAAGCGCATGAAATATGAGAGAACAGGTAGTTACATAAGTTGGTTTGTAGTACCAGTAATAAGCAGAAACCTTCGGGATGTCTATTCCATATTTTGTAGTTTTTTTTCTTGATGCGGTCAGACTCTGATTCAGACATAAAATGGTTATCTGAGAGATAAAACCAGGAAGAAATTGCAATGAAATATGATAGATGAATAACTTGAGGAAAAAAATTGAAATGGTAATAGAAAAAGAAGAAGTAATTATATTAAAAACATCCCAGGTAAAATAAAACTAAAAAGTACACAAAATTTGTTTTCTGAAGTTTGCATTTGATGCTTGGAAGTAACAATTTTTTTTACAACGATTTGCCATCTTTTTACTTGATTGATAATTTGTAACAACACAAATATGAGATGTGGCAAAATGATACATGGATGTGTACAATAAGCCAGGGAAAAGGTGTGATTTATGCCAATTTAATGAACTATATTATGATAAACTGTGGTTCTTAAATAAATCATGCAACCCCCCAAAAAGGACCACATACTGCCCAAATAGAAAATGCTTTGAAATGGTTTATTTATATTTATGGTTTGCCTTAGTTTACTTTTCAACTTTTGTTATTTAAAGAAAATAATTATGGGGGGCTAGGGAGGATTTATAAGACTTTTTACTTGCATCAATCTTAATTCAATGAGTGCTTTCATCACCCTCTCGAAGTGTGCCAGAATGGCCTTTTTATTCATGATATGTCTTTTCCATGTCGCATTTAGCTTTTAAGCCAATTTATTTTTTTCTGCTGTGCTGCATCTTGGCCTAAGAGTACTAGTAGGTCCATGGTTATAGGCACAGACACTTGACAGACACACGCTGAACATGCATGATATTAACATTATTCTGAGTGCTCGTTTCCAGAGGGCCTTGGCCGCAGAATTGGGGAAGGTTTTTTTCCCCCTTTTTGTATCTTTCTTATTTTACCTTGATTGTCCCTATTTCTAAAAAGGTTCAGATGATGAAAGATGCTTTTTAGTTTTGCATGTATATCATCATTTTTAAAAAGGTTGTTTGGTAAATGAAAAATGATAATTCTATTTATGTAAAGCCAGGGAGTTGGTCTGGATATAATTTGTAGATGATGAATAATTTTCCAGGCTTTTATTTTGCTGCACATCCTTTGTATTTTGGGATTCTATTTTCAGCATAGGTTTATCAAAAGTTATTGGTGAGAAAAATATGCATCACTTTACATTTTATCATTTTCATACACTTTTATTATGAGCCCGTTTGCTTCATGTATAGAGAGCTAGATATATCCACATACAGAACAGCCATCAATGTAAGGCCTACATGTACATGTATATGTTACAAACCCCATTGCTCTCTGTCAAAGTCTTTAAAAATTTTCAATAGAGGTTTTAATATACAGTGTGAAAAATCATACATGTGCATTTTTAATAATATTCCTGTTTGTGTATATTATGTGAAAAGTGCAATATGGTATCTCCAAGTCTGATGCAGATACATGTATATATATTTTGTATTTGCACTGCACTCATATACATGTACACACAAGGCTGATATATGAAAGGAGCAGGTGGCGGCCTTATGCACGTTATCGATCTATTCTTCAATTAATCATATATGCAAATGAGGAGGAGAAGTAATCATATTTGCCCAGTGCCCCGTGACATCCATCCAATTCAGGATTGATTCCCTGGGCTTGATGGATAATATACTAATTATGCGTAAATATCAATGAACTTCTACTCTTATTTTTTTTCATGAAAATAAAAGTACTAAGTGTCTTTATGGTTCTTTCACTCGATTATAGTATATGATATTATTTTATTCATGTATATATTAACATGTATATGATATTATTCTCTTTGGAATACTACATGTACAGTCAATGTATATATATACATGTATATAAATTTATCAGATTTAAAGAGAGTAAGAATGGAAGATCGACTTTATATGTAACAACTGGCTATCAATAGTCAAACCACAAATTTGGACCAGAATTTAAATTAAACGCGACTTGAGAAGAATACGGGCCTGTGTGTCTACTCTACAGTACATGTACAGTCTGTTAGAGCCTGGCTTAAAGCTAAATGACAGTAGTTGCAGTAAAATACTGATTTCATGAGAAAGTCTGTAAAACCAAGGTTAAGTATTACTATATCATCGTGAATCTAGATCTGGTACAGTTACATTTAAACTGAACTTTGTGAAATCATAATATCTAAGCTAAAAAACGATCACACTGAAGACCGCCAACACAGATAGGCACACGTGGGACAGTGTATTATTATTGCTGGAATAAAGACCTGACGGAAGTGACAGAATCCGCGCTTATTTTGCTTATTTCTCAGCAATTACACAATTTCTTCCAGAATCCTTTGGCACATATTTTTTATTCATACAAACAGACACTTTGGTGATCATTATGTTAAATTCTGTAAAAAGTCATTTTGAGATCGTTCCCACAACTGGGATTTATCTTTAATTCTCCCATCAATCATTATATTAGCCTTTAAAATGGCCTCTCATTGTCAGATCATCAAGAACCAATGAAGCAGAATAAAGAATGTTCTTTGGAAACAAGAAAGAAAGAAAAACTTTTTGAGAGATTGTTCCCCCATACCCCTGCATCATTTGGTACCCAATCACCCATTGCAAGCAATTACATCATATGTTGTAATTGAAGAATCAATGGTTGTAGAGATGACAGTGGTTTAAATCAAACTTGTGCATACATGTACTTGTTGAGGCTATTTCAGAGGCTTTTAAAGTACTCCTTGATTTTGTGATTACCTGCTCAGACTTTTCATCTTTCCTTTATAAATGCATTATTGTACAGGTGTACATGTAGTGTAGACATGAAATAGTGGCTCAAATAACACCATGGTACATGTACGCGTAAAATGTAGGCTAGTTTTAGTGTAAAAATATTCTATAATAAGGTAATGTAAAATGTGGTGACTTGAACCATAAGATACAAAATAATAAACAATGATGCCACTTTTGAGACTTTATTGTTTAATATTTTCCGGACCTGGAAAGCACATTTCTTTGTGTACAAAATGGCTTATGAAAGACTTCAATTTCTGGTCTTTCTTCATCAACAATTGTAAATGTCATCCCTGTACATGTATATTCATTATTCCTACATGATAAAATAGCCACAAGCAGTTACATTTCATTTTGTCAGATAAAATTGCAAAATGCCAAAAGTAAAGGGATTTTTAACAACCCTAGATACATGCGGTATGATTGACATGTTACTACATGTAGTTGTGCAGTGACAAACAAAAAGGATTATTTGTTTTTCCTTCGATGATCACTCCCTTGGGGCAGTTTGAAATGTATTCATGTGTACCAAAATGTCTGTTCACAAAAATACGACAGTTATTCAACATTTGAGCTATTCCTGTACATTGTGTATGTACATGAATGGTATGCAGCTTGGCTTATATTCAGGAGGACTAGACTCTAAACAGATAGTCAATAACAACTCGGGCTAAACCCATTTGGTCTGCTATCAATTTGGGCTATTTGTTGTTTGGTCTTTGCACTTGGTCTTATGCCCACTTTTAGTCCAATTGTCATAATTCTTATACCCAGTTGGTCTCACATTGTCTACTTATTATTTTATTATTTTTTTACCTCGTCAAATGAAAACTTGGTTCATGAACACTTAATACAGCAATTGATAAACAGCCATTTAATAAACAAAACATGTACATGTATGTAGATATAGGCCTAAGAAACAGATCTGCAGAGAAGTACTGATTTTCAGTAATTAGTATTAAAAAATGAGAATGATACAGACAGTTTCATAAAAGTTTCAGTTTTATTTGAACATTGTCCTATGGTATTTCTTAGAAAATACTAATTTCCTCACCATAATACTGATTTTCAACTTAAAAAAACCTGAAATGATCTTGTTAAGGTTGGCAGCTCTGCCTAATGCCTAAAACTGGAAAGTAGAAAAAATATAGTAAATGGACTAATTTTCATTTAGACCAATTGGTAAATAGACGAACTGGTTGTAGACGAAATGGAATGATTTAGAGTTAGACCAAATGGTACATGTAGATAGATGAAATGGTTGTAGACGAAATAGACTAATTTACAGTTCTAACCAAATGGCAAGTAAACGAACTGGTTGTAGACGAAATGCAATAATTTGCAATTAGACCAAATGATAGATAGACAAACTGGTTGTAGACAAAATTCAATAATTTGCAATTAGTTCAAACGGTAAGTAGACCAAATGGGTGTAGACCAGGTGGCAATTTATCGTCTGAACGAATGGAACCAGCAGACTGTGAAGTCATGTATACAAATAGTTTGTTGACTTTTGGGTTTTAAAAGAGGACCTTGGGCGAATTCATCCATCACATCAGTCATAATAATCTAAAGTTTGACTAACTGAATAAAGTAAGATCAATTGGCAGGATTGGGTTACAGGCACACTTACATTAAAAGGAGAAGAAAATATACTGTAGGCAAAGAATAACAAAAATGAATAAAATGAAAGTTAATGTAACTCCTTTACTTGTCATATAAAGCCTTGGACAGTTTGTTTACTTCCCAGAGTTTTCCTCTGTTATCATTTGGTTTTAGATTCTATTTGTATCACTATTTCAAGTCCTCTTGTTCTTAATTTCTTTCAGCAAGAAATTCATCCACAATGTTCTGCTCTCGACCCAGGTGAAGTAAATTATAGATAAAGAAGCTTTTCAGTTTAAATCAATATTGATATCCAGTTCTATGTGGAATCAAACCAAGTTTTACATGTAGTACATTATCGGTGCAAAAATGGAAGTATGGAAATATTTGATACATCAAATTATTTAACAAAAAAGATATAGTGAGCATGTTACTTCATAGCATAGGCTTCCTCATTTGCAAATCACGTACGAGGAGCCTATCCCTGTTTTGATGAAAGTCAGCGAAACTTGAATATGACACAACTTTCAGTTCCGTATTTCACATCCGATTTTGGTGAAATTTTCAGTTCTCCATTCATTCAACTCAACTTTTGGATGTGGTGGACTTGACCTTTAATGTTTTTCAGTAAAAAATTACAAAATCCTATGAATAAAATAAACAGATGAGATGAAATTCGTGGTCAGACACAAAGTAATTGCACTAGTAAAGACTTTCTGTAATTTCATGTAGTCCAGGCATGTATTTATTCTTCCAGCATATGATGAAATGATTCCGACGCATCCCCTCAATTATAGAAATCGACCAAAAAACAATTTCTTCCTCGGGATTAGTAATTAGCAGATAATAGGCACTCCATTTCCTCCATCCAATTATGAAAATTTGTCTTTGTGGAGGGAGAAAATAATTATAGAATTTGAATTGAAAAAAAATAGAATAGAAGATGCGGTGAAAGTAGACCAAAAGAGCAAGGTAGCGGACTAAACACTCATGGATATTCCTCTAAAGACCTCGATCAGAAGGATCTATTTTGAATAACAGAAAACAATTTAACCCTTTTTGGCACGTCTGATTGAATACATACATGAACATTGTATCACTTATTTCTGCATCAATTTTTTTTTCCTAAATTGCCTAATTACATTTTATGTACTCTCATGAATTGTGGATACACAGTAAAAACGCCGTTTAAGATTTAAACAATCTTAAATCTTTTTGCTATGTGAAATTAACAGTAGTGCTTAAGTTTATGTGTGCTTAATTTATTGAAGATCAAATATTAAAAATTAAACTTTGTTCATGGTTGTTCAAGGTTTTGAACACTTGATAGTAAACAGTGTTGTATAATAATTTTAAACACCGTTTTTACTGTGCATACCCAACCTCAAGTATAGTGAGGGTAATTCTTCATATTAATATTTTACTAAATATCTGTGAATATTGCAAATGCATTTATTGCTATTCGTACTTTGATGAGCAGCGTAACATTTGCAATATGTGTTTATGTTATTTGCTCCCTGAACTAGATGTGTATTAAAAAACTATATTGGTATTATGCACTATTTTAGTTAGACTTTGAAAGTAGTGGTCTATTACATATCTTGGGTAAATCTGGGGGAATTGATTTTAAAGCTAAATGAACGTAGTTGCAGTAAAAAACTGATTTCGTGAGAAAGTCTGTAAAACCAAGGTAAAGTATTGATATATCATTGTGGATCTAGATCTGGTACAGTTACATAAACTGAACTTTGTGAAATCATAATATCTAGCTAAAAAACGATCACACTGAAGATCGCCAACACAGATAGGCACACGTTGGACAGTGTATTATTATTGCTGGAATAAAGACCCGACGGAAGTGACCGAATCCGCGCTTATATTGCTTATTTCCCAGCAATTACACAATTTCTTCCAGAATCCTTCATGGCACATATTTTTTATTCATACAAACAGACACTTGGGTGGTCATTATATTAGATTCTGTAAAAAGTCATTTTGAGATCGTTACCAGAACTGGAATTTATCTTTAAGTTGATTACTATTTTGCAGTACATATTGCTTGTTGGAACTACATGTAAGAGCCAATGCAGGATTGTTTCCAAAAGCTCTCTGTAAACTTACACACCATTTCAATTGGATGAAGAAATGAAAAAACTTGACATTTCTTCTACTGCTGTGTTTCAGGCTAAGTATCTTGGAATTGAATTGGGATATAGCGAACTATTGCAATAATTCACCAAGTGTAAATCCCCAGATAAGAAATTCTTTAATACAGAAGGATGACTACCGGGCAATTACGTGTTTGTTTTATACGCAGTCTGGAGCTGGGGTTCGTTAGAGGAGGGGCCTGCAAGGTGGGTTTGACTGTGAGAGGTGTGCCGCCGCAAGGTAGATGGTATGGAGAGAGTACGAAAGAGAGAGAGAGAGAGAGAGAGAGAGAGAGAAAGGAAGGAAGGGAGGGACAGAGGGAGAGAGGGAGGAAGAAAGAAAGAAGGAAGGAAGGAAAGAAAAAAAGAAATATAAAAAGAGAGATGAATTAGATCATGAGATTGAGAAGGGATGCTAAAGAGAAGAAGAGAGAAACAATTAATGTGGGGAGGGTGAATATGTGAGTGAGGAGAGATGGGGGGGGGGTGGAAATGAAGAAATTACAATTTAGAGAGGTCTATAGATAAATAGATGGTGAGGGTACATGTAAGGATAACACAACGAGGGTAAGGGTCAAACAAGAAATAAGAAGAGGGAAAGAAAAAGGGTGAGTATGGAAGTTTAAAAGTGCCACCCAGATGTTCATGTCTACATCTCTTAGGGAAAAGGATAAGATGACAAGATCTCGGATCTCGTCATGTCTACATCTCTTAGGGAAAAGGATAAGATGACAAGATCTTGGATCTCGTCATGTCTACATCTTTTAGAAGAGATGATTAGATGGCAAGATCTTGGATCTCGTCATGTCTACATCCCATGTGAGAGATGATCAGATGACAAGATCTTGGATCTCGTCATGTCTACATCTTTTAGAAGAGATGATTGGATTGCAAGATCTTGGATCCGAGATCTTGCCATCTGATCATCTCTCCCACTGGATGTAGACATGACAAGATCCGAGATCTTGCCATCTGATCATCTCTTCTATAAGATGTAAACATGACAAGATCCAAGATCTTGTCATCTGATCATCTCTCACATGGGATGTAGACATGAAGAGATCCAAGATCTTGTTATCTTATCCTTTTCCCTAAGAGATGTAGACATGACGAGATGATTATATGAACATCTGGGTGGCACTTTGAAGCTTCCATATGTGAGTGAGAAATTTAGAGAAAGAAATACATGTTTAAAGATCAAACATAATGATAAGATAGAAGTTTGGCAAGTGTGGGGGGGGGGGGCGGGGTAGCTTTCTGTAAGGTGAGAAAGTGGTATGAAATTGAATGCAAGAAATATGAAAATATATATTGAAAGGGAGAGAGAAGAGGGGGCGAGATGAAAATATAGGATTGAGCTGATAAAGATTGGAAAGAAGCAAAGAGAGACACTGGGAGGTGATAAGGAAATACTCGAGCCTTCGCGACGGGTCTCCAATAGAGAAGCATAGACGCTCAACCAATCTTTCATGCGCAATAAAGTGAGTTCCCTTCGGGCTTTTGTGATATGCGTACAGCGATGGAGGCGGACAGCACTTAGTCTCAGAGAACCAGACTCAAAGAGATGATGTTTGAAATATGGCCTGCATCAGTCTTGCACAAGCAAACAAACAACTTCACACTTCCTGCGCGTGAAGACTAACGTCAAACTCATGATAAATTCATGCCGTTTGATGGAAGATGGCGACGCTCCCGTCGTACTGCGTTTCCCGTCGCCCGAGACGTCCTATATTATGCGACCCGTTGGCCTTAAAGCAGTTCATCACGGATGACTGTGCGTTAGCAGTAGTTAGGCAGAATGGCCTGCCATGTGCACTGAATATGAGGATATTGTGATGTACATGTACCATTCAACATTCATACGAGATATTAAACCTCATATGTAATAGCCTGAGGCTATTAATGTAGGCTTTTCTCCTTGCATACCCTCCATAGAGATGCCAATTGTTCCCTTTTGCAGTATTTTTTACTGTTTTTAATGAAAATACAGCAGGTTTCATAAAGGATACTTTTCTTCCAAATTACATTAAACACCGTAGGTGGTATTCTAATAGCCATGGTTTAGTTAAACATGGATTAACTTAGAGTTTAGACCACACTTTTATGGAGTGCCAATTGTCAACGTATTCACCAATTAAAACTTAATCCTATCGTGCTGCAAAAAGTTGTCAAAAAAAAAAAATTGATTCATGAAATGGGTAGAATATGAAAATACATAAAATATGAATTTTAATGAATTAATATATGTGTATATACATTTAATTGCCATGAATGTGGAAGAAATGTTGTGAAGCCCAGCATACCATAGAAGAGTGGTTTAAATTCATATCGTGGGACTTAGAATTTGATGAGATCATGAGAAGTAGTCATATTTGGAAAGAGACAGACAGACAGACAATTAGTCACACAGAGAGAGAGAGAGAGGGGGGGAGAGAGAGTGGCATGCCTATGTGCACAGTACGTGTGTGACATTTTCTGAGCAGCAATTGCCCATTATGTATGCTCTCGTTCTCGCTAAACAGTCCATACAGATGCAACATCAGTTACCGTAGCAACTTGTTTTGCAGGTGGAGGTAGACTCGGCCTAATGGCACATGAGTCATGCTGCTATGTTTATTGTCTCCAATCTGAATTGAAGCCATTACGATAACATTTTAAGAAAGAAAACTCTAAATAACCTTTTTAGATTTCGTGTTAATGTTTGGATTCGATAAAATGAGGTTTAGAAAAAAAAAAGTAGTTTTATGCTTGAAGGGAGAGTGGTATCCATGGTGTACCGGAAGAGGGAAACATTCTTTTCTCCCCTTTATGTTTTAGACATACAAGGTACATGTACATTTAATAGTTGATAATGATAATATTATCTTTTTCATATGACTCTCAACCCGTCCCGTGCCATCACCATTTTAACACCACCATCATCATCATACTCAGCAGCACCACCACCATTATCATCAACATCATCATTCTTATCATCAGCAGCAGCAGCATGATTACCATCATCACCACCACCATCATCACCATTGTCACTATCATCATCACTATATTCATCATCTTCATTTTTGTCCCCATCACCATTATCATCATCATCATCATCACCACCACTGCCACCATCATCATAATTTAATCACATTATCACCACCTTCATCAGAATCACCATCATCACAAACACAGTCATTGTCATCATCATCACAAACAAAGTCATTGTCATCATCATCACCATCATCACAAACACAGTCATTGTCATCATCATCACCATCATTGATGGTGATGATGACAATGACTGTGTTTGTGATCACAAACACAGTCATTGTCATCATCACCATCATCACAAACACAGTCATTGTCATCATCATCACCATCATCACAAACACAGTCATTGTCATCATCATCACCATCATCGTCATCACCATCATAACAAAACAGTCATCGTCATCATCACCATCATCATCACCATCATCATCACCATTATCCTCACCATAATCATCATCTTCACGATCATCACCATCACCATTACAATCACCATCATCATCACCATCTTTATCACCACCCCTAATCCTCATCATCACCGTCATCATCACCATTACCATAATCATCTTCATCATGATCATCACTGTCATCAGTAACATCATCAATACCATCATCAAAATCACTATCATCACCTTCATCATCATCACCACCACCACCATCACCATCATCACTATCATCATCTCAAACACCACCACCATCATCATCACCATCCCCATCCTCACTCCTTGATCAAAGCTGAACCGACCCTTCATATCACTCCACCTTCATCATCCCAAACGACACACGGCATCCCAGCCACCCCATCACATCACATCACTCCTCAAGCATTCACTTCCCGTCTCCCGGAAACAAGAATGAACGATGTCCATCCCAACACGGCCTCCATCTCCAAACACCCTCTCTTCCCCCATCGTCCCCCTCATCACCTTCTCCTTCGACGAGCACATCCAGTAGACCAGTTCTCGAGTCACGATGTGTCATCATACCACCACGACTCTCCACCATTCCTCATAGCCGTTTTACATTTCAGTGTAATTCATAATGGATTCGCTCTTGGGCATTGCAATGCTTACTCAGTGTCATAGTCATTTTGTATTTTTCATTTCCCGTTGAATTGATGAGCAAAGTTGATGAGCAAACTTGATGATCAAATTTGATGAATCACTTGTTTATAACCTTGAGTTGGTGTGTAATATTTATTATTATGTGCACTCTTATACATGTACATCAAATTAAATTGTATTCCCTTTTATAAATTCCCATTGGAGACATATTGTGGGTTGTATATGTTGGGGGGGGGGGGGGAGTATTACATTTTGGTTGGTAACTTGTACCAGTTTGTAGTTCTAGTATGAAGTGTAGATGGCAGTCCACGGCAGCAAAGGGATATTAGAAGAAATAGCATTCAGTTGTGTGACCTATAACCTCTGGTGATTGATAGTGCTATTCATCACAATTGGTGATTATCTTCATAATGTCTGAGAGGGGTGTGCGCTTTAGCTACATAAATCTGTGTTATTTGGGGGGACAGTTTAGATTGACAAGAATTTGGTATATTTAAATCTACTTTTGATGCTTTTGGAATGTCTCCATTTAGAAAGGGTGTATGCTTAGCTACATGAATCTGCCTTATTTTGGGGGACAGTTTAGACTGACAAAAAATATGTATATTCATGTCTACTTTTGATGCTTAGGCCTATCTTTAGGAATGTCTCCATTCTGAAAGGGGTATGCTTTATAGCTACATAAATTTGCCTTATTTTGGGGGGATAGTTTAGAAAAAACAAGAAATCAGTATATTCATATCTACTTTTGATGCTTATAGGAATGCCTCCATTTTGAATGGGGATATGTATGCATAGCGACATAAATTTGCCTTATGTGAAGGGACAGTTTACATGTAGGTAACAACAAAATTGGTATTCATATCTACTGTTGATGTTTAAATGCAGGAATGACTCCAAACCCATTCTTTTCATGCGTATCATGCCACCTGTTAGGAGCTGATGGTCATGATTTGTTTTATCTGCTCACCAATCACCATGTTTTTTTTCTTCTTTGCCTTTTTTACCCTTCAACAAAAATAATTCTGCTCCATTCTTTATTGATCTCTATTGGTGCTGTGCTGTGATTACCATTGGTATATTTTATATCTGCAAGAAGTTTAAACACGAAGAAACAGAGAAAGAGGGGGAGAGAGACAAAGATATAGAGAACGCAAGAGATAGAGGGATAGGGGAGAGAGAGATATATACATGTATAAAGAAAATAATTGAAATGAAGGGAAGATAAGTGAATGTCCGCATGTACAGATCATAGACAACTACATTTACTTCTTTAGCAATGTATCATTCATAATATTACATGAGTTGATACACTGCTTAATGTATCACTCATGTAAAATGTTACATGAGTTGATACATTGCTAAATGTATCACTCGTGTAAAATGTTACATGAGTTGATACACTGCTAAATGTATCACTCATGTAAAATGTTACATGAGTTGATACATTGCTAAAGATTTACCAAATATTCAATTCATAAACATACAAATACATTCATATATCATCATATAGCTTCTTTACCTATGTATTTTGTAATGCATCTTGTATTTTCCCCTTGGAAAAACATAAATTGCTTGACTAAAATCAAAGTATATGTAAGAAATTACTTCAAATGATACACCTTCTATACGTGTACATGGAATGGTAATTTGCTCTTTTATACTACTGTATAATACCGTGGCCCTGCGTTCATGCAAGAGTCCAGCTTGATTAAAAATTGCATGAATGTATGAGGCAATTGCGTGAGTCATGAGAGGCCTTAGTTACAAAAAAGGGGATGAATATTTTTCGTTAACCAAATTTTGATGACTCTCGTAGATGTTGATGGGAAATCTAATTTATGCCCGATTTGAGGGACGCTTATGAGGATGATGATATCCAAATCTGTTTTATTCACTCTCACCAGCTTTTAGCTCACTGCTAAAAGTGAAATACCATAGCTTTGAGCACATAAGTAAAAGTAGCATTGTGTCTTTACATGTACATGCTCGAAATTTATTGAAGAAACTGTCTTTCCCGAGCCAGTATTTTGGCTTTCAGATATTTCCGAGGTTTGAATAAAATCATTCAGCATTATTTACACGTTTTCAGGTGCAGCAGTTGCCATATAAAAGGAAATGGACATTGTGGTGATATTCGTCTAGACTCATTATTTCCATCTGCCTATTTGTTCTTTTCTCTTTCTCCTTTTATTTTCCTCTCAATTGCTCCATCTTCTTGTGTCTGCCTCTCTCTCCCTCTCTTTACCTATCTCTCCCTTTTCCTGTTTATATGATGGCCTTTTCATATCACTATTTCCCAGTCCACACAAAGACGTCATAAAGAACTAAACACTGATCTTAGGACGCCACTGGGGCATTAGAAGTCCCCAACGCCCAAGTTAATTACACCTCAAACCGGTTATTAATTTCATTTCGGTAGCGGCTGAGAAGGGATTGAAAAGAAAAGAGGCTTTGGAAATGATAGAGGCTTAGAAGTAAAAGCTCATTCCAATTCGGGCGGATGAAATTGGACACCATCATAATGAAAGACAAACACAATCAGAGTTATCAGACAGATGCATAGACACAACAGAGATAGACACCCCTAGAATTCTCTGTACTTGTATAACAACTAATGTATGGGTGATAGAACAGACTTGACCAGGCAAAAAATTATCATTATTGATTTTTTCCAGGGGCTACTTTTCACAACTTACTGCTTAATGGGGTGTTGCAAGAAACTTGAGATCAATGGCAAGTCTATTTTTCATCCCTAAATCAATCACATGTCTTTCAAATTACAAATTAAAGATTGATTGCTTATCTGCTTTTTGAAACAAGGAGTGTAATCTGATATGCTAGAACTAAAATCAATCTTTCAGTTGTAAAATTGCAACAGAATATTTGCAATTGATTGCAAATACTTTCTTGCAACACCCCCTAAATCTGCAGCATTGGATAAAGTTAACATTGCAATGAAGATGAATTATCCAGGGTTTTTTTAGCATTAATATAGGGGCAAAATTGCCCAAAGCCCCCCCCCCCCCCTTTTTTTTTCCCCTGGACCAGATTCCCAAGTTTGTTTGTGATATGGAAAACTGAAAAAAAAAACTCACAGGATTAAGAAGAACACAGAATTTCACAGAAAACACAATTTTCAGGCAAAAAAGGTGCAAAATAGGAAAAATACAGTGAAAATCTGTGAAAATCAATGCAATTCTCAATATTAAAGGCAAAAATGTACATTTACATCTAAGTACAAAATCTGCCGCCCATCATACCCGTTCTCTGTGTTAAGCATGTATTGTAACATAACTTATTTTTATTCTAAGATTTTCACTATTTACACTTGCTTTAATATCATATGTTTTGTCCCTGTTTAAAATGCTGAAGAACACAGAAATGGCATTTTAGAAAAGGGAAAATTGGGGTCTTTAAAAGAGAAAGAATGACAAACGAAGAAATCATGTACAAACAAATGGACATATCCAGTGCTTCTGTTGGTATTGAACAGTCTGATTTATTGCAGTAAAAATGGGGGAAGAATATCTCAATTTCTCATCAAATGTCATGCAGTGAAAATCAACGTTTGCAACAAAACCAGTAATATCAAATATACCTTGCAGGCAAATTTGATATTACTGTGCAAACAAATGCATCACTAATTTTTTCAAGTAAAGGGAATAATACCTTGTTGCAAACATGAAAGAGTTTACTTTATTTCCTTTCTACCGAAGGCTTCCCAATTTATAATTTAAGCCAGATAGGTAGATCAAAAATATTTTTTCTAAACCATTACTGAGGGATTTACATGTATCTTGTTATTCGATATTCAGTTGTTGTTTTTCCTGGCATAAAGCCACCATACGGCCACCAGAAGGCCATTGAAGTCCAAACTACACAGATGAGGGAATGGTAATAGGATATATGTTCAGAGGAAAAGCAATATCTTCGGCAAGAAGAGAAGCATTTTTTTTGTGGGGGGGGGGGGGGGGGCTGGGCTATCCTCTTATTTCACTAGCAATTATTCATTTGCCAATCACAGCTCATTGTTAAGCGTCCATTGTCTGTTTTGGTTCTATTGGTTTTTTTAACCTCATTATATTTCTACCTTAAAGGGGAATCCAGCCTTGGCCATAAAATGTTGTGTTGGGAGGAAAAAAATAATTTAAACAGAATGGTGAAAGTTTGAAATAAATCGGACAAGCAATAGGAAAGTTATAGCTGCTTTAAAATTGAGATCACTAATGGTATGTAGATTTCAAATTGGCAACTGGGTAGGTAAATTATGACAAGGGGCAAGGACAACTTTCCCATAGGCCATGTACTTTATTATCAGGGATTTGTGGTTTTCTCCTAAGTACCCATTCCCCTGGGGCAGTAATCTAAATATAACCCAGGTAGTATATTGTTTTATGTCCTCATGAAAGAAAAATATAATTTGAAATAAAACTTTTGGGAAAAATGACATTTTAGCCATAATATGTATTGGAGTACATGGAAGAGCAGTCCTTGCCTTACATCACTATGACATCCCATATGCGGCCAATTTGAAGTCTCCATGGGTAAAGTGATTACCAATATTTACAACTTTTACAAATTCATAACTTTCTTGTTGTTTGTCCAATATTGTTCAAACTTTCACCTATCAACTTGTCTGATTTTTCTTTTTCTTATAAAAACAATTTTTTATTTGGGTTGGATTCCCCTTTAATACGAAACCTGTATACACTAAATATTAAGTTATTTATTTATTTGCTTTAAATTTCATTGATATTTTTGATAATTGATACTTTCATCAAACTCATAAATACATTTTAGTGTGAAGATACATCACAGTCGTACTTTTTTTCAACAGAAATGCATACTACATGAAAGTATGTGTCCAGTGTGTACATAGCAGAAAAATATAAAGTAAGTACTCAAAATAAGTACAAAATCCCCAATAAATCCAGCAATACATGTAATTTGAATTTAATGGTAGAACTAAATTCCATTTTCTTTGATGGACAGAAAGTTCATTCCAAATAGCAATATATTCTTCTTCTGTGGTAGAAATTAACATACATGTACTTCTTAAAGTTGAAACTTAGATTATTTCTATTAAGGACAAAGTTAAGTTTTTCTACACAATCAAACACAAAAATGCTCACATGTGCCAGTTTTCCTTTACTGTAAGAACTTGTATGCTTAAATTTCATTTTCTCAGAATTTTATTTAATTTTCATATATAAGATCTTTTTTATGATAATGTCCAATGTACAGAATACTCTTTATAAAAATCAGACATTTCTGATTGGATGAACTTCAATATACTTGTATTTTTATTTGTTTTATAATGAATAACCTCCAATTATCCCCGCACGCAAAAGAGTCCTTCCCTTCCACACCTAATGGAATGTTATGTAATTGGAAGTGAGAGTAATTAAGATATTGATTGTGTGCTGACAATGTCTGGGTAAATTGAGAGTTTTTATTAACATGTCCATGTATTACAAGTATACATAAACAAGGTGTGAAGTTAATTAGCTGAACACATGTCCTCGGCAAACAATGTTCCCTTGGGAATATGTAATAACAAATAAGCTTAATTCATGAATAAGGTAATTCTTTATTCGGTATCCTTACTGGAAGAAGGTTCTTAATACTGGATGAAAATAGCAATAAGGACCCTTTTGTAGGAAGGCAGTGTATTTGTGCTTATGGATGATCAGTGTTTATTGCCAGCAAGAAGGACATTAACTTGGGTTCATATTATTTTCACTGGGGAGTGGGGAGTGTTTTATGAGGATTTTTGTTTGTGAGATCATGGCATTACATGTACATGTACATACTGGTGGTTTGATGTGTGAATGCAGTGTGGATAGATTGTTTCACATTGGATTTTTTTCCACATAGGATTTACACTATAGCCTATTGGGGGTGTTCACATCTAACGCTGATAGCGTGAATAGCAAACAGACTATCATTTTGACAACATTGCACAGTGACATGTGAACACAAACTTCTGATTATTCTTTCATATCACAGGAAAAACATACACATATACAGTGTATTTTCCTTATTTATACTGATTTAACATTATTAAATTTTATTTATTATTAAGGACGTATGTGGTATTAATATATTGTCATTCTTATGTGGCTGTGTATGATTTGAGTACAAGCTATTGCTTTTATATTTCCTTTGATTATGTTATGTATTTAGGGTGTGTGTATCAATAGTTCATGTCTTATACACTGGAATTATGTGTGTGTGCACACAAGTTTGCAGATGATTCCAATGTAATATCCTTATGTTAGCTCTGTACATTACTCTTATGTAGGTGTGTGTGTGATAAATAGTGTTTTTCTCTTATGTGTTGTCTTGTGATATTCTAACCCAGAGAGCTCCCGCCCGCTGCGCGGGCGGGAGCCCAGAAGCTTACCGTGTATTTGACCATATTCACCGGACTAGGATGATTTATGGTCTAAATATTTCTCCAAATGAATTGTGAAAACAGAAAGTATACAATTACCACGATTATATGGATGAAGGTCTAACGAGTGGCAGTTTCCTGACATCTGGGCACAGACTGGAACCTCAAAAAAACGAAAAGTTCTCTCCTTCTACCCCCGTTTCGATCGGCCATTTTTGTTAAAAATCGTAACAAAATGGCCGATCGAGACTGGGGTAGAGGAGAGAACTTTTCATTTTTTGAGGTTCCAGTCTGTGCCCAGATGTCAGGAAACTGCCACTCGTTAGACCTTCATCCATATAATCGTGGTAATTGTATACTTTCTGTTTTCACAATTCATTTGGAGAAATATTTAGACCATAAATCACCCTAGTCCGGTGAATATGGTCAAATACACGGTAAGCTTCTGGGCTCCCGCCCGCTGCGGGCGGGAGCTCTCTGGGTTAGTGATATTCCTATGTACATGAGCATGTGGTACAGTGGGGTTTTCTTATCACTCGGTACATTACTCTTATGAAGATGTGTTTGAGAAATAGTGTTCCTTTCTTATGTGTTGTATTTGATAGTCCTATGCACATGAGCATGCAGTACAGTGGTGTTTTCTTATCACTCTGTATTACTCTTATGAAGGTGTGTTTGAGAAATAATGTTCCTTCTTTATGTGTTGTTTAACCACCGCCCTACATGAGCACATGGTGAAGCTGCAATGTAATGCAGTGTATGTATAACCTCTTGAGGGCCTCCTCCCGATACGATACTTACATACAGGTGAGTGGAGCACCTTTACTGAGTGAAAGTGGGCACCAGACTGAAATAATCAACAGCTAGAAGGTAAAAAGATGGTAGTCTATGGCTTACAGACGAGAAAATCAAGAAGATCACATTTAGGTGCATACGCAGGTGTTCTCAAAGGTGTGGAGGGGACTATCGGGTGTTGCAAAAACTTGGGATCAATTGAAAACTCTTTTTCTTTGGTCCCTATTGATATGTCTTGCAATTAATTTCAAATTAGTGATTGATTGCACTAATCTGCTCCTTGAAACAAGAAGGTTTATCTGATTTGCTACAGCTAAAGTTGATCTAACAGTTGTAGAATTGCGACAGAATATTTGCAAGTGAAAGCAAATATTTTCTTGTAACACCCCTTAGTCACCGTTTTTTTCCTGACAATTTTTTTTTTTGCTTCATGGGTAGGGGTTCCCAAAGGGTGAAGCAAAAACAGAATAAAACAAAACAAAATAAAAAGGCCCCCTCCCCCTTTCCATATATGCGCTTGATCACACTGTATGAACAGAACTACGTGTACATAAATATCTGGACAAAAAACAGTCATTAAATCAATTGTTATAAATTCTATTGCCACTGCCTAACTGCCAGACTCCCCGCTTTCCTCCTCTCTGCTCCTGTGGGCGTCCAAATATTCCATTTCCAACATCTCTCTCCGATAGCACCCTTTCCAAACCCTCAGAATCGGCCACATTATCCTGAACGAACCAACCATTTTGCGAACTGATCCTTGACATTTTGCGTATGTGAAATGTTGCACTGTATAAATTGAAACATTATCCGCCCGAGGTGCTGTTCTCTTCGCAGTCACCCACTGTATGCAAATCTCGGCGCAGGCTGGGATCAAGTGGGATTTGTGATACGCAATCCTCATCAGAGTTTGTTTCCGAACCTGAACCCACACTAAAAATGAGATGGTGAAACCTGCATAGATAAGCAGAGCGTTCACACAAGCTTGTTTGTTATGTTTTTTAAAGATGTTTTCATCAAGGAATGAGATGTGCCACCTGCAAAGATTGTTCACACAAGGTTATATAAACTACGTTTCAATGGTGTTCTACAAAGAGCAATGAGATAGTGAAACCTGCATACATGTATAGATTGTGTTCACACAAAGATTGATTGATTGATTTTATTTTATTTCTGCATTCAAAATAAATATGCAACATAACATCTAGGTGATACATTTAAGTTTTACAAAACAATAAAGCAATAGTCATAATAAAGCAATGAAAAATAAATATCAACAAGATGCAATATTGAATTAAAAGAAAATATCAGTTTAAACGAATGCAGGAGAACGCCATCGTGAGCGGTCATCTAAAGTGTAGATCAATATTGAATTGGTTATATGGAATTAAATGCGAGAACCTGCATGAATAAATACATGTACATATAGTACAGGTATGTGTAACATTCACACAAAGTTACAGGCAAAACAAAAATCTTATTTGCAGGGGCTTCTTTTACAACCTACTGTCTATTATCTGAAACATTGGATAAGCTTTTACATTGCCGTGAATGGGGATTTCCCAGGGTTCTTTTCAGCATTTCGCGTAATTCTGTGTAATTTTTTCCCTCCAGAGTTATCCGGTAGGATGCGAAAGATATTGTATGTTTGAATTTGCCAGCGCCATAATGAGGCTGCGATGAATGCAAGGAATGCTCCCCAGGGAATGGAAATTGTGCACTTTTCGTGCGGGATTGAAATGAGTCCAATGACCGGGGTAATAATATGCTGTAAAGCGCTTTGAGCCATTCTGGGAAAAGTGCTATATAAAAATTGGCTATTATTACATGTACTTCTTTTACAACATGGATAAAACCAGTTGTGAAATACAAAATAGAAGTAATGGATTCGTTGATTCGATCATTCAAGTTGTAAGTTTGATTCCGAACTTGAAAGTCACATTTGAAAAAGAACAGGAGAGCCTGCATATATTTCAATATTCTCTTGGATATCCTCCGACATGAAACATCGTTCTTCAAATTAACATTGAATAGGTCATACATATGCACCTATATTGCCAACATGTCCATAGGGAATTACATGTACACATACTCGTGTATGAATCTCAACTTGACACTGTAACAAAAAAATGCCCTCAAGTTTGAACGTCATTGTCGGAGTCAAGACTTCCGGCTCTTATCATTCAAAGTGCTCCAAGTTGGCAAGTAACTCATCAAATGCTTCCATCAGTTTGGCGCCAGAAGGGCATTACTCTTAACCTTTCCCTTAGAATTAAACGCCCTTTTGCGGCTGATTCCAAACCCTGATTGAAACGATATGTAAATATGTATTTGGGGGCATTTTGAGCACAAATCCTTTTTCCTCGTTGTTGTTCATAGAACATAAAACCTTTTAAAAGGTTGATAGGTGGTTGATTTATTTTTAAATAGTGAATTCTGCAATTTTGATGGAAAAGGTGTCGGATAAATGCTCAGAAGAGTTGTTAATGTAGTATATAAGAATCCAGAGGCCCTTAGGTCATGTAGGAAGAGTGAAAATGTGAAAATGTGAAATCAAAATGAAACCACAAAATGTAAAAGATGGTATGAGATATTGTTTTTAAACAAACCAAAAATGTATTTGAATATATTCATCAATGATATCAAACACCATGAAATCAAATATAAGATTGGAAATAAAAAACATCCCCCTACCCCCCAAAAAAAATCAATTCGAAAGAGAATGAGATATTGAACACGTAACATGAAATTTTCTTGTAGACTTTTGAAGAACCTTGTGTACGTCGGAATGCAGATATGTTTATTTGAAAATTGCAGTCAATGGATGCAAAGCAAAAAACATCACGTTATTTTTGGATTGTATTATGATATTTTAGGAAATTTATTTGTTTGATTTAATGAGAAATGTGTGCCATGGAATTAAATCTACGGAATTGATTATCGATGCTGCATTTATGCTCTTGTCCAAGATTTGACGTCATTTGTGTGTAGGAGCTATGGGCCCCGTCTTACAAAGAGTTACGATTAATCCAATCGATCATATCTCTATGGAAATCCATCAGTGTCATAATTTTTTCCACAAGGAATTTGCACAATCTCTTTAAAACAAAGAGAATCACTCTGAATCTTCAAGAGAACGATAATTGTATATGAATGTACATCATATCTCGAAAATATTTTGAACAAATTTGCAGTTTCAGATGTTGATGTTGCTGGCCGTCCATAGTTGTGATTGATCGGATCGATCGTAACTCTATGTAAGACGGGGCCCTGGTATATTGTGTTTATTAGTACAGTATCCTATTTATTAACGGCGTAATTGTGACCTTTCCATCAAGTTGTGGAAGCAATTTGAATTAATTGAGATAAGGATGCATACTAAGGTGATCTCATGGAAATGATGATTGGTATGATGTGGAAAACATTTCGATTGAGGGGAGGGTAAACCGATGTTTAAAGAGAGATTGAGAGGGGGAGGGAGAGTGAGAGAGGGGGGGGGCGAGATAGAGGATTGAGAGGGGGTAGGGGAGAGAAGAAAATGAAAAGAGAGCAAAATAGAGATTGGTTGAAGAAAGAAAGAACTCTATTCAAACAGATGATGTGAGAAAGATGAATGGAATCAAGAAAAAAAGGAATGACCAGACATTGCAAGAGGAAAAGAAGAGTGTAAATTTATACAAATTGGTAAGAGAAATATGGATAAGACATTATATATTGGGTTATAAGAGGATTGAAAGATGGTTGTTGAGATGAAAGAGGAATGGTGAAATGAAAGAAGGATTGAAAGGAACTATAGCTGGAGAAAGACCAAAGAGATATCATCGAAGGTTGTACGGGTGTGGGAGGATAGGGGAGCAAGCAATAAAATAGAAACAAACAGGTTGTGTTGCTGGAATAGATAGATAGATAGATAGGTAGGTAGATAAATAGATGATAGATAGGTAGATAGATAGATAGGTAGATAGGTAGGTAGATCTAAATAGATAGATATATAGATAGAAAGATAGATAGATACAGTAGGTAGGTATGTAGATAAATAGATGATAGATAGATAGATAGGTAGGTACATGTAGGTAGGTAGGTAGATAGATACATAGGCTGCGTTTATGCGACCTCAAGCCAGAATCATGATTTGAATCATGATTTGAATCATGATTCAAAACACAAACATGAATCACAATATCACAGAATCAGCGTTTAGACGACCTTCATTCCAATGCTGTTTCTCCTCAGATTCGGGCCAATCCAGTGCGCATCACTAGTGCGCAGTTTGACAGAGGAAGTTTTTCGCACGTGTTTCGGCTCTCGAAAAAAATTTTGCTTCCAGAATTCAGTCTATACCTCATTTTGTTTACTTCTATCATATAGGGTCCATATGCTTCTATTCATCTTGTTAGTTTATCCAAAATGGTGTTCGGAAGTGAATTTCAGCGTAGATCCAATTTAATATTGATACTGTATACTCAACAACAACTGAGATCATTGTCTGTCCAGTTAATTCATTTATTAGAACTTGAAGTTGAAGACATGACCAAAAAATGAAAAGTAGTGGACGATGCGATGACCAACACAGAACTTGAACATGACAAGAAATGAATTCATAGTACATAGTCATGTACATACAATGAGCATATAGAGCGCCTTGAGCTTGGCAAGAGTCAAACCGAAAGTAGCCCGACACAACAGTGAGGTCATATAATCATGATTGTAATCACGATATCGTTTATTCGAACATTTTCGTATGTGATTCTGCAGAAACGTCTTTCCAAACGCCCCTTTTTTCGTGTTTCATGTTTGTGATTCTAATCATGATTATATTCAATTTCGACTAAACGCAATCGTGATTCTGCAGAATCATGATTTGAATCATGATTCAAATAATGATTCTAGGGTAAAAAAGTGGCGGATAAACGCACCCATAGATAGATAGATACATAGATAGATAGATATGTTGGTAGGTAGGTAGGTAGGTAGATAGGCAGATAGATAGATAGATAGGCAGATAGATAGATAGGTAGGTAGATATATAGATAGATACATTATATTGGTGGATGGGTGGGTGGGTGGATGGATGGATGGATAGATAGATAAGAGACAAAATTTAAGGATCATGGAAAAGAAGAAGAGTTTGAAAGAGAAATTGGGAGGACCACACACACAAGATATAAGAAATGTAAGAAAAAAATAAGGATGGAGATGGGGGAAGAGAAAGATGGAGAGAGATGGGATGTTGAATTGCTGATATATTGCAATCAAAATAATCCTCCTGTATGCCCATTGACAGTATCGCATCTCAGCCGCTACGACAATAATCTGATTACGCTTCTTATGTTCCCCCCCAAAGGTCATGTATTATTCCTACAACCTTTTCTATTTCCCTGCGTAAAACATTGAACAAACAACTCCAAACCAATCTTCGTAATATTAGAATAACATATTCTGTGTACGCAGGGCCCATAATATTTATGCCTGATTAGCAAGCTTTGCGACAAATTTGAAGCTGCATGGGTTCGTTGAAGATGTTATTAAAATGAAATATTTATCTTCAGCCATCATCTGAGTCCCCGTTCTGTATTTGATGACATTATTGATCATCAGAATTAGTTATGGCAGACAGAATTTTATATTGACATGTTAATATAGTTTTGAAATATTTCATTGGCAAACACTTGATAATAATACATTTCACTATATTATTACACAAGTTGTTGATGGTATCATATTTGTTAATGTTATTATGAATTGAAAACAAGTCATTTTGTGTAAGGACTCATTTTTGGATTCTCTGCAGTTTTAAGATTGGTTTCTATTGTTGAAAGTGATGGTGGTCGTCATGGTTATTTTACAAGTTTGCTAATGAAGCATGAATGCTTGTTAGTAGGCTACCAGAGGACTTTTTTGCTTAGGTCCTAACTGATGGGCTAAAACATAAATCATACATGTAATAGGTTTGGTAACAATCTGTTAGAAATAAATGTAGATTCTTATTTGGGTGTTTCATTATAGGACTGTTGACTACATGTATGGGAAATTTATCTAAGTGGATTGAAAAAATTAAATGATATGTTTGATTGATTAATTCCACTTTGCAGTTAGTATAATATTACAGTGATATTAGTCATAATGAGCAATTTACCTTGCTGAGTTTCTCAGTGCCATATGTTATCACTATTGAAGTGTGAACTTTTGGAAGGCCACTTTTTGTATAACATGTATATACCTATTGTTAGATTAGGATGGTGTTGTTCAGTAAAACCGAAGCACGTAATTATTGATCGAAATGAAAAATAAATTTTGATGAATTGGTTGATATGAGAAATGATGAGGTAACCTTAGCCTTAATGATTTGTTTTGTTTTGATTTATTAACAATAATAATGATACTACTGATACTACTGCTACTACTACTACTACTACTACTACTACTACTACTACTATTGATAATAATTGTAATGATAATTAAAATAATAATAATCAATAATCAAAATAATCAGCAACATCACCATCATCATCAAGTTTTGGCTCATTAAGTTTTTTTGAACTGATGAAGAAGAAAAAATAAATTACTTTTAATAATCATCATGCAATTGGTTTGCAATTATTTCGGATAAAAAATGTGTAAAATTGTTTTATATAATATCAAAAATTATCCATGAAGAGAAACCACTTCAGTTGTCAAATTATGAAAACACCTTGTAAAACTGATTCCCCCTCCCCCCCCCCTCCTTTCACACACACACACACATAATAAGAAAAACCAGCTAACGTTTGACTAGAAAATTTGTTGATAACATCTTGTAGAGTAGTGCTACTTTGCTTGTTATAACATTTAAGCATCAATCAGGAATTCAACAAAAATCAATCAGAATTTTATACAGAAATGATGGGATCGGTATAAATCAACATAAAATCAATAAAACTTATTTTAAGGGTTAACATAGATAACCTCTGGATCAACAATGAAAAAAACAAAAAAACAATGTCCTTTACTTTTAGCTTCTGTACCTGTACATTGAATGTGTAGAAAGTACACTCGAGCTTTCAGTATGACTTTGTTTGTCTTTGCAGTAGAATTGCCAAGATGTACTCAATACTGATATCAAAGTGGAACGGACAAATGCCCTTTCATTTATCATTTCTAGCCTGTTTCACTTTATACTCTTCGGACCCTGTGTTTCCATTTTCCTATGTGTCTGTCTCTCTGTGTTTCGTTCTGTTTCTCTGTATCCCTTTGTCTCTCTATCTCTCTGTCTCTCTCTGCCTCTCTATTATCCCTTAATTTGTCTCTTGCTGACTCCGTTTCTGTCTCTCTCTACATATACATATCTATCTTTGTCTCTCTCTGTCTCTTTCCAACTCTTCTGTTTCTCTGTTTCTATATATCCCTTTATGTCTCTGTCTCTCCTTTTATCCTTCTACATGTATGTCTCTCTGTCTCTCTTATTTGTCTTTTTGTCTCTCTATCCCTTTGTCTCTCTTTGTCTCTCGTTCTATCCTACATGGACGTGTACGTCTCTCTCTCTCTGTCCCTATACGTCTTTCTACATGTCTCTCTCTACGTATTCCTCTCCCCCTCTCTCTATTATACTTGTCTTTATGTAACTCTCTCCTCTGTCTCTGCGCCCCTCTCTCTACTCTCTGGCCCTCCCTATTAGTAAAATGCCAAATTGAGATGCTTCTAAAGTAGATGTAAAAAGAATGTACTTTTCGTCCTAACTCGAATGCATCGGACCCCCATCGTGGTCTACCATCTTCGATCTGGGCAGAAGTTGCCAATTTGGCCTATATATAGCTGTGGTATTTACCGGCCATTCGTTTATTAGAGTGATTAATTTCGGTATCGGTTTCCCTGGCAAAACTCCCCGTACGCGATCACTTTCATGCCGATTTCTAAGCGCTGAGAAGGAAATTCGATGCAGAGTAGTTGTGACTTTTGTCTGCCTTTGTCACTTGCCTGGCATGAACTTTTGGAGAGGATTTTTGTTAGGGTGTGAATTGAAGGGGTAGCGGTAAGACAGTGGATGGATGAAACTCAGAAGTTAGAACTCCTTTATATGAGGAAACTCCTCTCTAATATTATTTGTGAATAGTTTAATAATAATAATAAATTTAAAATTGTTAGAAGAAATCTCAATCAAATATTGATTTGAATGCTTTTAGGAAGACTGATGGTGATAGGTGTCTGTGAAAGTTTATTATATTTCTTCTTACACTGTAAGAACTTTGGTGTTAAAAAACTGTCACCAGTTTGCATCCCACCAGGACTACATTGGAGACCTGCCAACCAGTACGTTTTTGGCGTATTTAGTACGTTTTGCAACCAAAATACGGCAGTAGGTTTTTTCTTGAAAAAATATGTTTTATAAAATAAAAAGAAAGTCTCTATTTCATAAAACTTACACAAATATGGTTATTAGATCAATGTAATTTCAGGTAACTTGTTTTTTTTTTCAATCCTTTTGTTAAAACCAGCTTGAGATATACGTTTAAATTTTTTTGTTTCATCTGCAAGAGCAGTGTGCATTTTAGCTTGCATGCAGCTTGAGCGCCGCGATGAGCGATTGCGCCACGCATTTTATTATGAAATACACTTTTTGGGGGTAAAATACACCTTTTTTTTATCACAGAATACAATTTTTCTGGAAAGACTTAAAATGGCATCATGATAAACTTGAGGGAAAATTTGGATTCTTTTGTACGAGTTTGTCCCTTTTGATTTCAATTTCTTTAACAAGTTTGGTATCCGCAATGTACAGCACTTATCTGTACTAGAGTACTGGAAAGAGGGGGGGGGTAGACAGGCAGGGAGCAGAGTGCCCCTGATGGAGTTTCCCTAGGTGTTACATTTTCTAGAGTTGCTGTAGAGTCCCTCTCTTGGTGTCTCTCCCTCAGTCTCTTGGTTTTCAGGAATGCCACTGCTTGCCTCCTGAAATATTTTGTATGCAATTATCAACGACATTGAAAAAAAAGCCAACTACATGCTGGTAGCTACTAGCAATGAATCGATTGTCATGTTTCCAGTTATTACACGGTGTTCATTATCATCGCTTGTGGGTTTTGCATATTTTATAGCCATCATGCCTTGGGAAAATTCAGTAGGTGTTACCAGATGGATTTTTAAACAATGAATGAAAATAAGTAGGACGAAAAAACGTCAGACCATTCTATGTTTATCAACTTTTCCCCCCGGCAGGGCTTGCATGATAAAGGTAATGCAGGGGATACAATCATGTTTTATAAAAGGGCTGCATTTATCATCTCATCTCCTTGCATGATTTGATATGAGGAGGGGGAGGGGGGAGGGTAGGGGGCATGTAACTGTAAGGTGCATTTTTATGGAGGGAGGGGTGGTTTGTGGCTGTATAGACAAATTCGGATTGAGTGTTGTTTTTTTTCTTTTTATGGCGGCCATGGCTGGGGAGCTTCCAGAATGCGTAACAAAAGAAATGTACATATGCGCTTACATACGCATAGAGCTCATTGCTGATTGGCTGATAGCCCAGTGGTAACCCCTCAGCTATGGCTGCCATAAGTTACATTGCTCTGAAGTGGGGTTGGTCCATACTGGAGTGAGCAATGGTGGTAATAATTGAAGTATGAATATGTTCTTACCTTTTTGTATCTCTTGCATAACTGTGTCTCTTGCTTAAATATGTTCCTAATCCCCGTAACAAAAAGGTTTGTGATAAATTGTAATATGGAAGAACTCTAATTGGTTCCTTGTCAGTGTTTTGAACAAAGTGTGGATGCAAGGATGATCTTGATTGGTCATTAGCTTTTAGCGATCGAACCTTTTAAAAGGAGCACGGATCGCAAAAATGTGCGCTTTCAAAAAAGGTTTTTGACTTTTTGTACCCCATTATCAAAACAGGTTTTGTTTGTCATTTGCCTAATATTTTGGTCTCGAACATATTTCGAACCTTAATGCCAGCCCAGAAAAGAGATAATCAAACGCACCCCTAAAGCAAATGAGATACCTTCAATGCTAGGAGCTCGGAGAATAATGATCGGAGACTGAACATCATTATGTATTCCATATTACTAAGGCAACAGCATGGGACATCAGTGTGTATTCCGTCTTTTTCCCGGGCTCCTACCAACCTAATCCTCAGTCAGTATTGATTGGCGATAGAAGACGAGGGGGCTACATTAGGCCTGGTTGCTAATAGCAAGGCTCTCACTTTATAGAGGCCGTTGAAGGAACTCACTCTCCATAAAGGCATACATGTATATACGTAGATGCATAATAATATACTTGACTTGGAAAATATTGGAAGGGTGGATGAGAAAAAAAAGATAGAAAGAGACAGAGAATAAACTGAAAGTACATGATAAAGATGAAAATGGTTATAATGGATATGAGGTACGGGAAAACCTGATGGAGAGAGTGAAATTATAATGCAAGAATATCAGTAACGTGACTATTCAACAACACTTAATGCTCAAGGGAAAAACTGTGAACTTCCATAATAATCACAATTGTTGCAGTTGACCAGCATGATATATTGAAGATGAACATATTGATGTGAGAGACTATTTTATCCTTGTAATTGTCAGTTATTTTCCTTACACAAAATAAAAAAATTACGGTAGATTTTGAGTGAAGTGAAGTTCTAACTAGAAAACAAATTTTTGAATGCTAATTTCTGTTTCAACTGCCATCAAACTTGTTTTCCCATGAATTCCAGATTTCAATTCCTTTGAAGAAAAAAATAGATATCATTGGTTGGTCCTTTAAAATTAAACATCTTATGTTGTTGTTGTTTTTTTACCCTGCCTCTTTATGTTTCATTGTCTTTTCAAATAAGGTTTCATGAATGAAACCATTTTGGTCTAAATTTATTATTAAAAAAAATGATGAATTTGCTAAAGTACCTACAGACTCTATGAATATTTTGTAATTGTGCTAAACATGTAGCTCATGACCAGCCTATCTAGATTGTAATGCATTCCTAATCTTGCTTTCAGAATACATTTTAATGCACATCGAGCGAGCGTGGGAGATCAGAGTAATTTCCTGTACCCATAGCAACCAGAATTAATAGCACTCCACTTCTCTGTCTTCTATTTTTTTAATTACGCTCGTCAGGGAGCGAGCGTGTATCTCGCGAATGCTGTGTATGGGGGTAGGCTCCTCTGGGTCCGCATTGGTATTGAATAATTAAAAGTTGTGTTTTGAGCACCTCGAAAGTGCGATTGTTTGTGAAAGAGAACTGCGGACTTTTGTACAGAAATACATCATCATGGAACAATGAATGAACGAATGTGTAAGAGATTGAAGATTGTGTTTTTTGGAATACAAAGATAGAGAGAGAGAGAAGAGGAGGAGGAGGAAGAAGTTGGAGGGGCGGTTGGGGGGGGGGGGTGCGTCAGGAGAGGGCAAAGAGTGAGACTATACAATATTATTTAAATTACATACATGTATCAATTGTTAATATATAGATGTGCAGTAGCAATATAATGAAGAAGGACTACATGTATTTAGGACTATGCCTAATTAATAACAGTCATTTTCATATGAAAAATGGCAACATGTAATGCACAATATGCAGGCTTCCAATTCAGTGAGTGGTATTCATATGACATTAAACAGAAAATACACTGAAGGGCGAGGTAAAAAGAAGGAAGAGAGAAAGGAGAAGAGAAGAGAAGATGGAGATAGGGAAGTGGGAGAATAAAAAAAGTTAACAACAAAGAGAGAGAAAGAGGGGGAAGAGAGAGATTGATTGACAGTCAGGTTTAAATAAGGAGAGAAGAATTACGGTGTCTTGTAACACATAGAGAGAATAAGAAAGGGAAAAAAAAGAGACACAAAGGTGGCAAATATTGGATTGGGTGGTACATGTAGATGGAGACAAGAGAGCGGGAAAGATGTGGAGACGGAGAGATTTAAGACAGAGAAAAGCGAGACACTATTTCGATGAGAGAGGTAGAGAGAGAGAAAGTGGGGAAAAGAAGAAGATACAGAGAGAAATGGAAGACACTGTTTAGATGAGAGAGAGAGAGAGAAAGTGGGGAAATGAAGAAGACACAGAGAGTAATACAGACGGAGAAAAATGAGAGAGGAAAGAGAATGCATATTGCATGGCGATGAAGTGAGGATGAAATTTACCACCGAAATGGAAGATGTCACGCATTGCAAATGAAATGGATGAGCATGACAATTTTGCGGGTGTCCTTTTGAATTTTTTTGAGGCACGCTTTCAGGCTCCAAGAAGACGTAGGCTTGCATCAAGACATAAATGATTAATCCTTCCTCTGTTTTGTTCCCTCTTGTTGCGGGTAGTTAGGCTTCCTTCAAGGAATTGCATGTTACCATCTTGTATATTACACATACGTTTTTGATTCAATGTTTGTGTTTTATTTATTCAAATTATGTGAAACTCGTCATACTGACATGCTGATTAAGGTCAGGTAGTAATTACGATAAAAAGGCGATTGATATTAAAGGAGAATGAAACTCTTGGAGCAAGTTAGCTTTTGTGAAAGCAGAAAAATCAAAGAATGAGATCAACAAAACTTTGAGTAAAATAGGACTAGCAATAAAAGAGTTATGAGCATTTGAATGTCGAGATCACTAATGCTATGGAGATCCTCCCATTGGCAATGCGACCAAGATCTGTGATGTCACACACGTACAACTCTCCCATTTGGACACTGAAAATATACCCCAAAACATCTCTTTTTGCTCATTCTAATCATATGACAAACGATTCATCAATGATATAATGTTGTGAAACATCTGTACTTGTCATCTCATAAAGAGAACACCTCACCTTGTGATAGACTCTATAAAAGTGAGAATATAAGTGAAATAAGTACTAAAGTAATGAGGGAGTTGTACGTGTGTGATATCACAGATCTTGGTCGCATTGCCGATGGGAGGATCTACATGGCACTAGTGATCTCAATATTCAAATGCTCATAACTTTCTTATTATTCATTCAATCTTCCTCAAACTTTCAACAATATGTTTCTTTGATTTTTCTCTTTGATATGGATTCAGCTAGTTTCAAGGGTTTCATTCTCCTTTAAATATTAATGGATGACATTAGCAAGGGTGTTCTTGAACTTTCAGATCTATGAATGATACTAATTTGGCAAATGGCATTCTTGAATAAAGATAATGTTGGGTTTTTTTGGTGAGGATGTTCATGCTTGCACTGCTAATGGTGGTGGAGGAAAATGTAGTAGTGGATGTGATGGTGGTGGTGGTGGTGATGATTGTGATAGTGGGGGTAGTGATGGTGATTGTGATAGTGCCAACTGGTGGTGATGGTGGTGGTGGTGGCGGTGGTAGTGATGGTGGTGGTTGTGGTGGTTTGGTCGGATGGTCGTGATGGTGGTGGTAGTGTTGATGATGTTATTTTTCTATGTACATGCTTATGACATTGCTTCACTCTAAAAAAAGAACTATTCAATATTGGGTAAAATAGGAACATGCATTTTTGTTGGGTAAAAAGATACCAAATAATTTGTAAATTTTACGCAATGTTGCATTGAAATTTACCTTTAAAACATGCCTTTTACCCAATATTGGGGGGGGGGGGAAATACCCAGCAAACATGCATTTTCCCTTTCTACCCAATATTGGGTATTTGTTTTACCTGATGTCTTTAGAGTGTTTCAGCAAAAAAAAAACTATCCATATTTTGTTGCACTCGACCCACAAATGTTTAATGGGTACCTGGAAAGATTTTATTCCTTTTATAAATAATAATAATATTCCGCATTTATATAGCGCTTAACACATCAGAACGACATCTCTAAGCGCTTTACAGATACATGTATATTATTACCCCGGTCATCGGATCCTTGCATGCCCGCATACAATGTATGCACCTTCTCCACTCCCTAGGGAGCATTCCAACAAGAGTTCCAAGACTCAATTGTAGGTATACTACATAGGCTTTAGCATCCTACCGGGTACCCATTTAACACCTGGGTGGAGAGTGGTAAATTGTGGATTGACGCCTTGCCAAAGGATGCTAGGCCATGCTGGGATTCGAACACACGACCCTCTGATTACAAGGCACAAGTCGGAACCGCTACACCATGGCGCTTCCATGAAGAATACTACATGTATTTAGGACTATGCCTAATTAATAACAGTCATTTTCATATGAAAAATGGCAACATGTAATGCACAATATGCAGGCTTCCAATTCAGTGAGTGGTATTCATATGACATTAAACAGAAAATACACTGAAGGGCGAGGTAAAAAGAAGGAAGAGAGAAAGGAGAAGAGAAGAGAAGATGGAGATAGGGAAGTGGGAGAATAAAAAAAGTTAACAACAAAGAGAGAGAAAGAGGGGGAAGAGAGAGATTGATTGACAGTCAGGTTTAAATAAGGAGAGAAGAATTACGGTGTCTTGTAACACATAGAGAGAATAAGAAAGGGAAAAAAAAGAGACACAAAGGTGGCAAATATTGGATTGGGTGGTACATGTAGATGGAGACAAGAGAGCGGGAAAGATGTGGAGACGGAGAGATTTAAGACAGAGAAAAGCGAGACACTATTTCGATGAGAGAGGTAGAGAGAGAGAAAGTGGGGAAAAGAAGAAGATACAGAGAGAAATGGAAGACACTGTTTAGATGAGAGAGAGAGAGAGAAAGTGGGGAAATGAAGAAGACACAGAGAGTAATACAGACGGAGAAAAATGAGAGAGGAAAGAGAATGCATATTGCATGGCGATGAAGTGAGGATGAAATTTACCACCGAAATGGAAGATGTCACGCATTGCAAATGAAATGGATGAGCATGACAATTTTGCGGGTGTCCTTTTGAATTTTTTTGAGGCACGCTTTCAGGCTCCAAGAAGACGTAGGCTTGCATCAAGACATAAATGATTAATCCTTCCTCTGTTTTGTTCCCTCTTGTTGCGGGTAGTTAGGCTTCCTTCAAGGAATTGCATGTTACCATCTTGTATATTACACATACGTTTTTGATTCAATGTTTGTGTTTTATTTATTCAAATTATGTGAAACTCGTCATACTGACATGCTGATTAAGGTCAGGTAGTAATTACGATAAAAAGGCGATTGATATTAAAGGAGAATGAAACTCTTGGAGCAAGTTAGCTTTTGTGAAAGCAGAAAAATCAAAGAATGAGATCAACAAAACTTTGAGTAAAATAGGACTAGCAATAAAAGAGTTATGAGCATTTGAATGTCGAGATCACTAATGCTATGGAGATCCTCCCATTGGCAATGCGACCAAGATCTGTGATGTCACACACGTACAACTCTCCCATTTGGACACTGAAAATATACCCCAAAACATCTCTTTTTGCTCATTCTAATCATATGACAAACGATTCATCAATGATATAATGTTGTGAAACATCTGTACTTGTCATCTCATAAAGAGAACACCTCACCTTGTGATAGACTCTATAAAAGTGAGAATATAAGTGAAATAAGTACTAAAGTAATGAGGGAGTTGTACGTGTGTGATATCACAGATCTTGGTCGCATTGCCGATGGGAGGATCTACATGGCACTAGTGATCTCAATATTCAAATGCTCATAACTTTCTTATTATTCATTCAATCTTCCTCAAACTTTCAACAATATGTTTCTTTGATTTTTCTCTTTGATATGGATTCAGCTAGTTTCAAGGGTTTCATTCTCCTTTAAATATTAATGGATGACATTAGCAAGGGTGTTCTTGAACTTTCAGATCTATGAATGATACTAATTTGGCAAATGGCATTCTTGAATAAAGATAATGTTGGGTTTTTTTGGTGAGGATGTTCATGCTTGCACTGCTAATGGTGGTGGAGGAAAATGTAGTAGTGGATGTGATGGTGGTGGTGGTGGTGATGATTGTGATAGTGGGGGTAGTGATGGTGATTGTGATAGTGCCAACTGGTGGTGATGGTGGTGGTGGTGGCGGTGGTAGTGATGGTGGTGGTTGTGGTGGTTTGGTCGGATGGTCGTGATGGTGGTGGTAGTGTTGATGATGTTATTTTTCTATGTACATGCTTATGACATTGCTTCACTCTAAAAAAAGAACTATTCAATATTGGGTAAAATAGGAACATGCATTTTTGTTGGGTAAAAAGATACCAAATAATTTGTAAATTTTACGCAATGTTGCATTGAAATTTACCTTTAAAACATGCCTTTTACCCAATATTGGGGGGGGGGAAATACCCAGCAAACATGCATTTTCCCTTTCTACCCAATATTGGGTATTTGTTTTACCTGATGTCTTTAGAGTGTTTCAGCAAAAAAAAAACTATCCATATTTTGTTGCACTCGACCCACAAATGTTTAATGGGTACCTGGAAAGATTTTATTCCTTTTATAAATAATAATAATATTCCGCATTTATATAGCGCTTAACACATCAGAACGACATCTCTAAGCGCTTTACAGATACATGTATATTATTACCCCGGTCATCGGATCCTTGCATGCCCGCATACAATGTATGCACCTTCTCCACTCCCTAGGGAGCATTCCAACAAGAGTTCCAAGACTCAATTGTAGGTATACTACATAGGCTTTAGCATCCTACCGGGTACCCATTTAACACCTGGGTGGAGAGTGGTAAATTGTGGATTGACGCCTTGCCAAAGGATGCTAGGCCATGCTGGGATTCGAACACACGACCCTCTGATTACAAGGCACAAGTCGGAACCGCTACACCATGGCGCTTCCATGAAGAATACGTCAAACTAAGCTCTGCTTAAGCCAGAGTAATTATGCTGCATTTACTGTAGAGCGACTACAGACTTCTGAGATCACCATCAAGCAACAAAACTTTTATAATTATTATTATTATTCTATTCTTTTGTTTTCCAGGCCTTAGCAGCTGGTGCATTTGACCCGTCAACATCAAGAGTTGAACTAAGAGTGGCCGTTCGAAAAGGATACTTCAACAAGTACGCAGACATCCTCTCAGGTCAATGGCTGACCGACACGTCGGCCGAATACACCTCGGACCCAACAGAAATACTCAATTACTGCCAACAGGTAATGAAACCAGGCTTTTTGAATTCATTTATATTCTCATTTCAGTTTAATACTTCTAGAAATTCTGACTTGTAGTATATTAGACTGGAGACCTGCAGCATACTGGCGTATTACAAAGAAATGTACATCGAAGGGGGAAATGCGAACAACTGCAAATTCATGCCGAAAAAAACAAGCAAAAAGACCCCCAAAACATAAGTGTCTCATGTTGCAAAAATTGAAATTATTTATTCTACTTAAAAAAAAGGGGAATACATGTATGTCTACTTTCAACATATAAAATCAAAACGACATGTATGAGTTAATACATCCTGATGTGACTCTGAGGCATGATTTTATATCTAGGGCCTACATGAAAGAACCATTTTGTTCTATTTATATAAATTTTAATAAATCTTTCGGATGGTTTCGTGTTCAGAGACACCAATTAAAAATGAAACGTTATCCCTCTTCCCAAAGAGTGGATATTTAGTGAAAGATCGGCTCGAGAAGAAACCCCGGTATTTGTAACTAAAGCAATCTTTTAAGAGAAAGTGATACTCATATCAAAGCCAGGATTCACTTCTACCCAAAATAGCCTCTTGACTTTTATGCAAGGAGAGAACTCGGAGAATGCATAAAAAATAGTGAATATCACTTGTGAAGTGACGCCACGGAGGATCGTTTTTAATTCCGCGCTTTCCTTTGTTGCAAAGATGGATTGCTGTGTCTTTTGACGATGCACTGCATGTGTGTGACTACTGTGTATACCCATAATGCATTGTGTCTGTGATGTGTGTACCCATAATGCATTATATTGGAGAGTTTGGCTGAATAATTCAGAGAGAGAGACTGGCTCCGTGCTTCACCGAGGAGAGGAGAGGGGAGGATGATGAGTCATCCCGCTGAGTCGTCGGGATGCGATCCTCCACAGCAGATGCTAATTTCGGGTACCACTGGAGGGGCTGAGTAAACGAAATGTTGCCAGCGGAGTTTGCCCAAGTGCGAGGATCGGGTCGTCGCCATGGAGATGATGTAGTTAAGGATGGTGTCGAGAATAGGGGAGGGGGGGTAGTGTTATGTGCGCTGATAATGTGTTGGATAATGCATGCAAATTAGATGATGACTCGTCGTGTGTTCTTCGGGATAGCTTGGTTCTGTATAGCTCATTGGTGATGGTGGGGGTCGGGGAGGGGGGGTGGGACAGAGACTATGCTTTGGGAGGATAAATGAGCAAAAAATTGTACATGTGTATTAACTTGCATTTGTGCTTTATGGTACTTTGAAATTAGATGAAGATTTTTTTATATAGATAGGATTTTAAGTTGCATAAGTGCATAACGTTTCTACTACACTTTGTAGTTTATGTAAATTTTCTTTAAAATTTGTTTCAGGGCAAGGATTGCTTTTTGAAAGGGGGATGGTGAGTTAGGAACAAAATGATATGATCCTCCAGAAATAGAGATCAGTTGACAGTTCTTAATCAGTTTGATGATGAATATTTTTTTAGGCAGGAGAGGGATTTGGGAAAGGTTTTGTTGCCATGGTAATAATGAATTGACACAAAATGAAGAGGTGTTTCCAGATATTCGCGGAGGGGGGGGGGATCTTGGGTAACCACGGAGGAAAGAGTATTACATTCTGTATCTCCATGGTGTAGTATAGCTTTGATCTGTCAGTGTGGAAAATACAATATACATGAATCCAGTGTTTTTTTTTCTTAGTGGTGTCAATGTGTGGTTTGCCTGTGTCATGAAAAGTCCAATCCTGGGAATATTTATTGAAACTGGAAAGAAATCTGCCATTCAATGGGGCCAATGGAAGGCTGTGAAATGAAAGAAAAGGCACTGCATTAAGTGATAAAATATGTTCTTTCCAACAGGTAGAAAACATGTAAAGTGAATGAATTCTGAAAGATGTTAGAAATGCCAAGTGAATACCAGGACTGAATTTTTAATAAATTTGGTTTTTTTTTTAATATTAAATATGTATGTACATGTACATACAGCTACAATATCCAGCCTAGAATTTCATATCTCAAATGAGTAATGACCATCAATATGTAAAGAAATATAGTATAATAATAATATGTCCATTTATATAGCGGAGTTAATACTATGTGCATCTACTCAACTGCGCTTTGATACTTGGTATCATATTATTACCCCGGCTGTAGCTAAGCCGCCATATTAATAGGCGCTAAAGCGTTCAATGAATAAATCCTACCGGGTACCCATTCACCTACCTGGGTCGAGTGCAGCACAATGTGGATAAATTTCTTGCCGAAGGAAATTACGCCATGGTTCGGATTCGAACCCACGACCCTCTGTTTCAAAGTCCAGAGACTAATCCACTGGGCCACAACGCTCCACAAATATACTGTACTATAGGAACAAAGTGAATCCTGTTTCATATACCCCTGTCTAATGCTGTCCGATATTTAGTGAAGTATTTTTATTCATAAATCTATTATTATATATTTCTTTTTCCTACTCCAACATCATCGCAAGAATAACATACTTGTAGCACTACTACTGACAGTACCGGTATTTGAACTGAATGATGATTCTAAGCACTGCTTGAAGACATTGAAACTTGAGAGACATTTCCTATTTTTGAGCAAGCACCATGAGCGCCCAGAAGAGGTGGATACCAGTATTGCATCCGAACCCATCATCATCATCTTTTTTTCTTGGGGGGGGGGAGGGGAGGGGTTGTTGGGGTAGCATACCTCAACTAATACATGTACACCTGTCTTGTCCATATGAAATAATTTGCAACACAACCACTTCATATGTGCTGTATTTATTTTGGCAAAGGTCAACATTTATATGAATTAAAAAATCTCTTTTGAATGGGTGAATGACATTTTGCCTCATTCAAATACTGTCTCCTGGGGTTCAGTAAACATGGGTAGTTTTATGCTTGTGGATATTTTATTTTGTCATCGTGACATTCGAGTGTCGCCTGGAATCTGAAGTGCTGCTTGGCTACCGATGTCTGGAATCATGTTTCCACTTCTGTACTGAAAGCATTACTTGAAATCATGCAAACATATTACTTGTATTTTGAAATAGCCGGAGGATATGAATACAAATTTATATATACATGTACATTCATTGTTTCTGTTTTCAAAATGTTGAATCGTACACTGTAAAAACTGTGGTGTTAAAACTGACACCAGTTGGTGTTAATAGAGGACCACACCCCGAGGTGTTAAAATTACACCCTAGAGATTGAACATAACACCAAAGAGTGTAAATGTAACAACCAAAGGTGTTGTAATAACACCCATAGGTGTTAAACTCACACCATCACTTTAACACCGGAGTAAAATAATTGGTGTGGTCCTCTATGTACACCGATTAACACCACAGTTTTTGCTGTGACACTCAATCACAAAGGGTATTTGTTTCTAGTAACTGTGAATAAACTTCTGTTCAGTATTTTGAATGAACATTGCCTAATCTCTAAATATGATTGATACATTATTTAAAATGAAAATGCAATTTTAGCAAAAATTTTAAGAAAGCCATCACCGTATTTCTTTAACATGTGAACATGACAAGCCAGATAAAAGATATCAGATATTAGAGATATATATGATTATTTGCATAATTCTTCAAACTTTTGTGAGAGGTACATGTATTTCATAATCTTTTCAATATTGGAACTGCAATAGAATTTGTGACATTGGCCAGTTTAGATATGGAAATTTTGATTTTTACACACTAGGGGAATGCATACAGTATGTACATAATTGCAGTGAACGAAACAACAAATGAAGTCAATAAACGAACGAAAGGCATGCATCTTTGATAATCTCGAAGAGTGAATCTCTTTTATAGAGAGAAGGCAGTGTGTACCCCAAAGCATAAAATGGGAGCATCGTTGTGTGTGAGCGAAAGCGTTTGGATTTCTTCGTTTATCTTCTGGAGTGGCCGCATGCCGGGAGGTAGGAATCTTATGCACAGGACTGCGAGCATTAAACATGCCTCAAGTGGTAGTCTTCAAGCAAAGACCCAGGGCCTGCAAAATTGAAAAAAATATATAATTAAGCAAACCTATTCTTTTTTCACTATTTCTTTTTTTAATGCTATGATTATCCATTTAGCTTTGAAGGCCTACATACATGTACATTGACAAAAAAATCATAAATTGTAGATTTTTTTCACTTTTTTTTTAAATTCTATGATCATCCATTTACATGTAGCTTTGAAGGCCTACATACATTGACAAAAAACTCATATAAATTGTTGATGTTTTTCACCATGCAATAATAGTTTATGCATCATCATATTTTTTTTATTGTGGCTGCCCATACACTGTACATGTATAGGAATAAGGATGGATACTGCCTTTTTTAATCACAATTACTTTATTATAATTTGTAGGTGATAATGCAAATTCAATAGAAAATCAAATTAATGATTTAGATAATAAAAAATTAGAGATATGATGGTTGTGATAATTATTATTGACAAAAAATCATATAAATTGTTTATGTTTTTCACCATGCAATAATAGTTTATGCATCATACTATTTTTTTTTATTGTGGCTGCCCATACACTGTACATGTAGGAATATGGATGGATACTGCCTTTTTTAATCACAATTACTTTATTATAATTTGTAGTTGATAATGCAAAATTCAATAGAAAATCAAATTAATGATTTAGATAATACAAATTAGAGATATGATGCCATGGTTGTGATAATCATAGCAAGTGGAAGTTTTAAAGGAGAATGAAACTCTTGGAGCAAGTTAGCTTTTGTGAAAGCAGGAAAATCAAAGAATAAGATCAACAAAAGTTTGAGTAAAATAGGACTAGCAATAAAAGATTTATGAGCATTTGAATGTCGAGATCACTAATGCTATGGAGATCCTCCCATTGGCAATGCGACCAAGATCTATGATATCACAGATGAACAACTCTCCCCTTTTGGACACTGAAAATATACCCCAAAACATCTCTTTTTGCTCATTCTAATCATATGACAAACGATTCATCAATGATATAATGTTGTGAAACCTCTGTACTTGTCCTCTCATAAAGAGAACACCTCACCTTGTGATAGATTCTATAAATGTGAGAATTAAGTGAAATAAGTACTAAAGCAATGAGGGAGTTGTACGTGTGTGACATCACAGATCTTGGTCGCATTGCCAATGGGAGGATCTACATGGCATTAGTGATCTCAATATTCAAATGCTCATAACTTTCTTATTATTCATTCAATCTTCCTCAAACTTTCAACAATATGTTTCTTTGATTTTTCTCTTTGATATGGATTCAGCTGGTTTGAAGGGTTTCATTCTCCTTTAAAGGTTTTATTGTATCATTATATTTTTATTACATTTTTTTTTAATAAATAGAAATAAATGAATTTGTCCATGACATTCATTGAAATATCAATATGAAAATGAAAATAACAGAATGTAAGAACATTTTATCACTTAATATAATTAAACCCACAGTATGCATGCCTGGATGCAATATAAAATATAATAAAGATGATTTACATGTATTTCACAATAACAAAAATTACATTGTGGTTTCAGTAAGCTTGAATAGCTTGCGAGGTGCAATGATATAAACAGATTAAGACCTCGGCTGCAATATTTAATTCCCGTAACTTTGAATAAAGTCATGTTTGTTGATATTTCTCCATCTCAACACCTCCAATTTCCTGCTCCCCAGCCGCTGGTAGGGCTTCTTCTTTGATCTCCTGTTTGCATCATCACCTCTACCATAGCAGGGGTTCGACGACTTCATTTCTGACCCGGATCACATTTCAATCAAAACACCTTTACATGTGGGCAAAGAATCGTTCCTTCGGTAGGTACGTACGCACGCTGGACGGTGAATAATTGCTTCAGTATCGCTTTTTAACTCCTCTGCCGCCACTCACCACTAGTCTTCCATCGCAGACTCTTTTTTTGACTCTGAGAAATTATTCCATAGCTTTGAGAGTATTGTCGAACTACAGGAGTCATTTCTCGTATAAAACCAGCCACACGATCAATTGCAAAGCTACATGTTACACGGGCCTGGGCCTGGCACAATATTTTATGACCATGAATTATTAATTGCGTTGCAATCTCCCTTGATAATGTAACGGTACTACAGACTTGTAGGCTTAAGTTTGCTAGCACATGCAGTCATGCATAATAAATCATTCAAGGTGCTAAATGAATATGCAGAATATTTGACCACCTCGCAAAGGGAGCAAGCGGTCAGCGGGGGATGATATGGAATACAAGGTTAGTACCATTTTGCCCAATTATGATATATGTAAGGCAGGAGAAAAAAGCCAATGGGTCGGTTATTTGCACTTTTTAATGAGATTGACCTCTTTGGGGGATTCTTGCGAGAAGAAAAAGCAGACTCCTCGCTGTTGTCCTGTCACGATTGCATTTTAATGAAGGTTATCTTTATTTGTGAGGATCCAGATATGTGGAGCATATTTGATTTAGCTTGGTCAGGGGAGTAGCCAGTGTGTGGACTTATGAAATTCTTTCATGGGGAGGGGAGGAAGAGGGGGAGATCGGAGAGGAGGGGTAGGGGAGAAGGGGGAGGTGAGAGAGTTGGGAGGAATGGGAAGAGAGAGGGAAGGGGGAGGGGGGGGGACATGCAACCAGCCCATCACCCTATTTTTTTCAATCACCAAATGCTACATATCTTCCTCAGCAACTACACATAGGGCTTACATGTAGAATGTTTATGCATCATTCCTCCCCCCCCCCCCCTTATTTTGATTGGAGCTGAAGAATGGGGAAGGTGTTTGTGAGAGAGGCTACAGTGTAGTATGCATGATTGACATTAAATGTTGCTTGAATAGGTGACTTGAAAATAACAAGTCTCAATGAACTAGTGCGAAATGTCAATCTTTCCTGGAATGAAATATAATGGTCTCTGAAAGCAGTGGTTGGCAGGGCATAATAAATGAACAAAATCAGCAAAATCAGGCAGATTGTTCAAAAGTTGAGGCGTTGTGGCTCAGTGGAAAAGTCTATGGAGTTAGAACCCCTATAGTTCCGGGGTACCTCTCTTATCCTTCAGCAAGGCATTTATCTACATTTGCCACTCTCAATTCAGGTGTAGTGAATGGGCACCTGAAACTGTGATAGGAATTCCTTGAAAGCGCAAGCACCTGTATGACCAGGGTAGCCATGCTACAGCATGTATAGTGTAATACATGGAAGTATTAATCTCCAATGGAAAACTGGGTTTGAATACATGTATCATAACATATTTTGACACCAACCATTCATGAGTGAATTATTTTCAGAGGTCAAATATATGCGGCAGCTCTCACTGAAGAAAAAAGAAAGGAATTAAAAAAACTGTAGTTAAAAAAAAAAGCAGTTTGGCACCCCACTTGGGTCTAAGTGCCTGTAAAGTACCCGATATCCAGCTCTGCTGGACAAATTTTCACACGCTCTCACAGGGATGGGTGCACCTCGAGCCGTGGGTCTAGCGCCGGGGTCTCGGGAACAAAGGAACATCAAAGGAAAGAGAAAAAATGAAGAAAACGGCTTTTCAAACATGTGCTAAACACACACATGCAGGGTGCAACCATTAGTAAGGCAATGAAGCATACAGGAATTGTTGTAAGTGGGACTATAACAAAAGTTGTATCAATATAAGGGTGAGACATCAACATGTTGAAGTACTTCGGAAGTTGTGATTTCAGGGCGATGAGCAGACAGGCATCATTTTCTAGTTAAGAAATTTATTGAAATTAGGATTGTAAAGTAAATATTTTCCTTTCAGGGAATGTTCACCTGATTTTTTATATTTAAATCAGGGTTTAAATAGACCTGCCAGTACAGCCAAACCTTTCTATCGTGGACACTCAAATGTGGCGAGAGTGACCACTATGGACAGGTGGCCGAGGCAGTTTTATTGACTGTATTTCATATAAATAGCGTTGAATCTATTGATGTTACAGTCGTGTTTGGCATTGAGTCGTTTAACTTTGAAATTTCTCTGAAATAACAGTACTATGAAATTACTTTAAAATAATTCCCTTTCTAAGTGTCTTATAAAAACACTTCATTAGAGATGAACCCTTTTTTTTAATACAAATCTTACCCCCCCCCCCCACCTTCCAAACAGATTCCATTTTACCCTCACAATCTTTTTCAGCTTCCATATATTGATTGCTCAGAGCTCCCTCAGACATGTACAGATTAACCGATTATTGATTCAAATTTGGGCGATGACGAACAAAGAAGATACCATATTTAGCGTCAGTTCGGGTACTAAAATAACATTCTATAATGCAGTACAGCTGAACATTGTCTGTGGAGTTAAATAATAATCTTATTCCTGAGAATATAATTGACAGGAAATGCCATAAGCATGCTTCATAAATGAAAATATATCTTATTAGATCGAGCATGAGCGGAACAGAATTATATGTAAAGTAAGATCAAATTGATGACAGATTTAATTGATACAATACAGGCCTGTTCACATTGAGCAAATAATTGTGTGTGGGGGGGGGGTCCAAAAATTTGTAGTTTCAGAAAGCAGTGTTAAAATATAAATAATGGTCTCTTGCTTTTTTTGTTTGATTTCTATATAGAATTCATTGACTTTTTTTTTTCATTTTTCTACTTTTTTTTATATTACCAGATTTAGCCTTAAGATGTCACTGTACATGTAGATAAATATCATATTGTGCATGTTATTCAGAACCTTCTTAAAAACATTTGAAAGGGTTGTATGTTGTCATACCATCGTAATTGTTTTGTTAGAAGTGAGAAAGGTACAGCCTCGTCCATGAAATAACATCATTAAGCCTGGAAAGCACTTGTATCGTTGTTTGCTAGACAAACTTTTCCTCCTTTTGTTCTCTCTGGTCCTATTTGTGTTGGTATTGTGTTGACATTGATTTTACACTTGTATGAGGTTATTCTCTCCTTAGCACTCTTTTATTGAAAGCTTTCATCATTTCTGCAATAAAAGCATCCTTTTAAAGCATTTATTCGATCATTTCTTTATTGGACCATGTCATTCTCTTGTTAGCACGTCTTTAGTGATAGCTTTTTAATTTCTGCAATAAAAGCATCCTTCTGAAGCATTGATTTTTTTAAAGATTTTTTTTTGGTAGATGGGGGGGGGGGGTCATATCTGTTTGTGATGAAGCTATTCATCCTGGTGTGATTTCATTTCTAGTTTTCTTGACTTATTATTTTGCCCCCCCCCCCCTGTCCCTCTCTTGCTGTCTTTAGTTTTATTACCATTGCCCTCTCTCCCTCCTATGTCCATGATCAAGGATACCCTTCCCTTCATATTGGGCACCCATCCATCTTCTTTCTTCATCTGTTTGCTTTTATTTTTTTTCATTATGTTGCAGGTTGTGATTTTATGATGTTTTCTGTGCATTATTCATTTTGCCCCCCCCCCCCTCTTCCTTTCACACTAATAATTCTTATTCCATTGCCCTCTCTTCTTCCTATTACATGTAAGTCATTGGTCAAAGATACCCTTCCATTCATATTGGGCACCCAATAATTTTTTTTCAGCTCCCTCTCTCTCTCTCTCCGTTTTCTCAGTTTTCGTTTTAAATTCCTCTTTCAATAATTTACTCCTTTCTTCCCTCCTCCCCCCTTCCCTCTTCCTTCCCCCTCTCCCCTCTATATATTTCTCTTTATCACTCTCTCTCTCTCTACGTTTTCTCAGTTTTCGTTTTAAGTCCCTCTTTCTATGATTCACTCCTTTCTTCCCTCCTCCCCCTTTCCCTCTTCCTTCCCCCTCTCCCCTCTATATCTCTTTATCACTCTCTCTCTTTCCATCTCTATTCTTTAAAGGTAAATGGCTACTGTTGCAGCAAACAATTATTTCATGAGAAAGTCATTAAATCAAGGTTAATTGTCAAAATTTTATGATACATCTAGATTTGGTACATTGATGTAAACTTATCTTTGTAAAATCACGAAATCTTAGCTCAATATAGATAATTCTGATGATCACTAACACGGAAAAGCATACATGTATGTGGGACAATGTATTAATACTGCTTCGAAACATACCAGACATTAGATAGAATTCTGTGTTAATTTTGCTCATTTTTCAGCAATTACGTATTTTCTTTCAAAGCTATTTATCACATATTTTACATACACACACTTTGGTGTTAATTTCATTGGATTCTGTTTGAACTCATCTTGAGATCATTACCACAACTGGTATTTATATTTAAGATATGGTACATGTAGATGATTTTATCTGTCTGCATAAATATTCACTTCTGACAATTTCATTTTACCTTGATTTACCTTGATGTTGGGCATAAAGTATAGAAGACTTATTTGCCCCTCTGCATCTTCTTAGAACTTGTCCTCAGTTATAAATGTAACAATTTCACATGCATGTGTGGGTTTGGACGATTTGTGAAAATTCTGTGTCTGGGTCGAAGCGATTATACTTGGTTTTCCAGGCCTTCTCTAGATTTGATTTGAATGAATTTATACTGCTACTGTTTACGACCTCAGAAGGTAGGTCATTCCATAGGTTGATTACTCGTTGCGAGAAATCCCTTTGCCTGAGTGTTGAATGTGCTCTTAGCTTGATTTTTTTTCTAGAATGTCCTCTTGTCCGAGGTTGAGTGTCAAGTTTGAAGAAATTTGTACAGTCTAAATCATCTATGCCCTGAATAATCTTAAACGTTTAGATCATATCCGCTCTATTTCTCCTATAGGATAACGTTGGTAGATTTAGTGTCTTCAGTCGTTCCATGTAGCTCAAGTTCTTCAGATGTGGAATTAGCTTGGTTGCTCTACGTTGGATTTTTTCCAGTTTTATGATGTCTTTCTTGAGATAGGGGTGCCATACACTACTGCATATTCTAAAGATGGTCGTATGATTGACTTGTAAAGTTGAACCAGACCTCTTTCATCCAAATTTGAGAAGGTTCTCTTGATAAGTCCTAAGAGGCGGTTTGCTTTGGCACAAGCTTTGATCACATGTTTAGAAAATTGCAAATTGTTATCAAAGGTTACTCCCAGGTCATTTTCCTCTGTCACTTTTGGAATTTCAGAAGTGTCATCTGGTACTAGTAGGTAGCTCATACCTGGATTTTTTCTTCCAATAGACATTCCTTTGCATTTCTTCTTGTTGAAAGTTAACTGCCAGTCTCCTGCCCACGACGAAAGGTTGAACAAATCATCTTGTAGGCTTACGTTATCATCTTCGTCACGGCGAGGTGCATACAGTTTTGTGTCGTCTGCAAATAATTTGACTACAGAGTTCTTAGAAATCACATCCGGAAGATCATTGATGAAGATAATAAAGAGGGCAGGGCCGATAACACTACCTTGAGGAATTCCACTGGTCACCTCACATTCCTTGGACAGTGCTCCATCTACTATCACCCTTTGTTTGCGATCAGAGAGAAACGCTTTAATCCATGTCCACACTTTTCCTTGAATTCCATATCCTTGTACTTTTGTGAGGAGTCTAGTATGGGGAACACTATCAAACGCTTTGCGGTAGTCCAGGTAAATGCAATCGACTATATCCTTTCTGTCCTGTCCTTTGCATCAAGGGCAGTACTCCAATCATTTGTGACTTCCAGTAGTTGGGTAGTACAAGATCTTCCTTTCCTAAACCCGTGTTGATGAGGCGTTAGTAGGTTATTGGATTCTAAGTGATCCAATATCTGATCCCTAACAATTGTTTCCATAATCTTACAAACGACACTTGTAAGACTTACAGGTCGATAATTCTCTGGAACATTTTTCGGTCCCTTTTTGTGAATGGGCACCACGTTAGCAGAACGCCACAAGTCAGGGATCTGTCCTGTAATCATTGAGGTGATGAAAATATCTACTAATACTGGGGCTACCATCTCCTGTAATTCCTTTAAGATCCTAATATGAATTCCATCAGGACCTGGAGATTCGTCTTGGTCCAGACGTCTTAGTATTTTAATTATAGCTGAACTGTCTATGTGGATATCAACTAAGGGATCCACGAAGCATCTGTTCTTGAACTGTGGAATTTCCAAAGTATTTTCAACAGTGAAAACCGAGCTGAAAAACTTATTAAAAACTACTGATTTCTCTTCATTGCTTTCGGCATAAGATCCCTCAGCATTTATCAAAGTAGGTATTCCTAACTTGGATTTTGTCTTGCTGTGTATATACCTCCAGAAACTCTTTGAGTTGTGCTTGATTTCAGATGAAAGTTTTTTTTCAAAGTCCCTTTTAGCACTGTTAATCTTTTTTGTTGCTTCGTTTCTCATGGTGGTATATATAGCTCTGGATTTGACCGTATTTCTTTTTTTGCGTCTGTCCCTCTGAAAAACATTCCATGCTTTATGTTTATCTTTAATTGATCTATTCACTTCAGCATTCATCCATAGTGGTTTAGGTTTGCAATTTGTGGATACAAGTGGAACATATCTTTCAGTTAGATATGTCATAGCATTGACAAATGACGTGTATTTATCATCAACTTGATCACGATTAAAAACATCACAAAATATATCGTTCTTCCCTGCATCTTTCCTCATTTCATCGTAATAACCTTTGTAATACGAATGTCTATTTCCTCTCTTGGGCTCACTACCTAGTGCTAAAAAAAGTTCAAAGGATATGGCGAGGTGGTCGCTTTTTCCAAGAGGGGCTTGGAGTTGGATATTGCTTATCATGTCTGGCTGGTTTGTAAGCACAAGATCAAGAATATTGCTCACTTGTCCTTCACGTAGCCTGGTAGGTTCTGTAACTCACTTTTCTTCAAATTAAAAACCTGCAAACAATGTGAGAATTCTCGGCAGGTATGAATGAAATTGAGCAAACAAAAAACATGGAAATCCCATATTTTCAGGGTCTGTCAAATCTACATACAGTACACCATTGCAAACATAGAATTTCTCTACATCAGTGCACCAAATGTGTTTCAAACATGTACAAGCAGTACTTTCCGCTTTTAGTTAAGTAAACAACAAAGTTAAGTTATGAACCATGAAAAGTTTATGCAAACACTAATATTTCCCGTCTTTTTGCACGACCAGTTCAAGTATATTTGCGGGATCATTCTTTTGAGGAATTTTTCAAAATAAATGAAGGTTAATTTAGCAGTATAGTCAGGGCTCCATGAATGAATACATTTATGCAATGAATTTTACATCATATTCATTTATACTTGATCAAAATTCACGTCAGTCACCCTTAATTATATTTCATCACAATGCAATGTAGGTTTGTTGTTATTAATAATAATATTCCGCATTTATATAGCGCTTAATACATCGGAACGACGTCTATAAGCGCTTTACAGACATTATTACCCTGGTCATCGGATCTTTGCATGCCCGCATATAATGTATGCACCTTCTCCACTCCCTGGGGAGCATTCCAACAAGAGTTCCAAGACTCAATTGCTAGGTATACTACATATAGGCTTTCACATCCTACCGGGTACCCATTTAACACCTGGGTGGAGAGTGGCAAAGTGTGGATTAACGCCTTGCCAAAGGACGCTAGGCCATGGTGGGATTCGAACACACGACCCTCTGATTACAAGGGGAGAGTCAGAACCGCTACACCACGACGCTTCCATGAACAGCACCGGCTGTATAGGATACCTGACCTACCACCCCCCCCCCTTGTAGCCCGAATTAGGGTCATTCATGTTGGCACAATTATTGCTTTCAGTATAAAATGTTTTAATGATACTAAATGTTTGTTTTTAACAAGTAAAGATCTCTGATAAAATGAGAACTGAGGAATGTACTGGTCTAGATGTTTATTTGTTTACATCTTCACAATAATGTGAGAAAAAATAAATATTTACTCCTGAAATACACATTCCACATCTTCAATTCTGTTCTTCAATAAAAGGGCTGTTCAGTTGAATGATTAAATAATTAATTGAAAATCCCTCTATTTTCAAAATGTCTCTCTATTCTTTTGCAAAGATTAAAGTTGTCTCTTTTAGACGAAAGGAATGATCGACTTTACATGCTGTCATGCATGCAATGAAATGTTCCGGAACGATGCAGTCATCCATTGTGATGTCATTATCTGATGTAGTCCCACGCATGGAGATTGACAGCAGGTTGAACTTTACTCACGGGGACAAATTGGGACACAAAACGTGTACCAACCATCCATTCTGTAAAATGAAATGGGTTTTTTCCGAGGCCTGCATTAATTACCACACCACAAATAAACTCAATGAATAGCCCTTGTCGAGATCAATTATGAAACATAATAGCTTGCACTTCATAAACACAAGGCTTGACGGTGTAATTGTGAGAGAGTGACAGAATAAGATAGTCGCAATTCACTGCAAACTTCAGTTGTAAATTGATATTACATGTACGTCTATATTTGTTGATGCAAGAAGCAAACAAGTAATCAGTTGCAAATTTGCAATCAATTACAAGGCTTATGTTTGATTTGGAGGTCTAAAAATTGACTTACAATGTTTGCAATTTTTTAGAACGTTTACATGTATAGGCCCTATGGTAAGGGTACATGATACATCTCGAGAGAGAGCTGTGGTCTCAATGCCAGGGCCCCGTCCTACAAAGAGTTACGATTGATCCGATCAATCGTAACTATGGACGGCCAGCAGCGTCAACATCTATTATGCATGTTTACTCAAAATATTTTCTAGCTATGATGTACATTAATGCATTGATTGTTTTCTTGAAAATTCACTGCGCTTCTCTTAGAGGACATTGTGCAAGTTTTTCATAGAAAAAAATTATGGCACTGATAGATTTCCATAGAGTTACGATTGATCGGATCAATCGTAACTCTTTACGGGGCCCAGCAAATGCATAGGAGCATTGTGGTCTACTGGTCTTGATTCTCGTCTTGTAATCAGAGGGTTGTGTGTTCAAATCCCACCACAGCATCGGCATCCTTTGGCAAGGAATTTATCTAAAACAAAATCAAACTGAAATATGAAATGAAACAAGTTATAAATTGAAATCATCAATTTTATTTTGAATAGCTTTCCAAACCATATCTAATATGAAACAAATTTTATGAAATAAGAAATGTGAGCCAAATCTAATCTAAATAAATCCTAGTTGCAACAACAATTCTGAGTTTTTTTAGTAGCTTTTCAAACCATATGCTGCTGTCTACATATTACCTGGGACCATAGAGCTCTGTAATAGCTCTATGCTGGGACTGAGAAAATATTTTTTCTGATGACGATAATAAGCAAAGCTATTAGGCATTACCTTCAAAATCTGAAACCTTTGCAAACAAAACATTCATCCTCCATTAGGACCACATTATCCAACAACCTTATAGAAACTGTCCTCTCCCTTTTTTCATGTTTGCCGAAGAATTAACAAAACTTTTAAAAAGACAAATTTTAAGGTTTCACTCTTTAATCTGTTAAGTGGGAGAGTTTATTGAGAGCTTCCACAAATGAAAGAACTTTTATAAATCATTTTCTTTGTCATATAATTGTGGCCCCTGGTAATTTTCTTTGGATATTTTGTCGTTGTGTCCATTTTTTCTGATGTTTTCTACATGTATGGGACTATGGTGCAGTTCCATGGTTCGAACCTTGGTTTGAAACATTTGAAGATAAGGTAGTGGAAAATGAAAAAATAGTTTTGAAGCATATGGGACCAATGGGAGAAAAGACTTAATTCTGCCTTGAAATCACGCTTTCTTGTCTCCCTTTAAATAGCAGCTCTGCTTCTGGCTTTCATTGTATTTAGGTATGGACTCAGTGCATCTCCGAAGCACATTTTAATAATATTAATAAAATATATTCTATTTATATAGTGCTTAATACATTTTGGACAAAAAAACCTATGTAGACAATACATTCTTAACCCAATTATATTTTGACGTTTGATATGCGTTCAGATCTTAAAAATAATCTTGTCTCTACACCTTTCTAATGAGGTTACATTTCATTATCGTATTAGTTTGTTACTAGAACGCAAATGTTGCCCATGTTGAATACTACTACCTGAATAGATTTGTACAAGTCATGCTGTTAATTAGTTCATTTCACTTTCAGGGGAGTGTTTCATGGGAAGTTGTTTGGGTGGTTTTCACTGACATGTTATAAGCTACTGCAAATCCTTGCATCTGATTGGCTGAGAGCAAATTAGTCTTTGAAAATCACTGGTGAAACTTTTCTTCATGAAACACCCCCCACACATGCTATAGCACTATTGCATGTTTTCTCCGTCTGACTTTGCAGAAATCAAAATCAAGCAAGCTGGGTAAATATGAAATTTTAAGGAGATGAAATCTGTATATGCATGTGCAGGGCAGGCTGAAATAATCTAAGCATCTGCCTCTCGAAGCAGAGAATAGGGGTTCAACGCAGGCAAGAAATTACTTGGGGGCTCGGGGCAATGTCACCCCCAAATGCTCAAAAGAACCCAGAAAGTAAAGTGGAGCACTAGAAATCCGCATTCACTGCAATGTTAAAGCTTATCCAGTGTTGCAGTTTTATGCAGAAGGTTTTAAAAAGTTGCCCCCAAAAAATAAATATTTGCCTGGTTCAAAGCAATCTCGGGTAGGATTCAGCGATTTGTGTAGTTGCAGCAGTCTTGATTTATTGTCCCGCCTACATTCTACATTGTAATTCTGATTCAACATTGAGCAGGGAAAATACATCGATGTCAGACTTCCGCACTCAAGATATCGACTCACAAATTGGCAACTTTAAGGAGATGATCAAATCTTGAGTTTCATCTGAACAGCTGTAAAGAAGGCCACAAATCCTTCTAAGGAGCCACTTTCACACGAGAAAGATAAGAATGTTAAAAAGGGATAAACTGAAATAAGCCTCTATCATGTGTTCCCATGGGACAGGTGCATTTGCTTTGATCATTATACATGTACATGTAGGTAGAAACATGTCTACTTTTAAGATTTATATGTAAGTGTGAATAGGTCCAAATACCACATTCATGTCTGGTCACCAGAACAGGTGTGCATTCTAAATGATTCTCTTCATTAAAGTAGAGCTCAGGTTTATAGTGTGAATAGGCCCTAACATAGTATGTTTGTCCAATGCATTGATGAGAATTCTTCAAAGCTCATTATTTCCTTATGTGAATAGGGCTACACCATGTCTTATTCAAACCTGCACCCATCTGGTAATACTTGACGGTTATGCAGTTTTATTCTACACAGCTGCAGATTGATTTTTGTCTGTGTCCCCCTAATGTCGTCAGTATCTTCAATTCCAAAAATAAAATGTACTTTTTTCCAGAAAAAGGAGTAAAAAAAAATGATGTCAAGAAGATCCCATTCTTATTTCCTCGTATCCGATATATGAAAAATGATTATTATAATGATAATATTCCACTTTTATATAGGGCTTAGCACTTGATACATCAGTATGATGTCTCTAACAAATCTTTACAGATAAAGCCTAAAATTATTCTGTGGTCATCCGATTCTGGCTTTCCTGCACTAAATGTATGCACTTTCTCCACTCCCTGGGGAAGCATTCCAATGAGAATCGCTACACTCATTTGTCTCAGCTTTAATAGTTACTAGTTAATCGCTACTCAATATCATTTTGACGATTATCTCCTCTCCCTCTTCATCGCTCTGCTGTCATGATTTCTCCCATTGTATTTCAATGTTGTGTTTGACTTGAATTCCATTTCATACGGTAATCCATCTACCTTTCTGCCCCCTCCAAGCAACCGCCACTCTCTTCTACATCATTGGCTTGTCATTTGCATTTTGTATTTTGGGGGATTTTCCCTGAATTTCCTCTCGGATTTGTCTTCTTCTCAGAAATGTTCTGTGTCTACCCATCACATTTCAATTTCATGCTTTCTTATAATGTACATGTAGGCCGCCACATAATTCAATATCTAAAATCAGAGTAAATGTCATCAAAATATTGTGGGGAAAATTCTTTCCCCTCGCAGCTGCATTTTGTTGGACAGAAAATCCCGACCACCATTTCAAGTTTAAAGGGGAAGTTCACCCTGACAAAAACTTTATTGTAAAAATAGCAGAAAAAATAATAGAAAATATTGCCGAAGGTTTGAGAAAAATTCATCAAATGATTAAAAAGTTATTAGAATTTCAATTATTTGATTTGTGACGTCATATGCGAGCAGCATTCCTACATAGCGAATGGTAAAAATTCAATGAAATGTCATTTTCTTAGAAAATTGAAAATGGTTTTCACTGTACCTTTTGTATATCAATAGACAAATTATTTCACACCCGATAATGAATAGAAAACAAAATTAATTCATCAGGAACCATGCAAAATTTGAAATTCATGCATTTTATATTACATAACACATGGGGCAGCTGCTCGTTTATGACGTCACAAATCCAAAACTTTGAACTCTAATAACTTTCTTACTCTTTAACAGATTTTCCTCAAACCTTCACCAATATTTTTTACTATTTTTTCTGCTATTTTTGCAACAAAGTTTTCTTCAGGGTGAACTTCCCCTTTAAATACCAATAAGATAAAAGAGCAATGATTTAATGGGTTGACTTGAGGTAATGAAAGAAAGATGCGAGAAGGCTTAAAGGTAAATGCTAGTTTTGGTAATGATATCAAAATGAGTTCATACAGAATCCAATGAAATGACCACCAAAGTGTCTGTTTGTATAAATAAAACGCATGTGCCAAAGGATTCTGGAAGAAATTGTGTAATTGCTGAGAAATCAGCAAATAAGCACAGGGTTCGGGTAGAGCGTCGGGCCCGACGCTCAAAGCACTAATTATACACAGTCCCACGTGCGCTTATCTGTGTTGGGGAAGTTCAGTCTGAACATTTTTCAGCATAGATTTCAAGATTTCCCAAAGTTCAGTTTATGTAACTGTACCAGATCTAGATCCTCGATGATATACTGACAATTAAGCCTGGTTTTACAGACTTTCTCATGAAATCAGTGTTTACTGCAACTACTGGAATTTCTCTTTAAATGCCAATAACATCAAAGAGCAATGATTTAATGGGTTGACTTGAGGTAATGAAAGAAAGATGGGAGAAGACTCAATGAACAACCAAGTATAAAAAATGTCTCAGGTTGCAATTTCTCAAGAAAACATTTCTTTTATAAAAAGGAAGGGGGTGGCAGTAGGACTTACTAGGTGGTTTCAGACCGCCTCGAAGTTCGTCAGTTCCAGGTATTCTCTGATCGGGAAATTTACCCCGATCAGAAAATACCAGGTATTTTGGTAATGTGAAAGCAAACTACGCATAATTTCCCCGAAAGAAAATACCCGCTAATTAGTAGGTACTTGGCGAAATTACGAGAACTTTCGCGGCGATTTTTCCAAGGTCGCAGGTATTTTGGCGATGTGAAAGCAAATTACGGGAACTTTTAGCCCAGCGTGTCGTTGGGTGCGGCGCCGTGGGTGGCTGCTGGGCTAGTAGTTTTGAATCTCGCGCCTTGCCTGCTTATTAGACCATATACTGCGCATGCTCCTAACTTCAGGAATTTATCCCGAAGTGTATGTTTCGGGGCGGTCTGAATGCAGGAATAATTAATGGGTATTTTTTAGCCTAAAAATGTTCTCGTAATTTAACGGGGATTCTTGTGATCGAGGCGGTTTGAAACCACCTAATGTGTGAGAGATATTGTTTTGAGAGAATTCATGTCTACAATTTCTCTCAAGGCAATCTATCTTTCATTTCAATACAAGAAAATTTAATGTAACTTTTATCCCAGTCTAAAGGTTATGCCTGATAGGGTCCATTTACACAAACAGGTTGTCATTTTGAATAATTTTGTTTTGTTCCTCTCACGTCTTAAACTTCTGAAAACAGCCATGACAATCAATTCCACTCTTTCACAATATTTGGTGGAAAATACCTGTTTCCAGATCATCTCTTCTGCAGTGCATTCATTTTAAGGAAAATTTATTTTGAATGTATACTTTGAACTTTAGAAACCCGAGCTTTAATTGTAGCATATTTTTGCTCTGAATCTCAGTGAAAATTTCATCAAGCAGTAATATATTTTTTGTTCCATGGTTGAGCCCGAGGTTTTTATCACATACATTTTGACAGTAGCATAATGGGCCCAAAAATTTAAGGGGGCCATGCATGTCATATGAGGCAATATTTCTAAAAAGATGAAAGCCAAAAAAAATTGCCCTTTTTAAATATGAAATTTTGAAAATCTAATTTTCTGATAGATTTTGATGCGATATTCAGAAAATAATGTCACAATTTACCCTCTTTTCTTTTCTTTTGCTCTCTATTCCCCCTTTTTTTGTTGTAAAACTTTTTTTTTTTGGGGGGGGGGGGCATGGACCCCTATGTCCCCCCCCCATCTGTATACCAGTGCATCTTGATAAACATTGAAGCCTGAGACAAAAACAGAGATGCCAACCGTTATGGATTATGAATCAGATAAGAAATTACAATGTGAATAACTAAACGGCTGAACCAAATGTTTTCTTACAAGACAAAACAGGTTAACAAAAGTTTTTCTCTCAGTCATTCAATCGGGAAGTAAACACTGAATTTACATTAGAACACATCTCGTTAATATTCCGTAAGGTAGCGCGCGACACTGGCACTGGTCCTACGGTCCCAGACCAGTAAAAATTGCTATCAGGCCAGTAACTTTTCAGAAATACCCAGATTTACTGGTCCAACATGACCAGTAAAAATATATAAAACCGATACAAATGATCTTTTCTCCTCTTTTGTACATTATACAAATGGCTCTCCAAAATTGAGAAATTGCTCTCATTAATTATATTGTGAGTGTGTACTGTTTATTTGTATTTGGGGGGAGAATAAAATCAATAAACAACAGCATGATAATTTTTAAGTTTTCATTTATTCTGGGGAACCAGTAAATTTTAGGATCAGACCAGTTAAAAGTTGAAAAACTGGGTATCTACTGGTCTGACATGAATAGGTTGGACCAGTAGAAAAAAAGTGTTAGTGTGGAGCCCTGTTTACAGTAAGGGTTTGCAACTCTGCAAAAAACTGCATTGTGAATGAACCCTATGTGGGAGTGCAGCCTTTAACCCTGTAATGTGACTTCAATATTATGTATCTGTCAGACTTGTCAAAAAGATAAGATGATATATGATTTCAAAACGAGGGTTGGTTTGAATGCTTGGAAAAGGGAATTGCACAGAGGAAAGGCAATCTTTAAAGTGCATTCTGCCTTTCCGGTAAAATATTCATTGTTCATGAAATATTACTTGTTTTTGAAATGTTACCAAATCCTTCCCAGACTCGGGCTATGCAACATTTCCACAGGGAAAACCCCTTCTGAGACTACATGTATAGTATATTGAATATTATTCATATTTGAAATGTTCCATAAATCTCTCAAAATTGAGAAATAGTCTTAAAGGTCAAGTCCACCTCATAAAAATGTTGATTTGAATCAACAGAGAAAAATCAGACAAGCATAATGCTGAAAATTTCATTAAAAATCGGATGTAAAATAAGAAAGTTATGACATTTTAAAGTTTCGCTTATTTTTCTCAAAATAGTTGTATGCACAATTTAGTCACATGCAAATGAGAGAATTGATGATGTCCCTCACTCACTATTTCTTTTCTTTTTTATTGTTTGAATTATACAATATTTCAATTTTTACAGATTTGACAATAAGGACCAACTTGACTGAACCATATAATGTTAAACAATGGTAATTCCACATGTTCAGGGAGAAATAAAACTTTGTTTCACAAGAGAACGAGGAGAAAATTAGAATATATCATATTTCAATTTCATACAATAAAATACAAAAGAAAAAGTGAGTGAGTGATGTCATCATTTCCCTCATTTGCATACCGACTGGAATGTGCATATAACTATTATGTGAAATTAAGCGAAACGTAAAAATGTCATAACTTTCTGATTTTACATCCGATTTTGATTAAATTTTCAGTGTTATGCTCATTGGATTTTTCTCTTTTTATTCAAATCAACATTTTGTTGGGGTGGACTTGTCCTTTAAAGTTGGTAGCAGGGAGTGGAGAGACTGTGGTAATTGTAAATAGGAATTTTTCTTGTGTACAATTTGAAAAGTGTTGTATACAAATAGAATATTGTAATTTAGTATCAATGACATGTCATACTCACACTCTAACTTTCAAGGCTTTTAAAACAAACCCAAATCATTTGTTTATAGTGCCCAGCTGAACATTGGATTTATTTGGAATACTAATGATTTATTTGTTTAATCTCAAAGGATTTGAATTCAAATCCATTTTAGCTTTAAATTAAAAATCCACAAGCTTGGGATCTACACCTCATTTTTAGCCAGTCACACACTATTCACAGCTCTGGTTTTTGCTTGAAATTCTATATTAATAACAAAGACATGGCCGCCAAACAGAAAAAATGAAAACAGAAAAAAAATGAACTGCAATTGTTTTGAGAGGCTTATTATCATAGTATGAAGCCTGCGGTGAAGACTTCATGAATATTCTTGTTTATTGTTTATAATATCATCTTTGAGACGAGGGCGTGCTGTGAGATCAAGAATCCCTCTGGAAATATCATGATTGGGGTCGTGACCTGTATTTCATGGTTGGTACTAGAAAGTAGTTAGTGGTCGGAACAAGAAAGATGTTAGTGGTCGGCTGGAGGGAAGCAGTGCTCTTTTTATTTTGTCAAGATTCTGTTATTTCTCAATTCAATGCATTAGTACCACATGCAGAGTGACACTGTGAATGAAAATTATTTGCATTTCCAACATTCATAGAACAGAATGATGTAAATGCATTAATAAATTGCATTTTTATGCAAAATATTATTTTTTCATGCAAGTTTATTGAATTACGCTTTGCCTTAAAATAAAATATTATGTTTCTTTTGTTAGCCAAGATTGAAATGGGCAAAGATAGGGTTTATGTTCTCATGTCGGCATTAATATATGAATTACTTTGTGTACGCAAAAAGGATATTGCTAAAAAGATAGAAATCTGTTGAGGGTTATATAAACACCAAAAGCAGTGCCCTTCCCCCATTTGTAATATTTGTGCTCATGCCCAAAAAATACATATTAACTGTAAGAAAGTTACTGCCGTTTAAATTAGCTGTTTTATCTGAAAGCGATGCAAGCAAGTGGTGAAGAAACTTTTTTTTCAGAGGGAGGGCGATGGGAATATTGAATAAATAGCCATTGGCTGTTTTAAGTTACATGTAGTCTTCAAGCACAGACTCAAATTTTACACTGGCTGGAAATATTTATATCTCAATAAATAGAGTAAAATTCACAGAGCAAAATGCTGAAAATTTCATCAAAATCGGATAACAAATAACAAAGTTATTGAATTTTAAAGATTTGTATTATTCTGGTGAAACAGTTCTAAAGCATGTCTTTATGAATATTCATTAGGTGGGTTGATGATGTCATATCCCCACTTGTTGTTTTGTAATTTATCATAGGAAATTAGGTTTATTCTAAATTTTTCTACCAAGAACTAAACAATTGGATTGACAACTGATTAAGTGCATTAATTGCCGCAACTTATTTCATCATAACGGAGACACATGATTTACACATGTATGAAAAAATGAAACATTTATGATTTCATGTAATAACGTAAGAAAAAGGAAAGTGGAGATGTGACATCATCAGCCCGCCTAATGAATATTCATGACGATGTGCATATAAATGTTTTCACAAAATATTGATAAACTTTAAAATTCAATAACTTCGTTATTTGTTATCCGATTTTGATGAAATTTTCAGCATTTTGCTCTGTGAAATTTACTCTATTTATTAAGATATAAGTATTTTCAGCCCGGACCATCCCTTTAAGGCAGCCATGGTACCAATGTTAATCTACATGTAGTCTGCTGCTTCAGACACTGCATTATGCACTGTATGAAAACCCAAGGGTCTGCGGCTGAAGACTACTTTTAAGTTGAGATAATATTTTGACTAGTACATCAACCAGGGAACAAGTAATATGAAATTAAAATTACCAATATATTCGGAGAGGTCAGTACGCATCAAAATATGACATAGAGTGATGTTAATTCCCTCCTTCCCTGGATATGAATTTTGCCTAGAGCGAAGGCCAAGGCCGAAATAGATATGTCCAAAAGGATATTGGTCCGTTCACACTTGACTGGGATTCTGGGAAAAATAACGATCCTATCTGAATCTGATCTAGTGAGGGCAATTATAGCGCCACTTTCTAGATGATCAGTCTTGGTGATGGGATAGAAGTTTGAGTGTCACTAATAATTCCCTGGATAGAATTTCCAAAGCATAAACATTCCCTGATTCCGTAACCATTGAAACATTTGAAATAAAAGATTTACACTGCAAATCCACACTGTTGACCTGCTATATGAAACAAATAATGCACAGGTATTAAAGTTTGTGACGTCAATGGTGGTAATGGAAAATCCAAAGTATTTGACTGTTCCCTAAGTCCATATATAACCATTTAAACATATATTCAAATTTACACTATAATTTCATATGGCTGACCCACTATATAAAACAAATAATGCACAGGTTCGTAAGTCTGTGATATTAGTGGCGATGCAGGCATCTTGTGTTATTTTGTGTATGCAAAATTATGCAATATTTAGCAAAATTCTATTTTGAATTGCATTAATGCACAGTATGTTTTTGGATTGTTCCATTGTGGTGAACCAACATTAAGAATGGTGACAGAATTAGAGTCCCCTGTCATATATACACTCTCGGAATTGTTTTTAACCAATCAAAAGGTTGGTTGAAATATAAACTGATTAACTGTTGGTTGAAAAAAAAACCCAAGTCATTTTGCATACAATTTTGTTTTAACCAATGTTTGGTGGAATCACATTTTTTAAACCAAAAGTTAGTGGGTTCATGTTTTAACCAATATAGGTTGGTTAAAACATTTCTTACAGTGTAAATAGCCCTTTGCTTTGATCCTCACTCTTCAGTATTGACCCAACACGACCACCAACGTATTACTCTATAATGCAGCTCACAAGAAACCGAGAACAATGAAAATTCATGCCCTGGTTGATACCTCTAAATTAAATTTTGATGTCCAGCTTCACCGCTGCTTCTCCATACCTGAGGCTCTGATTTTATTTTGGAAACCCTCTGCTGCCGACAGACATAATTGGCTTTCTGCCATATGGATGTGTTAGGGTTCGAGGGTGTTCTACGTTTCTTGGTATTTTGAGGAGGCGTGATGCGTTAATACCATGCTTAATATGGTATATATCGACTTATGAATACTCAGAGGAAAGAAGAAGAGAAATGTTTGATAGGAGGGAGAGAGAAAGAGGTGGAGATTGAGAGAGAGAGAGAAAACAAGGGGAGAGGAAGAAAAAAAATCACAGATTATAGATTCGGAAAGGATTCAGGATGGAAGGAAATAGGCTTTTACAGAAATAATATTTGACAGTTCAATACAAGCAAAGCAAACCACTTTGCTGTAAGTTAGAAATGATGTGGATTTTTAAGAAGAGAAATCCAATGTAGAATATCTGCAGAAAGTTAAGGAAAATATAACAATTGTTTTCAATTTTGAATAAGAATATCATGTCCATGTTTATATTTCAGATTTTACAATGTTTATTGAGTATACCAACGTTCAAATACAAATAATACTGCAAGATGTTATTCAGTATGTTCCCAGCTCAAGCGTGAGATTTTTTTTTCTTTCAATAAAACGTCTTAGCTTATCTGCAGTATATGTAGGCCTACTAATATGTTCATTGGATATGCAAGCTCACAGGAATTCGAGGATGGAAATAAAACGACCCAACTCATCAAATCAAAGACGACTGTCTGTATTCCGGCTCAGATTAGATATTGATTTTGAGTGCATTCAGTGCCGAACGCACGCACCTGCTTTATAATGCCGCATCGGTTCGGGAAAAACATGGCATTGCATTATGATGCAGAGCATGCATTGCGATGGTGAATATCTGCAATCTACGTCTATCTCTCCGTGTCTGTCCATGTCTGTTTATCTCTGAATATCACTGTCTCTTACTCTATCCTTATTTTTGTATTTCCCCCTCCCTCCAGACTTGATGTATTAGTTTTTACCTGCCTTCTCTATAATATCTTAATTCCTTTTTTCTTTATTCTTTTCTCTACACTTTCTAGTTGTTTTCATCTTTAAAAACTTATTTGTTCTCATGATAGATTATTTTGTTTAGGATAGGTATGTTACAATGTTTTGTTAAGCTTTCATTTAGTATTTATGTATTTCATTCTAAGTATATCTGTATTAGACTTAATTACCTCTTTTGTAAAGCGCATAGAGATTCTGTTGAATATTATGTGCTATATAAACATTTATTATTATTATTTATTTCCACACTTATGATCTTTTATTCTTGTCATCTTTCCCCATATTACATTTTGTTGATCCTCTCTCTCCCCACTCTTTCTATATAGACTCCTTCGGTCATACGGCCTTGTGCCCCCTACTGCCCCCCACCTTTAAATCTATCTCTGTCTCTCCCTATCTCTCCCTTTTACTCTCAATATTCAATACACCCTTCCTCCTCTCCTTTCATTCTGTCTCTCTCTGTCACTCTCTCTCTCTCACTAGGTGGTTTCAGACCGCCTCAAATTTTGTCAGTTCCACGTGTTTTCTGATCTGGAAATTTACCCCGATCAGAAAAAAACCAAGTAATTTTGGCAATGTGAAAGCAAATTATGCGTAATCTCCCCGAAAGAAAATACCAGCTAAATAGTAGGTAGTTGTCAAAGTTACGAGAACATTTTTGGAGATTTTTCCAAGGGCGCAGGTATTTTGGCAGTGTGAAATCAATTTACGGGAACTTTTTTTTTAGCCCAGCGTGCAGTTGGGTGCGGGCACCGTGGGTGGCTGCTGAGCTAGCGATTTTGAATATTGCGCCTTGCTTTCTTATTAGACCATAGTGCGCATGCTCGTAACTTCAGGAACTTATTCCGAAGGGTATGTTTCGGGGTGGTGTGAATAATTAACTGGTATTTTCTGGCCTGAAAAAGTTCTCGTAATTTAACAGGGATTCTTGTGATCGAGGCGGTTTGAAACCACCTATTGGCCTTGGGTGATTTCAAGTCTGGTGTTAGCGTTGGTGTTGGTGTTGGAAGCACAATTTGGATTGCTTCCCCTTGCTCCAAAACCTATTCTGAGTTGGTAAAACTGAACCAGATCACATTATTGACATCTCAACAACTAATGAGTGACTTTTCAGGACCATCTTCATTTTATGTTTGATGTTATACTCGTGTAAAAATTGACCTAACACCAACACCAAAAGGTCAACACTGCACTTGAAATCACCCATTGTCTTCCCTCCCCTCTTTTCCACATACCTCTCTTCCTCTCTATTTAAAATGTCTTTCCACGATTCCCTCCTTACCTTTTCTCTCTCTCTCTTCCCTCTTCCTTGTACTCCCAATTCTCAAGGCTCCCTCCCCCTTTTCTCTCTCTTTCTCTCCCTACCTCTTTCTTCGACTCTCAATCCTCAAGACACCGTACCTCCTCCCAAATCCTTTCCGCTCCCCTCCCTCGGTCCCACCTATTGAACTTGAAAACACTCTGTTCAAGCACCTAGCTGGGTCAAGCATCCGAGAACGTGATATACGTTAGTTGAGGCTGGGATACATGAAGCCACTGGCAGGAATTTGAGCAGAGCGAGAGGGAGAGAGAGAGAGGGGGGGGGGGAGGAAAGAAACAGAAAATTGAAGAAGGTAGGATGGAGAGAATGAAATGCTGTCTCTTCTCTGTCTTAATAAGGAGTGATTTTCCCCTTTCCACCCTTTAATTTTTAGAGCTAGGAAAATATATTGTTGGAATGTATGTTTCATTGAAAAAAATGTAAGTAAACAAGTAGTAACTCCTGAAGGTTTCCATGGCGGAGAAGAATAATGTAGTAGGTTTCACGGTACACCATGTGTCTTTCTTGGGCAATTGTTCGTCCTGAAAAGGACCACGCAAACTTGATGTTTCGACAAGTGTGTTATTGTCGCCTTATATACTCTGTCAAGATTCTGTATGCACGGTGCCTTGCAGGATACATGCCTCTGATTGGCTGGATAAAGGAGTAATAAATATTACCCTGTATGAGACTGTCTTATAGTTGTAGATCCTGTGATTGTGTTTATTTGCAAGAAATATTATTTTTTGAAATGAGATGATCCCTAACAAACTATGTTCTTGTGTTTTGTATCTTTCCAGAAATACCCCAATGCAGAGGTAAATAACATCGTTGACAGCAGCCAGCCCACGAGGATAGACCAGTGGTGTCCTGTGAATGGCGACGAATGTACTAGCTCTGCTAAGGTCACTTACTTCAGGTGTCTTGGTAAGGATGGAGGGATGGAAAGAAGATGAGAAGATGGAATGTGAAAGATAGAGAGAAAAAGAAAGGGAAAGGTGGGAAAAAAAGAGTGTTAAGGGGATGATATGGTAAAGGAGGGGAAAGTCTGGTGAAGAATTTAAGAGAACTTGAAGAAAGACAAAAGGAAGAGTAGAATTAAAGCATAATAGAAGAAGAGGATGGAGGGGGGAATAAGAAGACACATATAATAGGGGATGAGGAAGAGAGGAAGAAGAGGAAAGAGTGGGAGAAGTAGAAGATGAATGAAAACTGAGGAGAGAGGAGGAAGAGGAGATTCAATGAAGAGAGAGGGAGAGGAGAGAGAAATTAAGTACATTTTAGCTAAAAAATTTCTTAGGTCATTTAGGACAGACTTCACAAGCACATTGAAAGAAAGGAGAGTTTGAGGTTGGAAGAAAAAATATAAAATGAACTAATAAATAGAGTAAAATGTGTGAGATGTTGCATCTGTACAGTTGATGTGAATAATGTGATTATTAAGTTTTTCATGTATCAAAGTTTATCTTAATTCATACCATTTAAATCTTTTCTTCCATTAGTTGGTCCATTTGAGAGTGATGCCCTCATGGTGTACAATGTCTGCAAGTCTTCATGTATCAAAGTTTATCTTAATTCATACCATTTAAATCTTTTCTTCCATTAGTTGGTCCATTTGAGAGTGATGCCCTCATGGTGTACAATGTCTGCAAGTCTTCATGTATCAAAGTTTATCTTAATTCATACCATTTAAATCTTTTCTTCCATTAGTTGGTCCATTTGAGAGTGATGCCCTCATGGTGTACAATGTCTGCAAGTCTTCATGTATCAAAGTTTATCTTAATTCATACCATTTTAATCTTTTCTTCCATTAGTTGGTCCATTTGAGAGTGATGCCCTCATGGTGTACAATGTCTGCAAGTCTTCATGTATCAAAGTTTATCTTAATTCATACCATTTTAATCTTTTCTTCCATTAGTTGGTCCATTTGAGAGTGATGCCCTCATGGTGTACAATGTCTGCAAGTCTTCATGTATCAAAGTTTATCTTAATTCATACCATTTTAATCTTTTCTTCCATTAGTTGGTCCATTTGAGAGTGATGCCCTCATGGTGTACAATGTCTGCAAGTCTTCATGTATCAAAGTTTATCTTAATTTATACCATTTTAATCTTTTCTTCCATTAGTTGGTCCATTTGAGAGTGATGCCCTCATGGTGTACAATGTCTGCAAGTCTTCATGTATCAAAGTTTATCTTAATTTATACCATTTTAATCTTTTATTTCCATTAGTTGGTCCATTTGAGAGTGATGCCCTCATGGTGTACAATGTCTGCAAGTTTTATCACAAGCACGATGAGACTACATGCAGAGAACCAGAATACTGGAAAGGGGTTAGTGTCTATCTTCAGTCAGCATTGCCAATTTAGTAACACTAGAGATTAAGACAATAGTCCATAAATTTCAAATAGTTGTGATACTAAATGGAGTTTTACATGTTTTCAGGGAACGGAATTATTGGAAAGGGGTTAGTGTCCTCAATTGTTGTTATCGTTGTCAATTTATTTAGAGATTATAATAATTGTTTATAAAATCAAATAATCATGTTATTAAATGAAATGTAAAATATTAAAATCAGGGAAGCAGAATCTGAAAAAGGGGGTAGTGTCTTAAACTTGTATTGTTGCCAATTTGATAATTTTAAAGTTTATAATTATTTATAAAACTCAAATAATCATGATGCTAAATGGAATTAGATATGTTTATAAACTCAAATAGACTCAATACCAACTGGAATGCAGTGTGTGTTCAAGGAACCTGAATGTGGGATAGGGCTTGTCTAGTATATTCATCTTCATTGTTGCCAATTTGATAATTTTAGAGATTGTTTTTTTTTGGTCATCAAACTCAAATAGTTGTGATACAATTGAATGTAATGTATGCATTCTGATGTCTTTTTCATTATATTCTGAATCATTCATGTTTCTTTCATAAATTAAAATTCTGCAAGCTAACCAATAAACATACCTAATTATTGTTTCATATTTCATATACTACCTTGTGCTTGAATACTAAAACAGGTGGCTGACGAAGATTGCCGGGCTAAGAAGATGGGGATCAACTCGACCGGGATGCTCATCCCCTGCAAAACCGACAAATTCAAGGGCGTGGAGTACACCTGCTGCCCCCCTCCCACCTACCGGCCGATGACCGCCGACGAGACCGAGGTCGAGGAGGAAGAGGATGAGGCCGAGGCTGCTGTCGAGGAGACGATGGGCCAGGTTCAAGAGGAGCTGCCGGTCCAGGCCCCGGCCCCGGAGAGGGACAATGTCGGTGAGTAGTGATGATGATAAGTTGCATCGGAAGTCTACGTGGATTCCTTGATAACTCCAGCGACCATTGGTCTGATGGACAATCTGCACATTTAGCCAGATCTGCGACCTAACCTCACACCAAAATGCATCCCATATCCTGATTCCCAACTTTTTTCTAAACAAATAATCTGATCAGAGCCTTAACCCTATGCCTTTGGAGAAATTATGAAACACTTATAATCAAATTGTCGCAGGAAAGAACATTAAATCACCATCTAATATTGAATTGAATCGAATATATATCCAAATATCACTGTCAGGTACAATTACATGGAATAGTGCATCACATAAACGAGACATTTGGTAATTGGAGCTAAAAACACAATAGCAAGATGCTAATCAAGGTTAGCCCCAAAAAATATATGAAATTTCAATCATTTAACCTATTAAAAAGTAATTTAAAAAAAGACATGCTGAATATCAGATGTTTCCATGGAAGTCAGAACACACATTTATGAAACTATTTTTATACCATTTGCATCCCAATTATTCTTTTTCTTCACTTTTCAAGAGTTATTTTTCATAATTTAGTGTTTTTAATTTCTTCTTAATTTAGGTTTCTTTATTTTGCCCCAGTTTGTAAAAAATTTGAAGCAAATCACAACAAAAGTTATCCATAAACCAAGAACAGAATCACATTCACAAATTGAAAAAAAAATCAAACATGGAAAAAAATCACTTTGTACATTAAACTTCTACAGAAACAATATTAATTAAACTCAGGCTAGTTTTCCGAGATCCTAACCATTCCATTTTGTTTATTTATATTCAGTTGATGAGCCACAAGTCAAAAGCAATATCCTCGACGACCCTTACTTCTCTGAGCAGGGTCTGACTGGTAGAGTAGAGAAGAAGGAATACGCCAACGCCAAGAGTCGTCTCTCGGCAAACCAGAAAGCAAAGATGGCTCGCGTCATGCAGCAGTGGCAGGAAGCCCAGGAGCACTACGAGACACTCAAGGCCAAGGACCCAGAGGTAAGGTGTTTTGTTTTGATTTAAGAACCATCATCAAGAAAGTAAAGACCCTTAGGTAAAATGGTACAAGCTGTTTGTTATTACAATTAAGAAGTAATCAAAAATCAACAACAAGAAAGTAAGGACCAAGCGGAAAAGTGTTAACATGTTTTAATGCCAAGCGCTCACTATACGATTTGTTGCAATCCAGATTTCAAAGAAATTGTAATAACATGTGATATGAGCATTCCAACCAAAAAAATCTTAGCAATCAGAGTTCAGAATAGTGGTAGGACTACTGAAATTGAAATTCAGTCTGGTTCGAGCCTCTATGTAAGAATAAAAGCAAATTAAATTCGAAATCGTAATGACGTCATCATCAGCTGCGACTTGAAGCCAATATGGCCTTTACTCCGACCACAGAGTTTGCCGCAAATGAATATCAACCTCACAAGCAAATAGATGTTTTGCTTCATTTGGCATTTGTTTAAAGTTCTATCCTTTAAATATTTCCAGGCTGCTGAGAAGATGAGAAAAGAGATGACTGAGCGGTTTGAGCAGACGATCGGCACCATGGAAACAGAAAACGCAGAAGAGACAGAGGAGCTACGAGAAGCCCATCAGGTCCACATAGAAGTCAGTCTACGAGACAAGATCAATGCATCGTACGAAGGTTACAGATTCACAGTCGATGTACCAAAACCAAAGGTATGTTTTCTGAGATCTGGGCCCCCCTCTTACAAAGAGTTACGATTGATCCGATTAACCTCAACTATATGGAAATCCATCCACATCATATTTTTTACTGCAGGAAATTTGCTCAATGTATTTTCTAGTACAAAGAGAAACACACTGAATTGTCGAGACATCAACGGCTGTACGAGTATACATCATATGTACATGTAGAAAACATCTTAAACAAACATGATTTTGTATATTGACTCTGCTGGCTTTCCATAGTTGCGATTGATTGGATCGACTGCAACTCTTTGTAAGGTGGGGCTCTGGCGAGCGTGTAATAAAGCTGTTTGTAAAGGACTTTACGCATGACTGGTGACTGTTTCTTGTGCAAAATGATATACACCTATGTTGCTGACTTCAGGCCCAAGGACATGATCCAGTCTTTCGTAAAGTTGTGCATAACTTTATGAAAAGCCGATTATGAAACACCCATTAGATACATTTCCTCTTTTGGCACTTTCAGATTCTTACAAAAAACCCCGCTTCTCAGATAATCTTTCCAGTAACTAACTCTCCCACCTCTTTATTATATTTTTATTTCATTTATTTACTGCGCCTTGGGCATCTGCTCGTGATACATGTAGATACGAATGCATTAGAAATGTTCATAGGTAACCAGCCACCCCCAAAACCGTCAATAAATGGATGGATTTTGAGATACATAACTTGTCCGAATTGATCAAGAATAACCCTCACAGGTGCTTCATAGCATGCAGAAATAATTCAGTAAGATCTTCCAAAAAATAAGAATACAAGATTTTAACTCTTATATCTTGTCTTTTATTCCACTTTACAACTTCAGGGCAATTCCATAAAATAATCAACCTTTTTGTACGTCCGACCGCCATTTTTCTCAAGTTTGACTTCACTTCATAAACCGACCAAGTCATGATCATTTGAGAACATTACAGACTGTCAAAAGAACAAGTAATGAGAGACAGAAAATGTCATGAAGGTCCCACATATAGGGTGTCGGACGTACATATTTTATGGAATTGCCCTTCAGATTTTGACAGTATGAGGAAGAATTACTCTTACAGATAAGCTAATTACGCTGTTAATTATTTTTCTTTCAGTCTAAGAAGATCCTCCACTCCCTGAGGCGATATCTTCATGCTATCCAGAAAGCCAGACAGCACTACATCACCCATTACAAGCATCTCCGCAAGACGGACCCACTCAAGGCCGATCAGCACAAACGCTTTACCTTGAACAAGCTCAAGACGCTCGACATTGAGGTGGCACAGGGCGTAGAACTTCTCAAGAAGGTACCAGACCTCTATACTGAACTCAAACCTAAAGTCGGTAAGTGTGATTCTCTGTAGTTTGATTTTTAATGGAGGACATCATTTTAGGCCTGGCTGGAACTTCCCTTTTGCAGGAACTTCCTTTTTGTAATCATTCAGTTTAAAAAGGAGGATCAGGAAGACTGGTGAAATCCTGCTAACGGCGAAAGAAGAGATCTGACTTTTGGTACCTTGGCGTGTGAAAAATTTCATCAATATTATTGGAAGTGAATACAATTCCAGTAGAGTTGGTTATTTTCATGCAGTAAGGCCTAAAAGCCAGTTTATTAACTTGATTATTTGAGATTACACATTTCCAGATATATTGTCATGACTGTTGTTTCAAGTTTTTTCAGAAAGCAAAAAGCTTAAACATGAATATTTTGTTTTGATTAATACACAGAAAGCATTTGGATGACAAAAAACTAAACAAAACAATGATAGATATACCTTTTGTGGACATCTACAACCCTAACATCAGCAGTTCTTGATCCATATTATGGTTCATCGTATTTTGTTGTATAAATTCTTTTAATAAAACCATTAAAAAAAATGAAGATGTAACACTCATGTAGTCAAATACAGTGTATGAACCAGCCTTACATGGTACCCTTTGATTTTGACCTTATGACCTCAAACTTTGACCTTTATAGATGCTCTCCTGGACAGCACACAAGACAGCCCAGAGGACGCGGCTCTCATCCGGGCCACGGAGGAGGAGGAGCAGCAGATGGTCGAGCCGACGGAAGCACCACCTGCAGAGCGCACCGACCTGGAACCGGTGGCAGAAATTATGGAACCCGATTCCGAGGAAGGCACCACGCAAGAAGAACAGGAAGAGGAGGAAGAGGAAGAATTGGAAGTGGTAAGTGGATTTAGAATTAGTATTTGAAGAAGAAGAAAGAGAGAGGGATTATGAGAAGGTAGGAGAAGAGAGGAAAGAGAATGAGGGGAAAGAAGTAGCAAAGAAATAGGATATATGCTCGTACCAAGCTGTCTGAGCTGGAAACGGTGGAGAGATAGGCATCACACAAGAAGAAGTGTAGGAGGAGTTGGAAATGGTAAGTGGAGGTAGAGTAAGAAAGTAGATGGAAACTTTGGTTGTTGGAGGTAACAATGGGGTTGATGCAGTTTGTGAGCAGTTACGAAATCAGAGATGTGAGACGCGCTATTACAATCATTATTATACAAATTCATTGCTTTCATTAAATAATTTTTACATGTTCAAATCTCTTCTCTCCATCCCTAAGGAGGAATTTTTGGAGGAGGACACGGAAGCCCCGACCGTCTCCAAGAGCACCGAGACCAAACCAAGCACCCAGGCCAAGACCAGCCCAGCCCAGACCAAGCCTAGTCCAGCCCAGACCAAGCCTAGTCCAATGCAGACCAAGCCCAGGACCTCCACAGCTACACACACAGAGCCAGAACCACCCACGCCAAGCAGGGTTACGGGGTCGGAGGTTGAACAAGAGACGGAGATCCAGGTCCCGGCTGAAAAAGTTCAGATTGTTGCAGGTGAGGAGTGGTGTGGTTACATCAATGTTGATATGTGGGACTAGGTGACATGCTAACATCAGTATTAGGATTTTTGGTTTGTGTGAGGTTCTGAAAAAATGTTGGAATTAAGTTGAACCCTACTATAGCAGTGTGTTGGCTTAGTTGATAGAGCGTCCATCTCACTACTGGCAGGTCTGGAATTCAAGCCCTGGCCACTTCACACCAAAACAATGTTTCAAGATGCGAGTTGTTGCTACCTTGTTTGGTGTTAAACAGTTTAAAGGATGAGAGCAATGGCGATCTGTCACTGTACAGTGGCTGCCGGGTCTACACTCAGTTGGGTAAAATTAATTTTTGGAGTATTTCTATTTCAAATAATACCAGAAATATGGATTTTCTTATGTTATATACTGACATCAACATTGATTTGTGGCACTGTGTGACATAATGATTTTAGATATGATACATCATACTTATTCATACCATTAAAAGGCAATCTAAACAAAAATTACATCTAAATCATGACAAGTGAACATAAATAAACTCCAATTGTTGTTGGAAAAGTTCAGCCTGACACAGAATTGACTCTCGAGAAAGCATGAGACCTTGTGATTTTTCTTGTGTCTAAAGACAGGGTTCCCACAGTCATGGAAAATCTTGGAAAAATTTGTGGTCATGGAAAGTCAGGGAATTTTGAAAATTTGTGAAAAGTCATGGAATTGCATTTACTTCTTGGCTTTGGCAGCTATCTAGTTTGTCGTGTCTCGCAACTCTCATACTCTGCTATTATAATTGGTGTTCATGATTTCCATTTTCCCCAGTTTTGTGACATCCCAAATTCTACATAACTCCCGGAACGTCATGGGGAGTCGTGAAAAGCAGCAATTTAGTCATGGAAAAGTCATGGAATTCTGTTTTCAAATATCTCTGGAACCCTGAAAGTGTTCATAATCAAGTTTTTCAGAACACAATCTTTGTCGTTTGGTGGATATTGAAGTAATTATACAAGCCTAATTACACTAGGCTTTAAGTAAATACCTTTACTCATTTACTCTTCTACCGGATCCATCTTTTCTCTTGGCAGTCAAACCAATTGAGAGTTACCTCGAAGAAGAGCTTACTGCTCCTGTCGATACCGACGTTGTCAAACCACAAACACTCATCGTGGCCCAGAAACCTCAGGCCAAGGTGGAGAAGTCCGCAGCAGCAGCCCGGGTCGAGAAGCAAAGATTGGTCAGCAGGCAGGATGTCAATTCTATGGATAAGGTTAGTTACATTCATCACGATTGAATTCCAAGCTTAACTAAAGATCCAGGAAACGGTGATTTCATGAGGAAGTCTTTAAAATCAAGGTGAATTGTCTCTCTATCATCATAGATCTAGATCTGATACTTCTACATAAGCCCAACTTTGTGAAATCATGAAATCACACTGAAGATTGCCAACACAGATTAGCACATGTGGGACAGTGTATTAGCATTGTTTCTCATGAATTAGACACTATGGCCCGAATTCACAAAGGTGATTTTGAAAACCCACGGTTGAGTCCATGGTTTATGCAGATTTCCTATATAAATTACGCTTAATTTAGCGCGCATCGGGCACGTGTATAAAAAATGTCCAATGCTGATGCACGCTTTTGTCACAGTGCTCCATATGGACGCCTGTTGCCGTGGTTATCCATGCTATTTTATTCACGAGTCCATTGTTTTTATTCATGAGTCCACTCTTCAAACAGTGGACTCGTGAATAAAATAGCGTATCTAACCACGGCAACAGGCGTCAATTTCGCGCACTGTGACCAAAGCGAGCATCGGCATTGGACACTTTTTATACACGCGCCTGATACACGCTAAATTGAGCGTAATTTACACAGGAAATCTGCATAAACCATGGACTCAACCGTGGGTTTTCAAAACCACGTTTGTGAATTCGGGCCTGTAGTGTTTATTCTCTCAGTCTTACAAGGATAATGTAGTTCTGATAAAGCATTATTTCTATTCACTGGGTGATTTCATGTCCGGTGTTGGCCTTGGTGTTGATATTTGGATTGCTTCCCCTTGCTCCAAAACTTATTCAGATTTTGTCAAACTAATCCAGATCACATTATTGACTTCTCAACAACTACATGTAGTGAGTGACTTTTTGGGACCATCTTTATTTTATGTTTGGTGTTATAATCAGGTTAAAATTGACCTAACACCAACACCAAAAGGTCAACACCGAACTTGAAATCACCCACTGTCTTTCAAAATGTAGCTGAATGTCAATAACTTTTTTCAGATTTTCTTACTCTTACTTACTGGTAGTCTTTCACATGTCCGCGGATTAGAAAATAGTTTGTAAAAGTGATTAAAGCCTGGTTTAAAGTAGTATAGGCTATACAGTTAATTATATGGTTTCCATGATTTTATTCCCCATTGTTAACTTTACTTATCTTCTTTGTTACCATGTTCAAACTAAATTTGCTACATCTTATCAACTTATTCATCTTACTGGGCGTTGTGGCGTGCGCCTGTAATCCAGCTACGTGGGGAAGTTACAAATTGATGCAGAAGTTTGAGGTTCGAACCCTAGTCACGTCTTTCGGATGGTGACGTTAAAGGTCGGTCCCAGACGTAAATAATCATATCTGATTGATACACGTCTGACAAAACTCAAATACACACACACACACACACTTACTCATCTTAATCATCTGTTTCATTTTCTTTTCCCTCATTTCCTGGTTCCAGTCGGTGACTAAAAAGCGTATGCAGCTGAGGTACGAGCCCATGATGGCGTTTGGTCTCGCGTGCGGAGTGCTCGCCGTGGCAACCGTCCTCGTCATCGCGGTCCTCATTGTCCGGAGGAAGACGCGACGAACGCCCGTCAACAGCGGCTTCACCGAGATCGACCCCAACCTGACCGTAGAGCAGAGACATATTGTGGCCATGCAGCAAAACGGCTATGAAAACCCGACATATAAGTACTTCGACATGCAGTAGCTCACCACGGAGTCAACAAAATAATATGATGGCCCTCTATTGCTGAACTGTGTATTCTTGCACCTATGTTTATTTCAAACGGAAAGAACCATTACCGAGCACAGATATAACGCGGAAGAAGAAGCTATTATCACTCTTCACATCAGCTTGCTATCAAAGAAAAAAAACTCGTGAATGAAGTACTCTGCCCTCATATTTATTATAGTTAATATCAACAGTGTATTAGTACATTAAAATGACAGAAAAAACAAACATGTATTTGCATTCAACTCATAATGATATGACAAGCACAGTATATTCCTGTATTCTGAGAAGTTCACAAAGTATATCATTCTACTATTTCCACCTAACAAATTGGTAGTATATTTGTACATCTGTGTCTGTATCTACATCGCGACCTGTCTTGGTAAATATATCTCTTTAACTTCTGTATCTTTCTCTCTCTTTAAAGAAAGAATCATTTAAGTATTGCAATATTAAATGTACATTAAGATTTACTTATTTATCATGTGAAATCATGTTAAATTGATGTTAACAGAGGTGTTTTTAGCACTCATTCCATTGCTAGCAATCACGTCACTCATAAAAAGTTGAAGGTTTTTGTTTACATATAAAATATTTTGACTTATTGATATTTACCGTGCTTTTCCAAAGCATTTGTTACAGCATACTTGACTTAATTGATGGTTAGAATATGGGTTTGTTGAAATATGAATAATGAACATTATCAAATATATAACATTGTGACATTTGAAATTTATAACAAACTCATTGGTAATTGTAGTTGTTTCTATTAAATCTTGCGACTCAATCCTCTTATTAGGATGATAAGTAAGTGTTTTAGTGTAGCGTTTGACATTCATTGTGAGTTAGGCTTGCAATGGTAATACAATTAATAAACTAACGTATATTCGACATGAGTATTTAGTGTTTCTGATGCCAGGTTACAACAATTAAAACAGACTGAAAACTTGATGTCATGATGCTTCTGTTGTAGGCCAATTTGAAAAAAATATGTTGACAGATTCAATAGATTTTAGAATTCAAAAAATTGCATCTAGGTATTGAAAGCCTTAAATACTCTTCATGACATTTAGCATCTCTTTCATAAAAACTCAATCACTGTGACGTAAAGAAATAACATATGACCTACTTCTTAACTTATACATGTACTTGTAAATTCAAGATCGATTTTTGTTTGTGTGATATAATCATGTCTATAATATTAATTTAACAAGAAAAAAAAAAGAAGAGAATTATTGTAAATCTTTTTCACCAAGTAGTGGATTAGTGACATTGTTTATTGTTGTACAAAATTTAGCCAACTTTTGGATGTCTTGTGAAAAAGCATACATTTTTCTGTGAGCTAAATTGCTGTAGATTTCTTGCTCAGCGTAGATCTGTAAGAACCAAGGTACATTACAATAGACCCGTATGTTTGTATATTTATAGTACATGGACGTGCCCTTCGTAACTTTCCGGTTGTCATGGCAATGGAGTAACAAAGCGATCATGAATATTTATGCATATGAAGCATATGCATTTGTAGGCATGGTAACATGAACTGCTACAGTCTTTGTTGTTAGAAGTTGGCAATAGCAGAGGTTATGAATTAAATCTGGAGTGAGAGGTTCAAGAAAAGGATGATCAATACATCTTAATGCCAGTCCACAAACCATAAAGACTGCCAAGCATCTTGTCAAAAGGAAGAAGATCTAGCCTCAGGTTCACAAGATCCCTGTCGAAAAAGCTTTTGCTCCCCGATGCATAAGGTATTCAAGGCATAAGATCCTTATACCTTGAGGTTCACAAGACATATGTTTCATATGGTTTGTGCTCCTTTATGCATAAGGTATTCAAGGCATAAGATCCTTATATCTTGAGGTTCACGAGACACAAATTTCATATGGTTTGTGCTCCTTTATGCATAAGGTATTCCAGGCATAAGATCCTTACATCTTACCATTACAAGGCATAAGTTTTTTATAGATCCTTATGTCTTTACTTTCACAAGGCATAAGTTTCATAAGGCTTGTGCTCCTATATGCAAGGCATATTAGTCATAAGTTTAAGGCTTACAAGGCAAATTCTTTCATGAGCTTTGAGCTTTGTCGATGCGTGCATCAACAAGCCATACAGTTCAGACTCCGTATAAGCCTTGGATTCATAAGAGTTTTAAGTCTTTGTGACAAGTGGTCCATAAGTTATTTGTCCGTGAGTGCATAAGGGTCACAAGTTTTCAAGTCCAATACTGTTGTGATACTTTGGCCCTCAAGGCATAATAGACCACTAGATCATAAAGGCTAGACCAAGGCTGTGATTTATTTTAGTCTAGTTACAAGGTTGCTGGACCAAAGAGATTCAAATGCAAAAGCAAGATCTTGTGAACCTCCTACATCTTAGATCCGCAAAAGGTGGACTGCCTCAGGACGGCGTCAAGGAATAAAAGATTGCTTACAAATGCCCATGAAAGGCATTAAAAACTGTTGTAAATATTGGATATGAATTATAAGACAGGCATGTGCTGTAAAAGTGTAGCATCTAGCTCCGCTAGCCCTTCGCTAGTATTTAACCCTCATTGCGTGAGTGTCTTGTGAACGTCTAAATGGCAATGAATATTATCAATGTCTCATTAGTATTCATATTATTCAAATGAGTGCTGTACAAAGGTCATTACTATGTGTGCTTTATGAATATTCATATATTGATATTCCATATTAAGGGAGGGAACGGGGAGGAAAACCATGATTTTTTTTTAGTTGTGGTTCGGGGGTAGGGGTCAGTATTGTGTTCATTTGTTGATTTTTTGGTATAGTTTCTGATGATAATGTAGTTTTTATTGAGATAGAATTACAAAAGAGGCTCATGTATTTTGTGTGTCTTTTTATGCTCAGTACACAGTATGTCAAGATTGGAAGAAGAGTCATAAACTTTTTAAAAAAGTGTTTGATTTTTACAGTTTTTTATGGGAAATGGGTCATTCCATCAAAATAAAAAAGGGGATGGGGGATTGATTTGAAAGGATTAATAATTAGGATAAATTGATTATTATTATTCCATACTACTTGTTCTGTGTGAAACAGTACTTCATGTGACCATTACTTATTATTACATAAGGAAAACTTATTTATTGTATATTTCATCCAGTTTTAAATTGTGTGTTGGTGTAAATTGAGGTATGATAATATGCTAAATCTTGTCCGAAGATATGTACCTAGACTTCATGTATTTTAATCAATATTCACAAGTTTTCCATACACACATTTGCGAACCATCATAAATATCCCTTTTTTTGTGTAATCGCTGTGTCAATGTGGATAGCAAAAATGTGCTTTCAAGCATTTTAAATTTAAGATTCAAATATGGAGCAAGAGTAGGCTATTTCTGTCATGTGATCACATGGATTGTTATCCGTATGATTTAAATGAATGCATGCATCTTTGTGAAGTGCCTTGGTTTGAGTGACGCCATTCACAAACAAAAATAATTGTATTTCATTGGTCAGTATTTTGTGAATATCGGCCCCCGAACACAAAGGTTCGCGATTAATTGCCAAATTGAATGAGCAATTTTGATCGGTTCTTCGTCTATTTACTGAGCAAAATGCGCCTGCAACAGTGAACTTGATAGGCAATTTCATTTAGCGATTAATCACTAACCTTTGTGTAAAGGAGCCGTAGTGTTTGAGTTTACACCAGACAATACTGAAAATTGGAATATAAATTTTTGAAGCATTCGAAGGACGCCAATATACATGTAGCACTACACAAAGATCTATGCATTTATTGGGGTTAATTACAAAACTGGCCTATTCAACATATTTTGACTTTTTATTTTCTTGTCGTAAAGCAAAAATTTCATTGCTCCATGTAAAAAAATGCAGTTGACATGTGATACCAGATGGATTAACAATTTGTTGGTAAGATTTGTTTCTATTGCAGCAATGTACGATAAATTGTTTTCTGTTTTTTTGAGAAGCAAGATCAGGTATTTTTTAAGTGCTAATATATCTTCTTTAACCAGCATTACTTTTTTTTTCTATGTGACCGTCTTAGCACACGAGCTGAATATCTGAGTGTTTTCTTTGCCCATTATATGTTTTTATTTGTTGTAAATAAGAAGCTTAAAAGTAATATTCCTCGAAGAGTAATATGTTTATGTATTTCTTGTATTCTGTTTTTGCCAAAAATGTTGTACGCTGATTACCTTATTTACCTGTCTTGTATGCTTAGGCTGGGTTGCACAAAGGGGGTTTGTTTATTGAAGAGATCTGGGTAGCTTTTCACAAAGGGATCATGAGGACAAATACACAGACAACCCACTTGATAAGGGTTCGGTTTCACCAGTGTTAGAAAAAATTGCTAAACCCATGCGCGCATGTACATAGACCAATCGACCTATTGAATTTTGGTCTTTGCACATTCGTTTAGAGAGAGAGATATGTATGTTGGTATGAGTGAAATTGACCCCTTGTGTGTAACAAAGAGATATGATTAATATTTTCAATCACGATGGATTTACTCATACACTTAATCTATTAGTGCGACTTGATTTTTAAATTCTGTTGTTCTCATTGACTTTTGAACAGGGTTAATCCAGGAAGCGGTTCATCAACATTTGTTGTCTTAACTAGTCAGATCTGACAACTTTCCTGGATTTTGATTGGCTCAGAAGCTGTTACCATGCTAACTGTCGGATAAAACAGGACTAGTTAGATAAAACCTCTGACAAGTCCTTTCACGACACAGTCCCCCTGGGGAGCATTTCATGAAAGAATTTGACAGATGTTTTATCCGACGGTTACCATAGTAACAGTGCTTCTCAGCCAATCAAAATCAAGGAAAGTTGTCAGATTTGACAATTAGTCAGATGACAAATGTTGATAAAATACTCTCAGGTTACAGTAGTCAATTGGTTGTGAAATTTGAACCTCCTTTGTGCAAACTAATATGAGTTGTTGTGATTTCATTTATGTACGAGGGAATAATGCTAGAAGATGGAACTTTGTTGAAATCATAAATGAATTTAATTTTCAAATTGGGCATTGTCAACATTGACATAAAAGTACTCTTATTTGTGTAATCATTTTGGACTTCAATTTCATCTGAATATTTTGTTATGTTATGCTTGATTAATTTTTTCAAATTGGGGGTTTTGTTTTGGGTGATGTGGATATTATCTTTTTGATTTGGATCGTGAATAATATTTCCTTTATGGACTGAAATATCTAATACTTTTGAAGAATTAGCACTTTAACAACATATCGAAGTTAGGTATATCACCCAAAATGTGTCATAAACAATACTTACAGGGGAAACATTATTTTAAAGACAAAGGTTACGGGATGTAGCGTGAGATATAAATGGAGAAATCAAGTTACTAACTGTAGGAATAATTAAATTTGAAATAGACTTTCAAAGATTGTAAAAGATTTATTGAGATATTTCAGAGATTTTAGAATTTTGGAATGTTCAAATATTTGGAATTCTATGCTACTGTCGTACCAATGGAATTGTCTCCAGACCGATAAAAAATATGACGTTATTTCTTCTGAAGTATCATTGGCCAGTTTGGAGTCGGTTTTGTTGTTAAGACTGTTGCATTGCAGTCTCTGGAAATCCGAAGGGTTGGGAGGGGGGGGGGGGCTGTAAGTCATACAGAAAAACAGTTGTTGAATAAAAAAAATTCAAACTTCATATGGCTTCTTAAAAGGGATAGCCGTGTACCACGTATGGAGAAAAGTATGTGAAAGCATGTATTGCGTATGTATTCAGTCCTGTACAAAACCTGCTAAAGAAATTGCTTCAGTATTTATCATAGATGTTGATTTATATGAGTTTATTCCGTGTAATAAGCCACGTCTAGAGCTGCGTATTATTAAATATTTTGTATTTTTTCTCCTTTAAGGCAGTCTTGCCTTGAAAAAAAAAGTGGAAAATTAAAAAAAGTTTTCATTTGTTTGTTTGTCTTCAGTAAAATCTGTCTTATTTTGTGTTTTTATTTTGTGTCAGACTTCTCCCGCGTGATCTTTTAACGGGAAGTTCACCCTGTTACATTTGATTAAAAACAGAAAAATAAGAGGAAACCTATCCATTCGTCTTGAGAGCGTCATGGTCCAGTGGTTACGACTCACATCTCTCAGTTAGAGACATGGGTTTGAATCCCAGCCATGACGTGCACTCAATTGAGGTGAATGGGTAGCAGGCAGGATTAATTCCTTGAAATGCACTGGGCGCTGGAAGGCTGCTTGAGCTAAAGCTGGGGTAATAAATAACAATGCACCTCGGAATAGATTTTCTAGAAATATAATGCAATATAAATGCCAATTTTTATTACTATTGATTTATTTGAAATGAACTTTAATGGGCTTGGGCTGTTCTCATTCATATACTCATCCAATTCTGCATTCAAAACATCATCACACACATCACTTCACACTGAAAATATTAAAGATATTGGAATAACGGCAAGTTACGGAATGACACGACTTGGGCAATTTGTCATAAGTCTGTGCCACGTCTTCTAACACGAATCCTGCTATTTTGAAAGTTTAATTTCATTTGAAATTCCTGTGAATTTCAAAATGAAATTGAACTTTCAAAATCATCATAAATCTCTAAAATGTTGAGATTTATAACTAATTAAAGTTAAGATTCCTTCCTTCTTAACAATATCTCTCCTCATTACCACTTCCACAACAGTTTCTTCCCAGCCCAACCTTTCCATGAGCTCACATATGTTCTTTCTATCAGATGTCAGCACCACACATTTTTATGGTATCATGGATTTTTCTATTCTCAAATAAACTTCCATTTTCTTCAGATTCAATTTTTCACAAAGCCCACATTTATGTGGAGCATTGTGGCCCAGTGGATTAGCCTTCTGACTTTGAAACGGAGGGTCGTGGGTTCAAATCCCAGCCATGACGTCATTTCCTTCAGCAAGAAATTCATCCACATTGTGCTGCACTCAACCCAGGTGAGGTGAATGGGTACCCGGTAGGAAGAAGATTGAGCGCCTGGGCATCCCAGCTAAAGCCGGGGTAATAATAATAGCAGGGCCCGCTGGGAGAACAGTTTTCAGAACTGAAGTGGCCTATATTATTATTTATAAACACATCTTAATACTAGTAAGTACCCTTTCACCTTCTTTTTTTCATCTTCTACTTTTTCAGTATCATTCGCCATCATCTCTCTTACAACATTTGCACTAAAGACCATCAGTACAGACACATTGCCATGTCAATTTTGCAACAAATAAAAAAGCTTGTACTGTTCCAAAGCAAGGCAATATCAAAATGATAATGGCAACTTGCAAAAAGACTTTATTTCATTTATTAAAAGATTTGTCAACACAACAAATTCTCATGAAGAAGAAAAATATACATTTGAAAGAGCATGTTTCAAATCAATAAACGTTTAAATGTATACATTTTACAAAGGAATGAAGGGAAAATGGAGAAAATTATCTCTGAATCAAATCTATCCTGCGGGTGTTTCACAAAGATTTTAGAGTGAAGAGTTGCGTGTGGTAGGAATGGCATTACCGAATTGGTAAAATAATGTGAAAAGGATGCGCGCTACTGCATATTAATCAATAAGATTGCGCATAACATATCATGTGCGTGTCGCCATTTAAGCATGACTCTAAGTTGTACATGTACCTAACTATTTGTGAAATCCCTCCCCTTAAATCCAGTACAAATAGATCCAAGACCTGTATCATGAGTATACAATCGAATATATTGCTTCGGCAATGTCCTGGGGCTAGTATTACAAACATTTATGATTGATCCGATCAATCATAACTACGGGGAGCCAGCAACTCCAACATCTACAATGCATGTCCGTTCAAATTTTTCGTCTCAATATGATATACTGGTAACACTGCCAAGTCAAATCTTGTGGAACCACATAGATCTGTTTGACTTAGGTGAAATATGACCTAGAGGATGTAAGTTGAACATGTACCTTATCTGGGTCCTGTAACACAAAGTTTAGCGAATAATCGTATTCTTGATTTTCAGGAACGATTGTACATTTAGACCATGCAATCAATCATAAAAAATGTTTTACGATGATGGATAAGCTTTGTTGCGGGCTCCTGGTCAGATATAATGCTCTAAGTTAGCCGATTATTTGACTTATGGCAAGTGGACTTAGGGGGTGTTGCAAGAAAATATTGCAATCAATTGCAAATATTCTACTGCAACTTTACAATTGATAGATCAATTTTAGCTGTAGCAAATCAGATTACACTCCTTGTTTCAAGGAGCAGATTAGCAATCAAAGGCAAATCTGCAATTAATTTCAAAACTTATGATTTAGGGACAAACAGTAGACTTGCAATTGAGTGCAAGTTTCTTGCAACGCCCCATAATTAGACAAAGTCCACAGTATATCCATGCATGCGTCATAGTCTCGACTATGCAGTGCGCTTCTCTTTGCTTCCTTGGGGACATTGCGCAAATTATGGCATGTCTTGCTTTCCATAGTAGTGGTTGAGTGGATCAATCGCAACCCTTTGTAAGATGGGATCCTAGGTATCTTTAATATATTTATGACTGCAATTTGTTTATGTTAATATGCATTTTAAAAAAATACCAAGGCATAATATAAATAAAATTCGAGCAGAAGCTTATAAGACATCTCCCACTAGAAAATCGTTATCTAGTTTCGATTCTAATTGCAACACATTTAGTATAAAATAAAATTGAGATGGTGTTTCTCTTCACTTTGTGTTTCACTTTTTTGAAGCACTGAATAATAATTTTCAGGTGTAATTATTCTGGGCTTTACTTTCACACCAAATCACAGACTCGGGTAACAAATAACATGTTACTGCACACATTTTACAGTCAAATTAATGATAACCAATGCCTCCTCAATACATGTCATGTTTAAAGGGATGTGGAAGAAATCAGACTAGTAATCGTTTAAAGAAACTATATATTTCCATACTAACCCCTTATTTCTACAGGATATGCTAAAGAAAGTTGCTTTATCTGTAGTACACGCTACTAAGAAAATAAATGCTGTGTCACTATACTTTCAATATATTGATCAAATCATATAAAATCAATGAAAACCTCAACATTTTCAGGGACATCTGGAGCCGGTAACACAAAACTGTGTCATTTAATGATCGTACAATCGATTTGTGCACTTGATTACATATATTGAGCAAAGAAGCGTAAAAATCAAACCTAATATCAAGCACTAAGTTTTGTGGTAAGGGGACTCAGATAACAAGAAAAAAAAAGACTATATATATATATAAAAACAAAACAAAAATTATAGAAGACTGATTGTCAAACGACAGGACCAGAAAAGACACAAATGGCCATTGCAATTTTCATTTTGGCGACAAAAGATGAAGTGAACTTTTCAGTTATACTTATGAGAAATTAAATTCTTCTCCATCATTAGTGATTAGAATGATATCATCAACGATACTCGGGTCTCCCCTTCAATGTTTAGCCCCGTACTTTTCCCAGTCTAGTAGTTTACAAATGACCTCCTCCAGTGCAGCGGTGAACAGATCGGGTGAAATGATATCAAGTAGTAACTAACTCAAAATGGCAACAAATCAATCAGTGGAACATTTCATGAACAAAACAGTAATTTTTCACCGGACTTGTTTTTTTATAAGCTACTGAAATCCCTGCATCTGATTGGCTCGGAGCAAATTTGTCAGTCAGGTGCATCTATCTGTTTGGACCACAGAAATCCTGTTTTCAACTTCCGCGAAATTCAACTTGGATGACACAAGTATTACACTTGTATATTCTGCTCTGAAAAAAAAAATGCTTAGTCTTTGGAGGTTAATTAATTCAAGGCCTCTTCATATCTGCCTACCATGTCCATATCTCTCTTTTACTTGTGCAGTGACGGAGTCTACTGACCGGAGTTAAGAGATGGTGGAAGATATATGCCTCTTAATGTGTGTCCTTGTCTCTCTCTCTCTCTCTCTCTCACTTGTGTAGCGTTGGATAATCATTCTTGAGGATGGTGTAGTTGCGACACGTCGGGCAAGTGTTCTGCTGCTTCAACCACTCTTGGATACACTGTATTCAAAATAAAATAAACAGAATGTAAACTGTTCAATTTCAATTTCAATTTATTTGCTCATAAAAATCCATACAAAAACACTACATATACAGAGTATCAACAAAATAGAAAACAACAACAACAAATAGAAATAAACATTGGATTGAATATAAGAGGGACAGCAAGAAAGGAACAAGCCTTGTGATTGGCTGACCCTATAACATAATAATTGTTCAAAGACTTCAATAACAACGAGAGGAAAATAAAAATCACTAAACTACAACGTAATAGCAAGAAAATAGTCCTTCTTTCAGATAAGCCCATTTTAACTTTTTACTTTTTGAATACCAATTATCATTTGAGCTATTCAAAGAGGAATTTCTCTAGCGACTTGTTCTTGGTTTTGGGTTGGCTGGTCACATATAGATATTGCTATAAAAATAATAATATAGGAATTATATATATAGTGCATGTATTCAACTTGTTAGGTGCTGAAGGCGCTCCTATATTACCCCGGCTAAGCTAGTCTACAGATTCTGGTGCTCACAGCTTTTTGAGGAATTACTTCCTACCGGTACCCATTTACAGAGCTGCCAACCTGAACAAGAACATTTCAGTATTTTAAATGCTGAAAATCAGTATTTCGGTGAGGAAATCAGTATTTTCAAAGAAATACCATTGCACAACACATAAGACTGAAACTTCAGAAACCAGTATTTGCACGAAACCATCAGTATTCTTCTCATTTTTCAGTACTAAATACTGAAAATCAGTACTGGTTGGCAGCTCTGCATTTACCTCACCTAGGTTGAGTGCAGCACAATGTGGATAAATTTCTTGCTGAAGGCAAACACGCCATGGCTGGTAATCGAACCCACATCCCTCAGATTGACAGACGAGAGTCTTAACCAACAGACCACAATGCCCAAACATGACTTTTACTCACCCGTCCATGGAAGATGTGTCCACACTCTATCTCCAAGATATCGTCCCCACTCATCTCATCATGGCATATGACGCAGGGGTCCTCCTCCCCCTCCTCCCCGTCCACAAGCTCCTTGTGCCAGTTGAGACCCTTCTGGATGTGACCCACGGTGGTCCAGGCCGGCTGGGATGGGGTGGGAGCTGGATGGTAGGAGGAGCGCTTGGGTTGCTGCTGGTTGACTGGCTGGTTGACGGGCGGGGCTGTAGGGCGCCCTCCCATCATGCCCTGCTGGTTGGCGAACCCTTTGCTCTGCATTCTCTGTCGGGCAGAATCAAGAGGAACATGGTAACCGTTATCACCACTGTAGGATTCACTTTCTCTTTAAGTTTGTTATTGCTAAAACCCCCGTCACACTAGAGGCGGAATGAGCCGGAATGCCGCCGGAATGAAAATTCTTGGTACATTCCTGGATATTCGAAGCGCATTCTAAAAATTCTGACTGCATTCTGAGTGCATTCCAGACATTCGGGTCCATTCTTGTGACCGGCCCGAATGTTTTGCTCATGTTCAAAACTTTTGAAGTGCATTCGAAGTGGAGAAATATCGAACGACATTCGAAGTGCATTCTGATTGCTCTCTGACTGCATTCTAAATATTCTTGCTGCATTCTAACAGCATTCTTAATATTCTTCCTGTGTTCCGACTATATTCGAGCTTCATTCGACAGTCAATACACCCGGAATGTGCAAGAATCATTCGAGGCAGGATCAAAGGACGTTCTAAGTATTCGAACGACATTTTTGCAAAAGTAGTAAAAATTTCAAATTCCCTTCCGAATGTGGCACGAATTTTGAAAGTTCTTCATTCCGGCTGGTTCTGCTCGATTCCTGCTGATTCCGAATAAGTGTGACAGGGGTATAAAGACCCCCAGTTTTCTATTCTCTTATATACCAGTTTTGTGTTTTACGTTGTGCTCCAAACACCAAGATGCAAGATTACCAAGTACAGACCAGGGACCTGTTTCATAAAAGGACTTGCAACTGTTGTAACTTTGCCATTATGGCAACTACCATGGTAACAGAGCTCAGCAGCCAATCAGAATCAAGGTTGCCATGGTAGCTGCCATAATAGCAAAGTTACAACAGTTGTAACTCTTTGTGAAACGGGGTCCCTGTTCGGAGTTATGAACTCTTTATGAAGGTACTTGTTGCATTTCTACTTTGTACCCATTAGCATGTTGTTATGGATGTACTTGGTCAACTTTTAAGTACCAGTCACTGAGGAATTCATTGGTGGATCTAATGTAAAGCACTATTCAAAAGAATATGAATAATCAAGACACCAATGTTGGGGCTTGTCTCATTGAATATGAAATCACCATGTCATTCGAGTTCAAGTGACCTTCTCCTCATATATAGAATGAAACTACGAACTGGGAGTGTTTCATAAGGAGTTAAGTGTGATCAAGAGTTGCATTTCAATTTCAGTTGCATGCGGTATTTAACGTATCACCGCATTGGTCAGATCATGCAAACGGGACACACACTACTGCGTATTCGTCAACCAGACTGCGTGTTAAGTAATATGTTTGTATTGATTTTTAAGCATGACCCTTAAGAAATACTTGACTCTGAAAAAAAAAACCCTGGTATATTGGAACTTTATTGGACATGATATCCTGGACGTTATGCCTGTGCAATATAATTTTCCAACTTTAAAACATAGAGAAGATAGAAAAAAAAAAAATTTACAGCATATTTGAATACTTCTCACCTGGGAGGCATTGCCTGCGGTCTCTCGTTGGCGTTGGCGGACGAGCTCACCGACGCGACGGATGATGTCGTCGACCGACAGACCAGAGAGGGAGCCGTTGTTTGAGGTGCGGACATCCTTCAAAAACCCAGTCAACTGGACCCTGTAAACAACACATCAAATGTGAATGTCAGAACACGAAGGAAATTACTAGATTATTAACGTTTGACATCACCTGTGCCTGGAAGGTGAAAAACGATATGAACCACAGGATTCTCCTCCCGATATAACTGATGGGGGGGGGTGCAGAAAGATTACTACACCGGGGTTTCCCCTGACTCTTATACAAATGGTGCAAAGGGTTCTTTATGTGCAAACGCTGGGAGAGCAGTTCATAAGAGCTGATGTGGCTACTTTGTGCAAATAAGGACATTATTGTGGTTAATGTTGTTTAACCCTCAAATGGCCAGGGGGGGGGGGGGTTGAATCAACCCCCCCCTCAACATTTTCTGAGATCATTCCGCCGCGCGAAATTTTTTGACCGCGCCACTCGTAGAGTTTATACTTTTAAGTCTCGCGCATCTTTTGAGACCAAATTTATGACGCCTGGGTACGCGGTTCCGAAATTACGCAACATTTTGTAAGTGCATGTCAGACCAAAAATTGTTCCAAAACGTGATTTTGTGTACAAAGTCAATGCAAATTGAGTTTTTCTCATCTTATTCATAAAGATATGATTATTTTTACTTTAAACAGCTGAAAGCAATTGATTTTAGCATAATTATGCTTCAAAAAGGTTGTGCAATAAATCTGGTGAAAAAAACAAAGAAAAACAAAAGGTTGAAAAACAAAGAAATACATAAATTCATAAAACAATGAAATACATAAGAAATTGATTTTCAAACCGAAGTTTTTTTCAATTGCAATTGTTAAGAATGCTACAAAGAATATTTTTACCAAAAATTAGCATTCTAGGAGCTTCATTTAGTGAATTAGAGCAAAAAGTATGATTTATGCATAAATTAGCATAATTAATTCATATGAAATAAAATCTCATTATTTTGGAAAATTTTACCATACAGCCTTGTAGATTTCATCGCACACTACCAGCATGCAAATTTTTGCGGCGCTCGCGCGATCGGCGGCCGAGATCTCAGGGGGTGGGGGTTGAATCAACCCCCCCCCCCCGGCCACAGAACAGCCAAAAAAGCCCGGCCTAGTTAGGGTTAAAAACTTTAACTAAGAAGTTGTTTTACTGCAACTACTAAAAGTAGTAGCAGTAGTAGTAGTAGTAGTAGTAGTAGTAATAGTTGTTGTTGTTACAGTAGTCGAACTATTAGTATCTTTATCAATTATTAATCATTATCATAATCATTATCCTCATCAATCATTATCATCATTATCTTTATAATCATTATCATTCTCCTGAAGACGACAAGAACAAACTTGTCAAAACGTTGAGATTGGGTGGTCCTTTTCAGGACCAACACTTGCCAAAGAAAGATACATGGTGTACCGTGAAACCTACTACACAATTTAGCATAATCAGTAACTAGTGCAATCACTATGTATATTTGATAATCTACTAATAATTATATAACTATCTTCTTCAATGACTCAAAAAGAAGTATAAACCTCACATACCATCTGAATTTCCCAAAAGAAATGCACTGTCCATGTAATATCTATTCAGCACACACTTACTTGTTGTAACTTGAGTAGATACCATGCAGTCTTAGCATTATTCTTTCAAAGCTGTTCTTGGGGCGTGCGACCTGCTGCTCCATAAACTGTTGCCGAGCAGCAAGCATCTGTTGTTGCTGGTGTTGCATGGCTGCAAGTTGTTGGTTGCGGGCCGCTTGTTGCTGCGACATCTGGATCTGATGCTGGGCGTGTTGCATGTTCGGTGGAACGGCTGATTTTTGTGGAGATAAGATGGGATGTGAAGAGAAAAAGAGTAATTATATTAGCCTGATCAATCAATCTATGATAATCTCAAGAGTAAAGCGATGCCAATTTGATAGACCATGGCCCTGTCTTACAAACAAAGAGTTGCGATTGATCGGATCAATCGCAGCTATGGACGACCAGTAACGTCAACATGTATTATGCACGTTTGTTCAAAATATTTTCTAGCTAGGATGTATATTCATGCATTGTTTTCTTAAAAATTCACTGTGCTTCTCTTTGTTTACAAAGAACATTGTGCAAATTTCCTGTAGAAAAATTTATGACACTGATGGATTTCCATAGAGTTACAATTGATTGGATCAATGGTAACTCTTGTTAAGACCTGTAAGATAAAGCTTGAAAGTTGATAATTTGATCTGGGCCCCGTTGTACAAAGAGTTACGATTGATCCGATCAATCGCAACTCTATGGAAATCCATCAGTGTCATAATTTTTTCTACAGGAAATTTGCAAAATGTCCTTTGTAATCAAAGGAGAACACCCCAAATTGTCAAGAAATCAATGAATTTATGGATATGCATTCATATCTAGAATTTTTTTTGAACACACATGCATTTCGTATGTTGACTTTGCTGGCTTGCCATAGTTATGATTGATCGGATCAATCGTAACTCTTTGTACAACGGGGCCCAGATTTCTGTGTTTGATTGCACTGATTATTGTTTCAGATCAATCATAAACATCAGCCTCATGATCAATTGCTGAACTATATGTTACTGGGCCCTGAGGAGCGTTTCATGGTCCGTTTCGTCAGTGATTTTGACTGACAGATGTTGTAAGCTACTGAAAATCCTTCCATCTGATTGGCTGAGAGCAAATTAGCCAGCGAAAATCACTCACAAAACTCTTCATGAAATGATCCCCTGGGCTTTCTTACAAAAATCCTGATACAATGAAACCGGACTCATATTGCAATTGATCCTCAATTATATTCTGTGATCTGAAACAAAACGCATCAATTTGCAATATTTTGAGGGCGCAAAAAAGTTGGGATTTGGGGGGGGGGGGGGAAGGGTGGATGATTTCACAGGATTCCTACAATACTGTTATAAATGCTGCCCTTAAAGTAGACAGTTAATATGGTCTTTATAACTTAAGACAATATTATATAAGGCTTGATTGATTCATAAAGAGCATTTAACTTAGTTGCAGGATGCAAAAATAGGAAAGGAAAGACAAATTTGTTTACATGATGTAACCATAGAAAATCATCATGATTGGTGGATGTAAATCTATATTAGTTGAAATGGTTGACAGAATATCTTAATGAAACAATGTGAGGTAGAAACTTAGACAACAACTTACTGAAAGTTTTCCTGGATGCTCCAGAGTCAGGACCAGACTGACCATTTGGATGCTGGTGGTGGTTAAAACCATTGCCCGACATAGCACCGTGCTGGACGACTCCCTCTCCCTGTGAAACCATGGGTGGTGTTTGGGCTCGAGACATGGCTTGCAATTGGGCTTGCTGTAGCTGTTGGGCTTGTGCCTGGGCTTGAGCATGTGCTTGAGCCTGGGCTTGTGCCTGTGCTTGAGCCTGGGCTTGTGCTTGGGCTTGTGCTTGGGCCTCCACCATAGCCTCAGCTTGTTCAATAGCCCTGGCTTTGCGTTGAGCTTCACTGATGCTTTGGGGCTGGGAAGCAAATTGGTTTTCCATTCCACCTATTAATGATTAACAAAAAATTACATGTGAAAGAGACAGGGATAACATATTTGTCCTTTTAACACAGATACATCCAACAGCTTTCATTTTTTCTTCCAAACATGGACAAGCTGATGATGGATGATGATAGTGATGAAGATGATGATGACAGTGATGAAGATGATAGTGATGATGATGATAGTGATGAAGATGATAGTGATGATGATGATAGTGATGATGATGATAGTGATGAAGATGATGACAGTGGTGAAGATGATAGTGATGATGATGATAGTGATGATGGATGATGGTGGTGAAGATGATGATGATGATAGTGATGAAGATGATGATGATAGTGATGAAGATGATGATGACAGTGATGAAGATGATAGTGATGATGATGATAGTGATGATGATGATAGTGATGAAGATGATGACAGTGATGAAGATGATAGTGATGATGATGATAGTGATGAAGATGATGATGATGACAGTGATAAAGATGATAGTGATGATGATGATAATGACGATGGATGATGGTGGTGAAGATGATGATGATGATAGTGATGAAGATGATGATGATAGTGATAAAGATGATGATAGTGATGAAGATGACGATGACAGTGATGATGATGATGATGACAGTGATGAAGATGATGATGACAGTGATGAAGATGATGATGATAGTGATGAAGATGATGATAGTGATGAAGATGATGATGATGACAGTATTGAAGATGAATATGATGATGATGAAGATGATGAGGATAGTGATGAAGATGGTGATAGTTATGATGATGAGTATGATGATGTTCGTGATGACAGGGATGATTATGAAAATGATCATTATGATGATGAAGATAATAATAACGCACTTTGCCCACTTTGCCGATTACTGAAGGTAATGCATAATTACAACAATACTACCACTACTGATAAATAACATAACCCACCACTGTTCTGCAGCGCTTCCTCCATCATCGAAGATGGCATCATCCCCTCCTGGGGGTCTACTACCGGTGGTGTCCCTGCCTGCATCCTAGGGTCTGCCCCGCCCTGCCTCGGGCCTGACATCAACCATGACCCTGATCCACCCATGCCGGGTTGGGTCATGGTGGCAGGCGACGGCATGGATGGCGGACCGGTGGGGGAACTACCGGCTCCGAAGCCTCCACCCTTGAGAGAAATGGAAAAGTGGAAAAAGGTGTGAAGGGGATGATCAATAATAATGGGGAGAGTATCTTCTCCCCTAGGAAAAAAACAAGTGTGAATCCAACAAATGAGGACAAATATGAAACACTGGGTGATTTTTAGTCTGGAAAATTTTTCAGACCCGAGTCACCCGACAACTTGTCAGATGACAAATGTTGATTAAATGCTCCCAAGGCATGATGTCCTCAGTGTTCCATAAGACTTTGGCTAGAATGTACGCTCCACACACATGTGTGTCCTCACTTTAAATAATGCAAAGAAATAGTGAGTGGATGACGTCATCAGTCTCCTCATTTGCATACCAACCAGGATATGCATGTAACTGCTCTGTGAAATTAAGCAAAACTTTAAAATGTCATAACTTTCTTATTTTACAACCGATTTTGACGAAATTTTCAGCATTATGCTTGTCTGATTTTTCTCTATTGATTCAAATGAACATTTTTCTGAGGTGGACTTGTCCTTTAAAGTGATTGGTTAACATTGGTTTGACTTTTTAAAAATCTGAGCTAGAAGGTCACACTTGTCACGTTAGTGGAGCGGTTATGTGACAAAAAATGGCCAAGATGCTCGGATCTGGCAGAAAGTGTGAAATTTGGCATACAGAGGTATTTTTGGGCGCTGATTTAAAAAATTGCCGGCCCCAAGCGATTTGACCATCGGGTCGGCCGCCATTTTGAAATCCAAGATGGCCGCCATGAAATATCATTAAATGTCAATTTCTTGAGTTTTACATGGCATGTGACACTGAAATGTGGCATATAGGGGTATTTTGAGGCACTGATTTCAAATATTGCCGGCCCCCAGCAATTTGACCATTTGGTCGGCGGCAAAATGGCCGCCATCTTGAAATTCAAGATGGCCACCATGATATATTATTGCAATCATTTTCTCGAGTTTTATATGAACTGCGGTATTGAAATTTGGCATATAGGCTTAATTTGGGCTGCTGATTTCAAATATTGCTGGCCCCAAGTGATTTGACCATCGGGTCGGCCGCCATTTTGAAATCCAAGATGGCCGCCATTTTGAAATTATAAATGTCATTTTCTTGAGTTTTACATGACGTGTGACACTGACATTTGGTAAGTTAGGGTGTTTTTAGGCACTGATTTCAAATATTGCCAGCCACCAGCAATTTGACCACTTGGTCAGCGGCTAAATGGCCGCCATTTTGAAATCCAAGATGGCCGCCATGAAAAATCATTAAATGCCATTTTCTTGAGTTTTACATGATATGTGACACTGAAATTTGGCATATAGGCTTAATTCGGGGTGCTGATTTCAAATATTGCCGGCCTCAAGCGATTTGACCATCGGGTCAGCCGCCATTTGAAATCCAATATGGCCGCCATGAATAATCATTGAACTCATTTTCTTAAATTTTACATAATATGTGCCACTGAAATTTGTAGTATATCGGTATCTGGGTGAGTTCATTTAAAAAGTTGCTGGCTCCAAGCAATCTGACAATTGGTCGGCGGAAAAATGGCCATCATCTTGAATTCGAAGCTGGCTGCCATAGAAATATTGCAATTATTTCGTTGAGTTTTATATGATCTGCGGTATTGCACTTTGACGTATAGAAGTAGTGTGGGGAGCTTATTTCAAATATTGCTGGCCCTCAGCGATCTGATCCCCTGATTCAGGGTTATACGGGCCAAAGATATTCATTCGAGCCAACCCATTTAATTCTCAATTTTTAATTTTGATATTGCTGATTGACAAAAATGAATGAATATGATTGATAATCTGACACTGATTCTAGGGAGGGTAACTTTACTGAACTTCCTTTTTTCAAATTGGGAAGATATATCACCACTTTGGAACTATTTTTATACTGGCGGGAGAAGTATTGCCATTTTGCTGTCTCAAGTGATGAATTTGATCCTGTCAGGTGTAGTCTTCATAAATGCCGATTTATTTTTAAAATGAGCTGGTCGAGGTACCCTTTTCTGGTCAGATATGGAATGTCAGACATATATCCTATCCACTGGACAGGTAGTAAACATTCAGTTCTCGAATTTCATCCTTATTTTTTTTTAGAGCGCCTCTTTAACACATGAGTCTAGGGAAATGTTTTAGGCCCGTGATACCTCAGCTGCAAAATGGCAGCCATCTTGAAATCCTAAAAAAATGAAAATGTTTTTTATTGAACCCTCAGTATATCAACAAACAAATGATTTCACACCTGCTCAAGAAAAAAAAATTACCCATGATGAACCATTTATGCATTTTATATCACACAACATAATGGGGCAGCTGCTCGTACAGTATATGACTTCACAAATCAAAAACTTAAGATTCTGATATCTTAGATGGATTTACCAATATTTTTTTAATATCATATTTTCTTGTGGTTTTACAACAAACTTTTCTCCGGGGTAAACTTCCCTTTTTAAGGGATAGAGCAACGTCCGATGTGGCGCTGCTAAGTTGCTGCCGGGCTCACGATCTACAGGGTATGGGCAAAATAAATTTTCGGAGCATTTCTGTTACTGAATTCTATTTTGAACAATAAAATATGTATTATTATCATCCATCATTAATATTAATTAATCATCATCATCATCATACCACTATATAACCATCAGTACTTCAAGTCTGGAGCAGTTTTCTTCATGTCGATTTGTAATAAAATATCACAATTATTGGAGCAATATTCTGAAACCAGCAGGCCACAAACCTGCTTGTACGTCTAAAATGTAGTGCCTCAAATTATTTAAAACCAAGAAAATGATTTTAATGAAGTTTCATGACAGTCGATCCTCTCTAGATTTCAAGATGGTGGCCATTTTGCAGCATATCTATTGGACAGATTACTGGGGGCAATTTCAATATCCCTAGATGCCAAATTTTAAAATAATACATAACATCTTTTTTAATGGCAGCCATCTTGGATTTCAAGATGGATGACATTTTGCTTCTGACTCAGGGGATCAGATCGCCGAGGGCCAGCAATATTTGAAATAAGCACCCCGCACTCCATCGATATGTCAAACTGCAATACTGCAGATCATATAAAACTCAAAGAAATAATTTACAGCCTCTCAACAGAAAATGATTGTTCCGGATGGTTATTATTCAACCAAAGCCACTTCAAATGTGTAAACTGCAGAAGAAGCTAGCTGGTTTGTGTATTCATGGTGCTTCATACTTACGTAACATCTATATCAGCAATAAAGGGTGCCAAAGTATTATAATCCTTGCAACGGACAAAGATGTGGTTGTGTTGGATTTGTTTTCGGTGCCAATACAATGGGTTTTATTCACCATTATAATGTACATCATTCAAACTTGGTAACCATATTGGAATTCAAAATAGCATCTATTTAATATGTTTTTTTTTCATTGATCAAGGATGCAAAGATCAAGTTTTTCTCCAAATTCAAAGTGTTAAAGGCCGTACGTAAGACTTGAGCAAATTATCTTTCATGGCGGCCATCTTGTATTTCAAAATGGCAACCAAACAGGGGTCTGACAATAATCAGTGCCTAAATATATGCCTATATGATAACTTTCAGGGCCAGAGTTCATGTAAAACTCAAGACAATTATCATTGCTTTTAATTCATGGCGGTCATTTTGCCGAAACCCGGTGGTTACATTGCTGGTGGCCGGCAAAAATCAGTGCCACGTACTTCTGTATGCCAAAGTTTGGTGTCATATATAATGTAAAATCCAAGAAAATTATTTTGATATGGTTTATCATGGCAGCCATCTTGCCGCTGAACTGATGGTCAGATCACTTGTGGATGGCAATATTTGAAATCAGCACCCAAAAATAGGTACTCTATTTGCCAAAGTTCAGAGCACATGTAAAATTCAAGAAAATGATTTTAGTGATTTTCTTGGTGGCCATCTTAGATTTCAAGATGGCGGCTGACCTGGTGGTAAGACTATTTGAAATAAGTGCCCTAAACTACACCTACACTGTATATGCTAAATTTCAATACCATAGCTCATACAAAACTAGAGAAAATTATTGCAACGATATTTCATGGCGGCCATGTTAGATTTTAAGATGGCTGCCGTTTTGCCGCTGACCTGGAGGTCAAATAACTGGGAGCCGGCAATATTTGAAATCAGTGCCTAAAAATACCCATATTTGCCAAATTTCAGTGTCACACGTCATGTAAAACTCAAGAAAATTACATTAATGATTTTTCATGGCGGCCATCTTGGATTTCAAAATGGCAGCCGACCCGATGGTCAAATCACTTGAGGCCGGCAATATTTGAAATCAGCAGCCCGAATTAAGCCAATATGCCAAATTTTAGTGTCACAATTCATGTAAAACTCAAGAAAATGACATTTAATGATTTTTCATGGTGGCCATCTTGGATTTCAAAATGGCGGCCATTTAGCCGCCGACCAAATGGTCAAATTGCTGGGGGCCGGCAATATTTGAAATCAGTGCCTAAAAATACCCCAACATACCGAATTTCAATGTCACACATCATGTGAAACTCAAGAAAGTGACATTAATGATTTCTCAGGGCGGCCATCTTGGATTTCACAATGGCGGCCGACCCGATGGTCAAATCACTTGGGGCCAGCAATATTTGAAATCAGCACCCCAAATTAAGCCTATATGCCAAATTTCAATACCGCAGTTAATATAAACTCGAGAAAATGATTGCAATAATATATCATGGTGGCCATCTTGGATTTCAAGATGGCGGCCATTTTGCCGTCGACCGAATGGTCAAATTGCTGGGGGCCGGCAATATTTGAAATCAGTGCCTCAAAATACCCCTATATGCCAAATTTCAGTGTCACATGTCATGTAAAACTCAAGAAATTGACATTTAATGATTTATGATGGCGGCCATCTTGGATTTCAAAATGGCGGCCGACCCGATGGTCAAATCGCTTGGGGCCGGCAATTTTTGAAATCAGCGCCCAAAAATACCCCTGTATGCCAAATTTCACACTTTCTGCCAGATTTGAGCATCTTTTTCACATATCTACTAGACTACGTGTGTCTGTGATATGTTACAAAAATGAAGCCCAGAAAAAATTGCGTTCGAAAATTATTTAGTGCTTCAAAAATTGAAATATAAAGTGACCGAAAACACCATCTTAATTTCATCCCATACACTTAAATGTACTATTTAGGCGTCTATAAGACACCTATTTACAAAATCGGGGTTTGCCTTGTAGTTTTAGCTTTTCATTCTCAATAATGGTTGTTTTCAGGGTTTATTAGTTCTAATACATGCTCTTGTACACATGTTTCATCTTGGTTTGAGAATTTTTTAAATCGGCTGCTCGCAAAGTTAAACAATACCTTTAAATAAAGCAAGGGCTGGACTTACTTTGACGAGACCCTCTGGTTTGTAGGGAGCAGGGACTTCGACTGGCTTCATGGCGTCTAAGGCACCTCCGTTCTGAATGGATATCATCTGAGCTTGGTATTCATTCTGGGAACAAAACAAATTAGAACGTCAACAGTTGTGATGTGACCTTGACATCACAAAAGTAATAATGCTAAAAAATAAAAAATATTATTAACCGTATCAGACATCTGAGCAGGGCAACTTTGAAACATTGTTGCCTGCTGAAGACTGGGATCAAATGGCCGGTCAATAAAATTCCAATTGTTTATCGACGGGCCCAATTTATTGCCCGCTCAGGAAAGTCAATGAGAAAATGCGTGGAAATTAACGGGCAATAAGGCAGAGTTAACATCCGGATACTCTACACGTTTTTGTACGCGTCCTTGAACCGCGCAGCGCTATACGTCATAATGGTAATCTAGTTGAGACAACGCTGGATACTGCGTCCCTCTGCCAGGGATGCGTCATTTCAATTACGTCACAATGGTAAAGTTCAGAGGCCCAGTCTGCTCAAGATGAGAAACTAGATTCTCATTCTAAAAAATTAAAATATCTAAATTTTAACGATTTTTGCTCTAGATGTCTGATATGGTTAATAATAGCAATATTTACTGGCCAGGGGGGCGAAAGGACATACATCGCCCTCACTAAATTGATATCACCTTCGTCTACGACTCGGGCGATATAAATCTAGTTTGGGCGATATATGTCGTATCGCCTTGAGGCCAGTCAATAGTGCTTTAATAGTAGTCAGTTCTTGAACAGCGCATAACACATAATAAATAACGTCTCTATGCGCTTGCAAAGGACTTGGATATTATTACCCCGGCTGAAGCTCAGGCAGCTAGCTTCCAGCGCTCGGCATTTCAAGGAATAAATTCCTGCCAGGTTCCCATTCACCTCACCTGTGTTGAGGGCAGCACAATGTAAATGAATAAATTGCTGAAGGAAACTGCGCCATGGCTGGGATTTGAACCCACGACCCTCTCTTTCAAAGTCCGGAGACTAATCCACTGGGCCACAACGCTCCCTCCCTAATTTCCCTGTGATTTGGAATTCCATTCCTAAATACTAGTATGTAACTAAAAGCAAGTCAGATAATTCTTTCAAGCACTTTCTTAATCTCAAATATTTCTCTCTTGTAAATTGGAATTTTTTGATAATATCTTCTTTGTGCTGATGCATTTTTTCCTTTTCTCTGTTATTCTTTATTTATCTTGGTTTGCATTTTGTGAATTTCACTTGTACAAGGCAGCTTGGTTTATTTTCTTCTTACAAACGAGAATGATATAAAATTCAAAAATCGTAAAATTTAGAAGAAAAAAAAACCTTCGGACGACCCTATAGTTAGGGAAAATTAAAGATAATGTAGTCACAATTGCCATACCTAATACAACAATCTTAGCACAAAAATGGATATTATCACTGAAAATATGACAGTTTGATTGTCAGCGATCATAACATTAAAAAAAAAAAATCCTTGATTTTTTTCCTGACGGAGTCTCAAAATTGCAAGATAATTTTTATTATGTATTTAATAATGTACCAACACCAACTTGTAAACATGATTTTTCCAGCTCTTGCTGTTTTTTCATGTATGATTGTTAACATGTTTGATTATCAATAAAGACCATTTTTTAATTGAATTGAATTGAATTATTTCACGGGCACTACTCCCTTCTGGCTTTTGAGTATACACATTCATGTTGAAAGTTAGAGGCCTTATTTAGGTCATGCACTACAGCTGAGCCTACACCATAGTCAGTCATCCACTGGATTTACTTCAGTATGTACCAGAAATAGTCTGACCAACTACTTCCAATTTTCGGGTCAATCAAAATTCCCTGATTTTCCCCTAAGTTTGGGCATTTTTCTTTAATTCTTTTGACTTGTCCTGACTGGAAAAAGATAAAAATAATTTTCCCTGGTGGGCTGGGAAACCCAATAGGCTTATTACCTGAGCTTTAGAAACAGCCCGTTGGTTGGTTGCAAGACAGTCCTGCCACATACTCCGGATTGCTCTAACATGCTCCTCCATCATAGGGTTGCTGAAAACCAAACAATAACCCAACATTAATCTCGGTTCATGGGACTGCAATGAACACAGCGACCACTTTGCTGTATGGTAGCCGTTTCGTGACCCTTTTATCTCCCTCGTTATGATGTTTTGTAGCCGTTGGACAGTCTTTTTCAAATACAGCTAAAAAACAGTAAATTTTGTCCAATTCATTATTTATTATTATCCCCCTTAGGCTTTATTACATGAAACAGCGACACAATGGCAACAAAATGGCAATATTTCTTTTTTTCATTTTGCACAGCTTTTCTCACTATGATACCGAGTAAGAAAGTTATAATCGATAAATGGCAGGCTTACACAAAATCTTAAACAATTTGCAGAGGCAAGCAACATATTTTCTTTCGTAAAAAGTGGCAACAAACAATAAAATCATAAATTTATGCATAAATCATACTTTTTGCTCTAATTCACTAAATAAAGCTCCTAGAATGCTAATTTTTGGTAAAAATATTTTTTTGTAGCATTCTTAACAATCACAATGGAAAAAAACTTTGGTTTGGAAATCAATTTCTTATGTATTTTATTGTTTTATGAATTTCTTATGTATTTCTTTGTTTTTCAACTTTTTGTTTTTCTTTGTTTTTTTCACCAGATTTATTGCACAACCTTTTTGAAGCATAATTATGCTAAAATCAATTGATTTCAGCTGTTTAAAGTAAAAATAATCATATCTTTATGAATAAGATGAGAAAACTCAATTTGCATTGACTTTGTATGTACACAAAATCATGTTTTGGAACAATTTTTGGTCTGACATGCACTTACGAAATGTTGCGTAATTTAGGAACCGCGTATGCGGGCATCGTAAATTTGGTCTCAAAAGATGCGCGAGACTTAAAAGTATAAACTCTGCGAGTGGCCCGGTCAAAAAATTTCGCGAGGTGGAAGGATCGCAGAAAATGTTGAGGGGGGGGGGGGTTGATTCAACCCCCCCGGCCTGTTTAGGGTTAAGCATTTACATAAAAATTGCATATAAAATTGTGATGTCATGACTGAAAGCATGTTGGCTATTTTTTTTTTTATATATGGTGTTCACAACAAACAAATACACACAGAGATATCCTACTAATAAAATGTTAGATATAGTTTTATGGTATTAAAAAACAAACAAAAATCTTGCTTTGGGAGGATGACAGCTATAGTTTTTGATAAATGGTAGTAAAAAAAAAAAAGGAAATCTTACTTTTGATGGATGTTGGCTTTGGTTTTGATAAATGGTATTCACAAACGAAGAAAAATATATGAAATCTTACTTTTACAGTATGTTGGCTATAGTTATTAATTGGTATTCACAAACCAACAAAGATAAACAAGGCATTAGAAATATTGTGTCTCGCCCACTAGTGAAAATACTCCTTGCAAACGCAACAAAATGGTATGGAAACCTCATTATGAAATATGTGGTATGGAATGTAATACAAAATAAACATTTGAGAAGAGCCATTTCATGAAATAATAATAATAATAATAGGCATTTATATAGATAGCGCCATTGCTATTCGCTTTCCCCTGTACCTACTCCACCCTTTTGATATGAATGACATAATTGCACTGATATCTTGCATGTGTGAAGGTTTAATGTGTTTGCGGGTGCAGTAGAAGATGAAGTGCCATAATGAGCTTATTATTTAGAGAAAAAAATAAAGAGATAATAGTTTTCAAAGTTTGGTTGAAAAGTGAGACACAGTTGCAGAGTTATGTATCATAAGAGAGTCTTTCACCTCAACTTTAACGTTGACCTCAAAATTACCTTTGACCTTACCATGTGACCTTCAACTGCACCATAAAATGCAGGACCCATAAGAACATATACATGTACAAACCAAGTTTGGCTGAAAAATTATTTACTGTTGCAAAGTTATCTGTCATAATATTTGTGATGGACGGATGACATTTGGATCCCTTAGTCTCCCCTTCACCTCTGGTGGGCGAGATACAAATGAAATTTTACTTTTGCAGGATGCTTGCTGGCTACAGTTTTTATTTGGTATTCACAAACAAACAAAGATAAAAAATGTAACCTTACATTTGCAGGATGTCGGAATCACTAACAAAGAAAAATAAAACTTACTTTACTTTCACAAATAAACAAACAAAGAAAAACAAGAGTGTCGCTAAGGCGAGCACATAATATTCCCGCCTGTACACGGAAAATAGTTATTGGTCAAGCAAGATAAAATGGAAGGTGGTGACTTCACCTTTGACCTCAAAATCAATAGAATTCCTGGGATCTATGCTAGTATTATACACACCAAAATATATGAGCCTAGGTTAAATTAAACTAAAGTTATCGCGTTAACAAGGACTTCAGAAGGGTAAGATGAAAACATGTCGCTGTGATCTTGACCTTTTGACCTCAAAATTAATGGGCTTCCTGGGATCTATGCTAGTATCATACACACAAAATTATATGAGCCTAGGTTAAGTTAAACTGAAGTTATGGTGTTTACAAGGACTGCAGAAGGGTAAGATGAAAACATGTCACTGAGACCTTGACCTTTTGACCTCAAAATCAATAGGCTTCCTGGGATCCATGCTAGTATCATACAAACAAATTATATGTGGTATTCACAAAGAAAAAAATAATAAATCTTACTTTTGCAGGCTGTTGGATTCCCTAACAACAAAGAACAAAAATCTTACTTTTGCAAGATGCTGGCTAAAGTGGTATTCACAAAGAAACAAAGATAAAAGAAAATAAATCTTACTTTAAACTTACAGAATGTTGGATTCACAAACGAAGGAAAACAATTTTAAAATCTTACTTTTGCAGGATGTTGGCTATAGTTTGAATATGGTACTCTGCTTCTTTACAAGCTTCTTCTAATGGTTTCAACTCCTTCGACATAAACAGGTGCAGGAATTGACTCTGGAAATTAAAACAAATGAAAACAAAAACTGTTATAAAACGGACATAATCCTCCTAAGCAAATGATTGGCTATGAGCCGGTCATGTTGCATGAATTATTAAAGTCTACTGTAACACTAGCCATGCATTTTTTTTTCCTGGAAGCAACCATGCATAATTTTGTCCAAACATGTGTGATTTAGGAAGCCAAATAACACTCATACATTCAACAACAAAAAAGTTCACACATTGGTATTCATGATATCATTTTCATTTATTTGATGTACGATAAAACAGCAATGTGGATAAAATGCCTTGCTCAATGACATAAACACCTTGCGGGAATCGAACCCCTGATCCTCGGATCTCCAATAATGCGCCTTAGACCACTTGGCCAAGGTACCTCCATTGTTTCTTTTTTTTCTCAAACAAGTGAACACCTAGTTACCAAGAAGGCATGTTTTCATTTATTTGAATGCAGGATAAAAGACCAATGCCGATTAAATACCTTGCTCACGTGCATTATACGTGCCTTGACCGGGGATCGAACCCCAGACTTCTCATGTATAGTCAGGCGCCTTAGACCACTCGGCCACGGCACCTCCACGATGACACTCATACTTGATTTAATGTGATCGCTAATATAAATAAATCAAGTAGTGTAAGTGGGTGTTTTTCCTAGCCTGCAGGTATTCGAGAGACATGATCAATAGCAGTGGGTGAGTATATCTAGATGTAACATTTATGTTTCCCTTGGTTTATCAAACAATGATCCATGCATCTGATGTTAAAAAACAAATTCATGACTCTTGTTAGCCTTATCTAGGCCGGGGGGGGGGCATCAAAGCACCCCTCAACGATTCGCGCCACATTTTTGCCGCACAAATTTTTTTGACCGTGCTGCTCGCTGATTTTATACTTTCAAGTCTTGCGCATCTTTTGAGACCAATTTTGTGACGCCCGGGTACGCGATTCCGAATTTATGCAACATTTTGTAAGTGCATGTCAGACCAAAAATTGCTCAAAAATGCGATTTCATGTACAACGTCAACGCAAATTGTGTTTTCAACCAAAAATCATAAATGTATGATTATCTTTAGTTTTGGTGGTATAAATGGATTTTTTAATGCTTTTTATTAAATCTTAAAGAGACCCAGACAAAGTTTATCGAAAAAACAATGAAAAACAAAGAAATGCACAAGAAATTGATCTGATACCGCAAAGAGTTTCTACACCAAAAATTAGAACATTTGGAGCTTCATTTAGGAAATTAGAGGAAAAAGAGTGATTTTGCATACTAATTACACATTAATTAGCATAATCAATAACAATTTGCATGTAATGAATAAATAAAAAATTTTGTAGATTATATCCTACACAACCTGCATGCCAATTTTAGGCACAATAGCGCGATCGACGGCCAAGATCTCAAGGGGGGCCTGGGAGCCCCCCCTCCCCCCGATCATATGATCTCCCAAAATACCTCGGCCTAGATGGACTTAAAGGAGAATGAAGCTCTTGGAGCAAGTTAGCTTTTGTGAAAGCAGAAAAATCAAAGAATAAGATCAACAAAAGTTTGAGTAAAATAGGACTAGCAATAGAAGAGTTATGAGCATTTGAATGTCGAGATCACTAATGCTATGGAGATCCTCCCATTGGCAATGCGACCAAGATCTACCCTTTTGGACACTGAAAATATACCCCAAAACATCTCTTTTTGCTCATTCTAATCATATGACAAACAATTCATCAATGATATAATGTTGTGAAACCTCTGTACTTGTCCTCTCATAAAGGGAACACCCCACCCTGTGATAGACTCTATAAAAGTGAGAATATAAGTGAAATAAGTACTTAAGTAATGAGGGAGTTGTACGTGTGTGACATCACAGATCTTGGTCGCATTGCCAATGGGAGGATCTACATGGCATTAGTGATCTCAATATTCAAATGCTCATAACTTTTTTATTATTCATTCAATCTTCCTCAAACTTTCAACAATATGTTTCTTTGATTTTTCTCTTTGATATGGATTCAGCTGGTTTCAAGGGTTTCATTCTCCTTTAACTTCAGAATTGGATCTAAAATAACAGAAAATTTGGAAACTTACCGCCAAGTTTTATTTATTTTTTAGACCAAATAACACAACTTGTTTGTGAACCAGATTAAATTATTGGATTTGTACCTTCAGGGTCCCCTTTCATAAAGACTTGTTATAATAACAAATGGACAATTTCTATAACAGGTTTACTAACAGCCTATCAAATTGAATGGTTTCAGTAGCTGGAAACTGTTTCTGCAAATTTGTTATTATAACAAGTTTCATGACGTGGCATCCAGAATTGGAAGAAAAATCCTTCCAAGATGTGGTAACATACCTCTGCTTTGCAGGCTCTATCCAATGACTTCACTGCCTCTTCTTCCTTGGCCTTGAGACGTACCTCCAAGGCATGCTTGGCTTCCTTGAGTTCCTTGGGAATCTTCCTTGTCTCCTCCAATTCCATCTCTGTCTGAGCTCTCCTGGCCATTGCTGTAAGACGCTCCTCATTCACGATGGCCATCTCAGATTGGAGTTTGGACATGGCGTCCTGGAGTTCTTGTTTCTCATACATGAGCTTCTTCGACTGCTTGTCGAGCGTCTTGTTGACCTTCTCTTTGTCTCTGACTGAGCTCTGCGAAGGTGAACAAACAAAAGGAATGATCAATGTCAGTTTGGACACCGTGTCCTGGAGTTCTTGTTTCTCAACCATAAGCTTCTTTGACTGCTTGTCAAGTGTCTTGTGGACCTTGTCTCTGACTGGGTTCTGTGAAGGTGAAGGAACAAAAGGAATGATCAATGTCAGTTTGGACACCGTGTCCTGGAGTTCTTGTTTCTCAACCATAAGCTTCTTTGACTGCTTGTCAAGTGTCTTGTGGACCTTGTCTCTGACTGGGTTCTGTGAAGGTGAAGGAACAAAAGGAATTATCAATGTCAGTTTGGACACCGTGTCCTGGAGTTCTTGTTTCTCAACCATAAGCTTCTTTGACTGCTTGTCAAGTGTCTTGTGGACCTTGTCTCTGACTGGGTTCTGTGAAGGTGAAGGAACAAAAGGAATTATCAATGTCAGTTTGGACACCGTGTCCTGGAGTTCTTGTTTCTCAACCATAAGCTTCTTTGACTGATTGTCAAGTGTCTTGTGGACCTTGTCTCTGACTGGGTTCTGTGAAGGTGAAGGAGCAAAAGGAATTATCAATGTCAGTCTGCACACTGTGTTCTTGAATTCTTGTTTTCAAACCATGAGCTCCTCAAGAGTCTTGTGGACGTTCTCCTTGTCTCTGACTGGGTTCTGTGAAGGTGAAGGAACAAAAGGAATGATCAATGTCAGTTTGGACATGGCGTCCTGGAGTTCTTGTTTCTCAACCATGAGCTTCTTTGACTGCTTGTCAAGTGCCTTGTGGACCTTCTCATTGTCTCCGAGTTCGGTAAATGTGAAGGAACAAAAGGAATTATCAATGTCAGTTTGGACACTGTATTCTGGAGTTCATGCTTTTCAACCATGAGCTCCTCAAGTGTCTTGTGGACCATCTCCTTGCCTTTGACTGAGTTCTATGAAGATGGAGGAAGAAAAGGAGTAAGCAATGTCTGTTTGGACACTGTGTCCAGGAATTCTAGTTTCTAAACAATCAGCTTCTATGACTGCTTGTCAAGTGTCTTGTTGACCTTCTCCTTGACAGAGTTCTGTGAGGAAAACTAAACGATTGAATACAGTATGAAATAAGATTGGACACCATATCGTAGTGTTGTTGTGACTAAGCCATGAGCTTCTTCAACTGCTTGGCAATCACCATGTCTTTAACAGAGTTATGTAGAGAAAGAAAATGAGAGAATTAAAAAAAAATCTAGTTTACGGACTAAGCATGTCCTCTGGTTCTCCCATTTCCATCTCCTGTTTTTAAGGGTTCTTGTTTCATGTATTCACACTTCTTTTTTTTAATATTGTCCACAAATTCATTTGGTTGTTACTTTTTGAATTCACATATAATTATATTGTAACTTGTTCAGTTTTGGTCACTGGGCCTTGGATTCATGTAATAATGTTTAAAAAAAAGGTAAACAAATAAATTTAGAGCAAAAATAAAAGAGGACAGCATACATAATTGATTGATTTGAATGAATAGAATGACGACAAAGTTCAAACTCACCCGAAGTACACCAATCTCACCCTTCAATGACTCTGTTTCTTCTGCTGAAGCCAGAACCAGTTTGTCAAACCTTTCCTTCAGACCATCATACTTCTTTATCTTTGAGTTACATGGTTTATGTTCGCTGAAAATAGCAATAAGAATCACGGTCCCACTTGTTATAATAACAAATGCACAATTTCTATTACAAATTTACTATCAGCCAATCAGATTGAAGGATTTCAGTAGCTTTTAACTGTTATTGCAAATCTTTTATTACAAGTTTTATGAAACAGGTTCCAGAACAGTAAAGAGAGGGATCAGTTTGTTAGACATTTTGGAAAATGTTCAAATAAAGAGCCCTATGAATATATATATATTTATATATATATTGCAAAGGTTCCAAAATGCAGCTGCGCATATTGTAACTCTATCTAGCAAATGCAGCCACATCACCCCTATATTGAAAACTCTTCACTGGTTGCCCCTGGAGGAACGCATAGTCTTTAAAGTCCTTTTGATTTTTCATATAGTCAATGGAACTTCCCCCAGTAACAATAGGTCTTTGATGCATAATTACCAACCCTCAAAAAATTTACGATCCTCATCATCTAATCTCTTACAAATTCCAGTTGCTAAGAAATCATGCGGGGAACGGGCCTTTGCTCATGCAGGGCCTAGCTTGTGGAATTCTCTCCCACAGAGTTTGAAAACCCAGACTTCAGTGACCACCTTCAAGGGCAACCTGAAAACATACCTGTATAAGAGTGTTTTTTGATAGACATTGACTTATTGTTCAGGAATGTATTATATGTAAATACTTTTTGTTGTTCTGCACTGAAGCGCCTTGAGCATCTAATCAAGATTGAAAGTGGGCTATACAAATCTCATGTATTATTATTATATAAATTGACACAGTAATATCAACATATTTATGGTTCATCATAAAGGGCATCTTTAAATGTTCTGGAAAATGCATGAATTTTGTTTGTCATGGCAGGGAATAGAGAGTGAAGCTTTCAGAATACATTCTTTGTCAAGGCATGTCAAGGCATCCTTTGGCAAGGCGTTAATCCACACTCTGCCAACCAATGTGCATACATTGTGTGGGGGAAATGACTGATTGAATCCGATGACTGTGGTAATAAATCTGTTAAGTGTTTTATAGACACGTCATTCTGATGTATTAAGCCCAAAATAAAAGCGGGTTATCATGATTACTATTACTTTGTCTACAGCTTTCGGATATCCATTCCCTCATTTACAATGTATATCAAAAGTGCTCAATGACCCATTTGTAAACGAAAAAAAATCACCAAGAGAGGGCGCTAGATATATAATATATGACATTTTCACAGTGAAGTGGCGGTTGTAAGGAGATCTAACGGCCTCAACCCTTCTGTAAGATCGGTATGTTAGATGATACTTGATTGTAATTCACATTATTGACCCTGCTGCTCGGCTGATAAAACTTTTTATCTCAAAATTTAAATATTTTGATGACAGCTCAGAATCAGCTGGATTAAGGGTTAAAACACGGATAGCAACCTTGTTTTGCCTAGAAAGAGTTCTTCACAGCTATCAGTAGACTGTTTTCAGACAATATGAGACTGCCACTATTGCTATATTTTTCAAAATACAGCCTTTTCTAAACTGCTGTGAAATTTTTAAATTTTGAGATATAAAGTTTCATCAGCCCAGCCACGGAAATTTTAGACAGGCTTTAAGATTGTCAAATAAGGTACTTACTCTTCAAGTTCATTATATTTCAAAGTCAGTAAGCTTTTGCTTACATCCAAATCTCGATATTGATCCCAGATTTCCTGTAACCAAAAAACAGAAAGGGGTTATTAAATCAAATGAATGAAAAAAAAAAAGAAATGACTCCGACCTTCATAGTCAAATGTAATATGCAGTCAAAATAGATTTTTGTTCTGTGAGCTGTTAAAACCCAACCCTTATTAAACTGGGGGGGGGGGTCAATTTGACCCCCCCTTTCGTCACTATGCCACTGACTTTTTACTTTTAAGTCTTCTGCATCTTTAGAAGCCAAATTTGCGACGCCCGGGTATGCGGTTCCAAAATTACACAACATTGTGTAAGTGCAAGTCAGACCCAAAATTGCTCCAAAATGTGATTCTGTGTACAAAGTCAATGCAAATTGTGTTTTTCAGCCAAAAATCATAAATGTAGGAATATTTTTAGTTTTGTCTGTTTAAATGGATTTTTTTCATGCTATTTATGATCGCAAAAGGGTCCTCAACAAAGTTCATAGGAAACAAGTGGAATGCCTCTGGCAGTCTCGCCTGCATTACGCGATTCGATATAGCAGCAGTGCTGACTTTGAAAAAAGATATTGAATAACTATTCACAAAAGAAAACACTCATATGATAATAAAATACTATGTCCATTGACCAAAAATGATATTTGACCATGATCATGTGACCTAAGATGTGTGCAAAACAATCATTCATACTTGATTACCCTTATGTCTATGTTTCATGAACTACATGTGTAGATCCATAACCTCTCTAAGTTATGAATAATGATGCCAATTCAACAAATACCCCGAACATGGCCGAAGTTCATTGACCTTAAATGACCTTTGATCTTGGTCATGTGACCTGAAATGCGCACAGGATGTTCAGGGATACATGGCTACTCTTTTGTCCAAGTTTCATGCACTAGATCGATTAACTTTTGAAGTTATGATGACAATTTCACAAATTCCCCCAACATGGTAAAAGTTCATTAATCCTAAGTGACCTTTGCCCTTAGTAATGTGACCTGAAACTAAGGCAGGATCTTCAGTGATACACTATCACCCTTACATGCATGTTTAAGTTTCATGAACTAGGTCCATATACTTTTTTGGTTATAACAACATTTCAAAAACTTAACCTTGGTTAAGATTTTGATATTGATTCCCCCCAACATGGTCTAAGTTCATTGACCCTAAATGACCTTTGACCTTGGTCATGTGACCTGAAAGTCAGGCAAAAAGTTCAGGAAAACTTTCTTGCCAAGTACTAAATTCCCTCACTTTGCTTTTCTATCCTCATGCTGTGAGAATATGGAACAGACTTCCCTATGTAGCTATCACAGACCTGCCAACCTCTGGGAATGAAAAACTGTATTCTCTGATAACAAAAACTGTATTTCCCCCAAAAAACTGTATTTTATTAAAAAAATGCGCGGAACGCGCAAGGGGAGGGAGTTGTCCTCCCCTCCCACAGTAGGGACCTTTTCTTAAAGCTGGAAAAAGGGCCATTTCCTGCGTGTTTTGTCATTTCTTCCATACATGTCAATCAAAAACTAATAATAATATCATACGATAAAACTACTTTAAAATACCTTAAAATATCCTTACACCGTAATGAGATGGCCTGAATTTCAACTCATGCAAGAGTGATTATTGATTACTCTGATGTCCAAGTTTCATGAACCAATATAGGTCTCGAACTAACTTTTTTTACATTCAAATTTATGACATTTGAAAAACTTAAAAGATTCGTGAAAATTGTTCAGATATTCTGAAGAGTCAATCAAGTACTGCCTTCATATAGATTGTGCTCCACATATAGCTTACGCTAGACTCCATTATGCACAACACGGCCGCGGAGCCCGTGCAGTGCAGCGGCGCAGCGCGATCATCAGGACAGGCCGCGGTGCGGCCGGCCTGGCACTAGCAAACACATCCCCAAGCGCCTTATCCGCTAGGCCGGGAGTTAGCATTTTGACAAACTTACTTATCACTGCTACTCATTCTCCATCTTTTGGATTGTCCAGAGTGAGAATCGCCTCTGTTACTCTCCTTTTTCTTTGGTATGAATCCATTATCCGAGATGAAAATATCGAGAGTTCAACACCGCAGCAATGAAATGCACCACACACATGAACCGCAAACAACACGAAGCGCCAGGCCAGCTATCTCCCCGGCGCAGCCCGCACGCTAGCGCTAGGCCACCGGTCACCAGCAGTCACGCTTTACCCGTTCAACCACCGAAGTCTTGTCTAATTGAATGGATATTGTGCGCGCCTCGATCACCATTATCCGCCATCTTGCTACCCCACAATGCATCGCCGTATACATAGTGTTGGAACAACAATTACAGCAGCCATGTGTTTTTATATGACACAAAATGGCGGCAGACCGTTTACTTGCGGCGTCAGGGACTGTGAGGCGTTTATCGTGTCAGTTTGCCGAAGTGCCAATCTATGCCGGTGCGCGTGCCACTGAGCTTCGAAATCGCTTTATAGTATGGAACGCCAAAATCGCAAATATTTTTTTTTTACGTAAAAAACATATTTTTGAACTTGAAAAATCGTATGCCCGTATTTTAATTTAAAAAATCATACTAAATACAGGAAAATCGTACTGGTTGGCAGGTCTGCTATCAACACACTTTCCCTCACTACTTTCAAGGTGGCTGCCTTCCCAGTTATCAGAAGTTTGCAGCCACCTGCTGGACTTGGGTTATTGTAAACCGATTGGCCATGTTTTTACTTGCACCCTCCACTTTTTATTGTACATAACCTCCAACGTCACTGTCGGCCATTGACTGCAAATGCACAAGTTTGTTTTTTATTTTGCTTGTGAATTTTGTTGGGGTTGTCAACGTTTCATTCAGCATGAACCCCCCCCTTTCAAAAATCCTGAGTACGCTACTGGTTACATACAGGACACAAGGCTCACCTGATGTTTTCGTTTCCAAACGATTACTTCTTTTTCTGCACTCTTGTTAACGCTGTCATGATACCTTGCCATATTATCCTCCATCTGTTTTTTCTCTCTTTTTGCCTGTTCCAGAGACCTCTGCAACAAAAGAAATCAAAGATCGCATCAATAGCTGGTCCACGAACCGAGAGTGTCGCCCTGATTTCGAGGTAAACTGCCGATTCGTCTATTGCCAAAGGCTCGTCCACTCATCACATGATCTACCTTTATTTAGTCTAATGCCATTCCGTCCATCAACATTCGTCTAACAACCATTTGGTCCAATAATCACTTCGTCTAATCACCAGTTCGTCTATGACCATTTCGTCTTCTAACCAGTTGGTCTAATACCCATTTTCTTTTCATTCATTTTGCACAATAAACACTTATCCAGTCAGACCAAATAGTTTATGGACTAAATGGCTATTGGACCAACTGGTCAATAGGCGAAATGGTGAGTGGACGAAGTGGCAAGTAGACCATGTGGATCGTGGACGAATTGATGATAGACCAAATGAAAGACGAGTTGGTAATTAGACTAATAGGCATTAGACCAACTGGAAATAAACCGATTTCATGATAAATAAAATATGCAATACGACCTTGTGAGCCCTAGATGACCTTTGACCTGATCAACCCCACGAACACACGTGTGGTATTACCCAATGATTATGTGTACCAAGTATAAACCCGACTGATGCAGTTATAAAGAAATGAGAAAAGTTGAACAAAAGCCTGAAAAATGGATGGACATGACCTCATACCATTTGACTTTTTGACCCCTAGATAACCTTTGACCCTCTGTTGAGGCCATGGGAAACACTTTAAAGAACTCCAAAAGGTCAAGCGGACAAAAGTTCATCTCTTTATTCTCTTGCGCGTGTGTGTTGTTTCTTAGTTGATTGTATGGGCCCATATATTGTTATTTGTGTTATGGACTACTTTTTCTATAACTTCACGGTCGTGTGTGCGCAAGCATACAAGCTTTATATCTATGAGCTATCATAATGTAAAATCTCATTTTGCTCCTGAAACTTGCGACAATTTTCTTGTCCTTCTCTTATTAAAAAAAATAGTATATGTATATAAAAGGAGTCAAATTCAATGACTAAATGTTATTTTACAAAAGATTTGCCAATTTGCATTTTAAACGGGGATGTTTTCATTTTTATCGGATTGACAATAGAGTGGGTTTTTTTTTGTGAAGCAATAAAGATTTATAATAGAAAAAACAAACTTACTCGAAAGAGAGTAAGCTTCTCTTCCAAATATTCCAATTGGTCCTTCCGTTCATCGGTGTTTGTTCCAAAGCTTCTCTGCTCGTGGACAGGCGAGGGCGGGTGTTGTTCCTTCCACTGTTGCATTCTCTTTTCAAACATCTTCTCATAGTCGCTCTCAGATAATGTAGATTTATTTGATTCTGGGGTTTGGTTTTGTCCTTGAGTATTGCTTGGTGTTTTCAAGTCATTATCTACAGGAGGCGGGTTGGATACAAGGGTTCCTGGAGGGGTATTTGAAACAAGGGATCCTGGGAGAGTTAGAATGGAGGAGTCTTCAGTCTGTGAGGTGCTTACACCAACTGCCTCCTCCGTCTCTTTCTTTACCTCCTCCTCCTCCACCTCCACTGCCTCCACCGCCTCCTCCTCCTCCACCGCCTCCTCCTCCTTATTATCATCACTGGGTTTGAGATTCAAAACCTGATCCACAGATGTCCCATCATCACTGCTATCCTCATCGAGTTCCAGAGACTGTTTAACAGAACCCTCGCTCAATCCAGAAGTCACAGAGTCAGTTGCAGACGGTTCCAATTGCACCGTTGATGCCAATCCCGCAGGAGTAGTCCCTGCTCCCTCGCTTTCAGAATTTTCAGAAATATCTACAGATTCATGGGTATCACTAATAACAGTTGCTCCACCGTGGAGGCTATCGTTCTGACCAGGTTCAGATTGACCACGGGTGATTCCGTCCTCATCAAGTTCTACAGCAGCATTGTCCATTTCTGGAGGAATGGGCGACTTTGTCATACTATCCTGTACTGCAGGATCTTGTGTAGATTCAGTAGTGTCTTTGGTTTCTGTACTATTATTATTACTCCCAGTATTTCCCGTTAGCCCTTCATCATTGTGTTGTGGATGGGACTGTTCAGTGCTTACTTCGGTCCGTTCATGAACAGGTACATCATTGGTGTCATTGCCAATGACGGCATCATCAGTCTCTTTTGGAATTATGACATCGTTCACCTCATCGAGTTCCTTAGAGCTGTAATGATCCTCCCAGTGATAGTCCTCGTCATCGATGCCGTCGACCTTGGAATCGGACAGAGCACTGACGTTGCCTTGGAGGGTCGACTCGTACAGCTCCGATTCTATTCCATCGTAATTAGAAGCATGGAGATCGGACGATGCTTCGTGAAAAGATTCAGTACTGTCTTCATCATCATCACCGCTATCATCCTCCTCATCATCATCGTCGCTTGATGAGGCAAGACTATCACCAGAGTCTGATTCATCTTCCTTGTCATAATCGTCACTATCAGAACCCTCAAACGAATCCAATCCGAACACGGGTCTGCGGACACCTGGGAGACCCATATAACCCACAAGACCTTTCGATTCAAAGTATTCAACCACTGGAGTTGTTTGAAAGATGCTAAGATCAGAGTTCAAAGTCTTTGGGATGAATGGGGCCGAGTCTGGATTCAGAGTGTATCCCGCAGCATCGTCACTCGCTTCCTCTTCCTGATATCCATTCAGAACCGCTATGTCTTTGCACTTCTGAGCATCGCTCTTTACGCTGGCGTAATCACCAACAATGGCAAAGTCTTTCGATTCACGGAGGAATGGCTTGAGGCCACCTCGTTTAGCTAGAAGTTCCTGGTGCTCGAAGGTGAGATGTTCCATGGAAGCGATCAAGATTGGATCCTCAAGGTGGAGAGGTCCGTTGTTTGAAAAGATATCGGTGAAATGTCTGGCCAAGAGAAGAGAGAGAATTTAGAATGAAATTTCATTGATTCAAACATATCAAAACAGAAAAAAAAAATTACTACAAAATTTATAGGTGCAATACAATGAATCATGATACAAAGTGAAGAGGGTTAGGGAGCCACAAAGAAGCATGAACGTGATAGGTAGGGCGTTCTTGAAGTGAAGAAGCAAGAAATAATCATTAGAATCAAATCACAGACAACCATTACATATCATCTGTCAACCTTTCGATGCAGACCTTATTGAATTATTAATTTCAAATGCGATAAACTAAGAGAATTTGGCAGCATTTTTTCCAACCGTTGAGCACTATCTGTGGAGGCTAATATTATTAGAACAGTCGATGCCACACAAAGTCTATGGGAGTCTAAACCCTATGTGCACTCACTGAAGTTAGTTTTGAGGATATGTGTGCGTCAAAAGCTCTCATGACTTTAAAGTATCGGGGGGGGGTTCACAAATATTTAAGTATAACTACCGAGTTGCATAAGGTATGAAAGGCTTGACCGCATTGGTCAGAGCGTGTCATGAGGAAGCGCACTACTGCGTATCTATCAATAAGATCGCGTTGCATATCATGTATGCGTCGGCATTTAAGTGCGACTTAAGTCATACTTAAATCTTGGTGAAACACCCCCCGGGTCTTGGGCATCTTTTGATACAAAATTTATACATTTTCAACCATCAGGTAATCCGTAGCTAATCCTACAGACATGCATTAAAACATTAAGCACCAAATAAAGATAAATTTGAAATGGCTATTACATGCAAGGCAACAACTCAAAAAGTATTTGAGATAAACGTATAAAACTGATGACTTAATCATGCTATGATGCCCCCAAATGCCTTCTATGTTATATTAAATTTGATCTCACGGGGAGGGGCGGGAATTGGCCCCTACTTGCCAAATGTGCATTGCTGCTGCAGATAAGATACGTGCCTGAATTACAGAGGTATTTCATATTTTGCTTTCAATTCTTTCCTCATTTTCACCCATTAATGTAGCCAAATATCAATTATCTGTTGTATTTTCTCCAACTTCCAAAGCGTTGTACAGCACAAAATTGCAAACATTTTCACTCGTGCAATTTTGCATTTGGTAAAAGAGGGAAGACATTCTATCCAACGAGGTGTTGCCGAGTTGAATGGAACGTCTGTCATTCACCTCAGACAAAATCTCATACCTTCACACTCATGCCTATTCATTATTTGTATATTGAGATATGCCTGTCTAAAAGACCACCAGCTTTGAAAGTCTCCTTTTCATGTTGCCCTTCGATGGTCATTACATATACAGTTGAGGCCAGAAGTTTACATACACCCAGGAAATTCAAAGAAAAGTTGACACTTGCCAAACATCATAAAATTTACCGTATCTTATGAAATATTTGTGCAATCATGACGAATTTGATATCAAACAAAATGAATATGTCATGCCCTTTCATCACATTGCTTTGTCATCAGGAGCTGAAAAATATTTAGGTGTCATTTTCTTCCCAAAAATCTTGATATTTTATGCACATTAAAAATAAAAACTTGACAAAACATTTCATATTTATGTTAATTACTTCTCAACACAAAACATTTCAGATTACACTTTTTTGTTCAGTGGTGATATATCATGATAGAAAATGTAATATAAATCATAGATTTGACATTTATATATTTCTGTGAAACGGTGTAAGAAAATATAACAAACAATATAATACATTTAGCACTAATATTACTTTTTTTCTTCAAAGAAAATTCCACCTGAAATATACTTTAATTCCAACGACATCCCAATTATGTGAAAGAGATACCAAATCGGTCATGGTGATATATTTTTATTTCTGAAGATATAGTAAATTTTACATTTGGCAAGTGAACAAATTTCACTGAATTCCATGGGTGTATGTAAACTTTTGGCCTCAACTGTAGGTTTCGCTACATCATCATCTAAGATTGAACCAACTTACAAAAATAGACTCATTTTCTGGCTCTTCTCTTCATCCGTTTCAGGAATGATGATGGATGGCTCCTCCTGGAATGCAGCATCTATGCCCCTAGCTGCATCCTGGAGGTGGGAAGGAATGGCAAAGGGATGATCATCTGACGTGGTCAGTCTCGACTGCCAACCCCTAGAGAATGAAAAACGGAGAATAGATGATTAAAAAATCAGAGATGTTTAATCCTCAAACATCATGACCCAAAAAAATGTCAAATCTTTGAAGCACATAAGCCACCTCTAAAGAATAGCAAATGGACAATCATGTAACAAGGTTAGTCACGACTGCTAACCCCTAGAAGAATGAAAAACAGACAAAACGATTATTCTTTCATCCAATGAAGGTCAATCCTGATACTGTTGACTCAAACTCATTTAAAATCTTCTGAGTCATGCTTTCTATAAATAATGAAAGAAGCACAATCATCTGACGTGGCCAGTCGTAACTGCTAACCCCTAAAGGAGACAAAAACTGAAGCAATGTAGTTAAATTGGACCTTGATATTGTGGAGCGTTATGGCCCAGTGGATTAGTCTTCTGACTTTGAAACAGAGGGTTGTGGGTTTGAATCCCAGCCATGGCGTAATTTCCTTCAGCAAGAAATTTATCCACATTGTGCTGCACTCAACCCAGGTGAGGTGAATGCATGAACGCTGAAAGGCTGCCCGAGCTAAAGCCGGGGTAATAATAATAATATCGCGCCTCGGAATAGAATATTTCTAGATAGATGGCGCTATATAAATGCCTATTATTATTATTGTGGACCCTTAAAAAAACTTTATCGGACTAGAACTCATTTTAAAATCTCGTGCAAACTCTAGAAAATGGTATATGGACTATCTAACATGGTGAGTTGTGACTGCCGACTCCAAGAGGATAAACAGAAGACCTTGATAAGTCTGACCTTCAATGAAATCAGTGACAAACCAGCCTATTTTTCTACAGAACGATAATATGGTGTTAAACCTGTTAATATAAACATAAATGGAGAAACCATTGTTCTCCATTTGTTTTACCTGTTCATTCTCTCCTGAAGTTCTTCTGCGTCGTCAGCCCCATAACGTCTATTCGTACTAGCAGGTGCAAATTCAATCTGGACGATGTTAGATGCAGCTCCTTCATCAAACTTTAAATAAATGACCAAATACGAGAACCATTTTGAGATTTTGATAAGCAAATATTCAGTAACACCTTTCTGGGGCCTGTAGCAGAAAGAGTTGCAATCAATCGCAACTCTAAAAATCATGCGCAACTTGATTTTCAACCAATCAACAGCGCGCATTTGGGACTTGCGATTGATTTTTTGACTTGCGTTTAAACGCAACTCTTTCTGCAACGGGCCCCTGTACACCTTTTAACATTCCGAGATTATACAACCTTGACATCGCCAGTCTTCCCATTACCCATGAAGCAAATTCTTCGCCCTACCACAATCTTTGCTTCGTAGAAAAATATTGAACACTTGACAGTTTATTCTCACAATCACTCTTTTCGGTTACGGCAAGCTCTCAAAAATCGCATCTGATTTGTAGAATAGAATAAAATCTGGCAATATGTCAAATATACATTGAAATATATTAGGGGAGAATATCATGAAACAAATAGTAACTTTGCATCTGACTAGCTCTAATTTGTAATGAATCACATTTAGAGAAAAAATCCATAGCTCGGCTAACTTTCTTGTTTCCTTGAACACATATTAATATCATCTCACCACAGCAGGTTTGCGTGACTTCTTGGGCTTCACTTTGTTGATCTTTCTCTGAAAGAGGTGAAAAAATAAAATAAGGAGAAATTATTGAAAGTTATGTGAACCTTAGAAAATCAATCCCATTATGAAAAAAAAATAGAAAAAAAATGGGTGCATCTCATTTGGCACAAGATGTGTTGTGGCTCCGTGGAAAAGTCTCTGGACTTTGAACCACAAGGTCCAGGGTTCAAAATCCCACCGAGCACTTGCATCCTCTGGCAAGGCATTTATCTTCATTTGCCACTCTCCACCGAGGTGAAGTAAATCAGTACCCTGTAGGAAGGAAATCCTTGAATGCTCGAGCGTACGATCAGGATAGCCGTGGTAATTGTATGCAGCGCTTACAAACATTTGTATTAAGCACTATATAAATGTTGCATATTATTAGAAGAAAGGATCACCATGACAGCTTGATCCTTGAATGCTCGAGCGTACGATCAGGATAGCCGTGGTAATAGTATGCTGCGCTTACAAACATTTGTATTAAGCACTATATAAATGTTGCATATTATTAGAAGAAAGGATCACCATGACAGCTTGATAACCCCCCCCCCCCCCATTACATACATGCCAACCCTGACAGCAATGAAATAGGAACAAATTACTGGGGGAAAAAATCCAGAAATTAGAGCATTCTTACATTTCCTATTCAATACTAAAAACAATTTTGACAGAAATAGAAACACACATGTTGAAACAGCAATTTGCCTTTCCCGAAAATAGGAATATTCCTATATAATAGAAACACTCGGGAGGTAAGCGATTAGGATTCATTGTGCGTCGAGATGCATGGAACATACCTCTTCGATATCATCTCTTTTAAGGACATAGGTTGCCTCAGGTTTCATCTCCTCCTCTTCTTCTGCTCCGTCACCCTTCTGCCCTCCTACAGCACCGTCTGCAGGGGAGTCTGTTGCCATGGCGATGCCTGCATCCGACCCAGCCCTCGGTTTGTTAACCCCAGGAACCGATTTACTGGTTGCGTCTAGGGGAAAGATGGGTACAAGGATATTGGTATAGTCGGTGTAATAACACCGGATATCTTGTTAGGAATTAATGATCTATGGCACCATCCATTGACATGAGCCATTCTTTGTGTGAAGTATCATTCACTTCAGTTCCTTCTGTTCAATTCATAAAGGGAATATTTGCAAGGTCGCAAAACAATGTACAAAAGCCTCTCAATTCAGCACGAGATAGGAGGGACTTGATCAAAATCTCAGGAGAAAATAATCGATCTGCTCTGTCTGGGAAATGTTTGCACTTTTGAAATTTCTCAGTTTTCTTCTATTATTCTGTAGTTTCTCCAGTGACCAGTGTTAATGCTTCAATGATCACAGATACATGTAGGTCTATAAATATGTGCTACCACATTAAATGATTCAAAATTACTCTAGCATGAGAGACCATATATTGCAACTAACTAAACTAGCCCATCAATGATGAGGAGCTCATCCGGCATCTTGCAACGGAATTAATTTTAATTTCAGCCCAGTTGACACTATAGTGAATGATATTGGTGACATAAATTGAGGATATAGAATTGAAATTGATGAAGAAATGACAGAAGCATTTTTTGTGATCTATGAATACATTTCATATAAATTAGCATAAGTAATTTTCTAGTAAAAATTTATAATCTCTGTGTAGAACCTTGGTGAAACTCATATAGCTCTCAGATGGAACAAAAATTATCAAAATCAATCAACAAATAAATAAGTATTTTTGTGAGTTTTGAAAATATATGAATAAATGAGCATATTCAATGAGTTTCAAAATTCTGTGTTGAAATTTTGTATCACCACCTAGAGCTATCATATAAAGCAAACAAAGTTGAAACTGAACAACAAATGATTTAATTTTTAGCTCATCTGGCCCTTCGGGCCGAATGAGCTAAATATTAAAGGCTATTTAAATACTTTTCACTTTCATATGACATGCAATTCATTCGATTTTATGATAACTAGAATGAGATCGTTTTTATTTCGAAAAATATTCATCTTCTCCTTTATTCCATTGTTACTTATGGAATGTACAAATAATTCCTGGTGATATTCTAGATATCAGAGCTAATTTTCCATTGACCTGTTTTGGGGTACTTCTACAAGGTACCTTCTCACCTTCCTTGGCAGCATGAGCGCCCTCTGTAGTTTGACCATGACCAGCCTGACCTTCAGCATCCCCCTGGCCTTTCTCTACCTTGGAGCTATCACTATGGTGTTGCTTCTTGAACTTCTTTCCTTTCTTCTGGTCCTTGTTCGGCTTCCTAGAGCAAGAGCATATCAAGACAAAATACTTGTACATTAAACTTTAAGAGAAATGCCAGTTGAGGTAAGGATTTCAAAATGAGTTTCAGAATCGAATAAAACGATCACCAAAGGGTCTGTTTGTATGAATAAACAAGGGGAACGCCTCTGGCAGTCTCGCCTGCATTATGCAAATCAATATAGCATTAGAACTGACTTAGAAAACACTTAGATGAATTCATTATCCAAATATAATTATGTTGATATTAAAGTCTCAAGTTCATTGACCTTGATAATGTGACCCGAAACTCTTGCAAAATAATCAATCAGTGATACTTGATTACCTCTATGAATTATAATTACAATCTATAAATCTATATCATTATCATTATTATTTATCAGAAGCAAGTATTTAAGGTAATCCTACCCTTTAACAATAAATAAAACTTGTTTTCTTACTGCGTATTTTTCTTCTTGGTGTCATCCTTAGGGAGCTTTGGAGGTTTCTCAACCTTGGCTTCTGTTTTGAGGAGTCCGTTAGCACCAATCACTTTGATATCACTCAAGGTTCCTAAGCAATCAGGTGTTGAGCAGGGAGTCTTCAAAGCCTCCTAGAATAAAAGATTTATATAAAATTAATGAATATGGGTCCATTTAAACAATAACTCAAAATAATTCTGAAAGAATTAAAGCAATTCACAATACATGCACCAACAATATTCATTGCCACGAGAGACAGACAGACTTTTCCACTTGCGTGTCGATAACTGTTTTAATGGAGTAATGTAAACAACGGTCACTGCACTGAACGCTGACATAATTCTTAAATGTCTACGTCACATCACTATCTTATAAAGCAAATAATGCATATGATTTCATCAACTAACCCTCTCTCCTGCGATGTTCCTCTCATTCTTGAGCACCTTCCAGCAGCTCGTGAAAATCAACGTAACAACGTTCACTGTATTGTGCCTTGATAAACCCTTTATAGTCTAGGTCACATCACTAACTTATAAAACAAATAATGCACATGATTTTATCAACTAACTCTCTCTCCTCCTGTGATGTTCCTCTCATTCTTGAGTGCCTTCCAGCAGTTGATGTGGTAGTCAATGTAACATCCTTCACTGCATTGAACCTTGATGTAACCCTTGATGTCTAGGTCACATCACTAAATTATAAAACAAATACTGCACATAATTTCATCAACTAACCCTCTCTCCTCCTGTGATGTTCCTCTCATTCTTGAGTGCCTTCCAGCAGTTGATGTGGTAGTCAATGTAACACCGTTCACTGCATTTTACCTTGATGTAGCCTTTGAAGTCTAGATCTGAGAGGTACATCTCTCTCTTGGTGGTGCAGTCAACGTATCTGCAGGTGGCGTCGGGGCTCGGCGGGTGCTTGCACCAATGCTCAAGCTCTTTCAACGCGGTCTAGGTTGAAAATGTAGAGTGTCAAAGGTTAATAACATTCTATATATTTGTGTAATATAGGGCATTGCTTAACATTCTATATATTTGTGTAATATAGGGCATTGCTTTCTGTGGCATATTGTGATTAGATCAGAAATGATCACTATAAGTCACATTCACTACTTGGATTCCAAAGGGAGCAAGTTATTATAACATGTCTAGGTTGAAACATAGTGATAATCAAAAGTAAATAACATTCTTCTTGTCTCTGTGATGTAATTAAATCAGGAATGATCACTACAGGGGAGTGTTTCATCAACATTTTCATTTGACAAGTTGTCAGATCTGACATCTTTCTCTGATATTGATTGGCTGAGAGGTACTGTTACTATGGTAACTGTCGGATAAATTGGGACTTGTCGGATAAAACGTCCGACAAGTCCTTTCATGAAACGCCCCCCCAGATCACATTTTTTCCTGGATTCCAAAGGGAGTAAGTTCTTATACAATATGTAAGGTCAATTGATGTTTTCTCTCCACTAATTTATCAATTTTCTCAGAAAAAGGTATCTTGAGAGGGAAAGAATGGGCCATGATTCAAATAATATGTGGAGTTAAATCATCTGATAGCAAGAACACAAGTGAACTCATGGAAAGCTGGAGCTTGGAAGCAACTTTTTTTTTGAAGTTGTAAAGAGAAGTGGTTTGAGATGGATGGGCCATGTGTTAAGAAGATGATCAACCAGTGAAAAGAGCATGAGAGGTGGATGGCATAAGAGAAAAGGAAACAAGGATTAAAATGGAAAGATATGGTGAAGAAGGCAAGGTTGGTCAGGACGGTCTCTATGAGGAAGCTGCTCAAGACAGACAGACAGAAGTGAAAGGTAGTGTCATCATGGCTGGGCCACATATTAAGAAAGGACGATGATGAAACTCTGAAAAGAGTATGGGATCTGGAAGTGGATGACATACGAGAAAAGGGTAGACGAAGGATTAAAATGGAAAGATATGGTGAAGGAAAGGTTGGTTAAGACGGTCTAAATGAGGAGGATGCCCAAGCTAGAAAGAAGTGGAGGGAGGTGGTGTCATCACGGTGCGAGAGTCATAACCTTTCCTCAGAGGGTAGGTGGTGACTGAACAAATGTGGATTTCAACTCTCACCTCTAGCTTGCCTTTCTCTGTCTCTTCGATGTTGGTTGAAGTTCCGGGCCATGTGTGGATGGTGTGCTCAAAATGGGTGGCGATGAACAGGCTCTTCTCTATCGGGTCAAGGGCTTCATGAAACCTGAGATGGGTGTAACACGAAGAGATGCACTTAATATCAATGACTGAATGTGAATTTTTGTACATGCTCTGCCATAGACTAATAGTTATGATTGATTGATTTTGAAATTGATTCTATCTTTTGTGGGGGCGTCGTGGTCTTGTCGTTACGAATCTTGCCTTTCAATGAGAGGGGCGTCAGTTCGAATCTCAGCCACAGCGTGTTTTCCTTCAGCAAGAAATTTATCTACATTGTGCTGCACTTTTTTTGCACATGACCTTTCCCTTTTTTCAATTGGATAAGTACTCGATTAATTGTTAACAGAGCTGCCAACCTAAACAAGGACATTTCAGTATTTCAAAAGTTGAATATCAGTATTTTTGCGAGGAAAACGGTATTTTCAAAGGAATACCATATCACAACACATAAAACTGATACTTTAAAAATCAATATTTTACATGAAACTGTCAGCATTCTTCTCATTTCAGTTCTAAAACATGTAAATTTGTCCTAGTTGGCAGCTCTGTGTTGGGGGATTAGCAAGGAATGGGAGAGAGAGAATATAGTTCTCACCTGTTTAGTTTATAGAGTGATGTCGCCAGGCCGTAAAAAGGAAGTCCATTACGCATGCTGGGAAATTCTTTGCCGATGTTTTCAAACCTGGTCAGAGCTTCGTTGATTTCCTAAAAAAAAAGAATATTTACAACAAAAAAAAGATGACACTAAGATTATTGGTATCAATTTATTCTCTCTGCCATTCATTCACAATTTTTAATATGGAAAGCCGATTAAAAAAAAGAGGCTTTTACTCAGAGTCCTAGAAAACTTAAATAACTAAAAGATGCAAGACTCTTCACATCAATAGATAGGAGTTAAGGGTGTCAAATCTGGAAAACAAGTTTTGTAGGTTTTTTTTCTCATTTGGTGCTTTTCCAAGCTCGCAATTGACATTCATACATTTTTCAAAATTCATTGAAATCGCATTTCCATGACAATTACACAATTCTATCAGGGTTCCTAGCTTTTCAAGAAAACAAAATTCCCTGATTAAGTTTGAAAATTCCCTGATAATTATTTAAACCCATTCCCACTTTCGCACGTTTTCTAAGTTCTTGCAGTAAATTACATGTATTTTCAGTATAAAAACAATGATGTAAAACTAATTAGTACCACCATAACCACTCATTCAATGGATGTTGTTTTTATATGCAACACAATATAGCAGAGTCTGACTGACTACCGTGCTTTCGACTTTCGGGCTGATCAAAATTCCCTGGTTTTTCCCTCATTTGAGGCATTTTTCCCTGATTTGAGATAAGTTTTATCTAAGTCCCTGATTTTTCCCTGACTGGAAAAAAAGTAAAATAATTTTCCCTCATTTCCCTGATGGGCTGGGAACCCTGTCTATATATAATGTATAACCAAACCCCCTCCTCTTCCAACTTGTGGTTACATCCTGAAATGTTTTGTCTCTGTTTTGTGGTTCTTAAATCTCAAATAATTATGGCTTGAGCGAGTCATGTAGTCAGGTACGAACGGACTGCGGGCAGGACATACAATAAGGTGAATTATGCTATGGATTTGCACGAATACGGCTTATTTTTGAAAGATTTTTCATGGACTTACAGAGGGTATTCCTGATCTTAGGTAGGCAGTAGCTTGTGCATACAGGAACACGATGTAATCTGCTTCATGCATACCACCGTACTACATAAATATAAAAAATAAAGGAAAGCATCGGTTAATATCGCACTTCAAAGCGTTCTCAGAAGTTTTGTCCTCCCAGGTCAGCTACGAGGACAGTCATGTGACTTTGCCCTAGGAATTGGTCTTGGCCAAATCCACAGATGAGGCTGAGACGAGGCTGGATGAGGTCAGAAAATATTCCAGACACAATGGCCCGAATTCACAAAGGTGGTTTTGAAAACCCACGGCTGAGTCCATGGTTTATGCAGATTTACAGTATAAATTACGCTTAATTTACCGCGTATCGGGCGCGTTATAAACATGTCCAATGCTGATGCGCGCTTTTGTCACAGTGCGCCAAATTGACGCCTGTTACCATGGTTAGATACGCTATTTTATTCATGAGTCCACTGTTTGAAGAGCGGACTCATGAATAAAAACAGTGGACTCATGAATAAAATGGCGTATCTAACCATGGTAACAGGCGTCAATTTGGTACACTGAGACAAATGCGCGCATCAGCATTGGACATGTTTTATACACGCGCCCGATACGCGCTAAATTAAGCGTAATTTATACAGGAAATCTACATAAACCATGGACTCAACCGTGGGTTTTCAAAACCACCTTTGTGAATTCGGGCCAATAAGGTAATAATAAGGTTAAGTAAGTTTAGGGTTATTTGTGCTCCATACTCCAACACCAAACTTAAAATCACCTTTGTGCGTGGCTCAAAGCAGAAAATGCCAATTCCATACAACCCAACCCTGCGAGTCCAAAACAGGGACAAACGGTTACCAATAAATGAATACATAAATAAGTACATGACTGAATGAATAATTAGGGACATTGCTAAATTCTCTACACAACTCAATGAACTTTCACAAAAATAGGGACACAGGGTCATTTTGGGGTGAAAATTGTTTTTCTACCCCAAAATAGGGAGAGCCGACAAGTATGCAATTTTGTCGTTAGGAAATTTTCGCAACTGCAATGAAGACAGATTCAAGAACACAATAAATGTATTGAAAATGCCTGTCAACTGACAATGAACAGCTGGGAGGTCTTTGTTGAAAAGTTTGGTCCTAAGTTTCGAAGCTGACGAAAAATTGCATAAATGTTGTTTGCTTAGAGTCCAGAACTTAACGGTTGTTTTGATTCACCGATTTTCGACAAAGACTTCTCGGTTGTTCATTGTCGTGAAGGGCATTTGACAATACATTTTCTATGTTCTTAAAGGCGTCGTATATCATGAAAGCAAAATCTCCCTACATGCTCAAAGTTTATTTCCGATTGGTCTAATGCCAATTCGTCCAATTCCCAACTCGTCTACTATCATTTGGTCTACCATCAGTTCGTCCACTATCCACATGGTCTAATTGCCATTTCGTCCACGCACCATTTCGTCTAATTTGACAAAGTGTTAATTGGGCGAAACGAATGAAAAGAAAATTTGTATTAGACCAACTGGTTATAAGACGAAATGGTCATAGACGAAGTGATTAATGACCAAATGGCTGTTAAAGGAGAATGAAACTCTTGGAGCAAGTTAGCTTTTGTGAAAGCAGAAAAATCAAAGAATAAGATCAACAAAAGTTTGAGTAAAATAGGACTAGCAATAGAAGAGTTATGAGCATTTGAATGTCGAGATCACTAATGCTATGGAGATCCTCCAATTGGCAATGTGACCAAGATCTATGATGTCACAGATGAACAACTCTCCCCTTTTGGACACTGAAAATATACCCCAAAACATCTCTTTTTGCTCATTCTAATCATATGGCAAACGATTCATCAATGATATAATGTTGTGAAACCTCAGTACTTGTCCTCTCATAAAGAGAACACCTCACCTTGTGATTGACTCTATAAAAGTGAGAATATAAGTGAAATAAGTACTAAAGTAATGAGGGAGTTGTACGTGTGTGACATCACAGATCTTGGTCGCATTGCCAATGGGAGGATCTACATGGCATTAGTGATCTCAATATTCAAATGCTCATAACTTTCTTATTATTCATTCAATCTTCCTAAAACTTTCCACAATATGTTTCTTTGATTTTTCTCTTTGATATGGATTCAGCTGGTTTCAAGGGTTTCATTCTCCTTTAAGACGAATTGGACGGAATGGCATTAGACTAAATGAAGGTAAATCATGTTGATGAGTGGACGGGTTGGCAATAGACGAATCGGCAGTTTACCCTTGCTCAATTTTGAAACAACAGGGTCCCATAAACCTACCTCTTTGTTCGTAGCCTTGAGTAGGTCTGCTGCTTTGTGATAAAGGGTGACCGCCTGGCGAGACTGACCACTGACCAGGGCTAGGGAAGCATCGGCTAGACATTTCTCGATAGCGTTCCTTTCAATCCTTTCCTTGGCTAAACGCTCCTGAAAATTACAATTTGTAAATCGATAAACAATGGTAGCTAGATTTATATAGCACTTTTTGCCAGAGGATGCAAAATTGAACTATTATTATCATGGCCTCAGCTCAAGCTACCATTTTATAAGCAGCACCCAGTGCAAATGTTTGCACCACATATTACATAACTCAAGCTTTAGCACAGCTACCCAGTTGTTCAAGCATTCAAGGAATTCCTCCCTACCAGGTACCCATTTACTACACATCATGGGTGGAGAGTGTTAAATGTAGATAAATGGCCCACTGACATCTCCAGAAGAGAATATTTATCAATAATGCATCCAGCCATGGCATTCAACAGAAGAGTTTATTTCTTTTACTGGTGAATCAATTTGGGATAATTCACAGAATTTTATGACAAAATGCCCAGTCAGACTCTTCGTTTATTCCTTTATCTTGGCGTTATAATTATAGCCTTATTCAATGAACTGGCCGTTTGTGTTGTAGGTTTTCTTTTCATTTGTTTGAAATTGTCCCACTTCATATCATTTTAATATTTGTTTTTACGTTGTTGGGCCTCTAAGTACAACAGTATACCTTTTACTGATGGAGCCACCATAAAGAAGGAGCATTTGTACAGTAACAAGTGTGTCGCTGGGCGAGCACATAATATGCTTGCCTGTAACGTGGAAAATGGAGTTATTGGTCAAGCAAGAAAAGTGGAAGGTGGCGACTTCACCTTTGACCGTTTGACCACAATATCAATAGGCTTCCTGGATCCATGCTAGTATCATACACACCAAATGATATGAGCCTAGGTTGAGTTAAACTGAAGTTATCGCGTTTACAAGGACTTCAGAAGGGTAAGATGAAACAATGTCACTGTAACCTTGACCTTTGACCTTTAAGGCAATAGGCTTCCTAGGATCCATGCTAGTATCATACACACCAAATTATATGAGCCTAGGTTGAGTTAAACTGAAGTTATCGCGTTTGAAAGGACTTCAGAAGGGTAAGATGAAACAATGTCACTGTAACCTTGACCTTTGACCTTTAAGGCAATAGGCTTCCTAGGATTAATGCTTGTATCATACACATCAAATTATATGAGCCTCGGTTAAGTTAAACTAAAGTTATTGCGTATGTGACAAAGCTTTCCCTGATGAGGTCTGCTTTGTCTTAAAGGACAAGTCCACCCCAACATAAAGTATATTTGAATAAAAAGAGAAAAATCCAACAAGCTCAACACTGAAAATTTCATCGAAATCGGATGTAAAATAAGAAAGTTATGACATTTTAAAGTATTGCTTAATTTCACAAAAACGTTATATGCACATCCTGGACGGTATGCAAATGAGGAGACTTGATGACGTCATCCACTCACTATTTCTTTTGTATTTTATTAAATGAAATATGAAATATTCTAATTTTCTTCTCATTATCAAGTGAAACAACATTAATTCCTTCCTGAACATGTGGAATTAGCATTGTTTTATACTATATTGTTCAGTCAAGTTGGTCCTTATTGTCAAATCGGTAAAAAATGAAATATTGTATAATTCAAACAATAAAAAACAAAAGAAATAGTGAGTGATGGACATCATCGACTGACTCACCTAGTTGTGCATATCACTGTTTTGTGAAAAATAAGCAAAACTTTAAAATGTCATAACTTTCTTATTTTATGTCCGATTCTGATGAAATTTTTGGCGTTATGCTAGTTTGATTTTTCTTTATTTATTCAAATCTACATTTTTCTGGGGTGGACTTGACCTTTAATTAGGAGAAACGCCTGCAACCATTAAACTGTACGAAGCACAGGAATAAAAACGCTTAACACAGTTGTGTTGCTGTTGATTCTTTCCTGCTGGATTTATTACAAGTGTTCACTCGATGAGAAGAAACAAGTCACAATATCGTTGTCGAAAATGACGGACTTAGCAGCTCCTATGTCTGCACTCGGCCACGCCCGAGAATCTTCTCCCAAAACTCTCACTTTCCCCTACTTTTATCCTTTTCTAAAATCTAAAACAACCGTGTTGGCCATGTGAGAATTTCTCGGGTTACATAAAATTGTATAAAGAAATACTTAAAGAATTCTGGTTATGTAAAATATATATAAAGAAATACTTAAGAAAACCCCTTTTCATGTTTTCCCCTTGTCTGGAACTTACACAACCAGAATCTTTTCAGACAGGATCCCTTGACCCTCTTTGGACATTTGTTTTGAGATGAAACTCTTGGGGTCAAGCAAGGAACACCAAGATACAGCAGAAAGTGGAGCCAACATAATGAATGCCAAATGCCATGTGAATAGGGTCATTCTAGCTACTATGGGTAAATTCACATCAAAATTTTAAGACAGGGTATATATATTCATTAGTTATTGTTGACATATTACTGAGAAATTTATATATCAATGTCACAGCGTTTACAAGGAAAAGTTAACGAACGGACGGACAGACACCAAGAGTGATACTATAATACGTCCCATAGGACCGGCGTATAAAAATAAAACAAATAGAGAATGGGAGACAATAAGAATTCTATGAACTTACATTTTCTTTCAGCATCTGTTCTAGTTGCTGTCTGGCGATCTCAGCATCTCTCTTGGCCTGCTTCTCCTTCTGCTTACCATGTCTTTCCTTCTCTTCTTTCTTTAATCGTTCACGTTTATCTCTTTCCTTCTCTTCTTTCTTTAATCGTTCACGATTATCTCTTTCCAACTCTTTGTGCTCCCGCTCCATCTTCTGGACTTCCTTCTTCAGCTCCTTCGTCTTCCTCCTCTCCTCCTCCTCAAACTTTTTCCTGTCGGCCTCTAAACGGCGTCTTTGTTCCCTTTCCTCTCTGATTCTCTGTTCTCTCTCCTCTTTGCGTTCTTGTTCCCTCCTCGCTTTCTTTTCCATCTCTTCTTTGAATTTCTGTCTTTCTCTCTCCATCTCTCTCTGCGCCTCTTCAAGCTTTTTCTTCTCGAAGTCGAGCTTGCCCCTCTGGAGGTCACGATTGAGGTCTGTGGTTTTGACTGGCTTTTTGGGTTTCTTACCGTGATCCTACACAAAGAGATATATATAGATGTTTACTTCACTAATAATAATAGTAGTAGTAGTAGTAGTAGTAGTAGTAGTAGTAGTAGTAGTAGTAGTAGTAGTAGTAGTAGTAGCAGCAGCAGCAGCAGCAGCAGCAGCAGCAGTAGTAGTAGTAGTAGTACTTGTAGTAGTAGTAGTAGTAATAATAATAATGATAATAATAATAACAGTCATTTATATCAATCTGTATACCTGGAAGTATTCTATTTCGAGGCGCACAAGTAAATTAGAAAAACTAAGACTGAGTGAGTGAGGAAAGACAAGATTTGAGGAGTGTCATAGTGTGAAGAACTGATGGTGTTAGAAAAGATCAGATTTCAATTAAGATTTGAAAGTTTCTAATGATGTAGACTTCTTAAATTCAATAGTAATCATTACAAAGCGAAGGTACCACAGCATTGAACATTCTAGCCAGTTGCCATGTCAGGCGAACAATCATGGGTAATTACAATATTTTTTTATTCCTACAAGAAACAGCAGAAAAATTTAATTCCCAACTGAACTCTTACTTGTTCCTCTCCCAGTAACGATTTAAAGGACAAGTCCACCCTAACAAAAAGTTGATTTGAAAAAAAGGAGAAAAGTCCAACAAGCAAAACACTGAAAATTTCATCATAATCAGATGTAAAATAAGAAATTTATGACATTTTAAAGTTAATTTCACAAAACAGTTATATGCACATCCTGGTCGGTGTGCAAATTGGCAGACTGATGACGTCACCCACTCCCTATTTCTTTTGTACTTTATTATACGAAATATGAAATATTCTGATTTTCTCCTCCTTGTCAAGTGAAACAAAGTTTTATTTCTCCCTGACCATGTGCAATTACCATTATTTTAACAGTTTATGGTTAAGTTAAGTTGGTCCTTATTGTCAAATCTGTAAAAATTGAAATATTGTATTATTCAAACAATAAAAAACAAAAGAAATAGCGAGTGATGGACATCATCGAATCTTTCATTTGCATATCGCTGAGTTGCGCATTGAACTGTTTTGTGAAAAATAAGCGAAACTTAAAAATGTCATAACTTTCTTATTTTACATCCGATTTCGATGAAATTTGCAGCGTTATGTTTGTTTGATTTTTCTCTATCGATTCAAATCTAAAATTTTCTGGGGTGGACTTGACCTTTAATAGTGTAGCACATTCAGGATGACTTCAATTTCTATTTCTATACATCTTTACTGAAGTGCCACCAGCACTGAAAGGTGGGCCTGTGTGCTATGTAAGAAGCCACTTTTATCATTATTAAAATATTAAGATTCCCATTTCGCTGGCCTTTATTGAAGCAGACCTGACATGGGGAATGAAAAACAGGGCCAAACACGTAATTATACCATGCCGCCAATAAATCTGCCAGACCTAGTGAATATCTTGTCAATTTTCTTGTCTTTATTGTTGAAAGTCACTCCTGTTAAGTCTGCTTTGAACGAAATAAATGCCAAATGTTTTTCATTTCACAGCTATTAAAAATTACTATTTTCATTACTACTAACAAATGGAACGCCTCTGGCAGTCTCGCCTGCATTACGCAATTTAATATAGCAGCAGTGCTAACTTTGAAAACTACTATAAAATAATCATTCACAAAAACATCATTCATATAATGACATAATACCACGTTCATTGACCATAAATGACATTTGAACAGAGACTTAAGACTGTCAACTACACCCATGTCCACATTTCATTCACTCTATCCATAAACTATCAAAGTTATGATGGCACTTCAACAATTACCCCAACATGGCCTAAGTTTATTGACCTTAACTGACCTTTGACTTGGTTTTGTGACCTGAAACTCACAGGGGATGTTCAGTGATGCTTGATTACTCTTATGTCCAAGTTTTATGAACTAGATCCATAAACTTTCAGAGTTAGGATGGTAATTTAACATATACCCCCAACACGGCCAAAGTTCATTGACCTTAAATGACCATTGACCATGGTCATCAGGTCATGTGACCTGAAACTCGCACAGGATATTCAGTGGTACTTGATTAACCTAATGTCTAAGTTTCATGAACTAAATCCATAAATTTTCAAAGTTATGATGGTAATTCAACAAATACCCCCAACTTGGCCAAAGTTCATTGACCCTAAATGACCTTTGACCTTGGTCATGTGACCTGAAACTCAGGCAGGATGTTCACTAATACTTGATTAACCTTATGTCCAAGTTTCATGGACTAGATCCATAAATTTTCAAAGTTATGATAGTAATTCAACAAATACCCCCAACTTGACCAAAGTTCATTGACCCTAAATGACCTTTGACCTTGGTCACGTGACCTGAAACTCAAGCAGGATGTTCACTAAGACTTGATTAACCTTATGCCCAAGTTTCATGAACTAGGTCCATATACTTTCTAAGTTATGATGTCATTTCAAAAACTTAACCTTCGGTTAAGATTTTGAAAATAATTTTCCCAACGTGGTCTAAGTTCATTGACCCTAAATGACCTTTGACCTTGGTCATGTGACCTGAAACTCAGGCAGGATGTTCAGTAATACTTGATTAACCTTATGTCCAAGTTTCATGAACTAGGTCCATATACTTTCTAAGTTATGATGTCATTTCAAAAACTTAACCTTAGGTTAAGATTTGATGTTGACGCCGCCGCCGTCGGAAAAGCGGCGCCTATAGTCTCGCTCTGCTATGCAGGCGAGACAAAAATTACTTTAAAAATCACTATTGACAAGTCTACATTGATTGGAATAAATGCTAATGTTCTTAATCTCACAGCTATCAGAAATTAGTACTATTAGCCATCAAATGTGGGATTCAAACCTGTGCCAATACGATAGTGCAACATAGAGCACTGACCCAACACCTTTACCACGTGGCCACTCCAATTGATGGCAGATTGGAGTGTTCTAGAGGCTTCATACCTTCGCTGTATAGAAATTCTACGTCTCTGTATCTTTATTTGTATTTTATATCCTAGGTTGGCTGCCTGCCCATTTCAGGAACACTGGGCATATTTGCAAATACATGTATAGCCTAAAGCAGTGGCTTACCGAATCACTATCACTGTCCGTCTCAGACCCACTCACGAGATCGGGGACCTCATGCTTTTTGCTATTGAGATTCATTAGTCTTTTCTTCTCGTCACTGAAAAGGGTCGCTTGATTCTGAAGCTGCTCGATCTCCTGCCCGCTGTCGCCGACCAGCTTCTGCCCCCGCTTGTTCTCGCGCAGTGCCCGGTCGATGTCCTTCAGTTCAAAGAACGATTGGGCGTAACGATAATGACCCTGACAAACGAGAAAGAAGAAGCAGATTGGTCCAATTGAAGATGTTAAAAAGCTTTTTTTAAGATCCGGTCGCAAAAGGAAGTTTTTAACAGCATATAAACAGGACTTCAAAAACTATAATACAAATTTAATGTGCAATATATTTCAAGGGGCAGGCACGTGGAGGGGGAAGGGGAGTAAGGACAGCAGTTGAGATACAAAGGGTAATCATTATCTCAAATTTTCTTTCATCAGTTATGAATTAGGAATTACCTGTTTTAATAATAATATTAATAATTACTGTTTGTATCTATGACATCAACTATATCATCACATTTATATTTAGTATGTGCATATGTGGGTGAATGTGGTTGTGTGTGGGTGTGTGTGTGTGTGTATATATGTGTGTCTGTAACAGTTTCCATTCTATTTTTAGCATCTTAACCTTATATATATATTTTTTGTCTCTCCTTTTGTATCTTGTAGATTAGTATATATCCTATGTTGTATGTTAATAATCATAAGTATTTCAGGGCCCTACTCACAAGCTTTGCTTTTAAAGGGGTCCTAAAACCAATTCGTCTATGCTATAATCTAATTGATGTATGTTTATGTACTCATTTACATTGTATGTATATCCATTTTGATTATGATGTGATGTTTTATGGTTTTGAATAAATAAACTTGAACTTTTTTGAAAGACTGCTATGAATAAAGTCTTTTGCATAGCATATTTTTACATAGGACTGTACATTACTTAGTTGAGAGCTTTTCTCTTTTGACCAATAATGCTATTCAAATTTGTAAAGCAAAATTATTCCCTGTGGTTACAAATTAAATGCATGGGTGAAGAGTGGCAAATAATGAATTGATGCCTTGATGCAGAATGTTAGTGGCATCGTAGGATTCAACACACTGCCCTCTAATAACAAGCATCAGAGCTACTACACCATGCCACTTCCATCTATAAATCACCGGGCTAAGAAACTAAACATGCTCATGAGAGGTTTCTTACTTTTTGCCAATCAGGGCTGATTGTAATGGCGCGACGAGCATCCCACAATGCATCCCAAAAATCCTCCATGTGCAGCGACGTCTGACAGCGATTGCCATACAGGATGTGGTTGAATACACTGCAAAGAGGTATAGAGACAATGTAAAATAAAGGATTGATTGTGGGACAATGACACGTGATGTCATAATGCAATAATTAAAATACAAATAATGCACAGGTTGCAGTGTGTTAGTGGTGATGTAGCACACTCAAAGGGATTTACTATATTACAAAATGCACGCAACATGTCAAGTGCTTTTGTACAATATCTAGAATAACCTAAGATGCTCGCATAGCCACTAGCATTACGATCTGAACCCTGTGCATTATATGTTTTATAACATGAGTTCACAATATATGTAGAGGGGGGACAGTAAAAACTATGAGTCCTCTTAATTAATTTGGTATTCCTTGGGTCCACTTACCCTATAGCTAAAGCCTTTGTGTACATCTCATGCGCATTGCGGAATCTGTTGTTTGAGTAGAGATGATTTCCTCTGTCCTTTAAAACATTCATATCCTGTAAATGACAAAAGGGAAAACATCAAGATGAATAATAATAATAATCCCCTTTGACGTAACACTCATCACATCAGAGGGATATCTTTGAGCGTTTTACAGACATTATTACCCATCCTCAGATCCAGAAATGCCTGCTAGGTATACTACACAGACTTTCACATCCTACTGGGCACTGGCGGATCCAGGGGAGGGGGGCACAGCCGCCCCGTGCCCCCCCCCTTTTGAGAGCCATAATCAAAATTTGTAATGTAAATATACCGTTTTTACGCCAGTGTGCTCCCCCCTTTGAAAGTGAGGACCCTTTTTTTTTCACCGACGAAATGACCTTTAAATTTTAGGTGAAAACCTTTCATCGGGAAAATGTGCCCCCCCCCCCTTAGGAAAATCCTGAATCCGCCCCTGCTACAAGGTATCCATTTAACACCAGGGTGGAGAGTGGTGAAGTGTTGACTAATGCCTTGCCCAAGGGACACTAATCAGTGGTGGAATTCGAACACACAACCCTCTGGTAACAAAGCAAGAGTCAGAACTGCTACATCACGGCACTCCACAATGTTAAAGCCACTTTAACTAGCATACACCAAGAGGGCAGTTTCCCTAAGCTGTTTGAAAGTTAGGCCGCATGACTTTATGCACAAAGATGACCTATTTTTTTGTTGTATGATGACTCTTTTTTTTTTGGTCGAAGTGGGACTGAATTTCCAATAACTGAAAATTCTGACAAAGTTTGCGAAGAAAATTTGCCAGTTGAATAATTGATCATCCAGGCGTGTGATAAACTTTACCTCTTCATCCTTTTCACTGGTGGTGATGAAGGGTAACACATGAATGGGAGGTTCGCCGGTCAAAACTAAGTAGGTACATGTATGTGCAATGATAATCCGGCAGCTGGGCGACTTTGATCAAACAAACCAGGGCCCCGTGTTACGAAGAGTTGCGATCGATCAGATCAATCGCAACTATGGAAAGCCAGCAAAGTCAACATATAAAATTCATGTTTGTTCAAAAGATTTTCAAGATATGAATGTATATCCATGAATTCATTGATTTCTTGACAATTTGGTGTGTTCTTGTTTGCTTACAAAGGACATTTTGCACATTTCCTGTAGAAAAAATTATGGCACTGATGGATGTCCATAGAGTTACGATTGATTGGATCTATCGTAACTCTTTGTATTAAAGACGGGGCCCAGGTATCAATATCTGACTTGTTAAACATGTGGGGAAAGGGACCCCACATCTACCAAACTGAATGTCTGGCAGTACAGTGTACAACTCTGCCGCAGGTGGTCCCTACAAGATGCGGCACCCATAAGAGTGCCCCTTTTACGAACAAGTGCAACACCCCTAGCAGCCCCACCTGCATTACGCAGACGCACTGCCAGACGTTTAGGCCCATATCCTGAAGTCGGGTTTAATTTAAACTCTGGTCGTAAGTTATGATATAACTATTGACAGCCAATTATGGCATAATCACTAACAGTAGAGGTTCACATTATCAGCTCGTTTGACTCTCAAATCATTCTTAACTGTCTTTGAAGGATGAATTAGATAATAGTCTTCACCAATAAAGAATGAGGGAAGAGCACGATGAGCATAAGAAACATACGATGTGGACATGTTTGGCTTCCCATAATTTTAGCACGAGTTTAGACCAATGTTTTTGTTAAATCCGAGTTTAGAATACGGGCCATGTGGTGTAGGAAATGTTGGGTTCCTCCCCATATGCTCCAATACCAAAGATACTAGTACCTCGTCCGTTTGAACAAAAAGTCACCTCGCTGCTTGACTACATTGACTGCCCTATATCGTTCAAGATTAAACATTACCTTTTCATCCTTTTCACTCAATTTCATGAGAGAGGATAAAATTTCCTTTTTATGGACCACTGTATGGTGAACATATTGCCAATCTGAAATGAAAAAAAAAAAACAGAAAAGATAAGGAAACCATCAACATTTCCTGCCAAGAAAAATAATTTAAAGAGATTAAACACACTTATACAAGTACATGCAGGGGTTACATGTAGATATAATTTGGGGAATCCACAGTAATACAAGATGGAATTAAATTTTCAATGACAATGAAATTTAAACATTAAAATTTCTACATAAATTGCTTGATTGTGACCAAAGCCATTAGTACTATTCGTATCATGCTTGCTCAAATTGTGTTACGTGAGTAATCAAAGCATTTCAATGATTTCTCTATTTTTTTTTTTCTACTAATAAACAACATATATAATTTACAATGGTATTTTGGTACCATGACATTTGCTCTGGTGGTAATTGCTCTACTGTAAATTCCACACAATAATGGAATAACCAACTTCAACTCTGGATTTAGCACTATACCCTATCCTAAACCTAACCCTAAACCTAACATAAATTGATAAACAATATTGCAACTATAAACCTACATCTTAGACGAAATAATGCCCGGAGCAAATGCTGTGTCACCAATATTTTAGCTATCTACCATTACAAAGTATGCAAAAGAACAAGCGAGTTAAAGTGATTGGTTAACATTGGTTTGACTTTTTAAAAATCTGAGCTAGAAGGTCACACTTGTCACCTGTGTCTGTGATATGTTACAAAAATGAAGCCCAGAAAAAAATGCGTTCCAAAATAATTATTTAGTGCTTCAAAAATTGAAATATAAAGTGACCGAAAACACCATCTTAATTTCATCCCATACACTTATGTGTACTATTTAGGCGTCTATAAGACGCCATTTACAAAATGGGGTTTGCCTTGTAGTTTTAGCTTTTCATTCTCAATAATGGTTGTTTTCAGGGTTTATTAGTTCTAATACATGCACTTGTACACATGTTTCATCTTGGTTTGAGAATTTTTTAAATCGGCTGCTCACAAAGTTAAACAATACCTTTAATGTGCCTTTAATTACAATGTGAATCGCCATGGAATTGCCCAGGTATAAGACTTGCTATGAAGATGAATTTAAACATATGAAGATAGATTCTACTTACATTGCTTGATTGTGACCAAAGCCATTAGACGACTGACCCTACTCTCTTTCATTTTCTTTCTCGTCTTCAAGTTATCACTGAAAAAAAAGAAGAAAAAAAATTCTCATACACTGCTACAATATGAAGTGCTAAAACAAGATTTACCATACGAAGCAGATTACATGAGTACAAGAACCACCAGTTGTTACAAAATAGGGGGAAATATAATAAGGAGATGATTGAGGAAGAGGTAAGTTTAAAGAGAAGTTTTGAAGGAAATAAAGAAGACAACTTACTAAAATGTGACAAAATATTTATTGGTTTTTGCAACTTCCATGGCTACCTGAAGCTCATCAACCTGTGAAAACAAAGGACAAAAACTTATACATAGGTAAATAAGGTTTGTGAGAATTTACACAGAAGAATGCAAAACATTGACTATTCCACATAAGACAAACCATAACCTGAAATATTTAAAGCAAAATCAATCAGGGCCATTCTTGGCCATGTGTGTGACCAAAATTATGACAAATCTTGAATTTAATTAGTTATAAATCTAAAAATTTTAGATTTAGTAATTCGAAGGTTATATAACATTAACATGTTTTAGTCAGCTATCATTTGGAAATATTTTTTGCTGTCTCCAATATGTAGGTTCAAGGTCAGAGGTCAAAAGAAGTGGGTCACGTGTGTGACTTCACACAGAAGCATGATTTTGAAAGTTTATTTTCATCTTGAAATTCCTGTAAATTTCAAAATGAAATTAAACTTCAATAATCATCATAATTGGTTATAAATCTCTGAATTTTTTTATTTATAACTAATTAAAATCAAGATCTGTCATAGTTTCAGTCACATACGTGACCAGGAATGGCCCATCAAATCGACAGTCCGGAGCACAAAAATAAGCTTCATAATTTACTGGATTCATTTAAAAAAGTCGTTACAGATAAATAAGCAGACACAAATGTTATAATTATCAGTTACTTTGCAGAGTATATTGAGCATTTAATGGGAAAAGCATGATATCTGTAAATAATGGTAAGTAATAAGGATAAAGTCTTGATTTTTTTAACAATGGATTCATCCTCTTGTCCTTATGCAATTCATTATTTTTGACATAAAAATGGAGTCCAGATTAAGCATTAACAAAGTGTAGATTTTCAGGAAGTGTTGATCTGTTCAAATACTGTTTCAAGACAGTAAATATACTAACCTTCTCTACTTCCTCTAAGAGCCATGTCATTTGATCGTAATCTTCGTCTTTCATCTGTGCATAGAAAAACAAACAAGTTCATTCAATACAAGATACGCAAAAGTGTCTACATAATTACAGAATTAACCCAGTCTTTATTTCCACAATGTCTTTCTTTTTATCAATACATTCATCTATTTCACAACTCTGTACATCCACTACTATTACCAAAATATAAGAGCAAATAGTATCATTAATGGGAAAATTTAGACACACACCCCTCACAACACCTATTTACAAGAAACAGGAAACAACTTAAAAACCAAAACCAAAATTATCACTGAAGTGCATTTATTTGAAGATAAACATACAGAAAACACAGAATAGAAAGATTGAGAAAAGACTATTTAATGCATTTACATATTACATAATACAGGTAATAGTTCACGATTGGAGATGACCTCCTCACAACTGTGAGAAAACACAAAGTGGCTTGGTCATATCCAGAGCTGCCAACATTGGGAAGATAGAATCCAGTAGATTTCGCGGAGGTATGGTTTTGTGAGGGAGCGGCGGAACGTTGTCCCACGGATGGGAGTTTTGGGGAGCAAAAACACATTAAGAAAAAAAAAAACATTTGATTTTTTAAATAATTCATAAAAAAATGGATTCAACAAGAAAATACCTTTAATTGTCCAGAGGGGGAAGGGGCTGCAGTAGTGGTAAACATACATGGTAAATGAGCTTGCCTGGCCCTGCAAAGACTTATAAACTCTTTGTGGCCTGTTTAAAGTCTCTGAGGGATTCCTGTGAAAATTGTCACACAGTCCCATTCCGCTTGAAAACTATCTTTATATTTCGAAAAGTATTTTGTCGTCTTGGTCATGGATGACTCCATCTCCATGATCTCCATGGTCACTGACAATGCGATTGTAGTGTGGATGAATCAGGACAGGGCATGCTTCGCACAGGCACAGCTCAGCCAGCAAGCGCCAGGCTAGCTCACTCCCGAAAGAGAAAATGTTCGAATCCGATCAACCCAAGTGAAAGTAGGGGAAAAAATCTCCACTTTCCTTCTGTTCTTCAGGATTGTCAATAAAATTATTCCTGAAAGTAATCCACTTGTTAATCCCATGATTGATCCACAGTTTCAGCTCGAATAAGGCGCACACAAGCTTACGAAAAACGCCTCGCAGCGCTCGTGGACTTCCCTTCTCCTGGCGCGCGCGTGGAGGCCAGGCAGGGCCGGCTGCGCCGGGGAGCATGTGCATGGAGTGCCGCTGAAGTGTTCCCGGAAATAAATGACTTGTTAGACTAGTTTACCAGTCGTTCAGTAAAATTATCTTCATTTACATTGGAAATCAATGTACGATTACACAAAAACTGGTAAAAGCTACAGGGTAAAATGAAAATGTGATAAGGGGTTTCCACGTGGGTGTTAGGGAGTTGAACATGCTAGACTCGTAAAACAGTCGTTTGTATGAATTTTACAATTTAACAGCTAAAAATCCTGATTATCCGGGAGATTTTGGCATGGGGTCGGGAGAACGGGAGATTGGATCGCAATCCAGTATTCTCCCGCAGGATCCGGGAGACTTGGAAGCTCTGCATATCTCCCGACCATCTAGCCTTGCCAAAACATTATTACAAAGAGGGAGCCACAAATCGAGGCAGACTGCGCAAGAGACGGGAAGATAGCATACATGAGTGGACAGGAATGTGGTTCATAAAATCACAGAGAGCAGTGAGGACAGAAATGGATGGAGAAATGTGGTGACTACTGCTTCAGTGTACCCCCAACGTCATTATGTCATGGGATGGGAAAAGGTATACATATTGCTTTGCCCCCCCCCCCCCCCGAACAAATAATCTCGGCCAATCGCGATCGATGCATATTTACCGTTGAGAGCCTGGTGTGAATAAATTCTAATACTTTGTCGAGTTCATCCAGTCTGAAGAATACTTCTTTCTTCCGTTCAAGAGGGGCAGAACTGTTGAAAGGACATAAAAATAATAAAGAGGAACTGTGAGGTATATTCACAGCGCCATAACACAAAGCTTTATATCACTTGATCGTAGTGACGATTTTTAAAAATTGATTAGAATGATCGTGTAATCATGCAAATCCAGATCTGCCAAGTTGTATTTTGCATTTTCAGTATTCTTATCCCCCAAAATCAGTATTTTGACAAAAAAATCAGTATTTTTACCGTGTGAGATAAATTTTTTGTATTTTTCCCCAAAAAAGTGTATTTCATAATAAAATGCTTGGCACACTCGCCCATCACGGCGCTCAAGCTGCATGCAAGCTAAAATGTGCACTGCTCTTGCAGATGAAAAAAAAAAAAACATTGAAACTTGTGTATGTCTCACCCTGGTTTTTACAAAATGATTGAAAAAAAACAAGTTACCTGAAATTACATTGATTTAATAACCATATTTGTGTACGTTTTATGAAATAGAGACATATAGAGATGATTTTTCTCAATAAATTTCGATTTTGTATAAAAAAAAACGTACTGCCATATTTTGGTTGCAAAAACGTACTAAATACGGAAAAATCGTACTACTTGGCAGCTCTGCAAATCAACTGTACTATCAATCTCTACGCTTTGTGTTAATAACACCAGGGTCCCATAACACAAAGGTTAGCGATTAATCATGCTTGATTTCCATGATGAATTGTACATTGTAGTCAAAGCAATCAACCATAAAAGAATGTTGTACGATGATTGGTGAACTTTGTGTCACCCCCCCCCCCCCCGCCTGTCCCGTAAAACAAAGGTTAGCAACAAATTGCACTTGATTTTCACAATTAATTGTACATTGTAGTCAATGCAACCAATTGTTAAAAACAATGTTCTACGATCATTACTAAGCCTTGCGTTACGGGCCCCAGGGTCACGTAACACAAAGGTTAGCAATTAATTGCACGCTTGATTTTTACGATTGATTGTGCATTGTAGTCAATGCAATCAATCGTAGAAAAATGTTCTACGATCATTGCTAAGCTTTGTGTTACGGGCCCAGGTCTTTTCTTCAGCTAACTTCTGGGGAGTGGTTCTTGAAACAACTTGTCAGACATTTCATCGGATAAGATCTGTTTTATCCAACAGTTACCATGGTAACAGTACCTCACAGCCAATCAGAATCAAGGAAAGTTTTCAGATCTGACAACTTGTCAGACAAATATGTTGAAGGAACACTCCCCAGATGAGTCGAAGTCTGATTTAATTTTGGACAAAATGATCGTAGAACATTTTTCTACGATTGATTCCATTATCTACAATGTACAATCAATCGTGAAAATCAAGCGTACAATCAATCGCTAACCTTTGTGTTACGGGACCCAGAAGAGACAAGAGGAGATAGATGAAAGAAAAAGAGGGGAAAGGAGAGTAAGAGAGAGGAAAGGAGAGGAAAGGAGAGCGAGAGAGAGGAAAGTAGAGCGATGAGAGAGGAACAGAGAATGAGAGAAGAAAGGAGAGTGAGAGAGAGGAACAGAGAATAAGCGGGAGGAAAGGAGAGTGAGAAAGAGGAACAGAGGTGGAAATAAAAGCAAGAAAGATAAGGAGTTTGGGTTCAAGGATAATAAGAGAGGGTTAAGAAGAAGGAAGAGGAAGGAAAAAAAAGAGAAAGAATGAAAGAAAATAAGGTAAAAGGCAGCAATGATAGGGAGAAGCTATTGTATTGTGGGATTCCAGTTGATTTGAAAAGTTCCCCAAATTACAATTGAACAGTGATCTTGTTCCTAATCTATAAGATCTCCTTGTTATTTTTGCCATCCATTTTTGCCTATTGTAGCTTCTTCTGCTTATAAGAACTTGAGCTTTGGCCTGAATATTTGTACGCAATTACTATTTTATCGATACACTTACTCATCTATGATAAGGTCTAGTTTCCTCATCCACTGTTGCCATTTTGGGGCGAGGGTGCTTCTGTTGTAGAGCAGCGGGGCAAAGAGGACGATGCGGAGGTTGGTCTCGTGCATCCTCCGGGCCTCTCGCAGGTGCTTGTTCCATATCTCCACCACGTCTCTGGCCTGGGGATGGGGGCAGAATAAGCAGAAATAGATGAATGATCACTGCACAATGTACAGTAATTGTGATTGTTGTGAATATTTGCAGGACTAAAAATATCAAAGTCCACTATTAGTTATATATCTTGCAGGTGCCTATTCCATACCTCCGCCATGTCTTTAGCCTGTGGACAGGGCAGAATGAGTAGAAATACATGGATGGTCACTGCAAGATTTATAAGAACTTTACACTTGTACAGAAATTATTGTGAACATTTGCATGAATGAAAGATAACAAAGTCCACTATCAGTCGTATCTCTTTAGCCTGGGGATAGGGTAGAATGGGCAGAAACATGTACAAGATTGCTGCACGATTTTAACAGTAATGGCACTACTGACGCAGTCACATTTTGCCTTCGATTGCCGTAAGGCGAGTCGAAAACAACCGTTCTTATAATTTCTGTACCAGCTTCCCGAATGTGGTTCATACAGAAATCTTTAAAAAACAGCCCTTTTCGACCCACCGGGCTGACACCGTAGGGGAATGTGACTAGAGCATAAAGAAATTCATGGATCTCCCCTAGAATGCAATGTTAATTACTTTATCCCATACAATTCTCCTTGATGTTAAGATCTTCTGACTCCAAAATGACTGCTACACCAAAATATGAAAACAAGTTGAGCGCCTCTGGCTGTCTCACCTGCATCACCACCGCCGTCGGAAAAGCGGCGCCTATGCAGGTGAGACAAAAACATTGGGGAATTGCAGATGATGGACCTTCCTTGAGGAATCAATCGCCACAAATCACATTCGCCAATTGCCATATTTCAAATGTTCAGTACGTTGCACTTAAAACCCATTGTTTGAAACCGCATTCTGAACTCACCTCGCACGTTGCATGATATCGTCCGCACTTGCAAGACTTGAGCTTTGGTTTGATGTCTGGATGGGAGTAAGCAGCAAGCTCCTTCTCCGTCTTCGCTTTCTCTCGCTGCATCGCTTGCTTCTTCTCTCGTTCCTTCTTCTCTTCATCTTCCTTTAAAGCTGTTATGGTAAAAACATAAAGAAAAAATAATTAATAAATTTGTCTTCTTGGCAACAGTACATCAAATCAAAGCACTGTAATATACATAAAGGCCCGAATTCACAAAGGTGGTTTTGAAAACCCACGGTTGAATCCATGGTTTATGCAGATTTCCTGTATAAATTACGCTTAATTTAGCGCGTATCTGGCGCATGTATACAAAATGTCCAATGCTGATGCGCGCTTATGTCACAGTGCGCCAAATTGACGCCTGTTACCATGGTTAGACATGCTATTTTATTCATGAGTCCACTGTTTGAAGAGTGGACTCATGAATAAAATAGCGTATCTCAGGGACATGAGATATTTCAATTTTAATGAACACCCTGAAATTGCATGTCCTTTTGCGTAATGTCAGTTACAGACACATTTTTGCTTGCTGATTCGTAAAAAAATGTGGTTACATAGGAAAACTTAGTATCAGAGTATACAGCAAGGTTCACTTTATTAACTCTATCAAAAGCAAACTCCCATCATTTGTTGTTTTAGAGATACACACAATGAAAGGTGTGAAAACATTGTGCCGTGTAATGTCAGTTACCGTGAAAATGCCCATATGAGGCATCAGAGGCTAAGAGAGGCCTTTTTCAGGAAGATTAGAATAGTATTTAACTACTGTAAATTTGTTGACCTCAAATGACCTTTGACCTTTGCCTAATGGCCTGATATTTCATTCACCTATTTACCGATACTTGATGACATTAATGTGAGTTTTATGTAATGGGGACTTATATTTTCAAAAGCATCTTTAAAATTCAAAATCACAACCTTGGTTAAGGTTTCGATGTTTATTGATACTACAATATGGTCAAAGTTCATGGATCCTAAAATAACCTTTGAACTTGATCATATGACCTGAAACTCATGCAAAAAACGATCAGTTATAATTGATTACCCTTCTGTCCAAGTTTCATGGAAAAGGTCCGATTATTATTCTTCTACTCAATCCTTCGCCACGATGAACCTCTTCCACATCAAGGTCCATATAATGTACTTTGAAAGTTATGATGAAATTTCAAGAACTTAACCTTGGTTTAGATTTCAATATTGATGAACCCGGCAGGATTATTTCCTTGAATGCATGAGCGCTGAGAGGCAGCTCGAGCTAAAGCCGGGGTAATAATAATAATAACAACGCGCCTCGGAATAGAATATTTCTAGATAGATGGCGCTATATAAATGCCTATTATTATTATTATGATGCCGCAGCTACCATCAGAAAAGCAGTGAGTGCCTACATGTGATTGTACATGTATGTCTCACTTCTGCCATGCAGAATGTTTTTAATGTTCTCAAACTTGAAAACCTATACATGCCCGGGCATAGAATATACTAGTACATGTAGGTAATGAAGATGATTGAATGGTTATTTTTTTCAATCACAAGCAATTGCACAGAAATCTCTTTGACGTGGGTGAAATTTGACTAAGAAGCTGTTATTGTATTCTGGATGGAATTAATGTTTCAAGTTCAATTATTCAACTGTAAGGTTTACTTTAATATCGAAAGTCAACATGTACTTTACGTTCTCATTCATCACATTCACACTCCTAGATGTACATTAAGGCCTACATGCTCGGCCCAAGAGAATGTGTTCATCAAACATGTGACGTCAAGAGATCTCTGTGTGCAAGCTCATAGAATCTATCATACTGTTCAACCATAACACCCTGTAACACTCTCCATTGTGTGTACAAGTTAGTATGCAAAGCCAAGGTCTACAGTATATCATAAATGAATATTTTAGGCAAACAATGGGAATCAAAGGTTTGTGGTTACAGGTTAATATTTTTCAGATTGTGTACACAGATCGGACTATGGACTGAGTGAATTGATAAGCCTTGTACTATAAAACACTGATCAAGTAATAATGCAACAGCACCTGCATGTAATATACCATAAACTTACATCAATAGTTGACCTGGGGTGGTATTCTGAACACATAATATCTTTTATCATATATCATTGAGATAGAAGATGCTAGAATCATTGCCAATCGGTATTCTGAAAATCTTCTCAGTGTTTTCTTATTCTCACCTTCCATACACTCGTTCTTTTTTTTTTAGATGTTACCAATCAAAGTATGCTTTATATTGGCAGTTTAACCAAAGAAAGCGTTCCTCATGGCAATAGAATATTATGCGCACTGCGTGTATATGAATTACTGGCGTACTTACATAATTGCACGAAATTCAGAATCCCACATGCACATACGAGCACGCCTTGGTATTATATGCGCGAGTTATAAATTTACTTGCTCAGCAAAAGTTGTCAAGCAAGAAAAGATAACGTTTTTAGAATACCAATTTGCGATGGTGACATGGATAAGAACATATTTGAGATGAGAACGTTTCCAGAATATTTACCGCCGTAACCACCCCTGTGCTGTGTTGCATAAAAGTTGCCATTGTGGTAACTTTGCCATCCAATGGTAACTTGCATGGAATCCTTGATTCTGATTGGCTGTTGATCAGCATTACCATGGTAGTTACCATTGGATGGCAAAGTTGCCATAATAGTATACTTTTATGCATCAGGGCCCCAGGACTCTAAAACAAAATGTATGGTAAATTGCCACTTGATCTAGAATAGTGAAGAAAACTTTAATACTACAAAAGATATGCTATTACAGTTATCCCTTTATTTATAGGCAAGGTTGTCACATCTTCAACAAATCTAAACCCATTTTTCTGTGCTTAGTTTTGACTTAAATACAATTTTCACACCCTTCTCGTTCATGCGTGAACTGGGAATGATTTATAGTAACTTGTCAATGCAATCAATCGTTTAAAAAAATGTTCTACGATGATGCTAAGCTTCGTGGTAAGGGCCCCTGACTTCCTTCTTGGTGGGATGCACTGTAAAATATGTACAGTGCACAGGCAAATACTGTACTATTGGGAAAGTATGCCTAGGAAACTATTCAAACTGAACAATACAAATTATGCCCGTCACAGCTGGCTACACATTCATGAATTCCACTGGGAATGTTTCATTTTCATTTTCACACAACATAAATTTTTCACAACAATTGGTCATTTATACCACTCCTAACATTTGCATTGCTGAAAAGCAATTGCACTTCAATGCAGTACCCTTTTCTTATTATACACAATGTTCAGAATTCCTTTCTATTGTTGTCTAAACACTACTGATATTGCACAGGTCTGGGGAAGTTCCATAAATCTCTTTGTACATGATTGGCTGGCTCCTCCAATGCGCCTTTGAATGTCTTTGACAGATACATGGCGCTATACAAATGCTGTGCATCATCATCATCATCATCATGTAAGTTGAGACTTTAAAGGTAAATGCTAGTTTTGGTAACGATATCAAAATGAGTTCGTACAGAATCCAATGAAATGACCACCAAAGTGTCTGTTTGTATAAATAAAACGCATGTGCCAAAGGATTCTGGAAGAAATTGTGTAATTGCTGAGAAATCAGCAAATAAGCACAAGATTCGGGTAGAGCGTCGGGCCCGACAATAATTATACACTGTCCCATGTGCGCTTATCTGTGTTGGGGAAGTTCAGTCTGAACATTTTTCAGCGTAGATTTTAAGATTTCACAAAGTTCAGTTTATGTAACTGTACCAGATCTAGATCCTCGATGATATACTGACAATTAAGCCTGGTTTTACAGACTTCCTCATGAAATCAGTGTTTACTGCAACTACTGGAATTTCTCTTTAAGAGCGACATTCAAAACGTCATACATACATACCGTGTAAGTAAAAACAAACTTGACACCCCACAAATCCCCCCAAAAATGTCATGAATGCAGAATCATTATATGGCTGGAAAGAATATCTTCTCCCAAATAATTATATACCATATTCATGTTGTATGTCTTCACGCTTGGATGATCAGGAGGTATTCTTTTCGTGATGTGAATGTTGATTCGCGCCAAAGTTAGACATGACTGCAATGAATGAATCCGGATGTCAATAATGTCATAATCCTATTCGGGTTGCATTAAAATCCATTTCAAAACACTTTTTCAGCAATTTACATTTTAATTGTTTAATAAAGACTTTTTAGTACCAGTTCTCAAGTTAATTTCAGTGAAAAGGGATTTTCAAATATGTTTACAAACTCATGGAGGATTATGACACCATTGGATCTGGATTCATTTATTGCAGTCAAGCCTTACTTTGGTGCAAATCAAAATTTACATCACTGCAAAGAATGCCTACTGAACATCCAAGCATGAAGACATACCACATAAATAGGGTATCAAATTATTTGGGAGAAGATACTCTTTCCAGCCTTATGCATTCATTTCATACTTTTTTCTTAAACTTGGGATTTCTGAGGAGTCAATTTTTTTTTACTCATGCAGTACATGTAGTAGGGGACTGAGGGACCCCCTCTTAAAGAGTACAGAGATTAAAATACTGATGTCGCATAAGGAATTTCATCATTTTAATGCAAATCAAATGTAATTAATTTTTCTGCTATTTTTACAATAAAATTTTTGTCAGGGTGAACTTCCCCTTTAAAGGGAATATGTACATGTATGTTGTACCGTACCAGTAAAACTGGGATACACATCAATCAATATTGCACCAAAATCAGTGATATGATGCATTGAAAACGAACATGAACCTACCGGTACTGAAAGTTAAATTAGGAATTTCAGTACTTTTTCATTTCATTATCAACATGTTTATGTATTGGCTAAAATATAAAAGACATCATGGTTTTATATTTTGCCAGATGTGCACAGTGGGTGAATGGGGAATGGGAAAAGATATGCATTATGATATTTGTCAGTGGTTTTCACTGACAACTGTTAAGATTTAAGATACTGAAAAAAGAAAGAAAATTTAAACAAAATAAAGACATGCTAGCAATAAAATAGTCAGTGGTTTTAACTGACACAGTAACTGAAATGCTTTAAAGGTAGTTGTCAGAGTGGAAAGAAATGACATACATGTACATGTAGTTGATTTCTCTCAATTTACCCAACAAAGAGCCAATTAAAGAAAATTTAAAGGGAATACGTGGACCCTTATTAACATGCAGGTACCTAAAAGGGAAAGGTATAATACAAGGATAATTAATTCTTTGTCAGGAGAGTGGATGGGGAGGCAAACAGAGAAGGCTACAGAGAGTGAGAGCTAACTGTCAAGGCTGTTTTCTTTATAATAAACTTGTTTTCTTAAACATGTACTAGGGCTGTACTGTACATCAAAGGAAACAATTTCATCAATTAGGCCTATACAAAGGATAATGATCAGTTGGGGATCATACTTAAAAATCTCAGTACAATAGAGATTTGTTTTTCCATGTTATGTGAGATTTGACACAAGTCTACAATGTTAGATAAACTAGTAACCATTATAAATTTTCAATTGGCTTACTTCACCTTTAAGTCAGATCTCTATTTATACTGTATTTATAAGCAGTAAAAACCCCTACTACCTGTATATAGTATTTATTAGCCCTTAATAATAAATGTATTTTCAATGAGCTTAGTCTGCTTTTAAGTGAGATTTCAAGGAATTGTAAAATAGGTTTAAAAAAAATCCCTAGACTAGTGATAATACTGCTTTTACACCTTGTTAAAATCTCACTTGAGAGCAGACTATTAAAGTTACATGTATATAATTGAAAATTCACTACAAAGGGTTGCTATTTCATCTAAAATTGCTGGTATGTTTCTGCACTTACAGTACGTTACTATGAACTTGCTCTTTAAAGCTTTGATTTTTTTTAATTTGAGCAGAGATTGGATCCTATAAAGCACAGAATAGATTTGGGTCACTGTCCCTGCTGTTCTCGCCTATAATTGACTAATTTCTTTTGTTTTAAACTAGTACATGTATGTATGCTAAGATATAATTGGGAGCATTTTTTGTTCTTTGGGGCCATCTATTGCTGGAAAATACAACAGAATTCTTGTTTTTCATTTTTCAAAAATAAAATAAGGAAATAATTTTATCCTTGAGCCGAGGTAAATAGGGGAGGATTGCATAACTTCTGAAGGTTTCCATGGCTGATGTTAGTGTAGACTTTTCAGTCCACCATGTACTGAATGAGTGTGCTACAGAAAGTAACATTCATTAACTTCATGTGCATAGTTCTAAGGGGTGTTCTGGAAAATTAAGGGACAAGTCCACCCCAACAAAAAGTTGATTTGAATAAAAAGAAAAAAAATCCAACAAGCATAAAACTGAAAATTTCATCAAAATCGGATGTAATATAAGAAAGTTATGACAATTTAAATTTTCGCTTAATTTAAAAAAAAAGTCATATGCATATCCCGGTCGGTATGCAAATGAGGGAACTGATGACATCACTCACTCACTATTTCTTTTGTATTTTATTATATGAAATATTCTAATTTTCTCCTCGTCGTCCTGTGAAACAAAGTTTTATTTCTCCCTGAACATATAGAGAAATAATTGAATTGTATGGTGATGTAAATGAAATATCAAAATTTATTTGCCTTTGAAGAAAATTGGCATGGGAAGCTTAGTTTCCTTTATTCTGGGACGCACTGTACAGTGCATCCTACAAAAAGGAAACCGGGAATTCCTGTGATTTTTTTTCAACATACCCAAAATATTCATACTTCACTTTAATATAAACCATCATGAAATATTCAACATTCCTCTTCATTTTGATACCAAATGTGATATACGCATTCATGAGCGAGATGACTTAAAAGTTAAAGTTAAAATCAAGTTTGCGCAGAAAAATGGGTTGGAGTTTAATGGCTCATTAGTGCATCTTTTATTTTCTTTCAGTTTCACTTATCTTTAAATGCGAGCGGACAGAGAATCAGATGCTAATTTCTGCCCAAATCATTTCTGGTATGCATGCATCAGAATTTGTTTTTACCCTGCAATGCATGATCAATTCAGCAAGTATTTAGTTAATAATTTGAATTAAAATTTTGCACCTATTTTAAAGCACGATTCTTTTTAGACCAAAAGCTTCAGTCTCTGTATTTTGGTTGTTCCGCTGAACTACGTTGGCTCCACTCAAAAATGTCAGAAATTGTTGAATAAATCCCCAGAAACGACAGTTATTCCTGTCTAGATTCTTTTTCGTTTTTTATGAATGACAATTACAATCAGTGATCACCCACAATTTAATTTGATGGGTCATACAACATTCATTATCATTGTACATGATGTATGTAGATTAGGTCATAGGTGCTAACTTTTATTTCAAATGATTAATTAAAAAAAAATCAATTTTCACCATGCTCACTGAGTCCACGATCTTGAACTCAGCTCTGCGGGGAGCGGAGCGGCGATATACCGAGACGGACAAGGCCAAGGCCCACGGCCACCCCAGGCCATGCGAAGTGGGCCGGGGATGATCGCGATGACGCGTGACCTGCATCTCCCCTGCCCCTACCACCCTCGCCCCCTCCAGTTCCGGGCGCACGTACCTGTGCCATACGGTACCGGCTGCACTAGCGCAACCACACGACAATGTCAATGCAAAAAAATTAGTACCTTGTTTGATGTATTCTCCTGAACACCTAATAACAGTCCCGTTCGGTCCTCTTCTGTAAATCCCAGCCCGAAATCCTCGTCCACCAGTTAAAAGGTGTTCTGGATTGATAACTGTCTCCCCTTCGAATAAATCTGCCATTTTTTGCGAAGGATAGATCGTCAGTCCGCACTACACATCAGGACAATCGCACACATCACATCACTTCAAATGCAAATGCGCATGCGCAGAGTGCTAGTACTAGTATTGCGAAACGTAAACCCGGATAGGGGAATCCCCGTTAGATATATTACGTTGGAGTAATTCAATTCAATTCTATTCAATCATGCGTGACCCAAACTGATAATATAATAAACAACTCAAAATACAATTATAATTGAAATATACTGAGTCAGTCAGTTCCTCCATCAACAAGAAATGTGGCAATATCTTGTTTCAATTCATTTAAAACGTTATATATATGAAATTTAATCCTAGTCTCCTTTATATATGTATGTAATTTTTTAATTAAAGGTCATCAAGTCCCGGGGGGCCACTTACATTGACAAGTGGATACCATGCGCGACCAAAAAAACATGTAAAAAGGATGTCTTTTTCAAGATAGGGCACGTTACATACGTAACGTGATAAAGGTGTCAAAAACACTAAAATAATGAAAAAAGGGTATCTATTTTCATCAGGAAAGCTACGTATTTAGGGTCAAATTTGCGAGGGTGTAAAAATTAGGACTAAAATGTTTTATAACGGATGTACTTTTGCACCAAGAGTCAACACTACGTGTTTAGAGTATGATTTGCGCTAGATGTGGGAGGTGGGGCTGTACTACATTTAAACCCAATGATGTAGGTGAAGGTAAAACCGACGACCGGCGTCCGTCACATAACAATAAAAATATCGCTGTACTTGTTTAGGGGGTCAATTCAGGAAATTTGCCATGCAAGAATATCGTTTTGTTTCCAATACTTGTTAAGGGTAGGGTTTCACACGCCAATACTTGTTAAGGGGTGCATTTTCAGAAAATAGAAAATACGTGTTTAGGGTGCTTTTCGAGACCCCATGGTCGCGCATGGTATCCTCTCGTCAATGGAAGTGCCCCCCCCCCCCCCGGTCAAGTCCATCTCAGAATTATTGATATATATATCTATATATATATATATGTCATTGTTCAAAACCCACCTTCACCCGACAAAGGAAATTACAATTGGTATGGTGTCGAAAATCTGTCTATCTGACGGTCAATTGGATCGGGGTCGCCCTAGCCACTAACCCGTCTCTGTGGTCTAGTGGTTAAGGCACCGGCGTTCAAAGCTGGGGGCCCGGGTTCAATTCCCGGCAGGGACATTTTTTCGGCATCACCAATTTTTCCAAAAAGGGTAGATAGCTCTGGGGAACCTTGATTTAAGCTACGCCTACCATTGTTCTCTTCATCCATTTCTTTCACACAATATATATATATGTATAAAGAACTATACAATATTTCATTATTTACAGATTTTACAATTAAGGACCCCCTTGAATGAAACACAAAAAGATTCTACATGTTCATAAAGTAATTATCAATTTGCTCAGCAAAGTTTCTTTTCAATGCAAAAGCGATCTAATCATGATGAAATCTCTTCAATTGTTATGGCCATTCTAAGATTTTTTTTTTTGGGGGGGGTGCAAGAGAAACATGTACAGTTGTACACTATGTTGTATAAATTGTATGAACATGTACAGTTGTACACTATATTACATATATTTTTTTTCTGACAAAGTATTAAGACCCGGGGGGGGGGGCACTCAGTATATAATGCATAGTGGGTATGTGCCGCGGAGGGGACCCCCATTTTTACACTCAAATTTCCGTTCCAAGGCATAGCATTTTTGTCTTATTGAGAAAAAGAACAAAGAAAGCCGCTCCAAGGCATAGCATTTCCTTCTTATCGAGAAAAAAGAAGAAAGAAATCAGCTCCAAAGCTACGCATATTTTTCGTTACGCCGTTCCGGTCGCATTGATCTGCTACAATTTTGGTGAAAAGCGGCCCTAGAGCGCTTTTCGACCATCGCCTAAGCGCGAGCGCACCCGGCGGAGGCCGCGCTAGCTGCGTCATGCACGATTGCCCGTTCCATAGGGATGCATACGCACTCACAGAGATACGGAGATCCGTTCCGAGGACCCCCGTTTTCACAAACATTTGTAGTTCCGAAGCCCGTTCCAAGGACCCTCCTTTTTACAATAATCTCGCTCCAAGGCCCCCGTTTTTTGCCTCGCCCGCGGCACACCCCTACCACTTTTTTGGTCGAGTGCCCCCCCCCCCCCCGGGATTAAGACAACGTATGAGTAATCTTAAAGTCTATGACCAAATTCAAACCATGGTCTATTTTGTTTTGTTTTTTAATTATAAATTTGTAACATTTTATAATCTATCATTCATTTTATCTATTCATTATCATTACTTTTTTGGGGGGGTTGTTTGGGATATAAATTTTTTTTTTGAGAACTATGTATTGTAGGATGTTTGAAATGTTTTCTATTTGTACAGCAGGGTTCAGAGCTTGAATGACACTAACCTGCTTTTTATCAAGACATGAATACAGTGTTAAAGGATAAATACAGTGTAAGTTAATTGTCACTTTGAACAGAAATACAGCCGATCAGACTTTTTTATATCAAAGTTTAAACTTTTGTAGGTTTATACATTTGACATTCCAGAATGGAACCGCCACTACTTTTGCTAAATTGAGTTTTATGAAAATATGACTGAAATCTAAATGAATCAAAGTTGTATTATTTTAAAGGGATGGTCCAGGCTGAAAATATTTATATCTAAATAAATAAGAGTAAAATTCACAGAGCAAAATGCTGAAAATTCCATCAAAATCAGATAACAAATAACGAAGTTATTGAATTAAAAAATTTATCAATATTTTGTGAAAACAGTTATATGCACATCGTCATGAATATTCATCAGGTGGGCTGATGATGTCACATCCCCACTTTCCTTTGTCTTATGTTATTACATGAAATCTTAAATGTTTCATTTGTTCATACATGTGTAAATGATGTGTCTCCATTATGATGAATTAAGTTGCGGCAATAAATAACTAATGCACTTAATAAGTTGTCAATCCAATTGTTTGAGTTCTTGGTAGAAAAATTTTGAATAAACCTAATTTCATATAATAAAATACAAAAGAACAAGTTCAGCCCAAGAATCAGCCCACCTAATGAATATTCATAAAGACATACCTAGAACTGTTTCACCGGAATAATGCAAATCTTTAAAATTCAATAACTTATTTGTTATCCGATTTTGATCAAATTTTTGGCATTTTGCTCTGTGAATTTTACTCTATTTATTGAGATGGATACTTCCAGCCTGGACCATCCCTTTAAGGAAGACAGAGACAGAAAGGTCTTGATAAAACACAGGGATTTTATGCAATGATCCTTGTACTTTATGAAAATAAAGCTAGCTTAATGGAGAAAACAGCCTTCAATTTGCATAATATACAACTTTTGCCTAAAATGGCACTAAATATTACACAAAGGAATGCAGCAAAGTACAAATAAAAATCATGGACCCAAGTTCTGCACTTCTTTATTTTGTTCAGAATATCAAAGTTATACATTAAAAATATACATTAAAACCCCCCCCTATCACATCATTATCAATTATCATCATGAATTGCTTCAGATAGCATTTTTCTCTCTGACTCTTGCACCTTGATGACACTACTTCTTTCCACTTCTTTTTGTCTTAAGCTTTCTCCTTGTTCAGACCGACCTTACTGCTTTCCTTCTCCAACATATCTTTCCAAAGTAATCTTTGGTCTTCATTTCCTCTTGTGCCATCCACTTTCCAAATCATATGCTCTTTTCAAAGATTTATAGGCCCGTATTCTGAACTAGGGTTTAAATCGAACTCTGGTTTAAAGTTGTGGTTTAACTATGAGAGCCAATCGGGGCACAAATCCCTAACAGTACACATTCAATATATTAACTCATATGACACCCAAATTGTTCCTAATTGTCGGGGAATGATAACTGAAGTATTTTTTTCATTATGAAAGCAAAAGGAAACAAAATAGTAAACATAAGAAATATACAATATGAACAGAATTTTTGAACTTTTGGCTCCCCATAATTTTAGCACAGAGTTAGACCTGGGTCTAAGTTAAACCTGACTTCAGAATACGGGCCCATAGTCTTTCCTCCTCAACACATGACCCATCCTTCTCAAACCACTTCTCATTACCACTTCCACAACAGTTTCTTCCAAGCCCACCCTTTCAATGAGCTCACTTGTAGTTTTGCTATCAGATACTTTAACACCCCACATTCTTTGTATCATGGCCTTTCTTTTCTCCTGAAGATGTATACATTCTTGTATATTGTCTTCTTCAGCACTTCTAGTTGAACAGATGTCTTTGGTCGAAACAGATGCGACTGAGGTAGACGCATCTCTAATCTAAACTATCTTACTCTCTCTTGTAAAGGATCTGTTGCAAAAGGAGTCCTTTTCAAACACATTTATACCCAAATGCAAGCTTCTGATTGGTTCAAAAATCAAGTTGCATTTGATTTTTTATTTGTGATTGACCGCATTTTTGTGTTTCTGCATTGGACCCTTCATTTGGAAGATACATACATGTATTTCATTGAAATTTTTCGCAATTATTCAAAGCATTCTCATACCGACTGCGGTGAACAAATTAGGTGAGTATGAAGTTAGAACTCTCTTGCATATTGTGTCTTCCTGAAATTTTCTTGAGTAAACAACCAGACTATGGCAATATGTACCTGCTTGGACGGTAGCCACTTGTTCCATTCGACAGTTTGTAACTTTGTATTAACAACTTTGTAATAACCTGAGAGTCTTGGTCTACTTACCATCTTACATAATTTTATCTTGGGCCACTCTCCAAGTTGGCTGACAAAATACTTTTTTGAAATAGTGCTCCACAGCCTCATTACAACTACCAAAAAAAAGGAACTCTGAATAAACTTACAAGGAATTCTGAATCTGTTGAATGCTAATGTCAGCTTCTTCACATAAATGGAGTCTCCACGCAGACATCTCAAGGTTTACATTCATTTGGTCCACAAGCAGTTGGTCTACCTCTCACATAGTCTTATATATTACCACATGGGATAACCTATTTGGTCTACAAGCAATTTGGTCTTATTGCCATTTGGCCTAGATTAAACTGGTCTAATACCCACTTAGTCTAATTTTCATTTGTCTAATTCCTAGTTGGTCAAATTTCCACATTGACTACTTATCATTTTTCACTTTGTGAAATAAAATTTTTGCTCATAAACAGTTCATTTAATTATACAAACTATGGTGTTAGACCGATTGGATTACAGTAATAGACAAAAGGGGGTAAAGCCTAACTGAAAATAAGACAAACTGAAAAATGGGCTACATGGCAATTGGACAATTGGTTACCGTAGTGTTATTATTTGTTTAGCATCACCTGTGCCTGGACTTCAGGCGAAAAGCGAACTGAAGCACTATGACCCGCAGGTCTCTCCTCCGAATATAACTGAATCCAATTGAAACCAGTTGGATTTCCAACTGGTTTCAATTGGTTTCAACTGGTTTCAATTGGTCTTAACTGGAATGTAACAATTTCCAATTGAAACCAATTGGAACCAGTTGGGCAAAACTGGTAATCCTAACTGGAACCAGTTGAGTAACTGGAAATGACTTCCAACTGGAAATGATTTCTAACTGGAACCAGTTACGGTAACTGGAAATATTAACTGGAAATCCTAACTGGAATCAGTTGGGTAACTGGAAATGACTTCTAACTGGAAAGGACTTGTAATTGGAACCAGTTGGATAACTGGAAATCCTAACTGGAACCAGTTGGGTAACTGGAAATCCTAACTGGATCCAGTTGGGTAACTGGAAATTACTTCCAATTGGTTTCCAATTGGAAAATTTTCCAGTTACCCAACTGGATCCAATTGAAACCAGTTAATTTGCATATTATCTGCCAATGTGTACAGATTAATGTGTTTATGTGATTCATCATCATTTACAATGTATCAATTAATTTTTTTTCTTTCTCAAGTGCCTCACGTGTTTAAGATAAATGTTTAGAAGAGTTAGCAGTGAAAACCATGTTCATAAATATTATAGATTACAATTTCTAACAGATTAAAAGATAATAATACACCACTAACTGTTACCAAATTACATCAAATACAAATACATATATTCGAAGCTCTTCCACATAAATATGTATGCATGAAAGTCTAAATTTTATCAATGCCCCTTACAGTGGTATTAATAGACATATAACAATGCTTCTGTGTTGGCATGAGCAATAGTTAGTACAAATGCTAATTAATTTGTAACTACCGGTAATTAAGTTCATTCCAACTGGAATTTCCAACTGGTTCCAGTTGAAACCAAGTGGTTTCAACTGTAACCAATTGAAACCAGTTGCCTCCAATTGGATTCAACTGGTTTTAATAGTGAAATTGGAACAACTGGAACCAACTGAGGTGCAGTTGCCCAATTGGTTTCAACTGGAACCAATTGAAACCAATTGCCAGCTGATTCCAGTTGGCCAACTGGTTTCAATTGGTTTTGCTCTAATTGGTTTCAACTGGATTTTGGTCCTGGCCGGGGAGTGCAGGTGGACAACTACACCCGGTTTCCCCCAACACTTATACGAATAGTGCAATCGGTTCTTAACGTGCAAGCAGGTGACTCTCCTTTTAAATAAGAGGGGCCTCCATCTAACGTCCTACCCGAGGGATGGAGTGTTTTCCACTGAAAAATAGCCTGCATCTATGGAACAGGGGAGAGACATTTATACACAACGCACTGGCTTCTGTCATCCGCCCGGGGTGGACTCGAACCCATCATCTTTGGTTCGACACTTTACATGTACCAACTGAGCCAACTTGGCTCTCTACTTGTATGTAGGTGGTACTCAACCAGGATTAGATCACATAGGATGAGAAAGTACATAAAATGGGTGAAGAAAAATCTGCAAATTTACTCATCATAAAATTAATATGAAGTCTAACTACGTCTACCGTGTAACTAAAAAACAACTTACGTTTACTAGGAGGAGATCTATTGAACGTCATCGTCAGCTTCTTCACATAGACGGAGCCTCCAGGCTTCCGGACGCCCCCGTTGTCACGCCACATCTTAATCATCAAAAAGAAAGCATCTCTAAGCCTTGGACATCGTCTACGAAGGTTGTTTAGTTCTTGGGCGTTGTAACCAAGGTCATGTCCTATGTATGACCAATCGGCTTCGGTGAAGGTATGGGCGTAGGCCAAGATTTCTTTCTCGGACATTTGATCGGTAAATACGACACTCACACGCGAGCCATCTGACCTTGGACTGAAGAAACCAATGTCATATTTATTTTCTGTTAAAGAATTCAATTTTAACAAATCTGGAGGGGGGGGGGGTGTTTCACAAAGATTTAAGTGTGACATAGAGCCAGATTTTAATTCCCAGCTGCTTGCTGTATAAACGGCTTCATCGTCAAATTGTACGTAGAAGATGCACACTTCTGCGTACCAATCAATAAGACTGGGCATAGGCCTAATTGGGCGTTACATGTCATGTGTGCTTCGGCATTTAAGCATGACTCTAAGGGCCTTTTCACACATGAACATTGAATTATCATTGCAATGATGATTGCAATTAGTCTTTAGAATCATCAAACCTTTCACAAAGAAAATTCCTACCCTAATTTGAGTGAAACTTAACTGGAATTCACCTCCGGAGTAAACTTTGAAATTGTGATTGTGATTAGCATTCATGATTCTAGTTTGGTTTCACACTTGCTCAAAAATCGTCATTAGCCTTATTTTTCAAATTACAATATTTTTTTACCGTGTGAAAGGGCGGTAAGTCGCACTTAACCCTCTGTGAAACACCTACTAAGCTGAAAAGCGTGGGGTCCATATTGAAACCTGTGTCTCGGCTATTTTGTAAGAATGAAGCCCTCAAAAATTTCCACTGAAAATCATCATCGAGTGCTTTAAAAGAAATAAAAAAGTACCAATGACCAATGACCCGAAAAAAAAATCCATCCCAATCTTATTTCAAATGAACTACAGGGAATAATTTTGCTTTACCATATTTGATTAGCATTTTTTGTCATGACTGAGAGAAAAGCTATCAACTAAATTCTGTATAATCCTATGTAAAAATTCATAGGACGATCTGGGAGGGGGGGAGCGATTACCACAGGTGACTAATACCCCCACCCTACATGTATGTCGTTACCATTGCAACACAGTTTCCAATACATTTGGAAAATGATTTTTGCATGTCTTTACCCTAAGCGAAGATGAATGTTTTTGCAAAATTTAGTTCGACCAGCAATTAGTTTTCCTGTTTTGCTTGTTTTTAATTTCCTACAATGTATTTGGGAAATTGGAATTGTTTAATGTATATCTGAAGATCAATGTTGGTGCAAACTTTCATGAGCACTGGCCAAAAAATGGGAAGTAGTTTGATCTGCAATGAGTGTTTCTGGGGTTTGGCCTTTATATGCAGCTACAAATCAGAGGCAGATCTAGCTTTTGCCATGGGGGGGCAAACAAATATTTTCATCCACATATTCCCCAGAACAGCAGCTCAAAGCTGATTTTGGCTGGTTTCTTTGAAGGGGTAGTCCTAACAATTATTTCTCAGCTATATTCTTGTAACAAGATAACTGTATGTAATAAGCTCTGATTAAATACTGCAAGCGCGAAGCAGTAGCTAGAAATTTTGGAAAATTTCACATATTTTGTCCTGGAAATTGAACATTCTGAGCATTTTCGTTCATCATGAACAAGATGCATATGTAACTAAACAATAAATGCAAGCTAAAATTTTTGATATACTGTCCTGATCAAAAAGTGAGCTGTCAAGGGCTGTTTGGAGTAACCATGAAGACGATACATATTTCAACAATGCAAATGCGAAGCGCAACCTGAAATGTTTGATATTCCAACCTATAAGCTGGACATTTAAAGCACTTTGTAATCATGAACAGGATAGGTATGCAACTAAAAACCCCATTCCACAGAGAGCAAGACCTCTGAAAGACTGCTGTAAGACAATGAAACTTGCTTGATCTTTCAAGGGTCTTTCAACGAACTTTCAATGATCTCAGAGGTCTTTCACAATTCCTGATGGATCTTCCAGTGGTCTTTGTGGTCTCCATGATCTCCAAAACTTTTTGAAACGGTTCAAAACAGTCTTTCAGTGGTCTTTCAATGAAATGTTAGTACTGTAAATAAGATCTGCCTGGGTGTAGCCGTTCATCTATGAATCAAGGAGCAAGGCCCAACATAAATCACAGGGCACCATCTCCCATTAAGAATCTACTTTAAATATATAAACTACTGTGTAAAAAAATATTAAAGCTGCCTGCGCTTTGCCGTAGACGCACACCTATAATTTCAGGGGCAAAGGCCCAATAGGCACATAATTCACAGTCCACAAGCTCCAAGTCAGAATCTACTTTATGTAATATATGTCTATTTATATAAGGCAGTTACTATGTGCATATACTCAACTGCGCTTTGATACTTAGTGTCATATTATTATCCCGGCCGTAGCTGGGGCCAGCATCAAGGAATAAATGTAAACTACATGTACTGTGTAGAAAAGAAATCTGACAGGCCGTTCACCTACATGGGGCAAGGCTCGTTAGGCACATAATTCACAGGCCACCATTTCCCAGCCAGTATCAACTGAAACTACATAAACTACTGTACGAAAAATATAAAAATCTGTCAGGGCGTGGTCATTCACCTACAATTTAAGGGGCAAGGCCCGGTAGATACATAATCCCAACTGGAAATGTGTGTATTAGAAATTGCACATGGTGAAGTATGGAAAAACTGTTACCGCTACAGGAAGCACACGCGCACATGTATTACAGGAAAAAAAAGACGGACGTAGCTCACTTTTTATGGTACAGAAAAAAGACGCACTTGGCAATTTGAAACTGTGCTTATCGTAAATTGAAAGCTACTTGATTTTGGCTTTTCAGATATTTAAATTACATGTATGATATATGGCTTCACTGCTCACTCACGGCGGGCACAATTACCTGGAAAATATTTGCGCCCGGTCGTCAAAATTTTGATGATTTTAGGGCTTTATGGGCGCAATTGATGGCTTTATGAGCGCCAATTTGCGCTCAGCGCCCGCTTATTTCAAGGCTTGGGTAGGCACATAATTCACAGGCCACCGTCTCCCAGTCAGAATCTAATAGAGTTATGTACACTACTGCATAACAAAATCTGCCTGGGCGTGGACGTTCACCTACAATTTAAGGGGTAAGGCCCAGTAGGCACATTATTCACAGGCCACCATCTCCCAGCCAGAATCTAATAGAATCATGTAAACTACTGAATAACAAAATCTGCCTGGGCGTGGCCATTCACCTACAATTTAAGGGGCAAAGCCCGGTAGGCACATAATTCACAGGCCACCATCTCCCAGCCAGAATCTACTAAAAATATGTAAACTACTGCGTAAAAATATAAAGATATGACTGAGCGTGGCCGTTCACCTACAATTTAAGGGGCAGAGCCCGGTAGGCACATAATTCACAGGCCACCATCTCCCAGCCAGAATCTACCAAAAAATATGTAAACTACCGCGTAAAAAATATAAAGATATGACTGAGCGTGGCCGTTCACCTACAATTTAAGGGGCAAGGCCCGGTAGGCACATAATTCACAGGCCACCATCTCCCAGCCATAATCTACTTAAAATATGTAAACTGCTGTATGAAATCATATTAAAAACCTGCCCAGGCCTGACTGTTCACCTACAAATTAAGGGGCAAGGTCCAGTAGGTACATTATTGACAGGCCACCATCTCCCAGCCAGAATGTAATAGAATTATGTCAACTACTGCATAACAAAATCTGCCTGGGCGTGGCCATTCACCACCTACAATTAATGGGGCAAAGCCCGGTAGGCACATAATTCACAGGCGATCATCTCCCAGCCAGAATCTACTAAAAATATGTACATTGTAAACTACCATGTAAAAAAATATAAAGATATGACTGGGCGTGGCCATTCACCTACAATTTAAGGGGCAAGGCCCGGTAGGCACATCATTCACAGGCCACCGTCTCCCAGCCAGAATGTAACAGAATCATATAAACTACTGAATAACAAAATCTGGGCGTGGCCGTTCACCTACAATTAATGGGGCAAAGCCCGGTAGGCACATAATTCACAGGCCACCATCTCCCAGCCAGAATATACTAAAAATATGTAAACTACCGTGTAAAAAAATATAAAGATATGACTGGGCGTGGCCGTTCACCTACAATTTAAAGGGCAAGGCCCGGTAGGCACATTATTCACAGGCCACCGTCTCCCAGCCAGAACCTAATAGAATTATGTAAACTACTGCATAACAAAATCTGCCTGGGCGTGGCCGTTCACCTACAATTTAAGGGGCAAAGCCCGGTAGGCACATAATTCACAGACCACCATCTCCCAGCCAGAATATACTAAAAATATGTAAACTACCATGTAAAAAATATAAAGATATGACTGGGCGTGGCCGTTCACCTACAATTTAAGGGGCAAGGCCCGGTAGGCACATCATTCACAGGCCACCGTCTCCCAGCCAGAATCTAATAGAATCATGTAAACTACTGAATAACAAAATCTGGGCGTGGCCGTTCACCTACAATTAATGGGGCAAAGCCCGGTAGGCACATCATTCACAGGCCACCGTCTCCCAGCCAGAATCTAATAGAATCATGTAAACTACTGAATAACAAAATTTGCCTGTGCGTGGCCGTTCACCTACAATTTAAGGGGCAAAGCCCGGTAGGCACATAATTCACAGGCCACCATCTCCCAGCCAGAATATACTAAAAATATGTAAACTACCATGTAAAAAAATATAAAGATATGACTGGGCGTGGCCGTTCACCTACAATTTAAGGGGCAAGGCCCGGTAGGCACATCATTCACAGGCCACCGTCTCCCAGCCAGAATCTAATAGAATCATGTAAACTACTGAATAACAAAATCTGGGCGTGGCCGTTCACCTACAATTTAAGGGGCAAGGCCCGGTACGCACATCATTCACAGGCCACCGTCTCCCAGCCAGAATATAATAGAATTATGTAAACTACTGCATAACAAAATCTGCCTGGGCATGGCCGTTCACCTACAATTTAAGGGGCAAGGACCAGTAGGCACATAATTCATAAGCCACCATCTCCCAGTCATAATCAACTTAAATTATTCAAACTACGTAAAAAAAATTAATCTGCCTGGGCATGGCCGTTCACCTTCATTCAAGACAGTCTAGATGCTCATAAACTATGTAAACTACTGTGTAAAAAAAATACAAAAATCTGCCTGTGCGTGGCCGTTCACCAACGATTCAAGGACCAGTAGGCACATAATTCATAGGCCACCATCTCCTAGTCAGAATCTACTTTAACTATATGCATCATGTTCATAATCTTAAAAAGTATTTACATGTAGAATGTCCCACTTTTAAAGCCAGTCTAATTCGTCAAAAAAATCCGGCTCCCACTTCACACCCGCATCATTTATTGATTGAAATCCATATCGTCTTCACAATTTTCCTACGTCTTAAAGAGTGTTCCCTTTCGGGTCAGTATATCGCTTCGCACTCACATTAGTTGCTTATCTACTGTATATTCACACATCTTGTTCTTTGTGAATCAAAAACCTGCTTAAAATGTCCAGTTTTAAGATCGGTATATACAAAATTTTCAACTCGCATCATCTATTTAGAAAGATGCCAAATTGAGTATAATGTCTTGTTTTTAGGGTATAAATCACCAGAAAACTTCAGCTTGCGCTTTGCACTTGCATCATTTGGTGAAACCATGTCCTTCTCAAAATTTTCCTACATATTAAAATGACCAAAGTGCCTCAAATTGTGAGGCAAAAAATATCATTATTGAGGCACTGTTATACTTTTTTAAGGGAATATTGGATGGCGTTGAGTGGGATGCATAGAAATATTGTACGAGCTGAAGAACAATATTGGATGAGTCGGAGACGAAACAAATATAAACAAATATTTCTACGCATTCCACGAAAATTGGTCATCCAATATTGTTATTATTTAGACACCCCCACAAAGCTTAAAATAAATAAAGCAAAATAAATTGTTTTTAACTCACCATTTTATGTATTTAAAAAAAAAATCATGAGCATAGCAACTGAGTAATCTCATTTTTTAAAGGAATCTCTGTAAAGATGCGCTAGCGTATAGTGCAAGTGCATTTGAATTCAATAAATTGATGCAATCTCGCTCCTTTGCCACACCTCCTGGCAACTAATACGCGATGCAATTTCATTTTGACGTAACAATAGCTTCATGCGCACAATCATTTATTTGGCAATGATAATCTTGTGGGCGGGGCAAAATGTTCATTTCATCCAATATGGAAAATATTGGATGGTTTTCATAGGCATACACGTTAAATCATTTTCATATTTTGTCTCTTTAAAACAACCTCGCAAGACGTCAAAATATATCTGCGCCTCTAAAACCCTACATCTAAAAAATTCTGAATATTCATTTTACCATAAATGTGAATACATAAATGCAAAAATCCTTTTCACTGTGGACTGAACATTCAAACGTTGAAAAAAAATCTGAAAATTGACCTAAAACACTTCCAATGACAAGTGATAGCAGGTGTGCGTTTCATAAAGCTGTTTGTAAGTAACAATTAACTTCATGTATGACTGGTGATCATTTCTTGTTCTAAAATGATCCCTCTATATAACTGACTTAGCAGTAAGAACATGTTTCAGTCGTGCATTAAGTCATGCGTAACTTTACGAACAGCTTTTAACAAACACCCATCAGGGCCCTGTCTTACAAAGAGTTGCGATAGATCCGATCAATCGCAACTTTGGAAAGCCAGCAAAGTCAACATTTATAATGCATGTTTGCTCAAAAAAATGTCTAGATATGAATGTATCCATAAATTCATTGATTTCTTGACAATTTGGTGTGTTCTCCTTTTACAAAGGACATTTTGCAAATTTCCTGTAGAAAAAATTATGACACTGATGGATTTCGATAGTTACGATTGATTGGATCAATCATAACTCTGTGTAAGAAAGGGCCCCATCTTACAAAGAGTTATGATTATTCTTGTCAATCTCAATTGTATGGAAATCCATCCACACCATAATTTTTTTACAGGAATTTGCACAAATCTACTTGGTAAACAAAGAGAATCACAATGAATCTTCAAGAGAATGATGAATGTACATCATATCTAGAAAATATTTTTCACAAACATGCATTTTAGATGTTGACGTTGCTGGCCGTCCATAGTTGTGTCTTTGTAAGACGGGGCCAAGGCCTTCAACACTTACGCTCTGGAGACAGTCACTGATGAAATCCTTGTTACTTTCGGCAATGGCCCGGGGTTGAGCTCCACATCGCCACACAGGATGAGGAGCATGGGCAGTGTGAACAGCTTCGTGACCTCCATGCTGATTTCACACTGTTTCACATACAGATGAGTGTGTTCCTACTCTCAGAATCCTTTTAACGTTTTTAGCTAAATGATGATGATGATGGTGGATGACAAGTATTGTGGCAAGGATGAGAGAGAAGTAGTGCGAGGAAAAGAGTGTTGATCACCGAAAGTGAGCACGCTGCTAAAAAAAGAGAAATAAAGAGATTAAGAATTAAGCCATCATCCATGCAAAGAATATGTCTGTATTAAAACATAAAAATATATATCGCTATGCCGTGCACTGGTAAGTCTGAACACAGGGCCTGGCATGCCCTTGCTTCACATTTTTCGCTCTCTAAGAGAAGTGCTCCTAAGACCAGCTTTTGTATTCAATCGTTATATTAAAATTGTAATACGAGCAAAATAAAGGGGTGTTCATATAACAACTTCCAATTCCAAAATATAAACTATGAATAGTTGGATGATCTTTGTAGGTTTGCATGGTGGAGTTAATAACGTGGAAAAGGTTTACGGATCACCATGTGTAATATGAAGAAGAGAAGAAAATACAGGCAGAAAGATTGAGATGGAAAGACGAGAAAGGATGAAAAGAGGAAATTAGAAGTATTCTTTTCTTGAAAGTGAATGAACTCCTGAAAAGGACTGAAGACGGACGGTCAACTTGCCCGAATCGTCGAGTAACCTCTCTTCACTTCATCCTGCTACTACTCCATATTCAGCTCATCTCATCTGGTTTACAGTCCTTTTCAGGAGTTCATTCACTTTCAAGAAAAGAATACTTCTAATTTCCTCTTTTCATCCTTTCTCGTCTTTCCATGTTGTTTCTTATTGTACTTCCCCAACGTTACACGACGCACGCGTCCGTAACGTTGGGGAAGTACAAGAAACAAGATGGCGGCGTAAACATCAGGCAAGTCTCTTCCGTCTTTTCACAATATTTTTCTCATTTTTTTATGAATTCTTGTTTAAAAATAAAACCGAGAGCGTAGAAATGTAGGAAATGAAGTTTTATCCCATGGCCAGGCCCACTCACACGTATTGTGAGGTTAGTATTAGTATACTAACCTTGCACCATGAACCGCGTTTGGAAGTGGATTTCTATCTAGTGGGTCACGCGTGCTGCGATCCTACTTCTGGTGTCCACAACACACGACTTCTATGGCTTGATTTTTCTGTGCGCGGCGGCATGTAATGAACCCTTGAGTGGGCCAGGCCCATGTATGATGGTGGGCCCCAAGTCTGCGCACCTAACAATTTGAGTTAAGATTTAACATGAATTTCTTCTTATTTCACAAAATCTTTCAATTAATAATGTTCCTTACATTATTAAAGGTATTGTTTAACTTTGTGAGCAGCCGATTAAAAAAATTCTCAAACCAAGATGAAACATGTGTACAAGTGCATGGTTCTAATAAACCCTGAAAACAACCATTATTGAGAATGAAAAGCTAAGACTACAAGGCAAACCCCGATTTTGTAAATAGGCGTCTTATAGACGCCTAAATAGTACACATAAGTGTATGGGATGAAATTAAGATGGTGTTTCTGGTCACTTTATATTTCAATTTTTGAAGCACTAAATAATTATTTTCGAACGCAATTTTTATCTGGGCTTCATTTTTGTAACATATCACAGACACAGGTGACAAGTGTAACCTTTCTAGCTCAGATTTTTTAAAAGTCAAACCAATGTTAACCAATCACTTTAAGAGTAAGTGTACCAAATTTCTCATTAAGAAATGAAAGAAAATGTAGGATTTTCTTGAAAAAACCTCGGGCAGTCATTTTCAGATTGAAAAAAAAATGATACCCCATGTCTGCGCACGCATTCACTTTGCACACGATTCTGGGATTTTGATGAGAAAGGCTGCATTTTGAGGCCGTCACATGAAATGCCCTAAAATCATTATTTTTCCACCATTTTGAGTCGGATTTTTTAATGAATACCGGTCTATGTATTGCATGTTTAAAGTTCGTGCTCGTTGCGTATCTTCTTTTATTGGAATCGCGCAGTTACGCGTGTGCGCAGACAAGGGGGACTGCGCAGACCTGGGGGAACTTGCCATACATACATGATTTAATTATGCCTTTTTTTATGGCTAACAAAGTTAGAATGTTTTAGAAGGAAAGTAGAAATCTCGGGGGCGAAAGTTTCAGGGTTTTTTGGCGGTACACGCAGATGAATAGGAAGGAATCCCGGGCCGGAATCCGGCATGCCCGGAATCCCTGGCTTCATTGAGAGTAAGCATACGTTAGTATGCACAGTGGCAAATTGTATAGAACGGATAGCGGTGCGTTCAACGCTAGCGGGCGTGTACATTTTGCTTATTACATGACGTCATCCAGCCACTGCCGAGAGCCAATTTATGAATGAAAATATAGTAAGCATGCGCAGTGCAAGCCTTCTATTGCCCCATACAGTATTCCACCAAAACAAGTGTGCAATTCTCTATCACCTCGTACCAAAATCGACCTAGAATTTCACTTTCCTATATTTTCTATGAATTATTAAAGGTATTATCGGAGGATCTATTTTCTCACCGATACCGCACAGGTAAGTGAATTTCGATTACTTCTTGCTTTTTCGTCAAAATCTTACGAATTAGCGTCGATATGGCATCGTGTTCGTTGGAGTTTATAGAGTCTATCGCAACATGTACAAAGTCAATTGATTTCCGGGTTTCGGAGCGTCGCGTGAATATGCATGAAATTGCAGAGTCTCGATAATTTTCGATCGATACTGGAGCGATCCGATCACGAACCAAGACCATTCCCCGCGTAGACAATGTGACCGGATATCGTTATCGATACTTTCGCACGCAGTCCGAAGGAATTATTTTGGTGACCACGTAGTCATGACGTGATCTGCGTGATTGGCCAATCAGCAGTCTCCGATTCGCTGAGCCGAGACGGTCTATCCGTTGTACACAGTCTATGGACAATTTGCCACTGTGTATTGCCGGACACCTTTATTTCAGTGCTTTAAAAATGACAACTAGAGGAAATAAAATCAAGAAAAATTCAAACTTGCTATTCCAAATATTATGAAAATTATGAATATGATAAAATTATTTTATATTTACCAACCATTTTCTTTGCATCGCACTTGCCGCATACCCCTCCACGAAAAACAATTATTTTCGTGCGCGACAAATTACATCATGATTCCGGACGCGCGCCAGACGGGTAAAGATATCCTAGATTATAATTTATAATGATGTAAGAACAAATTTTTGTGATTTTTTTCTTCTTATAACATATCATGAGTAAATTCTAAGTATTATTTGCTTTTTTATATCGAATCTGAGCAGATGTTGGTAATAAATTCGTGTTTGATAACTTATTTTATTTTGTCTTGTAATGTTAGCTAGTTCCATGGCACTTTCCAATAATAATATGCTCGCGTTCGTATCGTGACGCTCATCAAGTTCTATCGATGCGCTGCCGATCGACGGCTCTACTCACGGTAAACCTCGCGCACGGTTACCTTGGCTTGAGAACTAGCCGTCGACGATCACCCACAATACACCTCATCATTCGATCGAAGGAGTGGACGAGATTGAAATTCGGCAAATCAGGCCCATATTTCCGTTAGAAAATATCTCAATTGTTAATACAAAACTATGTTATATGATATTTTACGCATTTTCTGTCATTTTTAGAATTAGAGATAGGGGGGCCTAATTAAATTAGGTAAAAAATTGATTTTTCGCCTTGTTTATGCAATCTTGTTCTATGTATTGCTCTGTGAAATTGAATTGCGGAAGTCTTACGGTACGAATTTGTTTTAGAACGCAGTAATATGCGCGTCCGGAATCATAATAGTGTCCGGTAATACAATACGTGACTATAAATAATTTTTACTCTCAAGAAGCCGCCAGGCTAGTTCAGCGGTACCCACTTCAGCTAGAGCCTAGCCCGCGGCCGGTGCCGGCGGGGGCGCAGGCAGAGTCGGCCGTCGGGAACCCCTCCACCGCGCAGCCGTCATGTTCGTGCGACTTCCGCCATCAGTTATGGATTTTTGACATGGACGTTTCTTACCAAAATAGCAATTGTACTCTTTCATCCAAACTGCCGCATCAATAGTTTTGTTGTAATAACAGGGTGTGTATTTTGGACCGATCTCCAACTTCCAAAACAATCAGAGAACCACGAAGTAGCTCAGTACCGCGTTTCAACCGTGAGAGGGCGCGCGCAGAAACAAACGCAAAAATTTTTCGTAGCTCTATCAGAATGATTTGGGTGAATAATTTCAATACACAAAGTAAAATCAAATGAAAATAACGTGTCATCAATAATGACTGAAAAATAATAAGTTATGCTAAATTTGAATTATTAGTATTATGGTATATCGTTAGTTTAGTGAATATGCGATATAGGTAAACCCGGAGGTAAGCCAATTCCTTTCTTTCATTTCCTTCCTCTTTTATATTTTATTTACTGGTCATGAAAATACAAAGGCTATTCCAATGATCTCAAAGCTATAGTCACATAATGTCACCATTGCTGTAATTTCTTGATTCACCCCAATATGACTGCAAAAATTATGAAAAAAGGGGGAATGATTATCGTGTTGAGGGCAAGCGCGAACATCAGGGCATATAATTTTATTTGCAATTTCGATCATGGTAAATCTCAAGTTTCAATAGACAATACATGGTTACTATAAAATTGGGGGGGGGGGCGGGGGCGGGATCGAAGTCTCCCGAACCCCGCCCCCTGGACTCCAAGATTAACGTAGTATATTTAATGCAATTACTTTTGCCCTTCTTCCCCCTAAAGGTACAGCATTTTGCATCAATTCAATTCAATTCAATTCTTTTTATTTCATTTCCATTCAAAAAACATAATACAAAGTAATATAAAGTAATACAAATCAAGTACAATTTTACAGAAGGGCATTCTTACTTCGTAAAAAAAACCAAACAGAAAAAAACAGTATAATATAGAGCATAAATGGAAATGAGGGGGATCCACTAAAAAGCAAAGCTTGTAAAGTGTGGATCCCCCTTGGAAATGAAAAAAAGTATAGTAGACTTATTCTGATATGCGTACATATATGTATTACAGGAAAGAGAGAACAAAAGAAATCATACGGATGCAAATATAATTACTGAACTAATGCAAAGCTTTTCACACAAAGAGGTCTTCGTAGTAAAGGATGTGTTGCGCAAGACAGAAGAAAGGAAAAAGAAAAAAGAAAAAAAAAACAGAAATAGAGAGAGGGGATGACAAGACATAGAAGACAAGACAAAACAAAAGACAGGACAGTACAAGACAAGATAACTACTTTATAAAAGGAGGAAAACTAAGAATGGGAAAGGGCTGACCACGAACCAGCTTGATCTGGTGAAATGACAAAAGATGATATAACTGGACAATATCAGATGAAAAAAGATAAAACAATAAAAGTGAAAAATGTAATGATTAAAATCAAGATAATGAAGTGTTAGTTCCGTTGCGAAGAATTATAGGAATTAAGCAGGATAAGTTTGAGTTTATGTTTGAATGAATTTAAGGAGACACTGTCTTTAATATTATTAGCTAGTGAGTTCCAGAATTTAGGACCGTTGAAAAGAAATGTATTTTTGGCCAGTAAAGTTCTGTAAAGTGGAATGTGAAGTTCGTCAGAGTGTCTCGTGGGCTAGTTATGATAAAATTGATTTTTAGGGAACATGGCATCAAAAATATGGGGAAGTGCAGCATTATTATTATAACTATACATGAAGTGCCCTAACTGTAGTAAATACAGGTCTTTGACTTTCAACAGTTTACTTTCTAGAAAAAGTGGGTCCGTATGAGAACGGAAACATGTACTATAAATAATACGAAGTGCTTTCTTTTGCAAAAGCAACAATTTGTCTAATAAGTATTGATGGGTATCACCCCAAATAAGAATCCCTTAGTTTAAATAAGGCAAGATTAAGGATGAGTAGAGCATGATAAGTGATGTGGAGGGAATGCAAAATTTTAGCCTATTAATAATACCTATATTTCGTGAAATTATTTTGGATATATTTTCAATATGATTTTTCCAAGAAAGTTTACTGTCAACTGTTATACCAAGAAATTTGGTGTAAGGTACCATTTGTAATGGGGTATTATCAAACATAATGTTCATCGGTAACTTGTCTATATGGAATTACTAAATAACATGTATTTTGTTTTGTTAAGGTTCAAAGATAATCGATTGGCTCTTATCCATTCAGTAACATTATAATAAGTTCAGAATTGATAACATCAACTAAAGTTTGTGGATTCTGATGAGAAAAAAATAAGGTCGAACGTATCCGATTCATGCCCAAGGTGACCCCCCCCCCCAAAAAAAAAATGGATCTATGTAGGGGCCTAGTTCCAAGAATAAATCCATGGAACATGAAAAATTATAATTCTTCAGATTCTTGTGAAAGAGTGAATTAAGGCTGGAAAGCTTCTTTTTTCATAAATTCTCTATCACAAATTATGAAAGCTACGAAAATTGATGTTTTTTAAATAAGTTGAGACAAAAGAAACAGTGAGTGTATGACACCATCGGTTCTCCCAGCCCCCAAGACAATGTAAAGAGACGCCGCCCCTCCCCCTCCCATTTCAAATCTGATTAAAATCAAATATTTTGTTACAAACCCTGTTTATTTATTTTCTCTGATAATGTCAATGATAAAGTTGCAGAAATCAAGAAATGAAATGAAATAGGCCCCATTTCAAATTCAAAATAATGCAAATGAGTTTTTGTTCATATCTGTCCAGTATTCAGTTTTGAGTTCTCGTCAGTTTATTGGTCTAATCCCTAAAAATACCCTTATGCCTTTTCATATGTTTCGTTATGAGTGAGAGAGTGCATGATTTCATGTTACTTTAAGTTCTCATTTGCCTTATATGCCATGTTATGGCTTGTAGCATTTGAAGAAAAAAAAAAACACCAGCACTGTTTAATAAATCAAATCTCAGTTTCAAATAAGAAATTGGTATTCAAATGATGGGAGTCAGAGAGAAGTGAATGCTTGAATAAATGTAACAAAAAGCCACTTTGCAGGGGCAGATGTAAAAATAACAATGAAAAAAAAATGGAATATGAAGGTGAGATTTTAAAGAAAAGTGAACAAAGATTTATTCATTTTGAATAACGACTTGGAGCGTAGGCCTACCCCTAAAAATAAGTGATTTAGCCTAAAGTAACCGGTAGTCATCAATTCCTTATAGGCCTACCCCTATTTTAAGGTTTCGCAAATACCCCGTCAAAATATAATTGCTTCTAAAATTTATGATCGAGGCGTGATAGCTCAGTCGGGAACAGAGCCGCTATGGTTTTGCAATCTGGATTTGATTCTAACTTAGTTCGCTGTCGACGGCCTTTATTTGTAAGATATTTATTCTTACTACAGGGCCCTGGGCAAGGGTGCCGTTTCAGACGATATCACTAAGGCGCGTTTACTCGAACTTTTGTCCTTAAATAATTAATGATTTTTCTACTTTTTTTTTTTTTTGGGGGGGGGGCACATTTTTTTTAATAGATTTTGACATCATCAAAAAATGAGAAGCCCCTATCATATCTTACCCTTCTTTCTTTCCTTATCTGCCTTTTTCTCTATTTTCTTGGTCATGATCGTTTTTTTATTTTCATTTATTTATTTTATTTTTTTGGGGGGAGAAAAAGAGCCCCAAAGGACCATCAACTTTACGCCACTGCTTGGATGGAGTGGACTTCAAAGCCTTCAGTATAATACTAGTAGGCCTACAAAAACTCTCTTACAAACCTCCACCATTAATGCTGGTGTTGGTCAAAATTGGGTAGGAAGTTGCTGTAAACACCTATGACCATACCGGTTTGTTGTGGAAATCAGAACACATTTTTCTACGTAGGTTCATCTACACGTTTTTTAATATCGTGGAAGCTCTCTCTCATCTAAGTGACAAACTCAAATAATATTGGCGTCATACAACTATTTTAATGCTGAAAAAAAATGCAAAGGTAATTGTAGTCTCTCCGATCGATCCGTTGTCGTTTGTAGTCTAGCGCCAGCTGTTGGTCAAAATTGAACAATAATTGAAATCTTCAGAAGATCGAAAGTTGTTTTTTCCCTCGAGAAGAAGGCCGACTTTCAGTGATAATTCACCCATTAATCCTTGCACAGGAATTGCATTATAATGATGAATGGTAAGGATTGATATTCTTCCTTTTCATAAATAATTTTGAATCAATTTAAGTTATTATAAGTATTTTTTTTTGATGAAATCATCATTGACCTAACTTGTTTGATGTCAGTTTCACTAACTTGCGCATTGCATGCAGCAGCACAGAAGTGCTGCGGCCGCGTTAGCACCTGTGGCTGTGCCTGTGTGCAGTACGGTAAGTGTAACTCTACCTTGTCCAACTCACTTAGTTCAACTCATGGGCGGAAATCTCATTGGGACAGGTCAGGGGGACGCGTCTCCCTACCAAAAATAGTAGGGGGACACAACATGAAATGTCCCCCTACTGTTTTTTTTTAAATGAATAATACATGTATTTTGGACTAGGGCCTATATCTGACCTTACATTTTTTGGGTAAACTTTTTTTTGCTTGTGAAATTGTTTTGGTCAAAATGGCTAAAATTTAAATGTTACATTTTGGCAATTTGGGTGATAACTTTTTTTTTGGCTTGTTAAAGTTTCCAGCCCCTGGTCCCCCCTACCTTTGGGGACAGATTTCCGCCCATGGCCATGCTTGTCCAACACCCGGGTTTCAGTCATGGACTAGGTCTCGCGTTAAGTTAGGACCCCCTACATACTTACATGACATATATTCTAGATTTCTACTTTCGAGACCTACATGTGATGTAGATCTAGTCATAGGTCGGAGTCATGACATTATTTACACACCTTTCAATCCAGGATTTATAATGAGAAATAATGCATTACAACTAGTAGTACAAGGCAAGGCCTGGGCCCGGCTGTCCTTTGCCTTTGGCTTTGCTTGAAATTTAAGAAGTTGAAATTTTTGCCATTTTGTCTTGAATCAGATCTTTTAATAATTGTCTCTGTAGACTGTAGAGTGCAGGGTAAGAAAAAAATGGGAAAAAATCTTTAGGCCCTAGGGCTAGGCTTAAGCCTTACTTTAGAAGTTTAGCCAGGGCAGGCCTTGTCCTTGGCTTGGGGTCCTAACGTAGTATAGGTCTGGCTAGATCTGTACTTAGTTTGTCTTTGAAAGCCAGCACTGTTTCTTAAACTTTAACTTTTCAGAATTGCCATAATCGTAGACTTAGACTCTACCTTAACTGTTATTCGTTAATAAATTGGAATTGGGCCTTTGCGAAAATAAAAAAATTAAAGAAATGCATAAAGTTAATAGTAAATGTCCAAACACGTATAATTTGTTGATTAGATCTAAGTTAGGCCTAGGTCAAACCACTGACTTGAATTAAAATGAGAACAAAAAAAAAGGTTATTGAGATAACCTTTAACATTTGATTTCTTTTCCCCATTTTATCTGCTAGTAGCATTCTGATAGTGGTTATGATGACTTAAACAAAATCCTAAAAGCCAAAAATGTTCTTTGACTTTGGTCTCATTCTTTTTTACATTTCAAAGTGCACTTGGCCTAGTCTTTAACTCTTTGCCCGCCACGGACGACTCGCGGCACATACAGCGGACTGCCAACGACGACTCAAGTCACAGTTTGCACACAATGCATACGGAACGCATTTAATTGTAATTGTGTGCACACACATACAATAGCGACGTGTGTATTGCATTGTTTACGAGTCTAGCTTTCGTGTTATAGCTTTCGCCGACGTTGTTTACATAGAGATTTTTCGCGTAAAATTGAGTTTTTTGAACTGCTTTAGGATATATTTCGATGAGCTTTCAATAGCTTGCACTGCTTTCCTTGTAATAAAAGAATGATACAAATTGCCACCTCCCTATAACAATAAGGGGATCAAAGTATCAAAAGACGGGAAGTCTCCCAGGACGGGAAGTCTATTGAGAAGTAGCCAGGGACAATTTCAATAGAAGAGTTTAGTTCATTGTCAGTTTACTCTTTTTGAATGCCCCATTTCAATCCTAAACTGCTTAGCTCATAATGACCATAAAGACATGGATTAGGTATGTAATGAAAGCTAAAGAACACATTTTTTCAATGGACTAACTTAGAAATTTAACCTTCATTAGGAAGTATTGAATATAAGAGGTATAAGATACCCTCCTAAACAAAAAATTGGAAACAGAATGTAAAGTTAAAATTCTCAAAATCTATGATTTTATACATAGCAAAAATGATACCATTGGCAAGAATATTTATGTTTCTAAAACTTAGCTACACAATTTTTTTCAATACCACAAACCAGTAAAAAGTTATTGCGAGTTGAATAAGACAGTGCATGCAAACCCCCTCTGAATGTGGCACCCCAAAATTAGTGTGGCTCAGAGGGGATAGTGTACGTGGCGGGCAAAGAGTTAAATGAAGTACCTTCATGCATGTTTTACTTTTAGTAAAATACAATTTAGTTTTGTTGTTAAACTTTAGTCAATGTGATGATTGCGTCTACAGGAGTACTACAAGTACATTGATTATAAAGATGGGCTCATGGGGAACATGCTCAAACATTCAAAGTACGTGTGAGTGGTATTCATTCAATGGGAGCAATTTGACCATGAATATATTTAACCCACCCCCCTCCCCTCTTCACAGTTGAGCATCCATTTCAATGGATCTGTTCATCAACTTGTAGAGAGATCTTTTGCATTATCGCTACAAGTACACACACACACAGACGTTTGAAAATTAGATTCATAGTTACTGTAGCTTTTAATAAATCATAATCAAAGTATATTTGGTACATGTATGTTATATGTTATACATAATTTCATTAAATTTAATCTTGGTGATTCATGGAATACTCGTTACATCATATCTTAAATGTTGGAATACATTACCTGAAATTCAGGATACAAATTCTATTTTACATGTAAAATGATAAAAATAAGATTTTGATAATCAAGCTAAGTGTGATTTCATGAAACCTCATCTAAAGTATTATTGTACAAGTATTTTGATGATTATAAATATCATTGTTCAGAAAACTATGAATTTTTCCTACCATCCTGTATTAAAATCAATCTACCTTTTTGCAAATCTTGTTCTTGAGATATCGTGAGTTGCAGCCTTTTTCCAACCACGTTTCCTTCTTCTTTCTTTCCTGCATGTACATACTACCTTCTGTGTTCATATTTTCCAATATAATATACAATGGCATACTCTACACAGCTAGGGTTCCCAGCCCATCAGGGGAAAATTATTTTCCTTTTTGCCAGTCAGGAAAAAATCAGGGAATTTGATGAAAAAAATACCTCAAATCAGGGAAAATGCCTAAAATGAGGGAAAAATCAGAGAATTTTGATCGGTCCAAAAGTCAAAAGCACGGTAGTCAGTCAGACTCTGTTATATTTTGTTGCATATCAAAACAACATCCATTGAATGACTGGTTATTAGTTTTACATTGTTTTTTATACTGAAAATACATGTAATTCACTGCAACAACCTAGAAAACATGCAAAACTGGGAATGGGTAAGATCAGGGAATTTTTAAACTTCATCAGGGAAAAACCAGGGAAATATCAGGAAATTTTGTTTTCTCGAAAAGCTGGGAACCCTGCTACAAGTTTCAGGCCTGTCTGGATATAGAATAATACAATTTTCCCTGTTCTTGTCATAAGCCTTTGAATTTTTACAAATTTATCGGAACATTTGATGCTCAATTTGTTGATTATAAGTTTTTACTTGAATTTAATTGAAAAGAATTGAATTCATTTCAATATACATCCTCTTTCTTAATGCAAGGTTCATTCTTTCACAATCAACCATTGTGACAGACAGTTTATTATGCAGTCTAGCTGTCTACACGCTGCATGATGCCAGTGATGCTCTTGGGGGAAATAATGCATTATTCAAGCCGTTTTGTTGTAGGTGCATCTAAACAAGGCCAGGAGAGCAAGATGATTGTGCCTCTTTTCCCCGGAGGCATGCAATTATTACAGTTTGGTACGGAGCGTGTTTGCTACTGATAGCTACTGCATGATTTATACACGATCTCTGTTGGTGTGTGTTGTCCATGGATACAGCATGCATATTCTCTGTTTGCAGCAAGAAAGCTGTAACTCGGGATTCTCTATTATAAGTAAACATGTATATGATGTAATAAATAATATCATATCATTTTATATTGTCATTACATTGCATTATATATTTCAGGATTGATATATTATATATTAATTTTGCACCCTGTTTTAACCTTATTTTACTTCCTCTGTAGCCAGGTCATGGCTTATCTATGTAAAGCTTTTTTTTTTACTGTCTCCTTTATCTTTCCATGGTCATATCATTTTCTGAAGTTGATGGAGATGAATGAAATGTACATATAGAGCAAGCATAGTTTTATGTCAGATATTCAGTATTTAAATCAGTAACTGACTTTAGCAAAAACGGGTTAAATGCCTTTGCTAAGGATGTGAACGTTACAGGGGGTATTGATCCCTGGACCTTACAGTTCAAAGCCTGAATACATATGTCATATTAATAATCAACTGTTTTCATTCATGTATTACATGAAGCACCCTCTTGGTGATTTTACTGACTAATTTGTGTTCAGCCAATCAGATGCAAGGATTTCAGTAGATTTTAACAGTTTTCACGATATTATCTCCAGATCTAACTGACAGCCTATCCAACCAGTCCATGAGGTATGGGACGGTGAGACTCTCCGTCCCTCCCGGATTCCAGAACATCATCCGCCTCATCTCTCACGAGGTCCTCCGGGAGCAACCCAAGGACAACATCAAGTTCATTGCAGACTTCCTCCAGGATGTACTCAAAATCAGAGACAGTGAGTATGACTTGTTACTTTAGCCAGGCGTACGTGTTGGCTTAGTGGTAGAACATCCGCCTCTTGAATGGGAGGTCATGGGTTCAAACCCCTGTCAAGTCATACCAAATACTTGAAAAAAATCGGACTTTCTGCCTTTTTCTCAAGTCCTTGACTTTTGAGAATGGAGAAGGATAATTTTAACATGTTATGCAGTGCCTTCTTGAAAATCAGCTAACAGTTGAAGTGGCTACCCTGTGTGTATAAGTTTAGTGTTATTATTATAAAATTGTTTGTCATTTTGTCTCCGACGAAGATTCTGTTAGGATCGAAAGCTTAGGCCCCTTTTTACTCTCTAATTTACTCCATTGGCTCTCTTTTTTTTAGATAAGCAGTTTTCAGCAGCTTCTTTTTGCCACTATTATAAAATTGATTAGTGTGTTCATAAGGGAACCCATATAATTAGAGAGTGAGAGACTGAGCCTGTCCATATACAGTGTTGGTAGATCGCAAATACATGTACTTGTTATATCAGAATTAGCCAGTCTCAAACAGGATGAGAAGGTAATCAAATGCCAAGACAGGGAATGGAGGACATATAGTCTAATTGGGATAGGCATAAAGAGAAAATATCAAAATTTTCAATCTTAGGGTAGGTAAAGAATGAAAAGGATATAAAACAGGTTAAGTGCTTCCCTCATGAAATGGAACCCCCCCCCCCCCCGTTTCCTAGCCCCCACTCTTGTCTTTTCCAAGGAAATATTAATTGTATGTTTAGTATTATAATAATAATGATATTTCACAAAATTCACTTTTGTATGGCGCTAAATGCAACATAACATCTCTAAGTGCTTATATATTATTACCATAGTCATTGGATCTTTGCTTGCCCGCGCACAATGGTTCAAGAACTCCAGTCTTTGGGAAGTCTTCCATCATTATTTTGGGTATACATGGTTGATTCTTTGCATTATCAAGAACCATTTTGTGACACTTAATGAGGATCAAACTCAAACCAATACAACTCTTTTATTTTAATGTTGAATGCATACAGGTACTGGATATGACCCCGTCTTACAGGGAGACCTCATCGAGCGTGTCCAGGCCCAGTACAGCCAGCTGAGGAAGGATAGAGCAGCTTTGGCAGAGCAGAAAGCAAAGAGACCAGTACCCGAGCAGGAAGGCAGGGGCAGGCCCGGAGGAGAGGCAGGGGGTGATACCGGCGGCCCTGCTACCAAGAAACTCGCTACAGGTACGGTAGACCTGGGGAGCGTTCCATCAACATTTTTGTCCGACAAGTTGACAGATCCGACAACTTTCCTTGATTTTGATTGACGGAGAAGGGCTGTTACTATGGTAACTGTCAGATAAAATGGGATTGTCATAAAAACCGTCTAACAAGTCCTTTCATGAAATGCTACCCTGGATTCCATCTTACAGAGAGTTGTGATGGATCCAATCGACCTCAAACATATGAAAATCCATTATTGTCATATTGCACAATGTCATTTGTAAACAAAGAGGAACCACACCAAGACAACAGTGAATATATATGAGTATACATCATCTAGAAAACATTTTGAACAAACATGCACATGCATTTAAGATGTTTGCAGTGCTGGCTTTCCACAGTTGCGGTCAATCAGATCAATTGCAACTCTAAGATGGGACCCTGTACTTGCTATCTTGGTTAGATGTGAACTCATTCTGAAAAAGTTGCCATCTTTGAGGCTAAATCCATTGGTTATCTGCATTTGGTATATCTCTGACAACTCATTCAATACATATTCTTATATCCTCTCAGGGAGCGCGTTGTGAGATTAAGATGTCACATGCATGACGTCCCGGGGGGGCCACTTCCATTGACGAGTGGATACCATGCGCGACCACGGGGTCTTGAAAAGCACCCTAAACACGTATTTTCCATGTTCTGAAAATGCACCCCTTAACAAGTATTGGCGTCTGAAACCCTACCCTTAACAAGTATTGGAAACAAAACTATACTCTTGGCAAGTATTCCCTGAAATGAACCCCCTAAACAAGTATACGGCGATATTTTATTGTTGTGTCACGGTTTAGTACGGCCACACCTTCCTCACCTCGCGCAAATCGGGAGTCTAAACACGTAGTGTTGGGGCAAAAATGACATCCTTTATACAATATTTTAATCATTACGTCAAACCCCTGTTTGAGAACGTACCGCAGTTCAGATTGCAAACTGCGGTATTTCACCCCCCCTTATAAAAAAAATTGAATGGTATACCATTGACTACCATTTACCATACACCATTGATATACCATTGGAATACCATTCGCACAGCACCCACCATACACCAATGGTATACCATTCAAGCCCCAATGGTATACCATTCAAACTAATTTAAATAATTGGGGCGTTACTATTACCATATTCATGAGCACCATTTACCATTCATATACCATTGATCAAACACCATTCACCATTGATCTACCATATGGCCACTATAGACAGGTTTACCATTGACCACCATTCACTGGCCTACCATTTACCATTCAGCCACCGTTCACTGGACACCATTGGCCTACCATTCACCTTCCACCATTCACCGTACCCCATTGCCTACCATACACCATTGACCTACCATTCACCATATACCATTCGCGTACCATTCACCGTACACCATTCGCGTACCATTCACCGTACACCATTCGCGTACCATTCACCATACACCATTCGCGTACCATTCACCGTACACCATTCGCGTACCATTCACCATACACCATTCGCGTACCATTCACCGTACACCATTCACGTACCATTCACCGTATACCATTCGCGTACCATTCACCTTACACCATTCGCGTACCATTCACCATACACCATTTGCGTACCATTCACCGTACACCATTCACCTACCATTCGTCATACACCGTGCACCATTGACCTATCATTTACCGTACACCATTGGCTTACCATACACCGTACACCATTGACCTACCACTTACCGTACACCATTGGCCTACCCTTTTACTGTACACCATTGTCATACCATACACTCTTTACTATTGGTCAATCATTCAATTTACACCATTGGCCATACACTATAGACCACATGTGTACAGTGAATGGTAGACCAATGGTTTACACTGAATGATAGACAGTAGATCAAAGGTGTACAATGTATAGTAGGCCAATAAAGTACAGTGAATGGTAGACCAATGGTGAACAGCATATATCTGGGGTTAATAGTAGGTTCAATGATGGATTAAGTATGCACAAGAAAACAAAATGATGAAAACAGTTATTTCAAGAACGTCAATAAAATGTTTTTACTATAAGAAGTTTAAGCATAAATAGCACAGAGTATTCACAAGTATAGACTTTATCATTAAAGCACATAAGTTATGAATATATATGACTTTGCTACTCGATGACATCTATATTCTGTCAATCTTGGTATCTAAAAATAAACATGTATCAAGACTGAGTTTGATTGAAAAACACAACAAATGAAGACTAACATTTTCAAGAATAAACCTCTTCTCTCTGATTGCTTTTTTTACATGGATTGAGTACCTGGCAAAACCACTGTTCTGCATACATTAATAAAACATTTTTTTTTACTAATAAGTTTAAGTACAAAAGAGTATTGACAAGTATGGCATAAAAGCACCAGTATTATGAATACATGTGACTGTGCGGCTCTACAAGAGATCAATGATTGCACTCCACATAGATATTATGTTAATCTTCCTATAAACAAATTTACATGAAAGACATAGTTTGGACAACAAACTAATGAACACCAAGTTTCGAAGATTAAACTCAAAATGTGTGATAGCCTTCACATGGCCAAATGAATAAAGGGTACCAAACCTAGAAGAAATTAATTATCCCCAAAAGGGGGATAATAGTACCCCCCCCAAAAAAAAAAAATAGAACCCCAAAATCGTTCTCTATTTTCTTTTCACCTAAAAAGATTATCAAACGGCGTGTTTCTACATAGAATCGTTAAAAGGTATTACACGCGTAAGTATCCAGAATCCCGGAAAACTTTCCTGTAGAAACAGACGCGATGCGGTTTATTGATAAACTGCATCGCGCAAAATACGGTTTGTCATAACCATCTCTGAGAGGTGGTTATTGCCATGTTAATCCGTTTAAATTTTCTGTAAAAACACAGGGCAAAATAGCGTATTGTGTCTGGCGGAAGTGCTTGAACCCGGAAGTGCAATTTCGCAGTATGCATATATTCTGGCCTTTTCGATCTTGCCAGCTGATCGCACAATGTGTATACCTGCTACATTGAGTGAGATCTACCATAAAATTTGAAAATTTTCCTAGCGAGATGCTATGTGAGGTTATAGGTTGAATTTTCCGATTTCCGCCGTATTTGTGACGCGAAATGCGAGTTAATCAGATTGTTCAGTCTGTAGAAACAGGTTGGTTTAAGGGCGATAAGGTTATTTCGAATCGGGTAAAGATAAACCGTTTCTTAATGATTTCTGTAGAAACACGCCAAAATTTTATCATAAATACAATAAAGATACATAAAGAAATAAATGAATTATCACAAATAGAAAGATAATATAATGAAAATAGGAAAAAGAAATTATTCAATTTGAAATACTGAAAAAAACAGAAGAAAAATAGAGACCTCTTTTTCTAATATTTTGCAAAATATATATAAAACAATAAATACAAGATACACTTGTTTCTTTTTTGTTGTGTTGAATCAGATGAATTACTTATCTATGTGTGAGAAATAATAAGATTATTGTCTTACACAGTAAATCAGTAGTCAATCGTAAATTCTTACAACCTAGCTGACAAAATTTGAATTCATATAATACAAAAAAATATATAAATTATGATTGTTTTACCAAAAAAATTAACAACATTAATTCGTCATAACTTCGTTAATACTCATTCAATTTTGATGAAATTTTCAGTGTTTTTTTTTTGTCTGATGTACACTTTGTGTGTTTGAATCACATAACTTTTAAATGTGAGTACCTAACCCTTCAATCAAATGTGTTAGACGACCGGTTACATTTTACCTATAACATAGTGATAAGGAGAATGAAGGGGACCATAGAAAGAAAGCATGAGAAAATGGGAGATTTAGGTAGGAAGAGAATGAATCAGAAAAGCATAATGTTGACAATTTCATTAAAATCTGATAACGAAGTCTTTAATTTGAAAGTTTAGCAACATTTTGGGAAATATTACTGGAATGTGCACACGATCGTCAGGAATATTTGTTAGGCTTATGTAATTAAATGAAATCATAATCATTTCATATTTTCATACACGTGTGTATGATTTGTCCCACATATCATGAAGTGATTTCCAGCAATGCATATGTTCACATTAAATACATTTTCACTCCACTATTTAGTTCTTGGAGGTCAAAATGTGAATAAACAGGACTTCTTGTTTTAAAATACAAAAGAACAAGTGGGAATATGACATCAGCTTGTAAATTGTGGGTGCGTCGTGGTCAAGTGGTTCTGTCTCTCACCTTTCAAACAGAGGGTCATGGGTTCAAATCCTAGCAATGGTGTTTTCCTTCAGCAACACATTTATCCACACTTTGCTGCACTCGAGCAAGGTAAAGTGAATGGGTACCCAGCAGGATTAATTCCTTGAAGCTGTAATACGGAATATAAGATGAAAACAATGCAAAGGACAGTATGTCAGCTACAGGTTCAAAACATCAATCAATCAATGTGTGCAAGCTTTCTTGAGAAATTCATAGATTTTTTCTAAAATATCGAGAAATTTGCATTATACACCACCCTTCAATTGAATAGTACCAATTAACAAATATCAACAAAACATTTTGTACAATGTGATAAAGAAATTCATGTTTAACCATAGATGAGCAGAAAATGACCCGTTATATTAAATGGGAAGTTGCCCAAATGATGACAAATGCCATACCACATGCATACCTGGGGCCAAAGTGCCCACCCCCCCCCCTCCCCAGCCAGCATATTGATTTTTTTCCGGGGGGGGGGGGGGTGTTAGAAAGGACTTGTACTCCTATAAATGGGGATGACAGTTGGCCTTTTTTAGGATTTTTACCATTCCTCACAAGTTGTTTTCCATCTATGCCACTGCAGGAGTACAATCTGTTTTATCTAATGAAGCTTTGCAATTTTTTCTAATGAAGTGAATTCTTACACAATTACCTTTCACAAACTCCAGTTGTTTTCTTGTAAACGGTTTTCTGTGTTCAGCACCTGTAGTATCCTTCCCTGATAATCCTGGACCATCTACATTATCATCCAGTGTATCCGTCGTCCAATCTTAAATGAAATAAAAAAATTGAGCTTTGGAAAATATGCATGTGCAAATACAAACAAAAATATAATACTAATATAGTAAAGCTTCCTTTAAGCTCAAAAATTCAATGATTCACTCATATACAGCATCATTATCATTGTTATTTCAACATATGCAGCAAATTCACTTGGGAATACGTTTGACATTGATGTCACAGAAATAAAATTCCCCCACCCAAGATTTTCTGTGTGTGCATGCTGGAAATATTTAGATCAATATAACACAGTTACTCTGCTGCATAACGTGTTTGGATCATCAATCATGTAGATATGCAAGAGAAAATTATCTAATAGAAAAAGAATGATCTGAAATCATATTTCCAGAGCAGCAGTTTTCAAAAGGTAATCAATTAATTGATAACATTCAATATGATTTTCTTGGTATTGACAATCACAGTAGCGGATCCAGATGGGCACAATTGACCTGTGCCCCCCCCCCCCCCTTGAGAGCAATAGTCAATGACCCGAATTCGAAAAGGTGGTTTTTAAAACCCCGGGTGAGTCCATGGTTTATGGAGATTTCCTGTATAAATGACGCTTATTTTACAGCATATATCAAAATATGTCCAAGGCTTATGCGCGCTTGTGTTACAGTGCGCCAAATTGACGCATGTTGCTGTGGCTATCCACGCTATTTTATTCACGAGTCCACTGTTTTGAATTAATGGCCCGAATTCACAAAGGTGGTTTTGAAAACCCATGGTTTCATGTATAAATTACGCTTAATTTAGCGCGTATCTGGCGCGTGTATAAAAAATGTCCAATGCTGATGCGCGCTTTTGTCACAGTGCGTCAAATTGACGCCTGTTACCATGGTTAGATACGCTATTTTATTCACTTGGGAATACGTTTGACATTGATGTCACAGAAATAAAATTCCCCCACCCAAGATTTTCTGTGTGTGCATGCTGGAAATATTTAGATCAATATAACACAGTTACTCTGCTGCATAACGTGTTTGGATCATCAATCATGTAGATATGCAAGAGAAAATTATCTAATAGAAAAAGAATGATCTGAAATCATATTTCCAGAGCAGCAGTTTTCAAAAGGTAATCAATTAATTGATAACATTCAATATGATTTTCTTGGTATTGACAATCACAGTAGCGGATCCAGATGGGCACAATTGACCTGTGCCCCCCCCCCCCCCCCCTTGAGAGCAATAGTCAATGACCCGAATTCGAAAAGGTGGTTTTTAAAACCCCGGGTGAGTCCATGGTTTATGGAGATTTCCTGTATAAATGACGCTTATTTTACAGCATATATCAAAATATGTCCAAGGCTTATGCGCGCTTGTGTTACAGTGCGCCAAATTGACGCATGTTGCTGTGGCTATCCACGCTATTTTATTCACGAGTCCACTGTTTTGAATTAATGGCCCGAATTCACAAAGGTGGTTTTGAAAACCCATGGTTTCATGTATAAATTACGCTTAATTTAGCGCGTATCTGGCGCGTGTATAAAAAATGTCCAATGCTGATGCGCGCTTTTGTCACAGTGCGTCAAATTGACGCCTGTTACCATGGTTAGATACGCTATTTTATTCATGAGTCCACTGTTTAAAGAGTGGACTCATGAATAAAAACAGTGGACTCATGAATAAAATAGCGTATTTATATAACCATGGTAACAGGCGTCAATTTGGCGCACTGTGACAAAAGCGCGCATTAGCATTGGACATTTCTTACATACGCGCTAAATTAAGCGTAATTTATACAGGAAATCTACATAAACCATGGACTCAACCGTGGGTTTTCAAAACCACCTTTGTGAATTCGGGCCAATGAGTCCACTATTCAACAGTGGACTCATGAATAAAATAGCGTATCTAACCATGGTAACAGGCGTCAATTTGGCGCACTGCGACAAAAGCGCGCATCAGAATTTGACATTTTTTATACACGTGCCAGATACGTGCTAAATTAAGCATAATTTATACAGGAAATCTGCATAAACCATGGACTCAACCGTGGGTTTTCAAAACCACCTTTGTGAATTTGGGCCAATGTGTTTAATGTAAATATGGCGTCTTTACACAAGAGTTTCCCTCCTTTTGAAAGTTACAGAAGATATTTCCAATGGAAATATATACCATGTTTACACTTAATCGGCTTTTGCATCGGCTCGCGGTTCAGAACCGCGAGCCGATGCAGCATCGGATTTTTCATAGCGTGTAAACACGATTAACTTGCATCGGCTCGCGGTTCAGAATCGGCAATTTGCACCAACAAAGTAGTAGGTTCAGAACCGCGAGCCGATGCAGAATTGGCCTTTTTACTACGTGTAAACAGTAAATTTATTCTGCATTGCTAATGCACATTTCATTTACATTACCATTGTGACGTAATTGGAAGCGCACGGATCCAGCGTTGTCTTTATTATGACGTATATTGTTGGTGTGCGTATCAATTCAGGTTTTTGACACGCGAGCCGATTCTGCACTGCTAGCTGTAACAGCGTGTAAACGCAGTGCAAGATAAACCACAAGCCGATTCTGCATCGGGTTTTGGTTCTGAACCAAAAGCCGATGAATTGATTCGGACAAATGTTAAGGTTAAATTAGTTCGCTAACATCGCAGGGTAAGAAAGTGCATTTGGGATTATCGGGGCCAGGTTTTTTCTAGGGCTGCAGCAACGGTGTTGAGCGGTGGCTCCGAGTTCCAGGGCCCGGATTTTTTTTGCTAAACTTTCCGGGCCCCAAGATTAAACATTATGTTATCGTTCAAATTCTCAGTCAGACATCACTTTGCTTGGCTTCACCGTAGTTTATAAGGACTGAAGTTAGCGACCAAAAGATTTATCTGCGGCAGTTTGCATGATTTCGTTACTTCAGTCCATATCAAAATTACGGCAAAGCAACGCATTAAGATTCAAACAATGACGTAGAGATCGAAGCCAATATACCGGTACAGCTGTTCCCAATATTCGGAAAGCAGTGGGCATATGGACACTCAAATGCAATTCAGACTCGCTATGACATTTGAGAACACTATTTGGTGGGGAATTATGCTCGAAGTTGTTCGGTGCAAATTTAGCGCCCAATCCCACGGAAAAATCCCAAGGAAAAAATTCAGGAATTGTGATTTTAGTCAGCTGGCCTCAATTTCTAAAACATGTTAATTCCAAACAGTTGTAGGATTTCCCTGAATAACTATTGTAGCCTCTCTAGAAAAATGAATAGGAATCGTTTGTCACTCTCTCCAGTCACAGTTCCGCACACAAAGTGCACATTTTACCATTGAAATTGCATGCGCAAATAAGTGGTGCGAGCTTTTTAGGGCCTGCGTAGCCTTTACTTTAATATCATGTAGGACACCTTACCATGTTTCACCTGAATACTACCATGTCCATGTCATCTTAAATTTACCAATATTATCTAGGCCTACCAACAACAACAAATTATAGGCCTCATTCCAGAGCAATATTTTTCGGCAAGGTTTCCATTTCAGTGAAAAAACGTTGTGCAGTAACCAATGGCCTAATTGACACTTTGACAGTCAATGTCATGACAGTACTGCACTGTACTGCATTAATTCAACAAGTCATTGCTTCATAAATTCATACCGGTATTCAGAGATGGTTTTGTAAAACATTGACAATAAATATCAGGCCATACGAGCGAATTACTATTCAATGCTTGGCTCAGCTCACCTCAGCCAATACAAAGCATAACGCACCCCATAATCAATATCGCCAGAGCCAGGCGTGTCCCGGCCCGCGCCAACGGGGCAGTGACGGTGGTGATCGTGGCAGTGAATTCCCGTGGCGGTACAACGACATCTAACAGTAACAGTAACATTCTAAGAAATCAGGCCGAGCCACTAACTACGAAAACAATATCAAAGAAAATTGTTATCTAACTTACTGTTTAGCCTATTCTGCAAATGACTTTGAAGTCGTTGTCCGAATCTGACCTGTGTTCCTTTAGTTTATGATGAATTATCGAGGGACTTTGCAACAGCGAAACAGTGGTTGATCGTTTTTTTTTCAAAAATTGCAACTGGCGGTTACATGCGTACGTGCGCGAGCGCGCGTGCGAGAACGACACTTACATAGCAGTGCAGCCAACACATCCCGATATGGGGGGGGGGGGGGTAAATTAAGACCAAATCAGGGGGAGGGGGCTTCTTCGCCAAGATACATCCCGATATGGGGTGAATTGCATGTAAGACCAAATCAGGGGTGTCTTTTTCTTGATTGGTTCTGGGTTGGCAACCATGCAGTCAATTTTTGCCACTGCTTTATCCTTTGAAAGGATCTATGAAAAAATAATTTCGCTCATTTTTTTTTCTGTTTTATATAATTCCATGTCTTTCTTTCTTTTCTTTCCATTTTTTTTTCTTTTTCCTTCTTTTTTCTCTTCTTTTTTTTTCTGTTCAATCTTTCTTCTTTACTTTGTCTTAGTCTTTATCTTTTCTTTTTTTAAATTTATTTTTCTTTTTTTCGATATATTTTTTTTACTTATTTCTTTTTGGTTCCTTTTCTCTCTTTGTTTAATTTCGCTTTTGTTTTGATTGCAATTGAGAATTTCGTTTAGTAGTTTTTCTGTTACATTGTATGGCGTCAGGGAATTTTATTGGGGGGAGGGGGGCAAGACAATGTAACAGACAAATCATTTCAATTAAGCAAGTAATGACCGGCCTAGAATAGCTCTCCTCTTTATAAACACCGTCCATAAGGGAGACAAAATAATTAAAATATAATTTGTTTTGAAAAAAATTAAAAGAGGAACGTTTCATGATCGAAAGCAGTAGTAGTGATATATAAATTGGCCGGGAGGGGGCTTTGGTCGTTGCAGACCAAAATCAGGGTTTGCCGATGGAAATTTCGATAGGGGTTGGGGGAGGAAGACAACCAACAGTGAATTCATTTTAAGAAAAATAATGACCTATGGGACATTGTAAGAAACTTGCAATTGAACGCAAGTCAATTTCAAACTCCAAAATCAGTTGAAAGTCTGACTTTTCATTGCAAACTTGCAACTGATTTATTGTTTCTTCCATCAATAAATCTATAAATTGGTTTACTTTAGATGAAATTAGTCTATCACGTATAAATTTGCAACCGATTTTGGGATTGACTGCAAATATTTTCTTGCAACACCCCATAGCTCTCTTTATAAAAAGGGGCAATAATTGAATAAGAAAATTAATTTAAAAATAGAATAAAACTTTGAAAAAAAAGGGGGGGGGGACGTTTCATAAAAAAAACTGTATACCGTACAGATAGGGCAGGCGGTGTGCCGTTCAAATTATACCAAGAAACAAAATGAGAAAAGAAAGGATGGTGAAATGTACAATTTTCTATTTAGTACGATTCGCATCTTGTTCATGCTCTTTCATGTTCTTTGCTCCCAAAAACTTGCATGTATACATTTCAAAATTTGTATTGTAAATGATGACTATATTCTTCCCTTTCAGGAGCGGCTGTGAAATAATTTGTATGTTGATATCAAGGTACAATAAAAACCCTTTTATAAAATAAGATTTCATTGATTGATTGCTTTTTTTGCACTCAGTGCATCAAATATAAATTTACAAAGTAATATGTACAATTGTAAAATATATCAAATTAATATACGCACTGGATCTTATCTAAACAATTCCAGGCCTTTCACTTAGTAGACAAAGACAATTTAAAAGAATGCAAGAGACCATGTTTACCATCGTGAGCGATTAGGCTTGATTTGGGGAAGCTGTTCGCATAAAAGTCACAAATCAAAAATTATAATAACTCTAATTACTTTTTAATCGTTGATGGATTTTCTTTAAATCTTCGGAATTGTGTTATTGGGTAATGCAATTGGGCATACCATTCACCGTTAGCATAAATACAACTCATTAGGCACACACCACTATTAAAGCCATCGTTAAATTACAATTTATCTTTTGGTATTCGATTCACCTTTAAAACACCTATCCATTAAGGCACATTCTACTGAGACACATTTACCATACCAATCATATACAAGCACACACCATACCATTGGATACCACTGAGCTAGACACCATTTGGTATGGTAAAACCGTTCACCATTCCACCATACCATTGGAGACACATACCACTAAGACACCATTCGATACCACTGAGACACCATTGGGTATGGTATACCATTCACCATACAAATCATACCATTAGACACATACAAATGAAACACCATTGTATACCATTGAAACACCATTTGGTATATGGTGTACCATTCACCATACAACCATACCATTGAATACACATAACACTAAGACACCATTCGATACCACTGAGACACCATTGGGTATATGGTATACCATTCACCATACAAATCATACCATTAGACACATGCAAATGAGATACCATTGTATACCATTGAAACACCATTTGGTATATGGTATACCATTCACCATACAACCATACCATTGAAGACACATAACACTAAGATACCATTCGATACCACTGAGACACCATTGGGTATATGGTATACCATTCACCATACAAATCATACCATTAGACACATACAAATGAGATACCATTGTATACCATTGAAACACCATTTGGTATATGGTATACCATTCATCATACCAATCATACAATTAGGAACATACCACTGAGACACCATTGGATATATGGTATACCATTTACCATTAAACAGACTACCACTTACCATTAAGCACGTACCATTGAAACACCACTTAAATACCAATCACGTACCATTTACCATTCAATTCACCATTCAACTACCATTCGCCACCATTCAAATACCATTGGCGATTTTTATAAGGGCCATTTTGCATTTGAAAATCTAAAACATCATTTCCAAGCCCAGGGGGCCGTTTCATAAAGCTGTTCGTAAGTTAAGAGCGACTTAAAGAGCGACTGGTGATTATCGCCAATGGTGTGTACCATTTACTGCAAGACAGGATCACCAGTCGCTCTTAACTTACGAACAGCTTTATGAAACACCCGCCTGATCAACCCCGCTTGGCCAGGTAATCCCCGCTGTCTCAATTTCACCTCCACAGGCCAGATTATGAGCGTTGAGCCAAGGACGAAATGATAAACAACAGCTGTGCTATTACGTAAGACTTCTCTGCCTGTAGTAGGACCTTCTGAATGAAATTATTGTATTCGATATTTAATCACGTTTTCAAAGGCATCTTGTATTCAGAAATTCAATGGTTTTTTTTCGAACGAAGAAAATCGACCTCGAAATAAGGAAAGTAAGGGAATAGAAATGACGGCGTGCTTACCGGGTCCGCACTCAGCGCTGCGCATGCATCCCATCGTGTGTGGCCCCCTGCTGTGACTGTATATGCCGGGCTGTTGTGTTATCTTCGGACCGAGGTCAAGAAACAGGTGTTTTGATACTTACATTGCATGCTTGGGGCAGTAGGGTTTGTCGTACTTGGAGAAGAGAATTTATTGCAAGGGAAACTGGGGTATAGTGTTCTCAAATGGAGGTTTTTCGTCATGATTTTGTTGATCAATCCCCGCAAATTTGACCCTAAACACGTAGCTTTCCTAGCAAAATAGATACCCTTTTTTCATTATTTTTGTGTTTTTGACACCCTTATCACGTTACGTAACGTGCCCTATCTTGAAAAAGACATCCTTTTTACGTGTTTTTTTGGTCGCGCATGGTATCCACTCGTCAATGTAAGTGGCCCCCTCGGGCATGACGTCTATTAATTAGAATTCAATTGTACATATTTAATTTTTATTCTGTATTAAAGCATGAACTTGATACAGTATGTCTTATCAGCGGCAATATCTACTTGATTTCAATAACTTTTGCACTTCATATTCATTCACTCCATATTTTTTTTCTTTTCCTATTGAACAGAAGAACCACCAGCAGCACCAGAAAGTGATGTCATTGAGAAAGTTGTGGAATCGACCAATCAGGTTGCAGATGAGGCAAAAGAGGCAGAGCCTGAGCAAACACCTGTTAACGCAGGCAAGTAATATTTCAGGTTTTTTTGATAAAGTCGTTCATCATCATTGTAGCATGTAAATTAAGACCCTTTTTTTTATTACAGTTCATCTTAAAAGTATTTATTCAGTACAGAGGGAAGCATGAACCTTTTTAAGATTAGCGATTACCAGTCCCAAAAGATTAACTGGAATGGATCCTGCTATTATTGACAAACCTTTTTGTTCAATTACCATTTACATTTTTTATATTGCTTAAAACTCAATTGTACACTCTGTTGAGAAGAGTTCAGTTGTATATCTCCCCATGTGTATTTGTCATTGGCTACTAATCAAGTTGACTTTGAATTTTGATAAAATTTATGAAAAGACTACCCAATTCAAATTGAAATGTAGAGATTTAAAAAAAATAGCTGCTTATATTGCATGTATTGGCAATTTTTAGGAAGAAATTTGATAAAAAGTTTCTATCATATGTAATATTTTGTATTATATATTGAAACAGCGCTTGAAGAAGCACAGACTGCACCACAAGCAGATGAAGGGGTACCGTTAGAAGCAGAAGCAGCGTTGCCAGACACCGAGGAGGTACCATCAGAAAGTGATGCTGTACCAGAAGAAAGTCAGCCAACACCTCAGGAAACTGAAGATGTACCAGCTGAAACCACAGAAGAGGGTACAGCAAGCACACAGGAACCGACTGAACCGGCACCGGAGCCGACTGAACCTGCACAAGAACCTCCTATCACCACCGAGGAACCAAGCATTACTACAGAAGAACCTTCAGAAGCAACCTAGGGTGAATAGAATGCACTGATTTTATTTCAAACCCATTTTTATCACCGAGTTTATGAACTTTTTTATCACACCGAACTTCCAAACATCCCATCTGACTTTCTTCATCAGGTCATTTAAAAAACAAAAGATCTCTGTCCAAATCCATGAGTGTGATTCAAAAGTTTGAAGTACTACAGCAGTTAATTTCACATGAATGGTACTTACAGTAGTATTGAATAAAGATTATATTTACGGTTTTATAATGTGAATGGTACAATCAGTCATATAACTGATTGTTACAATAACTACAATGTGCATGGCAAGGCTATGGCCAACCATGTATATAAATTTACAACCGATTGTAATTATTGATTGTATTTCTCTATGTTACATGCCCTAGTTGTGGTAACAGTCACTTAATTCCTACAAAATGTGCATGAAATGATTATCATGTGCCAAATGGCGCAGATAGAAATTCTGTCAATGATCAGTAAATTAGTCAACTTGATAATAAGCAAGGCATTCTGTATTTCATGTTGTCGATTTTCAGTATACTCAATTTAAGTAGTTTTTCTTATTTTATAATGTTCACCTTGCTCAAACTACATGTATGCCAGGATTTGATTTTTTTTTTTCAATTTGGCTTTGAACTTTTGAAAATCCAAGTTTGCTGCAGGAAAACTATGTCCTGTGGTTATGTGTATGTACAGCAAAATTATATTGTTAGTGGGCTGCTACATGTAAAAACTTGGTATCTCATAATTTTAAACAGGACAGGTCAGAAAAAGCTGTATTTAGAAATTGTGGCAATAATGGTAACCTTGTATTGTCTAAAAAACAGTCTAACTGCTGTAGATAAATCTTTCTGGCAAAAGAAGGTTGCCACTAAGTGATACCATAAGTCTGAAATAGAGGTTTTTTCTGGATGTCTCCAACCTGTTTAAATTTAAAGATAAAAGGTATACATCTTACCCAAAAGCATAAGAAGGACAGTTTAGTGGTATTAACTTAATATCTTTTGTATACACAAATTATATATCTGACTGTTATTTGTCTTTTTACACATAACCAAAACATGTATTTCAAGATCGAACATAAAGAAATGAATACAACACAAATATACACACTTCTTCAAAAAAAGTCTTATATTTTCAATGTCATCGGAAAAAATATTGCCTAGTTAGAATTGAGTGGAAGAGTGAAAGTTTCCACTCGCATTGTAAACAAAATTTTATATTTCACCAACTTAAAATAGTGAAACCTGTGTATGTGAAGCTGCGAACAACAAAATAGAGTTATTTTCAACCTATTTAGTGATGATAAAGATTTGTATATCAATGAAATATTAAATATCTTTCATATTCATGTATATGCGATACTCATTGGCGTAATATTCATAAAAATGCACAAGAAAACATGTATTCAAGTATTGCCAAATATTACCTCTTGCCATTTATTTTCACCATTTTTATCTCATATATTTTTGCTTGTACATAATTATACAATATCATATGTTTATACAGATTCCTGTATATCTGCACCACGTCTATTGTAATAAATATTATTCATCAAGTTTTTACATTGTAACAGCTGTGAATACACATTGAAAATTTTGAATTCATTCACTCATACTGTTTCAATCATAACTCATTTTATTGTTGAATCCTACCGTCAAATTTAGTTTGCAAATGATCAATAAAGGTTATCTCCTTTGAGGAAGTATATTAACGTACAATGTAAATGGTTCGGTTGGTTTTGTTTAATAAATTGAAATCTATGTGAACAATAGTCATTCACAATAAGTATTAGTGACTTAAAAAAAAATTTGTATTGATAAAAATTCCTTAGTTTATGTTTTAAACATCTTTTGTTTCTCATTCTCTATTCATTTATTTGAACCCCCCCCCCCCTTTTCTTTAACTGTTTGATTTGCATGGAGATCAAGATTGACATGGGGAATGAGTGGGAGAGAGGAAGAGGACGGGAAAAGGGAAGGAAAAGAGAGTAGGTGTGCGTGTGTGTGAGAGAGAGAGGAGGGATAGAAAAAGAACAAAAGAGAGGGCGGGCTAAGGGGGAAGGACAAAGGGAAAAGGTGAGAGAGAGAGGGGTAAAGAGAGAGAGAGCATTAGAAAATGGAGACGGGAATAGGGTGGGTGTATTTGTGTGCGAGTGAAAGAGAGGGAGGGAAGGAGAGAGGGGTAGAAAGTGGTAGAAGACAGGGGAGAGAGAGGGGCAGAGAACGTAGAGCGTTGTGGCCCAGTGGATTAGTCTTCAGACTTTGAAACGGGGTCGTGGGTTCGAATCCCAGCCATGGCAAAATATATCCACATTGTGCTGCACTCAACCCAGGTGAGAAGAATGGGTACCTGGCAGGAATTTATTCCTTGAAATGCCACTGCGCTGTAAAAGGCTGCGGGGCTAAAGCCAGGGTAATAATATTCAATCAAGCGCATAGGGATGCATTTGGCAGTGATATGCTCTATATAAAGCATGTTGGTATTATTATTAACGTTAAGTGTAAATGTAGACTTGCAAGAAAAGTGGTCATATTCCACAGACAAACAACAGAGGAACAATCACATTTTATCATACATTAAGATCACAATATATTTATTGTACTTACTTCTGCACTAATATATACATTCACATTTAGAATCAATTTCACAGTATCACTTACATTAACATGTATATATTCATGTTCACATTTTATACTATCTAAACTGCCTTTTTCCTTTCCATACTATATCTAAATATTGTTTCGTTGCATTTTTCAATTTTCACACCAATATCTGCATACATGATTTGCACTTTTAAGTGACATAATACAATTTCTTTGAGCAATTTCAGGATACAATGATGAAAAAAAGAAGTCTGTTTAACTATTCCAGAAAATGTAGCCTTTCTTTCAGTCTTGAAGGGACACAATACCCATTTTTTAATTCTGTTCTAAGAAAATTAAATTCTACATGTGACAGTAAAAAAATACAATCTTTCAAACTTGTTTCAAGCAAGGTAATAGATTAGATCTACAAAAGAATAAAACAATAGGTTACTACTTCACAGATCTTATCAAGGTAAAAATTAATGACCAATTCAATTTAATGTTAAAAGGTCTGAATACATTAACTTCTGACTGAAAACTGTTCGGGAGGGGGAGATAACTGAAAAAAAAATATTTGGCAAGATGATAATATAACTTATTTAAATGAAAATATATGTTATTTTTCACAGAAAGGATTGCTTCTTCTACAGGTTAACATGAATGCAGAGATGTACACATTACATATGACACTGTATCACTAATATAGAACTGCAAAATGAGCATTTAGGCCATATAAATTAACACTCCTTCAGCTCTATGGAGGATATATTGTCGCAAAGTACACAAGGCTTTCTATTTTTTCCGGGGGGGGGGGGGGGGGGGGGGAGGTGCAAAACTTGTACAGTAAGAAAAAATAAAAGCATTTGACATCTGTGTATGAGGTAATTCTGTTAATTTGGTACTGTTTTCTGGTGCCAAACAGAAATTAACACAGAATATTATTTAACAAAACTGGCAACAGAAACAAATATAAGGAATGATGCATTTAAAGATGGGCAGAGTTTGTACAAAAATAAAGAATAATGTCACCCATAACAGACCAGGGTCTATTTCCATTTCGGAAAAAAAGCTATACTTCATAGCATAATGACGATTGGCCCTTTTTCACAACATTTATCCAATGGAAAAAAACAAAACAAGATGCTTGAAATGCCTCATGAAGGGGGCAATGGGGCATCAAATAGTACTGTTCTCTTTAAAAGAAAAACATATTCAAATATTTCAACAGACAGAATCACCATATATATCATGTACACATAGCTACATACTGGTCTTGCCATTATCTCCACTTCATATGAATATTGTCAACAAGTTTAACACAAAAAAATAATCAATTCGGGAAAATTGATACTTTGAAGCCCCATTTTCGGTCAGCATTGATCATATTGACCATTTTCATTCAATGCGACAATTTCAATTTTAGAATCATGGAAATTGCTCTCTGCCTAGAAAAAAACACTACCTGCAATACCAATTTGTACATTTCATTATACTGTACATATGCACAAATTATGGACTTTTTGTGACAGCACTCCATGAGAGATTGGTTCACATCTGTGTACTAAATAGTGTTTCTTTTCCAAAGTGATTGAAGTAACATTAATCAAATTTGATTAAAAATCTTAAAATCCATATTTTATTGTTCGAAATAGACACCAGAAATGATATACTCCAAAAATGTATTTTGCCTAATTGATTGTGGGCCTGGCAGCCACTGTGCAGCGGACGCTCTACCAACACAATACCTCTTACATAAAAATACTAGGGATTTTTTAAATCCACTTTTTAATCTTTATTCTTCCCAATGAAATGGTTTCTTTAACAGGGGGTGCTGGTTTAAATTTGACAAGCAAAAAAAATTAAGGTCATTTGGTTCACTATTTGCTATTGACCATACGTAAGTTTTCCAGGGGGTGCTGCCTACAGTGAATAAAACACTCAGCATCCCCAGGGAAGTCTTAGGGTGCTTCAGCAACCCGCTTCCCAGGGACATGTGACCTACATGCTTGGCGGCGTATGTATTATGAAATGCAGTAATTTAAGATTTACAGGATATTTTCCTTGAAATATGTTTTCACTGAATGCCGAGGCAAAAAATAATGACATTTAAAACTATACATAAAGATTTGTAGGCCACTATTACGAATGTATTCACTTTGTGTCTGTAAGTATGAATCATTTCAACATGGTTTTATGCAATAAAAATGATAAAAACTTAATACAATATCAATGAAATATTTGCTATATCAAAAGCGTAAAGAAAATATGGCACTTTATCCCTGATTTTAAAACGCAATGGTCTACAGAGAACTGTGAATGGCATTCAATGAAGCTTCATTATCAAGATCCCTGAAAAAAGTTCAGAGTAGAGCATACTTAATAATATAGTAATAATGGTGATGATAATGAAGAAGGTGGAGGAGGAAGGAAGAGGAGGAGAAAGGAGGAGGAGGAGGATGAGAAGGGGGAGGCGAGGAGAAAAGAGGAGAAAGGAGGAGGATGAGAAGGGGGAGGCGAGGAGAAAGTAAGAGGAGGAGAAAGGAGGAGGTGAAGAAGGAGGAGAAGTAGAAGAACTGGGAATGCTACCAGTGCCCTGCAGCAAGTTAAAATCAATATTTCAATGAGTTACCAATCCATAACAGCAAAGTTGCATAATTTGCAAATCTTGAGGAAAAACAAGCCCTATAAAGTATGATGAATGTTATAATATGACCTTACTTTGTTCTACAAAATGCTTTTCTTAAACACCAGCTACCTTGCTCATTTGATTAGAATAGAAGCCTACAAGTAGCATTCATTGAGAACAGAAGCTGTCAGTCATACAACGTGTTTCTTTGGAGAATCGTCAAAAAACGGTTTATCTTTTCCGGAATCGAAAAACTGTATGGCCCTTAACCCTAAAATGGCCGGGGGGGGGGGGTTGAATCAACCCCCCCTCCACATTTTCTGCAATCATTTCGCCGCGCGAAATTTTTTGACCGCGCCACTCGCAGAGTTTATACTTTTAAGTCTCGCGCATCTTTTGAGACCAAATTTACGACGCCCGGGTGCGTGGTTTCGAAATTACGCAACATTTTGTAAGTGCATGTCAGACCAAAAATTGTTCCAAAACGTGATTTTGTGTACAAAGTCAATGAAAATTGAGTTTTCTCACCTTATTCATAAAGATATGATTATTTTTACTTTAAACAGCTGAAAGCAATTGATTTTAGCATAATTGTGCTTCAAAAAGGTTGTGCAATATATCTGGTGAAAAAAACAACGAAAATCAAAAGGTTGAAAAACAAAGAAATACATAAGAAATTCATAAAACAATAAAATACATAAGAAATTGATTTCCAAACCGAAGTTTTTTTCAATTGCCATTGTTAAGAATGCTACAAAGAATATTTTTACCAAAAATTAGCATTCTAGGAGCTTTATTTAGTGAATTAGAGCAAAAAGTATGATTTATGCATAAATTAGCATAATTAATTCATATAAAATAAAATCTCATTATTTTGGAAAATTTTACCATGCAGCCTTGTAGATTACATCGCACACTACCAGCGTGCAAATTTTTGCGGCGCTCGCGCAATCGGCGGCTAAGATCTCAGGGGGGGGGGTTGAATCAACCCCCCCCCCCAGCCACAGAACAGCCAAAAAAGCCCGGCCTAGTTAGGGTTAAACCAACCTGTGTCTACAGAGCAAATAATCCGATTAACTCACAATCCACCTTGTGGAACACGGCAATAACCACCTCCCAGAGGTAGTTATGAAAAACCGTATTTTGCGCGATGCGGTTAATCAATAAACCGCATCGCGTCTGTTTCGACGGGGAAGTTTTCCAGAATTCTGGATACTTACACGGTAATACCACTAACGATTCTCTGTAGAAACACGCCGATATGGGTCAATAATTGTATTATTGATTTAAAACTATCCTCTACCAAACCACTATTATTCATAATACACGAGTGCAATTATTGTATCTGTGCACGTTATGACATAAAACATTGTATTACATGAAATTGATGAAAACATTGTATCTATTAACATCATGAAAGGCAATAAAATAATAAAAACATAAATAATTTTGGCAAGTTAGCTTGCAGCCTATTGATCAAATGAAATAACTAAATATTCATAATTTTGAAAACAAACATATTATCAAACATTTGCTGTCTGAAACAATAACAATCAAATGAAGTGCACTTAAGATATAGCAAGTAAACCTATAAATATATTTACTGATAGGGAGGTTTCATACATGTAAACACCAAAAATAATGGAAATAATATAAAATGCCATACCACAAACAAATATAAATAATCAATTAAAAATATATTCTACACTTACTTACAATTGATGCCTATGTCAAGATAATGAAAAACAATTAGTACTTAAAATTACTTGAAGAGGAAATAAAATACATGTACATCACAAAAAATACCTTGTATTAATTTGCAGTCAATCACTGCATTACGTTTCAGGAATGAATGTTGGCACTGGAACAAGGATGGTTTTCGTAAATAAAAAAACAGAAGTAATTGTGATTACTTTACAGTATACAGTCAAGTCTGCATAAATCTACCTTCAATAAGTTGAATAATTAATCGCCTGAAGTCGAAGTGATTTTGTAGACCAAGGGAGCGTTTCATGAAAGGACTTGTCGGACGCTTTATCCAACAAGTTCTGTTTTATCAGACAGTTACCATAGTAACAGTGCTTCTCAGCCAATCAGAACCAATGAATGTTGTCAGATCAGGGGATCGTTTCATCAATATTTTCATCCGACAAGTTGTCAGATATGACATCTTTCCATGATTTTGATTGGCTGAGAGGCACTGTTCCTATGGTAACTGTCGGATAAAATGGGACTTGTCGGATAAAACGTCCGACAAGTCCTTTCATGAAACGCCCCCCTGATGTTGATGAAACACCCCCAGGTAGGTGTTTCATAAAGCTGGTCTTAGTTGCGAATGACTTTACGCATGGCTGCTGATCCCTTCTTGCGCTAAATGATATATCCCTATGTTGCTGACATAGCATCAAAGAACATGTTCCAGTTGTGCGTAAAGACGTGCATCACTTTACTTACAGCTTTATTAAACACCGAGCTGGGGCCAGTTTCATAAAGAGTTACAACTATTGTGACCGCCATTATAGCAAATACCATGGTAACTTGGGAGCATTTCACGAAAGGACTTGTCGGACGTTTTTTCTGACAAGTCCTGTTTTATCCCACAGTTTTTATGGTAACAGTGCCTCTCAGCCAATAAACATCAAGGAAAGATGTCAGATCTAACAACTTGTCGGACAAAAATGTTGAGGAAACGCTCCCCAGGACTTGGCAGCCAATCACAACTGGCAACTGTCGGATAAAATGGAACTTGTTGGATAAAACGCACGACAGGTCATTTCATGAAATTCTCCCCAGGGGAGCGTATCTACGAAATACTTGTCCGACAATTTATCTGTTAAGTCCTTTTTATCTGACAGTTGCCATAGTAACAGTGCTTCTCAGCCAATCAAATGACTGGTGACTCTTTCTTGTGGTAAATGATATCAACCAGATTTTAATAGGTGTTGATTTGGTTACAAAGAACGGGTCACCGGTCGTTTGTAAATTCGCTTGTAACCTTATGAACAGCTTTATGAAACACCTACATGAACATGTACATGTACTAGGCTTAGTAAAAACTATTCAATCGCGTAGGTTCATAGAGAACATAAACAATTTGCTGAGCAATTTACTGAACAGCCATTATGCAATATTGCGAAGACTCACTTCTACATGTTATCATTAACAAAGAGCAGACAAAAACCCAGAAGTGCTTACATCATTTTGAAGTATTCATATACATACATGTACATTGCATTCAAAAATTATTTACAGCCTCTTATATCGAGTTGTATAGAATAATGTATACATACATTGTACATTGCAATTAATGGGATGGGTAGCAGTGTGAAATTCCATGACAATATTTCAAACATCTTTTACAAGGAATGTTTCTACAGAAGCTTTTCTAGTGCCATCTGGTTGATAAGATGGCAAGATAATTTTATTTTGTTTTATCTTGCCATGTTGAATTTGATAATACCCTAATAATGTTGACGCGGCGAGATAGGCCATATTGCCAAGTCGACTTATAAACGGTGAGCATGTGGACTTGGCATTTGGCAAGATATGTTATCATGCCAGTTGACTTATGATAATAATATAAGTTTCTTATATTGTGCACACATCCACCTTAAATGCTCAAGGTGCTCCTATATGTCCCGGCCTAAGCTAGTCTACCGATTCCGGTGCTCACAGCATTTAGAGGAATTTAATACTTCCTGCCAGGTACCCATTTACCTCACCTGGGATGAGTGCAACACACTGTGGATCAATATCTTGTGGAGGCAAATTACCCCATGGCTGGGATTCGAACCCATGACCCTCGGTTTCAAAGGCAGAAGTCAGAACCACTAGACAATGCTCTATAAAGTACAAAAGTAATATGTCGTCATGGCCAGATATGCAATACATAGCATAACTTGCCATATTAACATATAACTTTTGTAATTAAACTTATATTTTACCATGTTGACATGTAAATAAAAAAAATAATAAAGTTAACTTTGCACGATAACGTATCTTGCCAAGTAGACATAATTAGGCCATATTACATGTAGATGGACATGGCCAGGTCTTTCTAACTCATCCAATACATAGCACTTTAAAGGTTTAATTAATGTTTTTGTTTGAACATGATCATGAGTTGTTTGTGCTTTGCCTTTAAATGTAAATCACACGATGAAGCACACATCAAGGTCTTTCTTATAAGTTATATTAAACTATATAGGAATTTCAGGATACACTTGATTCACAGATATGACGACGAGAAAACATTGGACTACCTTATCACTTTATGGCAAGGTGACATTGTTGACAGGAATTTTTAAGCCCAGCGCACATTATGAGATGCCATTGCACTATAAAGATCCAATTGTAACAAAATTGCAGTGTGCGCCAACTACATTTACAATGCGCGTAACGGCGATCCGATATGTTGTAGAAGAATCGCGGACCAAATCTGAGACATTTGACATGTCAAATCTTCCTGCGATTTTTATTTGTCCTTGATGGTGGCGTCACAACCAATTTGCTGAGTTGCTGCAGCGCAGACGCCATGGGGGTAAAAACGGAGGTGCAATGGAGATGCGGCGCATTGCAGCGCTGTCGCAAGGTGCACAATGGCCTTCGATGAGATTGCACGAGATGCGATTGGCAAATTGCTGCAATCGGATCTTCGTGCGATCGCATCGCATAGTGTGCGCTGGGATTTATACTCAAGAATTCAACACACCACTGTTCACTCAGAAAGGATCTCTTCTAGTCTGTCCTGGAGTGGTTCGCACAGTTTCTTGTAACCCTGTTTGGTGAAGTGTAGAAAGTCAAACATATCAGAAGTGAAAATGAGGCCTTCGGACGACAGGAGGCTTTTCGCCGACTCTAGAAGCTCCGCCTTGCCCAGTTTCGGTAGAGATGTCGCAAGGGCAGCGTTGACGGCGGAGTTCTTATCGCGAAGTTTGTTGTGCCTATGACCTCTGGGAGGGATTGCCTGTGTATCAAAGTGTGAGGTAAAACATGGGACCATTTCATGATACAAATAATAAGTGATTCTAATGACTATTTGTTACAAGCTACTGAAATTCTTACATATGATTGGTTCAAAGAAAAATTTTCAGTAAAAACATATGTACTATATGTGTTTCATGAAACGCTCCCCAAATCATATTGCAAAAGTTGCTAATCGTAAATTTTTGCAGATGAGTCTGCATAATATAAGTTGAAAAATCACGTATCTTACGACTCCTACGATCGTATTTTAGAACAAATCACATTTTACTTTTCTATGTTGATTGATATGAAAAATACTTATATTGAAATTTTGGATAATTCAAGCCTTAATTTTGGAGTAAAGGCCAAACTTATTGCAGATCATATCCGATCGTACTAGTGCTGTTGTCGATAGGCCTCATATCGACATTGATGTCGACATTTGAAGGATTTTCAATGATTCCGACATGTCGACATGCACGCACCCACATCGACATGTAAACATAAAATAAAAAGGGGTCTATCCTAAACTTCACGAGTGTAAAGCTTACCTGAAAAGTTCAACATTAATTGGCGCGATTAAAAGGTTTATTCAGCTTAGCAGCGCATTAAAATAAGTGCGAGCTCGCCGAGCTGCGCGGCAGCAGAAATACGTCAGTGCGGGGCCAGCTTGCCCTAGCCGCCCCTGATCCCGACGATCGATCGCTCTAGATCTAGCTGTATGCATGCACGTACCCATCCACGGAAATGTGTACCCATCGCTATTCACCGTCTTTGATAATACGCTGCTCCTCAATGCATTACTTTTCACATAAACGTGAGCAGCAGCGAACACGTATTATTGTCAAAGTTGTGACCGCCGTAATTGAGCGCTTACTTCATTTCACGAAGTCACAGAAAACTTCCATTCCTTCATTTGGAGATCGTTGCACGGATCGCCGCGGAAGTGATACTGAAATCATCGATCGATTTTCATTATTTTTTATTGTCAATTTGAGGAGCTTGCGTTTGCAGCACATGTGTACCAGCGTATAATACGCAATGATCACTGTTGTAATTGGTGATTCTCAAATTGGCTCCAAGTGTTATTGCGCAATGCTTTCGAGACCGGATCGTGGTACAAAAACTTGATTCTCCAGAGAAAATGTGGATTAAATCTGTGATTTTGGAAGTGAATTCACTCTAGCTTAGTGAAAATATGTTATCCCGAACTGAGCCTGTATTATATAGATCTAGTGTGAGGATATCACTCGTGTCAAGGTGAACACATTTGAGTGTTATGTGCCGCAATCAAATGATTTTTTTTTTACGTTAGGGAGCATGCCATAGGCTGAATTACGGTCCCTTTTTCATGTCGACATTGTCGATGTCGGGATTAATTTTTAAGCGACATGTCGACATGGATTTTTGTTCCCGACAACAGCACTAGATCGTACAATTGCTATGACGTAATTATGATTAGTTCACTTTCATTTTAACAATATTGGACTGAAAGTGAACTAATCATAACTACGTCATAGCAGATACAATTTGCAATCAGTTTGGCCTTTACTCCAAAAGAAAGCCTTGCAATTATCCAAATTCATACAGGGATTTACTACTTTACACAGTAAGATGTTTATGTCTCAATATTTAAAACAAATGTAATAACACTTTGTTCCAAAATCGGGTCGCAGACCTATTAAAGGTGTGCGGTTGCTTCAAGTCAAAGCAAATTTTCAGACAAGATTTATATGCAAAGCATGTGCTATTTGTCTCTTCTAAATCACAAAAGATCTGCCTTAGAAAAACTGGGGGCATTTTACCAAGTTTTAAGCGTCACTTAGAATCGTACTTAAATTCCTAATTTTGTGCGGTATACAGTATAACGCATCACTGCATTGTCAGATCATGTGTGGCATGAACTTACTCGTTTCCATCAATTAGATTAATAACATGTGCGCACATTGGTGTTTAAGCATGATTTTAAGACCCGTTTCACCGGATTACCTACCCGAGACTAGTCTCAGGGCACCCCGAGACTGGTTTCCAAAAAGTTTTTGACCCTCTTTTACACTGGAATCTTAACGAGTCTCGGGGAGCCCCAAGACAGCTTTCTGTGCATTTACACTGACTAACCAAAGCTGTCCGAGATAGGTTTGGCAGGGCGCCAAGCGCGTGCTGTCGTTTGTTGTTCGGATAATCATTCCACGTGTAGCGCATCAAGCGCGAACCTGTCTCGGACCAGTCTCGGGCAGGTTTGCGTTTACACTAAATACGAAGAAGTCTCGGTACATATTATCGCGAGGTGGTCTGAGATAGGTTTACTCAGAAGGGGTCTCGGGTAGGTTTGTGCATTTACACCAGATTAGAAACCTGTCCGAGACTGGTCTTGGGGTGCCCCGAGACTACTTAGGAAATCTGGTGTAACAGGGGTCACACTTAACTCTTTTCAAACTTGATCAAAATGTAAATTCTGTTTTGTCATAGAAAATGCATGAAGCAAAAAGTGTGTCCTCCTTTTTGCACAGAAAAAATCTATCAATTTTACGATGAAAAGTAAAGAACCAAAACAAATTTTATGTTTCATTTTACCAGGTAATGGAAACTCACTGTCCATACGCTACAGATCTGGTGCTGTTCTGCAACTGAAATGAAATCATTTCGCATTGCAATTATTGATTGCTTTTTATGATAACAAGCTTAACTTACCATTACAATGATGTGGGCCTGTGGTTGTTTCTCTACAATGAGTTTTACAATTGCCTCGATTCCTTTTGTGACCTCTTCTGCCGTGTGGCTGTGGTTATTGGTTCCTACCAGAAGTACTATAGCCTGGAAGAGAAAAAGGGAGGGGAGAAAGAGTATAGACCCCATTTTCATGTACTTTGTTGAACTGGTTTCCCTTAAACAGCTTTGTAAAACCAGTTTAGAGGATCGCTTTTACACTAGAGTTCTCATCAACATCTCCTGAACTGGTTTCCAGAAACACTTCGAGGTTAAAGTGATATATTTGCTAAGGGAATGCTTTCAGTGTGGTCACATGTTTCATGGAAAATCTGTAAACCATAATCATCAATGTTCTGTATATAATACACATTGTCTGCAATGTATGGAGAAGTGTGCCCACTGCCCTAAATATACACATTATTGTCTTTCTGAGTGAAGTTTGCTTCCAGAAGACCAGGGGCCCCGTTTCATAAAGACTTGCAACTGCCATGGCAACTACCATGGTAACAGGGCTCATCAGCCAATCATAATCAAGGTTACCATGGTAAGTTGCCATTATTGCAAAGTTACAACAGATGCAAATCCTTTTATGAAACAGGCCCCAGTGGTGTCCTCATCTGTTTTAACGAGAGGCAAAGCGATCTTGAAACCACATCGCAAGGTGGGTTTCCAAGCTGGTTTGAAAATCTACTTGATATCGTTTCCAAGAATGCTTTCAGTGTTCCCACTACACGTTAAACTGGTTTCCACTAAACTGGTTCGAGAAAGTAAGTGAGAACTGGGTCATAGACTGACATACATGAAGGGAGATAATGAAAATTAATGTCTAGCCCTAGGGATATTTTGGATTTTTTTTTTTTTTTTTTTTTTTGGGGGGGGAACTCTCTCTATTCTCAGCAACTTCTTTTTCTCACACAGAATGCCAATCATATTTCTGTTGGTGAGGTAAACAGGTAAATTCTGTTCCTCTTTATGGCTCTTCTGTAAGTCTTTTAAAATACTTTCTTCAGTTTATATTAGCTTTGTCTACAACAAGTTGTTCAACTTCTGAGAAAGTCTAATACCACATGGGCCAACCCCATTTGGTCCATCGATTTGGTCTAGTTTCCAGTGGTCCATGCTACACCTGGTCTAATACTCACTTAATAGTCTAATTCTCATTTAGTCTAATGCTGAAAGACCAAGTGGACATTAGAGAAAATGGGTATAGCCTGACTGGAAATTAGACAAAATGGTAAATAGAGATTAACAAAACCAAAAGGTAAAAGATGAACAGGTTGTAGACAAACTATGTGGGATGAGACCAAAGGGAAAGTAGGTGAAGTTGGTGCAGACCTTGACCATGCACAATGGGGAGGGGGGGGGGAACAAAAATGTGCACAAAATCCTTCAATTTCACTTTTTTATGTTAAAGTGCCCCTAATACAAGCTTGGTTGCTTCACACCCTCTCTTTTGAGTGTCTTTTAATTTCTCTTAGCGTCTCCCCCCCTGGGAAAATTGTCTGCATACGACCACGGTATAGAACAAGTGGCTATTTTCCAATACCTTTGGTTGTATATTCTTTAGTTCTCCATTCTCCAGCCGCCATAGAACGTGTTGCGTCTGGTCACCGCCGACCCCAAAGTTGAGGCAATGGTAGCGCTCGAACATCTTCCAAACCTCCGATTGACCAAGGTGCTGGATGAGTGAATCTCCAACGAACAGGACTTCTGGCTCCCTCTCCCCTGTCAGGTGTACGTAGTGTTTATGCTACATGAGAAAAAGAAAATAAATAACTCTTTGCATGGTGAATAAATTTTTTTGAATGTTTTTCTGAATGTTATTTTCTTTAATTCAAGATTTCTACATTGCAAAATTGATACTCATGATTATTGTAAAGATGTTATCAGAGAACTATTATCTTTTATCATTATTATTATTTATATGGCATTTCAAACAACAAACAGAACCATAGAATGATGACATTACAAAATATGACAGAATTTTAAAAAGGACGCCCCGCTGCATTCCTGGAGTTGCCTGGAAGAAAAAAAGAAATGGTAAATTCCTGTAACCCGCAAGTTATTCCTTCCGACTCCAGGTAAGGCAGCGAGGGATGTCTCTTACATACATATACATATTATATACAAACATATAATTCAATAGATAAAAAATAACTGCAAAATAAATATGTATATTCATCCAATTAGCTTCTCTAATTTGAAGGTAGGGGAGAAAACTAATTATTATGACTGTTGAATTTAATTGTACAAATATGCAAGATTGCAACATCAGCGCGCAAAGGGTTAAGCATGAATACCAGTTGTGGTAACAATCTAGAACAGAGTTGAGACAGAATCAGATAAACTGACTACCAAGTTTTAGTATGCATAAAATGAAAATACATGTACATGTATGTAAAAAAGGAAACAAAAATTAAACATCAATAACAGTTGTGGTAACAATAAAAAAATTGGTTCAAACAGAATCAAATAGACTGACTATATTTAAGCGTTTGTGTATGTATGAATAAGAAATAACAGCCAAATGATTCCTGTAGAAAATGAGTAATTGCTCAGAAATGGACAAAACAATCATGGCATTCCTACAAGATGTTGGGTCTTTTTCAAAGCACAGTAATACACGGTCCAACATGTGCTTATCTGTGTCAGTGATCGTAAATGAGTGTGGTAGTTTGAATTCAGTTTTCATGATTCCACAGAGTAAGGAAGAGGAACTATATGTAAAAAAACAATTTAAAATAAGAAAAGGATCTACATGCAGCTCCAACATGATAAGGTGACAATCGACCCTGAACTTAAACTTTTTGCAAACTTCGGGGCGATCGCCAGCCAGACAATGGGTGATTTCAAGTTCAGTGTTGACCTTTTGGTGTTGGTGTTAGGTCAATTTTTACATGAGTATAACACCAAACATAAAATGAAGATGGTCCTAAAAAGTCACTCACTGGTCGTTGAGATGTCAATAATGTGATCTGGATCAGTTTTACAAACTCAGAATAGGTTTGGAGCAAGGAGAAGCAATCAAAATTCCAACACTAACACCAACACCAACGCCAACACCGGACTTGAAATCACCCAATGGAACTTATACGGCATTGGTTGGCCAATTATTGGCCCACTGCCATTGTACAACGGCAAATGTTTTCCATTACAATGTCAAAAGTCAAGAAAAGCAGCATAAACATCGGCAAATTTTGCTCGCAGCTCTGAAATACTTTCGGTCTAACATTTCCCAAATAAAGAGGGACTGTACTCTGTACATGATGAATGTTTATCATTAAAAATATTCATCTTTGTCAGACTTTGATCCTGGATCTGGATGTAAACGTTGCAGGGCCCTCCTGGGCATAAACGCATCGGGTGACTCGACATGAATTTGCCGGGACTGGCAGGTGCAATACGCCAAGTGAACACCCTACTCTTTGACGAATAGTGTATTGGTTTTAACGTGCATAGGTTGTGACTCTCCTATACACGGGACCAACATTTGCGTCCTTTCCGATGGACAAAGTGTTTTCCAACTGCATTCACACCGGCAATGAATGCTAACACACAGCGCTGTGGTATCAGATTTCTTTGTTAGACAAGTTTCGGCATGAGCGGGACTCAAACCCCTCACGCTGAGATCTACGATCCGAACATGCGCTCTAACCGACTGAGCTACGCTGCCTCCCTTCACTCACCATTTTTACGACAGCGAATAATTTTCCTGGTATCGCATCGCAATTTGCTCCACATTTTTGAAAGACTGCTAATACTATGCATAAAGTCTTTTGTATAGCATATTTTTTCATAGGACTGTAGTCTGTACATTACTTAGACTAGTTGAGAGCTTTTCTCTTATGACCAAAAATGCTATTCAAATTTGTAAAGCAAAATTATTCCCTGTACAAGTGTAATTTTACTGTTGAGTGTGATCATTTACAAGAATTACTTATATTAGGGTGTCTGGAGAAAAATTATTTTTTTCTTCTTTCAAGAAAATATCACATTTTCTTTGTGAATTTGAAGAGAAATTACCTTCAGACTGACAGAAATGTAACATTTTTGAAAAAAATCCAATTATTGGCTGCAAAAAAGAAGAAAGAAATTAGGTCAATTTTCAGCATTTCTCTGCCATAGACTGTGTAGTTAAGAAATGGACACACACAAATCCAAATTTTTTGCTTCCGAGAGCTGTTACAAATTTATTATTAATGCCAAAAACTTGTCCATAAAGAGTCCAATAGGATTTTTTATGCTCTATCTGATGGTATGATTTTTATAAAGATTTGGAAACCAGATCACAATGAAAAATTGCAACAAAGTGAAAAAAATTGTGCAAAACAGAAATTTCATTTTCCCATAGAAAACGCATGGAGAAATGGCAATCTCAACACACACAAAAATAAGGGTTTGCAATTTATCTCTAAATCCTTATTTAAAATGATCATATAAACTTGTCCTTACTGTCAAAAGAAGCCCCTGAATTTTCTCTTTCCATACATGCCAAACACAAGTAAATAATCAATTCAGATCACATTTTTCTAGTAGTAGGGATCCCAAAACGAAAATCTAATTTTTGAAATCTATGTTTAAAAGCATTGAAAAGTACCTCACCTGAATCAGCATATTCAAAAACCCCAAGTGAATGACTTTTAGTGTTCCAAAGAGATCTAAATATCTGTTAATCTGAGGCGAAATTAGGTCCGAATTGTGACAGATTTGTGTACAAATTTCTCTTTGAAATTTGGTCGACACGTACGGCACAGAGCTCGGCACTGAACGAGGGATTGTGGGCGTGTCCTTTCTCGTCTCGGTCTATTATTACGCAAATACACAACTCGAACGAAAGTACGTTCACCGTATCAGTTAGTCTCGGATCCGAGCTTATACAAATAAACAATGATTAAATAACAAGAAAATAATAGAAAGAAGAGAAAAGGGAAAATGAATGGCTCAAATGCAGTCGTTTGGTGACGGATAGTATGCTCTGACCTCTTGCTGATATAAGGATTAGATATGACATAAGTTTTATGCCATGATAACTAAAGCATGGGGGGGGGGCGAGGGCACTCTGACTTTCAAAATAATTAACTATTTAAACATCTATATCTAGGCAATTAAGGGAGGGTCCGGGATTTCCAAAGGGGGGGGCACTATTAGCCATGTTAGCGGTGGCAGTCAAAAAATTTAGGGGGGCACCAAAATTTTTGACAAAAAAAGGTTATCAAAGGGGGGGGGGCCGAAAAAAAATTTAGCCCCCCCAAAAAGCTAACAACATCCCCCATAGGCAGCGGGGGGGGGGTGTGCCCCCCTAAATTTGAGGTGGGGGGACGATCGTCCCCCCCTAATTTTTTGTTGATAACCTTTTTTTTTGCTTGTCAATTTTTTTTTCCTGCGTGCATGCCCCCTAAATTCCAGTGGACCACCCTAAAAAATTCATGTGGTCTCCCCTAAAATTTGGGTTGATAAACTTTTTTGGGGGAGGGGGCTTGTCACAAAATTTTGGTGGTCCCCCTCCCTAAATTTTTGATTTCCGCTGCCAATGGTCCCCACCTAAAATTTAGGGGGGACATGGCCTATGGAGGGCACATTTTCCCGATGCAAATTTGATGAGCATTACAAAATATTTTTTTACCAAAAATTGAAAGTCATTTCGTCCATAAAAATTGACAAGCAAAAAAAATAGGGCATATATATATATATCCTCACTTTCAAGGGGGCATGCTTGGGTAAAAAGGGCATGCTTATATTACAAATTACAATTTTGGCTCTCGATAATTATGCCCCTTGGATCCACCAGTAATCTAAGGGGAATTTTTTGTTTTTAGTTTTGATATGGCTACCTTCTCGGAGGGCGTCCTCGCCGCGGTAGCTGGATAGTGCTGCAAAAGAGTAGGCCTTATACATCTTTTGCAGCATTAACTGACACTCCGAGACTTATAATTTTACCTTATACTTAAAAAATGAATAATAAAAAATAAAACATAAACACTTGTTTTTAGAGTAAGTTGATGCAAAATATATTCAGTCTGGGGCATGAAGACTTGGAACTCTGCCCCATATCATTGTGCTTGCCTCGCTCGATTTGTATCATTAAAAAAAAAAAAAAAATGTTTCCACATTAAAATTTTGATCTAAGTACAATGGCCAGAAATAATAGTACGAATAAGCTAGCAGAATTTGTATCATATTACCCATATTATTGAACGCCAACGAAGGCAGTTTCTAAATCCTGTTTGCTTTATTCCACTTTTCCACTAAGATTCATCCCTTTTGCGTGTCATATGAAAGCAGTTTTGTGCGCAGATCTAGCGTACCGGTAGGACCACATGCAGTCATTAATAGGTCTCTTTAATTTTTTTTCCAACAATTGATGTCTCATGCTTTCTTTAAAATTAATAAATTAGAATCCTTGTATATGGCCCTGGGAAGTGGGGTGCTCGGGTTGTGACCCCCAAGTTTTTTTGTTTTTTTTTAGCTGGTGGTGCGTTTTTTGTACACGTATATAGTTTAAAACAGGAAGAAGAATGACATTGATTTTTGTACCGCATTATTTTCATTAATAATTTTATTGGTAGAAATAAGGTAGAAATAAAATTAAAAAAACATTTTTCAAAACTATTCCGCGGCTCCTGGAAGAATGGAGAGATGGACGGAAGGAGAGAAATAAATAGGATGAAGGGGTGGATCCAGCTTTCGCCAAAGGGGGGGGGGGGCCAATTTTTTTTTCACCATTATTTTTCCCCAATCGGCCGCGCGAATATGATTTATATTTGTTTCTATGAAGAAATTGTCACTTCTTAGCTTTTGTCTTATAAATCAACATAAATATATGATATCATAACCCTTTTTATATAATGCGAGCTAATTTATTTAAAAAATTATGTTTTTCCCCAAAGTTTGAAATTTCTGGGCAATGTTTATCATGAAAAAGATGTGTATGCAACTAAATAATTACTAAGAACGCGAAGTGCGAACAGAATTGAAATCATAGGCACTTTTTGTAACTTAAACAGGATAGGTATATAACTTAGCAATATTGATGCGAAGCGCGGGCACAAAATTGGAAGATTTAGACCTAAAAACGAGACATGTCTAGTCATGTCTTTTAAATCATCATGGAAAAGGATGTCAAATTGCCGATCTTTGTTACTTTAATAATACTCGCGCAAAGCGCGAGCATAATATTTTTGTATACGTTTTGAACTGATCAAAAAGGTACCTGTTAAGGACTGCTTATTTCACTTAGCCATGGAGACGTTACATATTTCAACAATAAAATAATGCAAGCGCGAGCCGATTTTTTTTTTACACTTCTACATAAAGAATGGAAAATTTTAATCGATTATTGTGACCATGAACAGGATCGTCGCTATAAAACAATTAATGCGAGCGCGAAGCGCGAGCGGGAAAAAAAATCGAGATTTAGACCTAAAAAATGGGACACTCTATTCATGTTTTGTATAATAAGGATGAGTAATAGGGGTTCTTCCTACATAAAAAATGCGAGCACAAAGCGCTAGCAGAATTTTGTTTTTCAGAAACTGGATAATGATTGAAATACTAACAAGTTGAGTATCTAGATAGACATGCGCTCGCGTGTTTCCGATTTAGGCCTACAATCTAGGCATTCTGAATATATATTTTAACATGAAATTGAAAATCAAAGCGAGCGCGAAGCGCGACCTTAAAATATTTGACATTCTGATCTGAAAAAGGGGTCAATTTCAGCTCAAGTACTTTGTGAGGTGGATTTGGATCGCACTTAATAAAGAGCTGATAGATTTGACAAAGGACCGGGACATGAAAGTGATGAATATCTTCCTATTCCTCTTGCTAAGCGCGAGATGAAACAGAAAGGACAATTAAACCATTAAAATTAATATCTGATCTATAAATGCCTAATGAGACGCGAAATCTGATGATAACATGGTATGAAAACTGGAAATTTCAAGCACTTTTGTAATTATGAATATGATGTATCAGGTAATATTTTTAACCGTTTATGCGAGCGCAAGTCGCGAGCCAAAATTTTTATAAGGCCAAGTCACAAGGATTACCCTCCTTTTAACTGCCATTATCAATATGTTACTACATTATAAATCATGTATTTACTCTACATATGCATTAAATTCTGTGAATCCCATAATCTTGAACCATTAATGCTTCTTTCTTTGACCCATGCTATTTCTGCCCATTTATCTCTTGAGTGTTTTTTTTTCTCTCTCTCAAGGTGTGTATGGCACATTGAGGAGTATAGAATCATGTTGGAGATATTGAAAGGGGTAGAATAATTGAATGAAATTTATGGGGGGGGGGGCAAAGATGTTGAGACAGAAAGGGGGTTTGAGAGAAAAGAGGGGAATTAACTATAAAGGAACAGCAGTCAGGAGAGGGAAAGAGAGAGAGAGAGGGGGGGGGGGAGGAAATCGAAGGAAGATATGCATACGATAAAAGAGTCCTCGTAGAAAGAGTGAGAGAGAGAGGGGGGGATATGGAACTGAGAGATCATAATGAGATAAGAAAGAAGTAGTAGTGCATGGGCGGATCTATCGCCAATAGGGGGGGGGGTGCCAATTCGTCTACGGCCAACTTGTCCACTCACTACATGGTCTACTTTCATTTAGTCTTATGCCAATCTGTCCATCAACATTTCGTCTAACAGCCACTGGTCCATTGACCATTTGGTCCAATCATCACTTTGTCTAATAACCATCTCGTCTATGACCATTTAGTCTCATAACCGGTTGGTCTAATACCCATTTTATTTTCATTCATTCACAATAATACACTTATAGTCCAATTAGATGAAATGGTATATGGACCAAATGGCTTTTGGGTCCACTGGTCATTAGACGGAATGGCATTAGACTAAATGAAGAAGAAAAAAGACTATGTGGTGAGTTGACGAACTGATGGACCAAACGATAGTAGACGAGTTGGCAATTAGACAAATTGGAAATAAACCGGGGAAGGGGCCGAAAAATATTTGCACCCGTATTTTCCACAATCAGCCGCTCAAAGTTAATAGGGGTAGTCCTAACAGTCACTTCTTTATTCTCATTAAACAGCATACACAAAATACAATATACAATAATATCATAGCCCCTATAGTGCAAGTGCGAAGCGCGAGCTAAAATATTTTTGAAATTTCATGTTTTTTATCCTCAAAATTGAACATTCTGGGCAATGTTTGTGAACTTGAACAAGATGCGTATTTTACTAAAATTGCTGCGAGCGCGAAGGAGCAAAAAAAAAGTAAGTAAGAAAAGAGAGAAATATACGTTCTGGCCTGATCGAAAAGGGACTTGCTAATGGCGGTTTACAGTTAGCCAAGAAGACGATGCATATTTCAATCAAAATAATGCGAGCGCAAAGCTCGAGCTAAAATGTTTGAAATTCTGACCATAAAAATGGACATTCCAAGCACTTTGTGTATGACTAACAGAACACAGTGGGAGCACGAAGCGTGAGCGGATAACAATTGAGATATATAGACCTAAAAGGAACACTATTTTATATTTATGTTTTCTAAATCGTGAAAAGGGTGGGTAATTGGTTACCGTCTTACATTATTTTATAATGCAAGAGCGAGAAGAATTTTTTTTATATTCTAATCTGAAGCGAGATAATTTAAGCATGCTGTTTTCAATAAAGGATAAGCAGCCCGTCTCAATAAACATGCGTGTTCTAGAATTTGTGCATTCTTAATACACTTTTTACCACGGAAATCAATAATGCGAGCGCGAAGCGCGAACTGATAATATTGGATATTCCGATGTGAAAAGGTCAAATTAAGCACAATATAGGTGGTTTGAATAAAAATGAATAAAACGGCTATTTCGACTCTCCGTACGGCCGCCGCAGAGCAAATGTGACCGAGGTATAAATCAAAAAGAATAATGAAAGTTCAATGTCCTAGCTGACCGTACAGTATTTGTTTTGTATTTTGACTACAAAGCTTAAATGTCAAGCTCATATATATCAGCCTATTGAGCAATATGTACTCATCGAAAATAAGCAATGCGAGTGCTTTTAAATCATCAAAGTCTCCCCTCCCTAATTTTATTCACTTTTCTCCCTCCCTTTCCCCCTCTCTTTTCCTTCTGTTTCTTCTTCCTTTCTCCATTTTTTGGTCTTTAATCCGCCAACAGGGAAGGGGGGATGACCCCCCCCCCCTGGATCCTTCTATGGTAGCGATGGGGAAAGCATTTGAATTATTCACCTCACAGTGTTAAACGGGGAAAATAGGAAATGGCTAAATTTTGAAAATCATTAATGTGGAGCCCTATTCAAGTTTAGTTTCATCTATATACACCTTGACAGGGGCTGATCCAGGATTTTCCAAAGTGGGGGCATTCAAGACCTAGTATGCTAAGAAAAAATCATTCCATACACAAAATTCCTGGGAAAAGTTGAAAAATAAGTCCTCACTTGAGAATGAACGACAAAATCCACTAACAAATATTTGATATATTACGGGAGGGGGCACCTTTATTTTTCTCCCCTTTCCTTATTCCTCATCCATTCCATAGGCAGATCCAGGTGCCGGACCCAATTATGGGCGGCGGCAACCCCTCCTACTGGCGGTGCGAAAATTAAAAAGGTAAAAATTGTAGCCCCCCCCCCCCCCCATTAGCAAAATTTTGATCTACACCGGGTATTTGTCTGTCGTACCTCCCAGTAAATGAAATAACAAAAACAAAAAAATCACCGTTGCACTAGTATTAAAATTTTTGCGAGTCTTTATTTTTCAAATATTTTTGTTTATAATGGTATTCATTAATTATAATTATAGTGGAGGTTCGCATCCCGAGAATGTGAAATGAAAAAAAGAAAATAAAAATTGCACTGAACAGGAAACACTAAACGTCCTTGTCAATTCCAATTTACTCAAAGTCATTCAAATAAAAAAAATAAGCATCATTTTTTGATACCTTAACTTGTTCATCACGAATACAATGAAGCCGACAATTATTTGCTTTGTTTTGGATTAATCTTTATAATAATTCACTTCAAATAAAATTTATACATAAACAGGAAAATATCACAGAAAAAAAAATTAATTGCAGTTGTATAAAACATCATAGAAAATAACATGACAGATAAATTTTATCTCGACAGGCACACTGTTCATTCGATCATAAAACAATCGCGCTGTTTCACTCCTTGTACACGCACATCTCTACCAGTGTTGTTTCATCTTCATCTGCCTCAATGGCAAGGACACCAGCATGATTCATTCACTTCAAATAAAATTCATACATACATATACAGGAAATATCAAAGAAAATAATATAACAAATCAATTGCAGTTGCATAAAACACGATAGAAAATAACATGGCAGATGAATTTTATCTCGACAGGCACACTGTTCATTCGATCATAAAACAATCGCGCTGTTTCACTCCTTGTACACGCACAACTCTATCAGTGTTGTTTCATCTTCATCTGTCCTCAATGGCAAGGACACCAGCATAATTAATTCACTTCAAATAAAATTCATACATACATATACAGGAAATATCAAAGAAAATAATATAACAAATCAATTGCAGTTGCATAAAACACGATAGAAAATAACATGGCAGATGAATTTTATCTCAACAGGCACACTGTTTCATTCGATCATGAAACGATCGCGCTGTTTCACTCATTGTACACTCGCAACTCTATCTGAATTGTTTCATCTGTCCTCAATGCGGCAAACACCAGCAGTGCAGTGACGATAATAAGTTGCAGTTGCACGTGCGCGGAGAATGAATTAAATTCGGCGGCTGAGTAAAGTCTAGCGAGAAAGGTACGTCACCAGCGAACTTCACGATAGACCACGCCTACTTGCCGAGGTAACCAACGTTGATTGACGGCCCATTTTGTTTTTTGAGTAGTATGAAAAAGTGCAAGCATGTATAAACTTCATTTTAGTTTGAATTCATTAAAAAAAAACATTTTTCTTCTAATATAGATGTTTCAAACATATTCCATGTGGAAAACATAATTTTTAAAACATTTATTGCTATATTTTTATCATGAAAAAAGGATTTCTTACGCAACAACAAGTATGATATGTGTGGGCAAGAGAACTACCGTTTTAGTCATAAAGCATATTTTTTATGATTTTATTGTGAGCCTACTCAAAGGATTTTTGTTTATTTTTATGAATTTCCAGACCAAGTTCAACAGCGCCGTCTCGAGCTTGCAATAACGCATGCGATCGCACGCATTTTTCTCCATAGCGAATACACGCGACGAAACTCTGTGGATTTCTCGTGGATTTAACCTCCAAACGTCACTTTCGATACCACATGAAGGTAAGACACTTCATCCCACATAAGTTAATTTAAATGTAGAATACACAGGGCCTAATTTGTTTCACTAAGATGAACTAATTTGCTGAGGAAAAGCATTTCAATGCTCATTTTTGCCGTCGAGAACAGACGATGGTGGCAATGCACACTGTTTACGCACTTGCAATTGGCTTTTCATTTGCCCATAGCAATTTTGCTCAGTGGATCGGCCGACCTTTTGGTAACTCTACTAGTAGCCTGAACTTCCCCCAAAATATGTGCCATATTTTCCCCTAAATCAGCCTGTTTTATGCTGACACTTTTCAGTGTGGCTTCAGACACCCTACTTATATAACGTTAGTCTTATGAAACGGATCACATGCAATGTTGCATTGTCATGTTCCCGGCATGCAAAAGCCAAAAATAAAATAATTTTTTAATGTAGGCTATAAATAATTTTAGCCTAGGCCCTAGTAAAATTTATAGAAAGGCTTTCGAGTTTCGTCTTTTACCAAAGTTAGGCAGGACAACAAGAATTTCAAAATGTGTTTGTTGTCGAGAGAATGATATCAAAATATTCCTTAATATCTAATTTATCATGTGAAACCACTTAAAACTTACGTAAAATTCATTTAAACTGTAAAAAAAAACAAATTCATAGCACCAACATGGTCCGAAATAGCCATAGACATCGCGGTACCTTTTTAATACACTGTACGTACTATCGATAGTTAAAACGATCACGATGTGCTCGCTAAATGCGCGCGCCCATCGGCGTCTGCTAGCCGTCATCTGCTGTGAATCTCCAATAGCCCCGCATGTGCAATTTTTTGTAAGATCGTCCCATATGCTGTTTTTCATGTTAGTACATACATGCGTGCACGTTATTTGCGGACGCAGATCATGTACGCATCTCCGTCGTCTGCTACGGCTCTCTTTATCAGTCCCAAGTTTGAAATATGTGTACATGGTGTACATGTATGTTCATTTGGTCTACATGCAGTTTGCCCACTTGTCATTTAGTCTAATGCCAAATGGGCTAAACCCATTTGGTCTACTGAATTGACATTTGGTCTACACTACACTTGGTCTAATTCTCATTTAGCGAAATGTCCAGTTGGTCTAATTTCAGCATAACCTACATAATTACAATTTTTTTACTTTGTCAAATACCGGTACATAAAATTGGCTTTATATCATGCAGTTCCACAGTGTGAAATATGTATATATTCGTTTGGTCTACATGCAGTTTGCCCACTTCTCATTTAGTCTAATGCCAAATGGGCTAAACCCATTTGGTCTACACTTGGTCTAATCCTCATTTTGCGAAATGTCCAGTTGGTCTAATTTCAGCATGACCTACTTAATTATATTTTTTTTACTTATATATAAATTATACCAAATGGGCTTGACCATTTGGTCTATAAATTTTTTTTAATTGCCATTTGGTCTACACTTTGTGTAATTTACATTTGGTCTACACTACACTTGATCTAATTTTGAGTCCAGTCCAGGGTCTAATTTCAACATGACCTACATCATTATGATTTTATACTTTGTGAATTTTTTTTTTTTCTTTATATAATTTCATTTCACCTTATAGTCTTAGCATTGGTTTCAAATAAATAATACTTGAACAGTGGCAAAGTCATGATAATGGAGCCAAAAGTTTTGAAAGGTCCATATATGGTGTATCAGGTAAAGTTATAAAGTTGTAAGCAGGAGAAGCAAACAACAAAAAATGTTGAAGCGGGGGGGGGGGGCGGTGTGGTGTTCATTAATTTCCTTTTATTTTCCAATGCCAGATCAATCTTTGTTTTTGCTTGTCATTTTTTTTTAATGATATGTTCTGTTCACTCTACAATTTTTACTAATGATCTTTTTTTTTTGGCTTATCATTTTTTTCAGACACATTCGCACCCGAACGGACTCTACAATTAAGGGAAGAGAAGGAATTATTGAACCTCTTGAGAGAATATACTGGTCAAGGGCTGTAATAGTATACAGGGGCACTTCCTGAGAGAAAGTTAATTTTATTTTAATTATGTGTTTTCAGGATATCTAATAGTACTATTGAAATGGCGGTGAAAATTATTGCCCCTGCTGATGAGATTTTTCAGCTGCACCCCTCCTTTATTTTAGTGAATAAGGTGTGGCACTGCCCTATATGATTCATTTTGAATTTTAATGGGCTCCAAAATGCAGTAATTTATAAATTATAGCATAATTTATTTCGATAAAGCCTTTGACATAAACAAAGCATATTTAAAACAGATTTAGTTATTGCATATCAGAATGTTATGTTTGCCTGATGTTTTCTCAATAACTCTAAGCTGTTATTAATGAATTCTTTCTAGAAACAAAAATAAGCAATTTATTCAAACATGTCAGTTTCATTTTGTAGACATATGCATTGAATTTACCAATTCAGTGTAAGGTACGTATGCCATCTTTCACAAATGTTGATTTTTATCACTGGTGGATCTGGGGGAGGGCACATCTGGCTCACCCCCCCCCCCCCCCTTAGAGAGCCTCAGTCGGGATTTGTAATGAAAATATGCCATTTTCACCAAAGTATGCCCCCCCCCCCGGAAAGCAAGGCCCTTTTTTTGCTTGACAAATTTTCATTATGAAAATGTGCCCCCCCCCCCAGGATAAATCCTGGATCCACCCCTGGTTTTTATTAAGTTTACATGTATTTTCATTTTGAAAAAAAAGGTTTCCTAGAGATTTATAAACAGCATGATTTACACTGAGCGTGTCATACACTTCTGTGCAGAAGAATATTATCTTGAGAAATTTGGTTATTAAATTATAGAAAATATCTTTTGCAAATGAAATTACTTGATTGCAATTATTTCTTACATTGTATTGTCATTTTACTTGATAGAAATTCATTATTTTTTATAACCATGACAGTGTTCTAATTTCATATTTGCTAAATTGTAATAATTCTTTTGATCTTCCTTCATCTTCATGAAAGTATGAATTCTAGTCATCTGCTTCAAAGTCTGCCCAATACAATGGTTACAAAGGGCCTAAGCATCACTTGTCATTTTTTAATAAGTAGTTAAGTCAGTAGTCAAGTAAGGGGTCAGACAGTTTGGCTGTATTATATTTGTTTAATTATCTTACTAGTGTCAATTTACTAAACTTTTGCTGTTTGTGATTGAACCCCCAAATCGCTCGATAGTACCATTATGTTGGACAGACGTTATTATTGACTAGAGGACTATTATTACTTTCCAAACCAACCTGAAGATAATATGATACTTCACGTAGTACAGGGGTATATTGTCTCCCTTCCATTGTTGTGATGTATGGGCTGGGTAATATCATCTAACTTGTCCTGGAATAATCATTCTCTGCAACAAGTTCCACTTCAGCGACTCTCAGTTGAACATCATCATTCCTGGCATTGGCGGCGGAAGCCAAAAATTTTAGGGGGGAACCGCCAAAACTTTTTGACCAAAAAAAAAAAAAAATAGTGACCAAAAATCTTAGGGGGGGGGGACACAGGAAACAAAAGTGAAAATTGACAAGCCAAAAAAAAAAAGAAAAAAAAAAGGTTATCAACAAAAAATTGAGGGGGGGGGGGTCGTCCCCTCCCCACCTAAAATTTCGGGGGATACGTCCCCCCCCCCCACTTCCACCGCCTATGATTCCAGGTGCTTGGAGATCTTCGAAAGGCATGCTATAACATCCACTTAAGTTCCAGTTCCTTTCATGTTTTTTCCTCATCTTAGTGAGCATCTCCAAGTGTTCATATTTTTAGTGTCCTTTTTTAGATTTACCAAACTCAGTTTTATTACCTGATAAATGAAATTACAAAATTCTATCCCAAAAATTGAACACTTTGATCAAGTTTGGTTACTTAAACTTAATGTTAAATAAACTGAAAATATGTAATAAAAGGCAAAATAATAATAATGATGAAAAAAATACCGGTAATAAAAACAAAAGTTACTCAAATTCACTCAAAACCATACACTTATCTACTCTCCTCAAAATCAGTTCTCACTTTTAGGTATTGATCATTCATTCAGTCAATGAAATAATAAAAAGAGACAGGAGATCCTCATCAAAATAAACACAAACACAGTGTCTCACACACACACTACACATTAATAGTAAAATCAGTTTGTATCTTTCGTGGGATTTGTTTTTATGTAAATCTGGATTCTTCTTGGTAGTAGGGCCTTAGGTCGCTCTGACTTGAACTTAAAACTTCAAATCTCAAGAAATGAAGAAGGCAAGATATATCTCGGGAGATAGTCATCATCAAGATGTTTAGGAATAGGAGTTCAACCTGGTGGTGAGGTTATTCATGATGGCATCTGGTATTCTGGCAGAAAGAATCAGAAATATAAAATGCATAAATACAATTGTTTATTTTTTTCAATACAAATTAAATTACCTGAGTCATTCAAGATAGTGGGTATTTTTTTAGGGGGGGGGGGTGATGGCATGACAAGTTTTTAGTCAAAATCATTTTTATCTTCATTTATCCTTTTTTTTCCCACTTTGTATTGCCATTTATTCAAAAATTGCAATAAACATATCAATAAATGAGTTTTAAATCTAGTTGGCAAAAGAAAAACCAGTGCAAAAGTAAAGCCAGTATTGGCAGTAAAACACTGACACCACGGCACTGACACTGACAGTGAATGTTCATTTTCCAGTGCATGCACATCACTGCCCCATCATCTTCACTCGTTTTCAGAAAATATTTAGTTATTTCTCAAATATGACCATGATTATCTTATTCATGTCATTACTCTGGTGTTTATTCATGATTTTAAATTCAGGAAATCATTCAGCAAACGAAGAAAACAAAGCATTTCTTGACTGTGATTCCGTGTGATTCAAGTTCAATTTCATTTCTGTGTGTATCACAGGTACGCACGTACGTGACGTAATCTTAATCTCTATTATGATGTAAATTAATCATCCCGCGCGCGATTAAAATGGCTCGAAATTCGACCAAATTCAAGGGCAGCTCAGCTTGCAAACCTCACTGAGAAGGGCTTCCCCAGCCCTTGCGATTCCCCGCGCTGCAATTTCACTGCAATACACAGAAAGGAAATCAACTCAAGTTTCACAATCAACGGAAAATCCGGAACCCTTCGAGACCCATTTTACAAGAAATACAACTAAATAAGGTAAGAATTGAAAGCAACTCAAGACATTTTCGACTTACCGACACTTTCATGTTTATTTTCGGAAGATTTATGGAATTTGGGGCACGAAAATTGTATCGGTAGCTCGCGAAAGTCCTGTGCAATACGATGACATATTTTTCATCGCACGGGAGGACAATCACAAAGAGAAAATATCATATACATCCGCGCTAACAGGGGCTTAATTTTGACGATATCGCATCGCTATGCGATTGCAATGATTGACATGCGAACGAAGCTTGCGTACAAATTTTGAGCACTTCCGCGACAGCGCCATCTAGTGACTACGGCCGTGCCTACCAAAGTCCAAACATTATTTTGGTCTTTGATTCACCATTTCCCACTCACAATCCACTCAGTCTGCTGAAAACAGCTCATACAGTGAACTAAACTCACATAAGTCATAACCAATATACCATACCAGGAAAAACAGCTCCTGGTGGACAATGCAATTCGAACCACTGTATCACAGAATCGTGAAACAGCCGTTCGATATGTGCATAAGAATTACGCGCGCTGGTAAATGGGAATGGTTCCTTCTGTGTGCTGGAACAAGCCCATTTTGGGGTCCTCGTAATTATTTCAGATTGAAATTTCAGTTAAAATCAAACATGAATGTTTGATTTTAATTACCAAACTCTTCCATCTTCCGTCTCCTTGAACATCTTCCACCGGACAAGCTACATCTGCGGGCTGATCCATCATAAAGTTGAAATTAAAGTCGCAGAATTGTTCGGTCGGGATCGCAGACAGCTGTCGATACTCCAAAATAAATATTGATCATCAAAGGTAGAGGGCGTAAACACTTCGGACACAATCAAGTTTTTGTTTGTTTGTTTGTTTTATTGTTGTTTTGTTTTTGTGTGTGTTTTATATATATTATTTTCAAAGAAACACGGTTTGGGACACCATTCAGTCTTCCAACCACTGGAAAGCTTGACCCCACTAGTATTCTTTTTCATTCTGCAAACCTTTGTAATTTACGATTTGAATTTCATTGATCAAAGATATACTTTAATTAACTTGCAGGGAACCCATACTAACAACTTCAAGCTTTGCTTTCCAGTGAGTGGGTTCCCTTTTTTCATTTCTGTATATTATATTGTTGTGTTTTGCCTTTCATTGTAACTTTTGTTGAATTTTTGAATAAAAAAGAATAAATGCAATCAATCAATCAAAAAAAATTGCTCGCGCTCGCTCTCTCGCATACAGATTTGCATGATCATCAGCTCAACTGTTTGAATTGTTAATATACGAAGAGCTCAATTGCAAAAGGGATTAGATTAATTTTTCATCATTTTTTTTTAAATGTATAGACTTTTAGTATCTTTATAAGATGATACCAAAGAAAATTTGAATTTCCCATTAAAAAGTGAACAAAAACGACAAAGAAAAATCACTTTTTTTTCAAAAGGGCCGCGGGTCAGATCCATTTCAGTTTGTTTGCAAACGGGGTTAGATCCACAAAGGAAGGAAATTTTTGGGAAACAATATAACAAAAAAAAAACCGAAGACAGGTAGATATACCCAATTATATGTTCACGTGGTAGGGTATCATCAAAATTTAGTTTCGCATAAGAATATTGCAATATGGGAGAATGAAAAAATAAATGATTTTATTGGAATGGATCTAACCCCTTTTGCAAACAAACTCCTGAAGAGCCTGCATTTGTCAAAAGGGATTAGATCCATTTTTCATAATATTTTATTGTTTTTTTTTCTCAAACCTATATATTTTTAGTCGCTCTGATGATACCAAAGAAAATTTGAAATTCCCATTAAAACGTACGTGACTAAAAAAAAGAAAAATCTTTTTTTTTTTAATTCAGAAGGGATTGGATCCAGGCATGTCAGTTGCTTGCAAAAGGGGTTAAATCGACAATGGTAATTTTTTTAAGGAAAGAAAAGAAGACAGGTAAATTTCTTGTGTACCCAATTTTATGTTCACATGGCAGGTAGTACATATGCACCATCATGACAATTTAGTTTCTCATAAGAATATTGCAATATCATGGGAGAATAAAGTGGATCCAACCCCTATTTTGCAACCAAACTTTATTATGTTCTTGCCTGATCTAAAAGGGATATGTAAGGGCTCTTTGCAGTTACCCATGAAGAGGATACATATTTCAACAATCAAATAATGCAAGCGCGAAGCGCGAGCTGAAATTTTGTGACATTCTGACATTTTCTACTAATGAACAGGATAGGTACATAACTAAACAATTGATTATAATTTTATTTTATAGTGGCATGAAATATTTTGTTTTATTTTCCAATCCTTTCCCTCGCCTCACTTTATTTACTCGTCTTCCTCCTTTTATTTTTCCTCTTCTTATTTTCTCCTGTCTTTCCATTTCGTGTTCTTTCTTTCTTTCTTTCCCCTTTTTTCTTTTCTTTTCTCCACCAATAAGGGGGGGGGGGTGGGGGCCCCCTGGATCCGCCTATGCATAACGACTATTACCGGTACTGTATTGTGGAATTATGGATTTTGATGAAATGTTCAGTGATGATTATTTATTTATATTGTTCTCGACATTGAATTACAGGGGTACGATTTGCTACTAGAATTATAGCCTAATATTTTTTTATCCTCTTCATTTTTGCTTCCCTCTTTCCTCCCCTGGTCTTGGATCCAATTTTCCTACCTTAATCACGAGGATGCGGGGACCCGGGGGGGGGGGTGGTCACTTTGTGCTCCTCCCTGTTCCCATTGCTCCTTCATATCTTGCATTATAATCATACAGTTTTACCGACTGTGACCTAAGTTTGCACACATGCAATTAATATACCCTGCATGTGGTGTGCTAGCTGTGCCCGTTTGGAAGACCCCATTTTTATCACTCAATTTTTTTGTGTGCAGAAGTGCCTTATTTTGGCGTGATGGTTATTAATTTTACTTGTTTTTGCTGTCTCAAAAAACTTGGGCCCGCCCGACGGAGAGGTACGTTACAGACTTTACCAAAACATTTAAGAATATGGGGAATATATTTATATCCGACCATTTTTTTTAAGATTATCTATTTTATAGATTTTGATTTGGTCCATCCATGGTACGTCGTCCAATTATAGAACTTGATTTTCCTGGGCACTGGCGGATCCAGGGGGAGGGGGGGGGGGGGGGGCACGTCCTCATCCCCTTTTGAGAAGCAGAATTAAAATTTTTAATTTAAAAATACAGTTAAAACAGAAGTGTGCCCCCCCTTTTTTAAAGTGAAGACCCTTTTTTGGGGTTGTTAATTTTTTTCGGGGATGAAATATCCTAAATTTTTGGTTAAAACCCTTTTTTAATTAACTCTTTTGCTTGTCAAATTTTCCTCGGAAAAATGTGCCCTCCCCGATTTTGAAAAACCCGGATCCGCCCCTGTTCCTGGGGCAACTGTCTCTCTGGCCCTGCTGCATGTGTACAGTCATGGCCAGAGGAATCAATGTTCCAGCACAAGTCAACCGCCATTATAGGTTTTTGTTTTATGAATAATAACCAACTGTTTTTACTGGATGTAAATATACTTTGACGACTTGCCAAATAAACTCATTCAATCAATCAATCAATCAATCAATCAATCAATCAATCAATCAATCAATCAATCAATCAATCAATCAATCAATCAATCAATCAATCAATCAATCAATCAATCAATCAATCAATCAATCAATCGATCGATCGATCGATCGATCGATCAATCAATTTATCAATCCATCCATCCATCCACCCACCCACCCACCCATCCATCCATCCATCCATCCACACATCCATCCATCCATCATGTTCTTTTTATCATTTGAACTGTTTAATTATCACAGGGCGCAAAGCTGGTACCGATTTTATTTGATCAATTTTGTACTACTATATAGCATGACTAGTAATATATGCAAGGGCCGTACGCGGAACGGTTTTGAAAGTTGGGGGGGGGGGGGGGGACTGAAGCCCACCAAGCCCCCCCCCCTGTTTCCGCGGCCCCTGTTATGAAGCCCCTCTTAATTTATGAAATTAGGCTGATTAATTGCTGGCGTTTCATAAATAATAACAAATTTACAATAACAGTTTAAAGCTGAAATTTGATTGGCTGACAGTTAACTTGCGACAGAAACTGTACATTTGTTATTCTAGCAAGTATTTATGGAACGAGCCCCTTGTATAGGCATACTCTTTTTTGTTGCTTTTGGCCATCTTTCGATTTTGTTTATTTATTGGAATTTTGGTTTACTCTTTGGGATTGTTTTAAAAAGGCAATATATTGTCATCTTCCGATTTGTATGGAAAAAAAAAAACACCCAAACATGCTCAGCATAACGAGGGGGGGGGGGAAGGGGAGGGGGGGGGGAAGGGTGGGATGTGATGAAGTGACCTCATTTTACCTTTTCATCTACAACCTACGTTCCGCAAAGCTGCACTCGTGTTGGTTGCAAGACCGATGAGTCATGTTATCAAAATAGGCATTTCCGTGCGTACGCACAGATAAACTCTTGGAATTAGGTTGTAACTGGAAATCGCACGGACGTCTTCCAGTCAAGTCTGTCTCGTTGGGTAAACAACATGGAGCGAGAGAGATAAATTACGGATATTTCCGGGTTGGAAATGCAGTGAATTTGATTGGAATTTTTCTAAATGGATCATTTATTTTCAATGGTATCGAAGTCATGACTGTGATTTTGAAGGAAATGAACTGCGTAGCAGTTTTGGTGACCGTGATCGCTTCTGCGACGGGTTCTTTAGCGAGATCTCTTCTGAGTTCGGACCACCAAAATCAACATCAGCAACACCGAGATTTAGCTGGTAAGAGTTCACCGCATGCTGCGCAGTCTTGCGCCCGTCAGTAGCGGGGGCAAGGGATGGGGAAAACATGTTGTGCTCTGCACTGCTGCTCAGCTCAGCTAGCTTTAAACAGTGCAGTGCTGGTTTCAGTTTTAACTATATCTAGTTTGGAATCTGAATGCTGAGTGAAATTGGTATGTCATTGTACAATAAACAGGCAGGCTGAGCTGAGGCCTGAGCCTAGAACTTTTAGAAGATTTCATATACGTATTATATGTGTTGTTTTCTAACATTAGTAAAATAAAAATGTAAATTTTAATCACACTCAATCAATTGACAATGTCAATGACATGATTGACTGATTGACTTGAGGTTGATTGCAAGAAATTCTTGATGATGATTGTTTATCTTAAATTTACCTTTACCCGAGGATTAAAACATGTCAACTATTGCTTGCGGGATATTGCTTGCATGTGCATGTATGGGTAAATGTGCAGGTCGCAGCTCGGGGCAATCAATTACATGAATTAGGGTAGAAAAATCATAAGAAAATTCAGATTTGAGGGATCGTTTCAGAACTGAAATTACCTTTACCTCTCTCTCTTAACTGATCCCTCCACTTCTTTGGAGATTCCTGGGCTGGAGTCCAGATAGAATGTAAATGTATGTAATCACAGATCCGTTTTAGGTTATTTCAAGAGACGTAGAGCAGGAGGTATGGATTTTGTGGAGAAAAAAGAGGGATAGTAGGAGTAAGCTATTGTGAACTTCAGATGGCAAGCAAGGATGGTAGTATACACAATGAAATTTAATGACAGTGTATGGACTCAGGGCTCGACATTAGCAGTGGCTCGGTGGCCCGGTGCAACGAAAATGAGCCTCGGCCCGGGCCATCAAAATTCTGTAAAAGCCCACACTTGGTGGCCCGGTTGGGCTACCAAAGTTTTAATAAATTGTAATATTTTTTTGTTTTAGGGCCACCAATTATATGAAAATGATGATTTTGGTGGACCAATCATGCCAATTGTAATTGGGCCACCAAGAAAAAAAGTTAGTGTGGAGCCTTGGTATGGTGCAATAATATTTAATTTGACTTGAAGATACATCAACATTGTTGAATTCTTATAGAAAATCCTCCTACATGTACCTATATTATAAATGTTGTGAATCACAAATACATGTAGGTAGTACATTCAGCTACATAAGGATTTGGATGAATCTGACCTGTTCATGTGTCATTAGCGTTGGGATTCCTGCGGTCTGTTTATGAAAATGGGTCCCTGATCTCAGATCCAGAAAATGAAAAGGGGTGAGGGGGGGGGGGGGGGAAGTCTTTCAACAATGTACATTGTAGTTACATGTATATAAGTCACCTTCATAATCAGGATCGACTGACAATGGAATGACAGGCATTATGATCCCCAGTCCTTACATGTATACATGTAAGAACTCAAATTTTTTATCCCCTACTTGGTTACTTGCCCCTAGTGCCTCAATCTTATTGAAGCATGAATGCAGTACGGTACTGGCATGTACAATGTACAATGCCTGACAAAAAGTAAATTATAAAGAGATTAAAGTTGATACACATTACTGGGTGGGTACAGGACTCGCCTCTCTAAAATGGTGATGCTACTTCCAAAATTTTGATTTTGAGGTGCTGCTAGGTTTTTGCTCCTGGCAATGTGCATTAGGAAAGGATAGTATGAAACATTGTTTATGCTCAGTCAAGATCTGTGCTAAAGAATTGTCTCAAATACCACACAAACAGCAATCCCATTGACTGGTAAACTCAAGTAGTGAGCTAAAAACCTATTATATGGGGGCCTTATTTACCCCAGGGCCTCAAGTACCCCACTCTAGAATCTCCCCTTCATACATTGTACATGGATATGATCATTTTATGTTGAGGAGGAGGCTAAAGTAGGAACAAACTTAATAGGAAGGAGACCTACAGTGTACATGTACATGTAGGCCGACATGTTTCTGGACTTCCTTAGTTTAGCACTTTGGCAACATTTGGTTTCCTCCAAGGAAATTGGTTGCTATAATGGCAGATCCAGGGGGGGGGGGTGGTTGCACAGTCGGCCCATGCCCCCCCCCTTTTGAGAGGCACAATTAAAATGTGTAATGTAAAAATGCCTTTAAAACAGAAGTGTGCCCCCCTTTTGAAAGTGAAGTTTTTTTTTTTTGTTTGTCAAATTTTTTTCCGGGGAAAATGTGCACCCCTTTCGAAAAATCCTGGATCCGCCCCTGCATGTACTGACTGTAGTGTGTTCAGCATTCTACATGTAGGTATCACCAGATATGATTGTATTTATGCCCAGATTTGAGTCTTACCTTTTCCCACAAATTTTTATTCAAATGAAGATATTTATAATGGGATTATCCTTCACCTAGGCTTGAGTGGTGATATGTTTGATAATGGTGATGCTGCTGCTGATGACAATATGATGAAAATTAATTACGAATATGAAATAATGACAAAGCATGATTAATAATACTGCAAGGCATTAAAAAAAAAATTTTGCCCTACATGTCCCTAACCCAAAATCAGAAAGTTTGATCACGCCTATCGCCTAGTTGATTTAAAAGCAGGGTGCTACATTTAAGCACTTGCCTGATTGCCCGGGGCAAGTAAAAGTTAGAGTTGGGAAAGTGTTTTGAAGTAAAGACCAAAACTACTTGCCCGAATCGGGCAAGCAAAATTCACACTGTAGAAAGCAAAATTATTACAGTAGAATGACCGAATTAGGGTTGATATGATATGATATTTTGGTCATGGCAGGCAAGATAAAATCACTTTGGAAAAAGAAATGCAATAACAAGGTAGATCAGTTCATGTCAAAAGAGAGAAAAAGGTCAAAGGTTTATAAAACCGCAAAACTTTCTTTTGAAGAGGTAAAATAGATTTTTGGGCAAGTATATTCAAACTATAAAAAAATTAACTTGCCCGACCGGGCAAGCGCTTCTAAAAATTTATGTACATGTAGCACCCTGTTTAAAAGAAAGAAAAAACAAAACAAACATACACTCTACCTTCACTGCTGCACTACAAACGATAAAAATCAAAATGCATATTTAATATAAAATGCATGCAATTTAATACAAATTTTGGCAAATTCTCTGTCTATTAAAATATGAAATTTTCTCACAAAAACATTGTAAAATGTTTTTGGTCTGATAAAGAACTGTAGCTACCCTGGTATATGGTGGGTCAGATGAGGGCAACATTTTTTTAGGCCTAATGATGCTGCTGCTGATGATGATGATGGGGATGATGGTGATGATGTTGATTTTGTTGGTGATCAATGATGATGATGATGGAAATGATGATGTTCTTAAAATCTTAAATCATTAAAAAGAAAAAGGCCTGATTTCTATTTACAGTTCTCTAATTACAAGAATGGGGAAAGTATACACTTGTATTCATTCAATGTCCATGTACTGTGTACACCCAGAGTTACTTACACCTGTACAGGGTATTGTTGATAATACATTGAGCATATCCTATTAATAATGAAAACGTTGGGGTCTTCATTGCTGACTACAGTGACATGCCTCGTTAATTGCTGATCCGAATCTGTTCCAGAATATGGATTTCCATTGTGACATCTCATGCCAAGCACGAATTCCAGGCCGAATCTGTCATTGTGTCCTCCTCCTCCCCCCCAAATCCCATTTGATGTGTCCAGTGACGATCTATGGACAGAGATGTTTGCTGTTAAATTTAGATAACTTCTTCCTGTCGGATTATTGCCAGAAGAAAATAAGGATGTTTCTAACTGGGATTGATCCAGTCTGGCTGTGAAGTTGGCAGCTCAAAGAATATTTGACGTATTAAAGTACTAGAATGATGATTGTCTGAGCACCGGGAACATGCAAATTTTTTTTTTCAGGGGCTACTTTTCACAACTTAGGGAGAGTGAACTGTGTGTGGTCTCTCATTGACTGTGTGTTATAATACATAGTCTTAAAATATACATTTTCAGATATACATGTATCTACTACTGTAATACTACAGAGAATAAATTGACCTCCGGATAATTGTATTTGTATAGAGAAACTAAAATGTTTTGAAAGGAAAAGTAATTGGCTTGCTACTTGGTAACATAATTATTGCGGTATAAATGTATTGAGTAGTTATTTAGCATGTTATCATTCAAGTGGGTCTACATGTATATTACTAGACTACACTAGCATTATGGGTCAGGAAACTTGCCAGGTACATGTACGAGTACATGTAGTTGAGGACTCGAGATGGCGCTATTGGTTCGTATCTGCTTCAATGCCTAATTATGCAACATTGGATAAGCTTTAACATTGCAATGAATGGGGATTCCAGGGCTCCCTTCGTTTCATAGTTTCCAGTGCTCTACTTACAGAGAATTAATTGACCTATAATTATATTTGTATAGAGAAACTAAAATGTTTTGAAAGGAAAAGTAATTGTTTTGCTACTTGGTAACATAATTATTGCAGTATAAATGTATTGAATAGTTCAAGTGGGTCTATAGACTACATTATAAACCTCTCTTTAAGAATGTCGAATAATCCGTTCCTCTGATTGGTCAAAACTGAGGTCATGTAAACGACCATGCCTTCAAAACAACAAACTAAGGTGGTAACCAAGGGCAACGGGCATAGTTAACAAGATTTCTGCCCGTTGCCCCCTGACCCGCCCCTTAACGACGGGCATAGCAAAATTTGGCTGAGATCCCCATTTGATTGCATGCAAAATGTTGCTTTCTGCGGTGATTGCGGATACCAGCCCCTAACGTTAGATCTAATGTTTAATAATTCGGTTCATAAAATATATATGGACTGCTTTTATATTCGAGACATGGTTGTTTCAATTCGGCTCGCGGGTACCGCATCGGCCAGACCATGCCCTCGGGCAAAGCCCTCGTGCATAGTCGCGTTGCGGTCCCCTTGAACCTCTAGAAACAACCATGCCTCTCAAAGCAGTCCATATATCTATACTAGCATTATGGGTCAGGAAACTTGCCAGGTACACGTGTATGAGTAGTTGAGGACTCGAGATGGCGCTATTGGTTCGTATCTGCTTTAATGCCTAATTCTGCATCATTGGAACATTGCAATGAATGGGGATTCCAGGCAGGGCTCCCTTCGTTTCATAGTTTCCAGTGCCCTTTTAAGTGGGGGCTTGATCACTCCCAGCCCCCGTGTATTTTTTTTCCCTGGCTGGGAAAAATTGTAAAAATTTGCAAGAAATGTTGATAATTTATATTGAACATATGATTAATGGTGAATTTCAACCTATTTCTGAATTTTTAGCAGTTTAGTAAGTCAAAAAGGGGCCTAAGCTTTCGATCCTAGCAGAATCTTCGTCGGAGGCAAAATGACAAACATTTAAAGTGGAACAACCATAATATAGACCACAAACAAGCTACAGCAACACTAGAAACAAGGAGACAAAAGGGGCATTAGTGAGTAGAGAAGACCAATCAGGTTAGTGAAGGGGATGAAAGAAAAGGAGTACATGTAGGCAGACACAAAGGGAAGTTAGTGTAAGTAAGGCCAGTAAAAGACCTCAAGCCAAGAGGGATTAAAATAATGAGGCAGCCAACATCAAACAGGATCTGGAACAAAACAGTGATAATGGGATGAAAAACAAGAGAATTAGTGAGAGGTGGGTCAAACAGGTTACAAAGAAAGGCTTAATAAACTGGTGCATAAGAGTGGGGGGAAAAAAGAAAAAGAATGGGGAACAACTGATAATGTGCAAAAGACATATAAGTATATATGATAAAGCATTAAACAAACTAAGAGAAGAAGGTAAGTGTAAATATGTATCTATAAGTGATATGTATATAAATATATCCAAAAAAAGAAATGTATATGAAAAAATATATAAATACACATATGGTGTAACTGATATTGTAATCCGCTAGGTGTGACGGGAAAAAAACATAAGACTATATAGTAGGAAAAAAACCCCAAAAAACCTGTATATGTGAAAAAGAGGAAGCAAATTGCCTAAAAAGGTAAAAGCAAATATAAAAGAGAGGGGGTGTATTATGAAGAAACCATAGTATACATGTAAATAAGCAAATGTGGTAAATCTAAAAGAGGTGAGTGGAGAAAAGACAAATATATATATATATATAAAATAATTATTATATCGCCTGAATAAGGAAGGAAAAATTGGAGCTGAGCTTGTATGAGATATGGGAGGAAAGTAGAGTAAGAAACTATAATGTAACTATTCAAAAGAGCTGAGGGGAAAAATTATATGTATATATAAATTGAAAGTGGATAGGAAAGAAAAATCAGTCGTTCCCCTCTTGGATGTTCAGGCCATGAGGTTGGGTGGTGCGAAGTCGTCTCATCCAGAGCTTCTCCCTGCTAGTACGGACTGAGTCAGGACGGGTACCTAAAGATTCGATGCCCTGTAGCATCATGTCAGTGATGGAGTGGTTGGGGAGGTTAAAATGGCGGCCAACTGGAGTGTCCAGCTTTGCTGTGTTGACGGTGGATCTGTGCCCGTAGAATCGTTTCTTGAGTGTGGTCTTGGTTTCCCCTATGTATTGTACCCTTTTTTTAGCAGTTTGTATACATGTACATGTAGTGGGACTTTTTGACCTTGGCAAGAAAAAAAAAAAGATAACTCCTGATTTGCTGGACACATCCTAAATATCATTCTCTTCATGTACATTATGTACAGTATTCTTGCATTGTTGAAGATACTTTAAAAACAATTCAGAAAAAATGCCACCTTTGGCCTTTAGGTCGTCCTACATGTACTTACATGTAGGTCATACATGTAGGCATAGTCTCTAATATGGATTTCCATTGTGACATCTCATGCCAAGTGGGAAAGAAAATTATTTCTGTATTCCACGCCGAATAATACATGTAGGTCGTCTTGCCAATATAATAAAATACCCTGGTGCTGCACCTGGATACTCTTGAGGCGCAGACCTTTGGTTGTTGCATAGTGCACATCATTTGCAGTCTGATAGTGAGACTACCATACACATGTACATGATTCATGTAGATTCACTCAGAATGTACTGTGGCCGCAGTTACAGGGCTTTAGAGTCTTGTCTCCACCCAGTCGTTTGACAAGGCCTCGAGACTTGGCTACATATTCCTTGTCAAGTAGTGACTGAGAAGAGACTAGCAGCCGACGAAGAGAGTTGGCAAGACCCGAGTGAGCGCGAGATTAAAGTTGAATTAAGAAGGGGGTGAGTTTCCATAAATATAGGTTCTACATACAATATATAGTATATATAAGTTGTTCAAACACATAGCATGTCACAATAATCCTCTGCCTTCTCGATATTTTGCTTTGAAAGTCTATGAAATTAGCCACCTGTCAGAGCCCGAGAGACGAGTGTACAGAAAAGTCACTCGGAGTGTGACGTCACCGGGGGGAATTTAGTATAAGAGGTGCCTGAATGTCATACAGAAATGCTATGCAGAGAGAGAAAGATATTTTACAATTTTTTTTCAAAGCAACTCAAATCAAACAAATAGGACTGATATGTACAAATCTTTACTTTCCCTGTATAAAAAACAGTATGAATAACCACCATGAACTCTTCAATCATGATGTAAGATAGCAAACAGTGAGTTATTGAATGATATTTTCACTATTTCTCATTTATTTTATCACGATGTTCAATCAAGTGAGTAGCTGGAAAGTAATTCCGGCGGCTAGCTCAGCGCGCGCTGAACGCATAATACTAGTACACACAACACCCAGGCATTGAGTGTACTGTTATGGTCAGGTATGTCGACTTAGTTCATGGCCGTGCAGCGATCCCCTGGCGTTTTTTCTTCTTTTCTTTTGTCTTTGACTCCACTTTTATATCCTCTGGATCATTTCCACTCATAGCTCATTCCACAGAACAATCTTGAACCAAACGTATAGTATTCTTTCTCGGCCTTCTGAGTTGTTTTCTATATTTAATTACGCTAGGGGTCACCGTCACACATACAAACGCAATTCGGAAGTGAGTTGAAGACAGAAAGATATATAGTAATTAGTATACATCTCTATGGTTGAAGACAACAAGAACGGTACGGTAGCTCGACAGCTAGCTGCGCCGGAGCGGGCGGCCGGTCGGCACAAAGCAATTCCGCAACCAACTGTGTTTTTTTGCAAGAGCCGCGTCACACGCGGATAAATATGTCATAATAACACGTCTGCTACGTTATCGACTGGTGAGAAGATCTCGATCAAATTTCATATTATTCACCTTGAAATTATTCCTTTAGGGTCTATGGTATCATTCTGAGGGAATTCACATATTTGGAATAATAGTACGCGCGGCCACAAATATTTTAATCATTTCCTCTTTGCAAGTTCTATGGCTCGCAGATACAACTTCAACTGCAGTTATTCCATATATGAAGGAGTACGTGCATAGTACACAAAACGGCACTGCCTTGTTTACTTCACCGGGACCGAATACCCCCCGGTGACGTCACACTCAAAGAACACCCGTCTCGGTAGGCATTGCAGGAGCGAACTCAGGGAAAATGGGTAGGGATAAATCGTTCAAATTCACTATTTTGAAAAAAGAAAATGGGGGGTCGAATCACCTATTAGTGTTTTGGGGGTTGTAAGGTTGCTATTAATGTAAATATCTCAATATTTGGAATCGTCTTCTTAATTCAACTTTAAGCAACTTGGCTCTCAATCCTTGCATTCACCCGGTCTTTCGCGATTACCGGTAGTCTTTTTTTCAGCCGGTAGGTGTTTGATATACATAAATATCATAACAGATACAGGGCCTTGTTTAAAGGCTAGTGTCCAATTTGAGTCTGTGCTTGCAGACTAGCCCCTGAATACCTGTACATCAGGGCCCCGTCTTACAAAGAGTTTACGATTGATCCAATCAATCTCAACTGTATTGGAAATCCATCCATACCATAATTTTTTCTACAGAAAATTTGCACAATATCCTCAGTAAACAAAGAGAATCACACTGTTTCTTCAAGAGAATGTATGAAATGAATATATGATCATATCTAGAAAGTATTGTGAAAAAACAAAAAATCGCATTTTAGATGTTGCTGGCTTTCCATAGTTGTGGTTACAAAGTTACAAAGAGTCACAATTGATCAGATCGATCGTAACTCTATGGAAATCCAATAATGTCATAATTTTTTTCTTTTGGAGATTTTGTTTGATGTCCTTTGAAAACAAAAAGAAGCATACTGAATTGTCAAGAAAACAGATAATGTATGAATATACATCATTTCTAGTACTATTATTTTGAACAAACGTGTAGTTTAGATGTTGACGATGGTGGCTTTCATAGTTGCGATAGATCAGATCAATCACAACTCTTTGTAAGACGGGCCCCAGATCAATTGCAGCTCTAAAGACGGGGCCCAGATACATTGACTGTTCACCATGTCAAGTTGTCAAACTGAAGAGATTTTTCCAGTATTACACATATCAACCAAGCCCTTGAAAGGGCCCATTTCATCCTGCCGAAATTAAACTCTTGTCAAATTGACTCAAAATGAATGAAACAGAACTTTTTGTTTGATCAATTAGGGCATGGCTCTCGCAAGCTGTCGTGTATTGCTGCTTCCTAATTTGAAGGGATATTGGAAAATATAAACAGAAAGACAGAGAGAGACCATCCCAAAAAGCAAATATACAATATGAAAAATGCGCATCTTCTCAGCTTGGGTAATTTCATATGTATTTAGACCTACAAATTGGCTGGATTCAATCTGAAAATATATTTTCCACCTCGACTTCAACCAAAATTGTTGTTGCGTGACCACTTCTGGATAATCTGGAAAGTACATGTATGACCTTATTTCATGACATTGTCATCCATCATTGGTCAACTTCCATTTCATGGAATCTCTAATATTTTGCTTTTTAGAAAGCAATACTGTAAATGTAGTACTTTTACAATCAAAGACTATTTACTTTATGATTTAAAACTGTGTTTACAAGCAAACACGACATCTTTGTTCAAGTTCACACCATAAGAATTGTTGATTGTTCCTCCAATCTTGACAAAAACACATGATGAACATTCATTTTACTCATGCTGCCCCCAGCGCCTCAGTTTTATAAACTTAAAATTCACTCAAACAAGCTACACATTGGACGACTTTAAAACTGCTTTTGAAACCCACTTTATTTTTTTTATTAAAGTGAACTCATTAACACTTGTATGCATGAATATAAAAAGTTACTCTTAAATATATTATTATTGTTTTAAAAGTTAAGTTTAAAGGAAAAGTCCACCCCAACAAAAAGTTGATTTGAATAAAAAGAGTAAAATCCAACAAGCATAACACTGAAAATTTCATCCAAATCGCTAAAATCAGAAAATTATAACATTTTAAAGTTTCGCTTAATTTCACAAAACAGTTATATTCACATCCTGGTTGGTATGGTATGCGAATGAGGGGACTGATGACATCAATCACTCACTTCTTTTGTACGTTATCATATGAAATATTCCAATTTTCTTATTGTTGCCCTGTGAAACAAATTTTATTCCTCACTGAACATGTGGTATTGCCATTGTTATAACATTTTATGGCTCAGTCATGTTGGTCCATATTGTCAAATCTGATTGATTAAAACAAAAAACAATTTTTAAGAAATAGTGAGGGACATTAATATCGACTCTCTCATTTTGCATTTCACTGAGTTGTGCATATCTGTTTTGTGAAAAATAAGCAAAACTTTAAATTGTCATTTTTTTAACTTTCTTATTTTACATCTGATTTTGATGAAATTTTCAGCATTATGCTTGTTTGATTTTTCTATATTGATTTAAATAAAAAAAATCCATGGGAGGACTTGACCCTTCAAGACTACTTTATCAACAGGCCCTGCAATAAGAAAGTACAGCAGGCAAAATATTTTCATGGGCAACTCTTTACATCCTGCTGCCTAAATCTGCAACATTAAAGCTGTTAAAAGGTGGTTTCAGACCGCCTCGAAGTTTGTCAGTTCCAGGTATTCTCTGATCGGGAAATTTACCCCGATCAGAGAAAATACCAGGTATTTTGGTAATGTGAAAGCAAACTACGCATAATTTCCCCCGAAACGAAATACCCGCTAAAAAGTAGGTACTTGGCGAAATTACGAGAACTTTCGCGGGGATTTTTCCAAGGTCGCAGGTATTTTGGCAATGTGCTAGCAATTTACGGGAACTTACAGCCCAGCGTGTCGTTGGGCGCGGGCGCCGTGGGTGGCTGCTGGGCTAGTGGTTTTGAATCTCGCGCCTTGCCTGCTTATTAGACCATACTGCGCATGCTTCTAACTTCAGGAATTTATCCCAAAGGGTTTTTTGGGGGGGCGGTGTGAATGCAGGAATAATTAATGGGTATTTTTTAGCCTAAAAATGTTCTCGTAATTTAACGGGGATTCTTGTGATCGCGGCGGTTTGAAACCACCTTCTGTACATGTACACGTACAACAAAGAGTTGACTTGAATGTGAGAAAAAAGAGAAAAATCAAACAAGCATGATTCTGAAAAATATTGTCTATATTGGGTGTAGGTTTGTAAAATGAGAAAGAGATGACATTTCAAAATTTTGCTTTTTTCACAAGGTTATGCACATCTCGGTGATATCAGAGAGTTGATCCTGTCACTCACTTTTTTCTTCTGCATTGAATGAATTATGTTGCTCAATATTAAACTGTTTGAAAATTCAGTGAAATTTTGTGCTTTCTTTTCTTATTTTTCATCCAATTTTGATTAAATCTTGAGTTTACGTTTTACCATTTAAAATCAACTTTATGTTGCGGCGGAATTTATTTTGGTTTTGATACAAAAATGTCCTGTTTCATCAAGAAAATTGGAGGAAACTTAAAACTGTCGACTGACCTCTATTTTTAAAAACACTTTTATTTTTTGAATGTACATGTAAACAAACTCAGGATATTTCTTCGCTCCTAAATTGGAGTCTTTATTACTTTAAAAAATACAATGTGTTGTTGAGATTTATTTAATGGATGCTTTTACATGGAAAGCAGGATATGTCTTGATAGTAAAAATAATCAGATCTATCAAAATGTGCTGTACATTTAAACGTGCATGGGCCTACATGTAGTATGGTAACTATTTGTAATACCGTATTTCAATTCAGTGCTTCATGCATAAGAAAAGGAAATTGTACCAAGAGTGAGTTCCATTTTAAGCACACTATGCACTTGAAATTGAAACTGAAATTGAAATTGAAAATTACATTTCCTTACAATTATTCCCATGGCATGGATTGGAAGTTCTGCCTGCACGATTTGATCATGATTCACATTGGGTGATTTCAAGTTCAGTGTTGACCTATTGGTGTTTAATAGTGTTTGGTAATTTTTTTTCACGAGTATAACACCAAACATATAATGAAGATGGTCCTGAAAAGTCACTCACTAGTTGTTGAGATGTCAATCATGTGATCTGGATCAGTTTTACAAACTCTGAATAGATTTTGGAGCTAGGGGAATCAATCCAAATTATTGGCAGCTACAAACAAGAGGGGGGGGGGCACTCACATATATTGGTGGTACGGGGACGTGCCGCTTTGTTAACCAACTTTTTCAGACACAATTTTCAGTGATCTAGATTCTCAGAATGAGAAAAGTTGAGTTCATAAGCCGCCCAGCCCCGCTCGCAAGACCCCTGTTACGAGACATCTCAGTTGCCCAGCCCTGCCAAAATTGTCGAGCACCGCAGGCGAGAGATGCACGTACGGCTTCGCAACTCCCTACACATAACTAGTAGCCGTTCCATGCATGGCTAGCGCATTCACAGCGTAATGGTGCACCGTACCTACAGTGTCGCGATCCTGTTCTGTGGACCCTGTTGTTCACACCACGCAGTATACATGTACATGTATATTTAGTTCCCAAGACCCCGTTCTTTTACCCCTTACTCTGTTCCTTTCAGAATTTCGTGAGGCACATTCCCATCAAAAGATAATTTGAGTGCCCCCCCGGGCTACAGCTACAAGGGCAATAATATGCAGTGCTTCAAATTATTAGAAACATAAATGTGTTTTATTACGCACTACAATAGAGTTAATACAGTTCAAGCATCAAGGAATAGCTGTGTAAAACCATTGCCAGTCAACTAATTTCTAACCTGCAAAACTACCTATTTACAGTATAAGGTCCAGTCGATAATTGGTCCATGGTTTTATTCGGGAAGTCCTGCATAAATTCAGACCAAGTTGAGTAGCGTGTAAACAGTGCCCTGCCTCCTGTCAATATTCCCCTTGACTAGGCAAACAAACCCTGGAATGACTAATTATTACTATCACAAAGTAGGCCAGAAAGTAGCCTATTGTTTATTCACCGGTGTAGAGTTAACAAGGCATTATAATGAATATGTACACAATTTTTCCCTCTGTACATGTTTGCATATTAATATACAGTATCACATTGTCTTGTCTGATTTCAAGTTCAACTTTGGTGCTTATTAAAGGACAAGTCCACCCCAACAAAAAGTTGATTTGAAAAGAGGGAGAAAAATCCAACAAGCAAAACACTGAAAATTTCATCAAAATCGGAAGTAAAATAAGAAAGTTATGACATTTTAAAGTTTCGCTTAATTTCACAAAACAGTTATATGCACATCCTGGTCGGTGTGCAAATTGGCAGACTGATGACGTCACCCACTCACTATTTCTTTTGTATTTTATTATATGAAATATGAAATATTCAAATTTTCTCCTCGTCAAGTGAAACAAAGTTTTATTTCTCCCTGAACATGTGCAATTGCCATTATTTTAACAGTTTATGGTTAAGTTAAGTTGGTCCTTATTGTCAAATCTGTAAAAATTGAAATATTGTATGATTCAAACAATAAAAAACAAAAGAAATAGTGAGTGATGGACATCATTGACTCTCTCATTTGCATATCGCTGAGTTGCGCATTGAACTGTTTTCTGAAAAATAAGCGAATCTTTAAAATGTCATAACTTTCTTATTTTACATCCGATATCAATGAAATTTGCAGCGTTATGTTTGTTTGATTTTTCTCTATCGATTCAAATCAACAATTTTCTGGGGTGGACTTGACCTTTAAAGGGGGAGTGAACTGTGTGTGGTCTCTCATTGACTGTGCGTTATAAATATATAGTCTTAAAATATACGTTTTCAGATATCTACTACTACTACAGAGAATGAATTGACCTATAATTGTATTTGTAAAAAGAAAATAAAATGTTTTGAGAGGAAAAATAATTGTTTCGCTACTTGGTAACATAATTATTGCGGTATAAATGTATTGAGTAGTTAATTAGCATGTTATCATTCAAGTGGGTCTATATTACCAGACTACACTAGCATTATGGGTCAGGAAACTGTCCAGGTATGAGTAGTTGGGGACTCGAGATGGCGCTATTGGTTTGTATCTGCTTTAAAGGGAAAGTTCAATTCAATTGTTTTTTTATTTTCCACTTTCAATCTCATATTTACAATTATTATACAATTGACATAGTAGCATAAAATCACTTATGAAGTATAGATACAAAAATTGATAACATTATAACATTACAATAGACAATAATCAAATTGAAATATAAATAATTGAAAGGGAGGGAGGGCCAACTGAACATTGTAATACAAATCATTTGCGTGATAAAAAAAAAAATCATATAGTGTATGCAAATAATTAAAGGTTTCCTTATTAAAAAGCCCCTTTCACAATTGGTGGTGCGACTGGCTACAACCATTGCGACCCTGATGATAATTTTTTTTAAAGCATTGGATGCATCCATTTGATGCCACTCTTTAATAATCTTTGTGCGTACTATACTTTTTGAAGGGGTTGCAATTTATGATGGACCACTATGTAGAGTGCAAAGTTTCTGTATACATGTAGTTGTGAAGGGGGGGGGGGGTATAGAGACATGAAAGTTGCAATTAGATTTTAAAAAAGAGTTATCAAGTACATTATACAAATAATGAATGTTTATGAGTGCAATGGACAGAATACTTCATGAGGTGAAAGATGAAATGATCCATTCAATGAGGTGTAGCCAAGTTGAATGGATAATTCATTTTCATCTTTCACCGAATGAAGTATTCTGTCCATTGCACGAATGAAAATACATTCATTATTTGGTTTATATGACACCTAATTTTTTTTTTCATATGAAATTCATGAATTTCGATGCAAAACATGCTCATGCAGTTCGAGTTTGGTCTGTTGATTGTTACGTCGTTCCAACATGCGCACTGATGGTGCATGAGCTGCAGTCTCGGTGCGCGAGTACAGTGGATAAAATCGTATGGATCCGAAATTGCACGATGAATGGATAGAAAATTGTATGGTTGATGACGTCATTGCCAAATGGGCTGAATGAACGATATCAAACAACCAATCAAATCTCAAGGATCTACATGTATCTAGGTGTCATATAAAGTCAATTAAATTTATTGATTTGTTATAGAACTTTACGTGTTTGAACTGAATGATGATTTTAAGCACTGTTTGAAGTCACTGAAATTTGTGAGACATTACCTAGTTTTGAGCAAGTGCCATGAATGCCCAGCAGAGGCAGATACTGGTGCTATACAAGAACCTATCATCATCATCATCATCTTCATCATAATCATCGCCATCATCATCATCATCATCATCATCATAATCATCATCATATATGCATTTCTAGTATGAATGTTATCCTTCCCATTCCTGAACACATGCACTATACATGTACATGTATACTGTGTTAGCTATGTCAGTTTGCGAATTGAAAGAAAATATTCAATATCATCTCTTTTTTATCATTTTTTTTTCTCATGGATTTCCCAAGAAGGCCAGTGTTGTGAAAAAATACTAGTACTATTAAATACATGTATGCACATCACTAGTAGTCTAGTATGCACATATATGTATACCCAGATGTTGTGTGTCCGGACAATCAATTTTAAACAGCCATTTGACAAAGTTAGCAAGCAAAGTTTCATCAATGTTTAGTGCAAAGTCTTGGCAATATTATAGAGAAAAAAAATGAAAAATTACAACTATTGACTTTATATTTTTTGTACATTCCATAGACTAAAAAAGGAGGATTCAAAATTTTAAAGTGTCCGGACACCCGACCCCCCCCCATCCTATCGTATTTATTCAAGTTTGATGTCTGCTATTGTTTGTTCAAAATGGGAAGTAAAGTGTGGGAAACAAGATTTTAGGCTGTTTCCAGGCAACAAAAGAGGCCTTAAAATGATGAGTTTAACAAAGGAAAGCATGAATGCATGTTGTCATCATTTCAATGCTCAATAAACTGCAGTGGAACAATAAAAAAGGTATTATGAGGTGCCATCAGAGCCGGGTATTTTCTGAATACATATATATACTTCATAAATAAGTTAGAATTCTTAGTCAGAGTTTTTAAAGGAAGAAAGGATAAAAACGAGCAAAAAGATGATGAAAGGTCAAGCTTTGTTACTCAAAAAACCCCTTTTATTAAATTTAGAAGAAAAATAAATATGACGTCATATTTTTAGGTCATCTCGTTCCCTCCCACTCTTATCCAATTGAAAATATCCCATGGCCAGCATGGCTGCCCCTGCTGAAAAGTAAATACTTGTTATAATCAGGTACATACATGTACATGATTTTCAAAATTGCTCTAACTTTTGCAGGGATTCTATTCTAAAAATATCACCAAAATAACATGATTGCTGAAATACTTTTATTCTGTATTATAAAGCTCAAAGTTGAAAGAGGGAATTTCCCTTTGTTCACACAGAGCTACCTTTACAAGAGAAACCGTTTAGGTATTAATCAAATTGGTTATTTAAGAAAGCAAATAAAACAGTGTGTCAATATTTCATAGTTTGCTTTTCATGTCCTTATTATTTATTAGGCCATGCTATTCAAGTAAAGAGTGAAATTGGTATCGGTTCTCATTGACAGTGTGACACATGATGAATGGCACAGTGTTCAGTACTTCAGTTGTGTATTGACAAGCTATAAAAGAAGGGACGAAGTATCGTGTGATTCTCCTTTATAGTTTTACAACTCTATTCCATCAAGAAATATGCTTTCAATTTCCTTTCATAGTAAAGGGAGAGCACCGGTTGTTGAAAATATAATGTCATATTTGGAGTTGAAAATCCGCAGTTAGTTTTATTTTTTTCACAAGCATCTCAAACAGCATTTTAAAAGTTTTAATTTCCATAACCCCAACAACACAATGAGGACCCCAAAAGAAACATGACAACAACAATAATAACATACAGATGACTCACATTTTGGAAGAAGATTATATTTTCTGTCTTTAATAAAATTTTCATTTCCACAGATACATGTACACACAGTTTTTGCTAGGTATACAGGAATACATGTACATGTACTTGATACATCATTGTATGCCAAAACAGGGGCAATTGACTTTAAATTGACAATAAGTTTGCATTGCTAGTTGTATTGTTGCCTATGAAGAAGGAGTTATACCGATATATGGATTGAGCAGCTGGGGCCCTTCCCAAAGATGTAAATTATTAATCCATGTTTTTCTTTTCTTTGTCTCAGAATCCATCTTTAATTATTCATTAAACAACCTTTTCTCCTGTTTATTTATTCCTTCACCAGATTCATCAAAAGGCGCAGAATTCGGTCATCTATCACCGCCGGCAACCGTCTTCATTATTCTTGCATCAGCGCTCTGTCTTCTGACGGTGCTAGCTCTCTGTGCTTGCGGGGAGAAACCCAAAGAGTAAGTGGAGTTTTATTGCTTATTAACTCTTTGTCTTTGATTGAACCAGTAAAACTTGCAAAAAACTATGAGAACGCATTTATGAAAATCAAGGGTGATTGTCACCTTTAGTGCTTGGCAATATTTTGACATTATCGAAATTATGCGATATATAAAATACTGAATATTCAATTATGGTGAATATTCAAATATTCAATGTGGAGCGTTGGGGAACAGTGCATTTGTCTTCTGACATTGAAACAGGGTCGTGGGGTCGAATCCCAGCCATGGCATAATTTCCTTCAGCAAGGAATTTATCCACATTGTGCTGCACTCAACCCAGGTGAGGTGAATGGGTACCCGGTAGGATGAAATTCCTTGAATGCTTGAGCGCCTAGGCAGTCCAGCTAAAGCCGGGGTAATAATAATAGCAGGGCCCGCTGGGAGAACAGTTTTCAGAACTGGCTTCCCTTGGTCAATATAGATAATATTATTATGGTTTTATGATCTTATTGATACATAGCGGAAACATGGTATGACCAGAGTATTGTTGATTATGTAAAAGTTAATTAATATTTGTTGCTGCTCTGTATTGCTTTAAACTAGTCAGAACTTAGTATAAAGATGGTACCCAAGTGCTCTCTCAAGTAACGATGAAATGAAAGCCTTGCTTGCCTTTTTCCTCTTCCTGCTCTCTGAATTTTACATAATGAACTTTATACAGTTTATGTAATGAATTTTCAGACTCGATGTCGATGATATATGTCTTTCATAAATAGGCAATATTTTGGTGACCAGTGGTATACAACTGATATTGAAATTAGATATCGACCAGTTCTAGATACAATGTGTCATAGTACATGTAGATCTAGATAAATCCAGGATCTGTTTCAGACAGACTTTACAAATGCATTGTTTCCTGAAAAATCCAGTCAGCCATTCATATTGCATGATTTCAGTAGCTGTTAATATCAGATATTGTTATTATGAAAATATCAAAAGAATGGCTTATTAACCCACTTTACAAAACCCCTAATCGTTTATACCACATAATATCATTGATAAATACAGGAAAATCAAAATGAATGTACACCAGCACCACAATCCCATTTCCGGTCTGAAATGAAACCCTATAGATACTAAATTACCCTATACCACATTATATCATTGATAAATACAGGAAAATCAAAATGAATATACACCAGCACCACAATCCCATTTCCGGTCTGAAATAACCCTATACCACATTATATCATTGATAAATACAGGATAATCAAAATGAATCCAATTATACCCCAATCCGATTTCCTGGTATGGAGCACCACCTCTTCAAAAATGGGATTCTTCAGGTTCGAAGTACTGTATCTGGATGGAGGGAGCCATTTTCGCGGGGTTAGTTAAAAATTGTGACGTCAGCAATGAACTTCATCTCTCATTAGTTATTAACGTTTGCCTAAATTCCTTTTTTTTTAAACAATAATACACATAAAAGTCATAAAAATATGTTTGAAATGTGTTTAATATCATATTATACATTAGTTTCAAAATACGATTTGATGTATTTTAATGACAAATTTTACACCCTTATCTACGATTTCAAAATTCGCAAATACATGTACATGTAAGCTAGCGATATTCTCTCTATAGATAATTTTGCCAATTTGGAAGTCGTAGTTATGGTGTAAAATTTATGAAAACTCATCAAATCGTATTGTGAAACTGTTATACAAATGTGTGATATATTATATTAAACAAATTTTGAATAATACTTTTTGTGAGTTTATCTGTACATGTGTATTTGATTTGATACTTGTAAAATTTAATCTATAATAGGCAAACATACAGTGTAAATAGTAAAGATGTAGTTCATTGCTGACTTCACAATTTTGAACTAACCCACGAAAATGGCGATCTCCATCCAGAAACTTTGAACCTGTATACATGTACATGTAACTTTCCCATACTGGGTAATCAGATTGGGGTATAAAGTGTATTCATTTTGATCATCCTGTATTTATCAATGATAATGTAGTATTAGATTTTTGGTTTCATATTCCTTTTATAAAAATATGATATGTGAAATGGCTATATGGGATGGAATTGAAAGGAAAGGAAATAACTTGATTGTCTTGATATCATTAATGAACAATGATCTATGTTTATTCAAACATGTTTTCATTATAACAAAAAATAAAGCAAAGTGTAGCACCACCTACTGTTTTAGCAGCATTTGCCTCGGTATTGATTTCAACCACTTCCTAGTCTAAAGATCTAAAATTACTTATTCTTTTTAGCCTGTGGCGATACCAGTTCCCTATCTCCAGTATAATACTTTAGTTTGGAGCCCCCACCACGTGAGTTTATTATCATAGGCTGGTCTCCCACAGGGATAAGTCATGCCTGCGATGCTGTATTAGATTATTTTGAGTTAAATGGGGCCGTTTCAAATCATCTGAAAGCTGTTCTAATTAAAATCAGCATGCAAGCACATTTTTTATAGCTCGGTCATTTATTCAGTGTTCTTTTTCTGTAATGTTTATGATTGTCTTTGCTCCACATTTTCAGACTATCATGATTATTATAATCATCATTATTATCATCATCATCTTCATCATCATCATCATCATCAACATCATCATCATCAACATCATCAGCTTTATCATCATCAACATCATCCCCATCGTCGTCGTCATCGACGTCATTGTCGTCATCATCATCATTATCATCATTATCATCATCATCATCATCAACATCATCCCCATCGTTGTTGTCATCGACGTCGTTGTCGTCATCATCATTATCACTATCATCATCATCATCATCCCCATCATTATCATCATCATCATCACCATCATCATCCCCATCATCATCATCATTATTATCATCACCGTCATCATCATTATCATCATCTCCATCATCATCATCATCATCCCCACCATCATTATCATCATCATCATCATCATCTCCATCATCATCATCATCATCATTCCATCATCATCATCATCTCCATCATCATCATCATCATTCCCATCATCATCATCATCATTGTTGATGATCATCACTTATTTCATGATCATGAAGGTCATGATTTGATCATGATCAACAACATCATCATGATCATGATCATTTTCGTCTTTTCCTTCATGACCAATTACCACTACCATTTTTATAAAGCATCATGCAAGAAACCATTGAGAAAGTATTGCACTCTCAGCACTTTCGTAAAAGAAATCCATCCAGTTATCAGGACTTCATCTTTCAATATGAAAAAAGACTTATGCCTGTACATTATTATAGGATCAAGGAGCTTTACAATGTAATGGTCCACGAAAGCTATTTATACCAGCTTTTTGTTCCTCTTGAACAAAGTTAAAATCAATTGCATTTTGTGAGACTTTCTAACAAGTACCTGGCTGCTGCTAATACGTTTCATGCTAGTCATGATACTAACATGATCCACGAGATTAGTAACTCCTGGATTACTTGATCCATGAAGGGGCCATGTAATGAAATGTATCCATTTTTGGTAATTTGCTGATCCTATAAAATTAAATCCAGCATGCAATCGGGATTATAAAGCTTTTTAGTGATCTCTCAATCATGATAATTGGTTCAAAATGGTAGAATGTCACAGCATTCACAACAAAAACTGGTGTTGACTGGCCGGCCGGTGTAAAAAGTACAGAGTGGACCGTGGGGGGGGGGGGGGGGGGGCAGTCAAATGTATTGCTGTACACATGCGTGACCAAATTGTTTCCAAACACCCCTAAACAAGTTTTTCTCTGTGTGCAAAATAACCCCCTAAACAAGTTTTTCGTGGGCTTTATTTACACATTTGGCCCCTAAACAAGTGGTTGCCAGAATATGACCCCAGGGAAAAGCTTGGGCAAAAAAACATACCCTAAACACGTTTGGCTAGTCTTGAAAATAAAAGCTTTGGAAAAATAAACATACCCTAAATACATTTGACCCTGCAAATGACCATTGACCAGTCTTTCAAAACCACCCTTTTCTTTGAAAATCAGTGTTTTTGATACCCTTAACAAGTGCACGCGCGGCCCGCGGCCAAAACTGAAAAAACACCCCTTTAAACACGTTTTTTGTGTCATGCATGTGTACAGCAACATATTTGACTGCCCAACCCCCCCCCCCCCCCCCCCGGGAGAGTGTATTTCCATTTTAGATTCTATTTCAAACAAAATACAGTATGGATTATCAATTAAGAAAAAAATACTCTCAGGCCTGTATTAAGTTGGGATGTTGGAGGGATTTGAACTCACAAACTCACAAAAAGAGTCCAATGCTTTAACCTCTCGAGACCTGTGTGTAAAACAAAATAAAAATGTGTTACTTTATAAATCTCATGTTATTTCAAGACATACTTGGCTGTACTTTCACAGAATTGTTGTCATCAAAGAGAATTTTTTACCATCAAATCAAGTCCATACAGTACATGTACAATGTGTGAACAATTCTTTGTCACCTTTAAACCCCCAACCCCCTCCCCCAACCTCAATACATGTACATGACTCCAATATCTCCACGCATTCATGACAACAGCCCAACTCATCGGGCGAGGCCGCTGCATCATAGGAACGGTTGCCTAGCAACCCGTAATCCACATCCCATGGTGGGACGTAGGGGGTGCTGATCCGCCCCCCTGCGTGATGGGATCAGCTGATGGCTAGAGATTCTATGATATCCAATAGGTGATTAGTCATTGAATTAGGCCACTACCTGGTTCAACAGGTGAGAGCGTCAGTCATGGGGTGTAATTCCTACCCCGTAATTGGTTATCAAAGGATTTGACTAATTACCTGTCTGATGAGAAAAAATAGAATACTCTACACCTAAAGGCATTGACATTGTATTGTATCCTACACTTGCACACTTGATGAAGGGTGATCAGAAAAAAATGTAATTTTTAAATTTTTATTTTTTGTGGGGGACACTATCAGTGCGGTAGTACAAGCATGTATCCTAGTCTGCAGGCGCAGACCCTGATTGAAACTTTGATCAGGAAGTGTGTCTCCACGCAAAGACTAGCACATACAAAACTTGCTGAGCGAGAGGGCCTTCAGTACACAAGGCATCAGTAGGCTGCACATTCAGACCCTTAAGTCGAGTGAAGGGTTTGCACAGCAGACTACATGTACATGTAGCCATGCACTAATATATGCATACAGTAGTCTGCAGGCACAGATCTTTGGTTTTCGCAATTCGCCCTGTGTTTAATGCAGAGTCTGACTCTGAAGAAGTGAGACTAGATTCACTATGTACTGTGGCACAGACAGAGCCTTTGGCATCTAGTCTTTAACTCTAGACCTGGTATTGGTTAAAGTGTCAAATGAGTCTGTGCTTGCAGACTATGCATACAGTACATGTACATGTATGCAAATTCTGCCCATTTTAATAATTTTATGAGGCAACACATACATGTACATGAAATGATTGGTAAGAAATGCTCAAGTGCTGAGAAATGAGCAAAATATTTTAAAATCATGGCATTTTTGCCAGGTGAAATAATAATAATAATACAGTCATAGTTATGACGATCCTCGGTGTGCAGCGAGGCTTTTCAGTGTAGATTTGATCTTTTTATAAACTTTTTTATAGTTCATGCGTGAATTTTTATAACAATTAACCCTTAACCTTGATTTTAAAGGTAAAAGAGAGTAGTTGCAGCAAACAATTATTTCATGAGAAAATCTAAAAATCATGATTAATTGTCCAAATATCATTACATATAGATCTGGTTCATTAATTTAAAGGACAAGTCCACCCCAACAAAAAGATGATTTGAATAAAAAGAGAAAAATCCAACAAGCATAACACTGAAAATTTCATCAAAATCGGATGTAAAATAAGAAAGTTATGACATCTTAAAGTTTCGCTTAATTTCACAAAACAGTTATATGCACATCCTGGTGGATATGCAAACGAGGAGACTGATGACATCATCCACTCACTATTTCTTTTGTATTTTATTATATGAAATATGAAATATTCTAATTTTCTCCTCATTGTCAAGTGATACAACGATTAATTCCTCCCTGAACATGCGGAATTAGCATTGTTTAATACCTTACGATTCAGTCAAGTTGGTCCTTATTGTCCAATCTATAAAAAATGAAATATTGTATAATTTAAACAATAAAAAACAAAAGAAATAGTGAGTGATGGACATCATCGACTGACTCATCTAGTTGTGCATATCACTGTGATGTGAAAAATAAGCGAAACTTTAAAATGTCATAACTTTCTTATTTTACATCCGATTTTGATGAAATTTTCAGCACTATGCTAGTTTGATTCTTCTCTATTTAATCAAGTCAGTATTTTCCTGGGGTGGACTTGACCTTTAAAGTAAACTTATCTTTGGGAAATCATGAAATCTTCACTCAAAACCGATAATTCTGATGATCACTAACACAGAAAAGCATATGTGGGACAATGTATTATTATTGCTCGGAAAAATATCCGACATTTGATGGAATATTCCGTGCTTATTTTGCTGATTTCTCAGCAATTTCACATTTTCTTCCAGATCCACTTTAGCACATATTTTTTATTCATATACAAACACTTGGATGTTAATTTTATTTGATTCTGTTTGAACTTATTTTGAGATCGTTACCACAACTGGCATTTATCTTTAAATTCTTTCTCATGAAATTATTCCATGTTGCAATTTACTCACGTCTAGCTTTGATGTACATGTAGATATGAGCATAATGTTTAACCAACTCATCCTTCCTGTTCTATCTTTTGCACTGGATGTCTATTAAGCTCTGGTTATTGTTTGTTTTTGTTTTTTCCTGCAGTGAAAAACCACCAGCCAAAGCCAAAACCAAATCCAAATCCAAAACAAGAGATACACAGAAGGAAAATGGTGCTGAGATTGTGGTGAGTATGGCTGATGAGTCATTGGTTGTTGATACATGCATGGGGGGGGGGGGGGGCACTGAAATTATTTTTTGATGGAGGTGTGACCATGGTGTTACTCACAAAACTCTGAAATGGGGGTCTAAGGAACTGACTACAAGCGTAGAATACAGGGTCTTGGGAACTAAATATACACCACGGTGTGTGAAAAACAGGGTCTACGGAACGGGATCGCGGCACTGTACATGTAGGTACGTTGCATGCTAGTGCTGTGCTTGCGCCATGCATGAAGCGGCTACTAGTTATACATGTATGAACCTTTGTCATTCGTAGTATCTAGAGAACTGAATATTAGGTCTGAAAAAGGGGGTCATCAAACCGGCACGTCCCCGTACCACCAATATATGTGAGTGCCCCCCCCCCCGGGACATGCACATGCAGCATTTACACAACTATAGAAAATCAAAACTCAATTCAAGAAAATGAGTGCTTTAATAATAAACTGCAGTACACATATAATCATTCTGTGCAGTAACAAAACTAATTATTATACATGTAATGATTGATATTGAAGTGGTCTCAATTGCCCACTTTGAGGTTGAAAATAGCATTTCATTTCCCAGATGGAGTTAAGTAAATTTTCCCACGGGGTTCTATTTTTAATACCCAAAGCATGCAGCACTGATGGAAAGTATTTTTGTGGGAAAAATATAGCTTCGGAGCCAATCGGAAGGGAGTTTAATAAAATGCTAAAAGTCGTAAAATCTTTTCGTTATTGGACTTTGTACAGGTATAGGTGTAAATGAAGGAGGTAAGAATTAGACAAGGAATTATATTACATAAAAACATATTTAAAACTGATCTACATAATTGATGACGGTTCAATAAATTAAATGCACGCTTATATTGGGAGTGGTTATAAGAGACTGTTAGTATTAGAGTCTGGTAATAGTGGATTGATAAAAAGATACACAATGTGTTTCCAAATCAATGCTCTACTATTGATGTATGTGTTTAATGTACCGTATTTAAAAGAGCAATATTTTGTTCTTCTATTTCTCCTCTTAGTCTCCAAAGGGTGACGAGGAGGTCAAGTCTAGCGCCCCCAACGGTGACCCCAACACGACCCTCACCCAATCATTGAGTCTCACGCCCTCCCCTCCCTCTCCCAACGGGGGTGCCGCCGCCGCCCCCTCTCCCATCGTCGATTCCCCCTCCCCGAGCAACATCAAGCGTTCTTCCACCATCGACCGACGTCTCCCAGAACTACCTCCTATGCATTCAAAGGTGCCCGGTATACCGGAGAACGAGGAAAACGATTACAACGGAACGTACGATACCATCAAGGATGATAAGAAGAAGGAAGCGGGCGGGGCTGGAGCGAGTCGCAAGTTGCCCTCGACGACGGATGATGATCCTGCATATAACAGTGTTGAGGATACGATGGGTGGGGCGAGTGTTACAAGGAAGGAGAGTGCGGTTGGAGGAGGAGGGGCGGTAGGGGGTATCGGAGCATTGGAAGAAGATGGGGGTGATTATGCCAGTGTCAAGGGTAAGATGCTCAGATTACCATTTGAGCACCCAATTATTACCTATATCAGTATATGTTTAAAGTTTCGTTTTATTTTTTTATGAAAAGAGGATTGAGTCAACATGGTTGAATTGAAAAAAGTAATGTCATTTGGGGTTTCACGTAAAGTACTCAACAGCAAGGGAGTTGCAGTACACTTTCAAAAACGACTGGTGAATTAAAGCAACATCCCAGTGACTGCGACGTGTCTCGAAATTAACAGTACACATTGATATCATCCAAAATGTTGATAGATTTTAAAGGAATGCTCCGGGCTGAGAATAATATGATTTAAACAGATAACGAAAAATCAGACAAACAAAATACTGAAAATTCGATCAAAATCGGACTAGAAATAACAAAGTCATGGCATTTTAAAGATTTGCGTTATTCTGGTGAAACAGTTCTCGGCATGTCTTCATGAATATTCAATGAGCAACTTGATGATGTCATATCCCCACTTGTTCTTTTGTTTTGTATTATATAAAATTAGGTTTATTCAAATTTTTTCTGCCAAGAACTTAAAAAATTGGATTGACAACTGATTTAGTGCATTATATTCATTACTGCAATTTATTTCATTATAAAGGAGACACATTATTCACACATGTATGAAAAAATAAAACAATTATGATTTCATGTAATAACAATAAGAAAAAGGAAAGTGGAGATGTGACATCATCAGCCCAACTAATGAATATTCATGATGACGTGCATGTAACTATATTCACAAAATATTGTTAAACTTTAAAATTTATTAACTTTGTTATCTGATTTTGATGAAATTTTCAGCATTTTTCTCAGTGAATTTTACTCTATTTACTTAGATACTGAATACATATTTTTAACCCAGAGTACCCCTTTAAGGAGTGTACAGTAGTTTGATTTTTAGTGGAGCAGTTTCATTTTGTTCAGTCCAGCTGAACTTATACCAGTAATTTAGTTTCAGTTTAGTTGAGGTTACATACATGTACATGTAGTTTTGTTTTGTATTCAAATTTACAACTCAATTATACAAATCCAATAGAATATTCACACGGATACTTGAATAGTGTTGAGGAATATGAAGTTGCGAAATGAATACTGTGTATCTTGATTAGGCCCGAGTCATTATGTTTATTATGTAAGACCTTAATACTAAAACGCTACTTATAAACAGGCAGTTAGGGTTAAACCTGCAGGGGTAAACAAAAAATCATCCCCCAAATTTGCTAAAATTTCACATTTCATGTATTTTCTTCCAGGAAAAGCCCATTTATTTTCCACATTTCCTTGAAATTGTTTGATTTAGTTGGAAACTTTCAAGAAATGAAGTATATTTCCTTCTTTCTTGACCCTGAAAGATCATTTTTAGTTGATGTCACACTCAATTTATCTACTGTATATGAAATCTTTCATGTACATGTGGGACTACAATATTTCATGGAAGTAAGGATGTGAAATGTGAAATTCCAGCATTTTTTAGGGATTTTTTTTTTTTTTACCCCATACGGTCAAACGGTTGTCAAAATAGGAAAATGCTTATGGGCTATTCCACGGTTACTCACGTTACATTTGGAGACACCTTGACTCATACTTGGAGCTGTAACTCCATTATTATTGATAGTCCTGAACTAAACATCTCTTTATCACAACAAAGTACGCAGTCTGACTATCCTTTGTATAAAAACAAAACTTGGGAAATTTCATTATGCTCCTGGCAAATCTTTGAAATGTGTCGGTTACTCATGTTACATGATTTGGACCTGCATAAAATGAAAAGTGGACATAAGTAAAAAGTGTCCTCATGCAAGGCTATTATGAAAGTTGATTATATCCATTTCAAAGAAGTATATTAGGGAGACAAATTTGTATATAATAAAAAAAATAAAGAACACATGGTTTTTACAAGGGGTGCAGATAAAGTGGTTACTCACGTTACGGTTCAGATGGGCTATATGTACAAAGACACATTGAGCTCATGTCCACCAACCTATGGAATTGCCCTTATATGCTTTTAATGTTTTTTTCTGAACAGATCATACAAATAGGGGTAATTATGATAAATAAAAATAACGATCAAAGAAAACTTGCCATTGTAATATAGCCTATAAAGTCTATACAATACACACGACATGTACACTATACATTAAAAATTCATTATTAAAGCAAAGCACTATAGGCTGTGTCGACTACCCAAAACAGGAATTTCATTTTATATAGGGCATCAATATTCATCTTGTTATCTTTAATATACACTGTATGCCAAGAATAATTCAGTTTCACTATTTAGGTCATCTTTATCACATGAGTGTGTTAAGGAAAGATATGAAGTTAATGCAATGCCTATAATACTGCAGTCATAATACAGCTGTTTTCCTGTTAAACTAAAAGAGAAGAAGCACAATTTATAGCTGTTTCAGTTAAATGGTTAGGAATTATTTTGTTAAATCGATATGGTGGTATGAACATACATGTAATTATACAATAAAAAAATCTGTTTTGTTGTATTGTAACAAGAAAATGAAGTTTATAGTATTCCAGTGTGTTTTCTGTTCTACGAACCGATATGATAAGTTTTACACATTTTTACTGACTTCAAAGCTGTTTCTATGAAATCTCTGAAAGGATTAAAATCTTTGCAAATTGGTAATAGAACTTTGATATAACATATGCTGGTACTCGTCAAAGATTTTTGAACAAATGTTTACTTATTTTCTCCAGAAACGAGTAGGAACTCCACTAGCATGGAGACAGCCGCTGCTCCTTCTGGGGGAGCTGAGGGCGGAGCTGACGAGTCGGACTACGACGGATCCTATGCCAAGGTGAAAGATGTCCAGGCGAACAGTAATAATCATCCGTATGCTACTGTACAGGATAAGAAGGTATGAGGGCATTGCCTGTCATAGCAGTGTGGTTACAGTAATTTCACTTACCCACAGTGTGGAGAATGTGTAGACGTTGTTATTGGCAATAACAATTATCACCCATACATGTATGCTACTTTACAGGATAAGAAGGTATAGAGCAGAGATGGTTGGCTTCCTATCTATACAAGGACATTGCCTGTCATAGCAGTATGGTTACAGTCATTGTACTTACCAGCATTGTGATTATCATGCGAAGGGTGTGGAGAATGTGTAGACATTGTATCTTGGCAATAATAGTAATCATCCATACGGTACAGTTAAGGATAAGAAGGTATGAAGGCATTGCCTGTCATAGCAGTGTGGTTTACTTACCAGGCATTGTGATTGCCTTGCCTAGGGTGTAGAGAATGTATAGACATTGTATCTTGGCAATAACCGTAATCATCCATACGCTACAGTTAAGGATAAGAAGGTATGAAGGCATTGCCTGTCATAGCAGTGTGGTTACAGTCATTGTACTTACCAGGCATTGTGATTACCTTGCCAAGGGTGTTGAGAATGTGTAGACATTGAATGTTGGCAATAACCATAATCATCCATACGCTACAGTTTAGGATAAGAAGGTATGAAGGCATTGCCTGTCATAGCAGTGTGGTTATACAGTCATTGTACTTACCAGCATTGTGATTATCTTGCCCAGGGTGTTGAGAATGTGTAGACATTGTATGTTGGCAATAACAGTAATCATCCATATGCTACAGTTAAGGATAAGAAGGTATGAGGGCATTGCCTGTCATAGCAGTGGGTTACAGTCATTGTACTTACCAGCATTGTGATTACCTTGCCCAGGGTGTTGAGAATGTGTAGACATTGTATGTTGGCAATAACAGTAATCATCCATACGCTACAGTTAAGGATAAGAAGGTATGAGGGCATTGCCTGTCATAGCAGTGTGGTTGCAGTCATTGTACTTACCAGCATTGTGATTATCTTGCCCAGGGTGTTGAGAATGTGTAGACATTGTATGTTGGCAATAACAGTTACTGTAATAATCCATACGCTACAGTTATGGATAAGAAGGTATGAGGGCATTGCCTGTTATAGCAGTGTGGTTGCAGTCATTGTACTTACCAGCATTGTGATTATCATGCGAAGGGTATGGAGAATGTGTAGACATTGTATGTTGGTAATAACAGTAATCATCCATATGCTACTGTTAAGGATAAGAAGGTATGAAGGCATTGCCTGTCATAGCAGTGTGGTTACAGTAATTGTACTTACCAGCATTGTGATTATCTTGCCCAGGGTGTTGAGAATGTGTAGACTTTGTATGTTGGCAATAACAGTAATCATCCATACGCTACAGTTATTAGGATAAGGAGGTATGAAGGCATTGCCTGTCATAGCAGTGTGGTTACAGTTTTTTGTACTTACAAGGCATTGTGAGTATCTTGCCCAGGGAGTGGAGAATGTGTAGACATTGTACATGTTGGCAACAACAATAATCAACCATGCATGTATGCTACTGTGCAGGGGGCCTTTTCATAAAGCTGTTCATAAGTTAAGATCGATTTAAAGAACGACTGGTGATCCTTTGTCGTGGTAAATGGTATACACTAAGATGTTCATTGGTGATGATTCAGCACGTAAGAAATGTTCACCAGTCGTTCTTAAAATAGCTCTTAACAAAGGAAACAAAGGTATGGAACAGGGGAGTTTTTCACAGAGAATTAAATTATGACCATAAAGTCCCATCGTGCACCTGATAGACCTTATTCATATAACGACATAATCTCATAGCCCCGTAATCTGAGCTTGGGTTTAAATTAAATACTGGTTTTAAGTTGTGGTTTAACTATGGATAGCCAATTGGGGCACAAATCCCTAACAGTACAAATCCACTTTATTAACTAATTTGACACTCAAATTGTTCATAATTGTCTAGGAATGTTAACTGGGAATGTTAAAGTATTTTTCTTCATTATGAAACCAAAAGGAAACAAAGTAGTAAACGTAGGACATATACAATATAAACAGAATTTGTGAAATTTTGGCTCCCATAATTTTAGCACAGAGTTAGACCGTGGTCTAAGTTAAACCTGACTTCAGAATACGGGCCATAGCGTCCTCTCTCAGAGCATATAGGAATACACTTTATTAAAAAAGGTTGTCCGAGATGCGCCAGCTGTACATGTAGACAATGACTTCAGCCGTTAAGATGGCGGCACAATGACGACAACGCATGAAGTCTATTTGTAACGCGAAATGCCATTAGTATGCTGGAAAGCGAGTCCCATTGATCAGTGGTGTTGTGTTAGTTACCATAATTATGCAATTTGGCATTTTAAATTTTATTTTGGTCCGACTCGAATCTTTGTGAAACATCCAACAGAGATGACAATGAATGACTTCCTACGTATGAGGATGTGATAGCAAAGTGGTTATTAATAGTTATTGTTAATAGTTATTGTTTTTGCCCAAGATTGTGTTTGCCTTACAAAGCTGCTGGCATAAATATACCCCAGGGTGTGGAGAATGTATATTCATTGTATGTAGGCCAGACTGATTGATAACGATGATGATTGTTATGATGATCTGGAAGCCAGGGGTGTGAGAGTTCAGATTTTTATCTGATTTCAGATTTTTTTGTTTTGATTTTCAGCTTAATTTCAGCTTATTTTTGGCCTTCCTCTGTACAAAAAGTATGGGAGCTCTTTCTATTTCAGACTTTTTCAACACTCTTCAGCTTTTTTCAGATCTTTTTATTTGTGACCACTCACACCCCTGCTGGAAGCCCATATAGATAGATTCCTCATGATCCTTCAGATTAATACCTTCACATTTGCAGTAGGAAGTATTTGAATATGGACTATATCATTCAAATTTCATCAATATCTTTCCACCAGGAGAGGGAGCACGGCTACGCTCGTGTGAAGGACGTCCATGTCAAACCCAGCACCAACACAGAGGGTGCTGCAGGGGGCGCAGATCCAGACGATGAGGAGGTACCACCGGTGCCCCATAAACCCCATGATCTGGAGTCGCCTGAGAACCCGTCGTCACCGGTATCACAGAGGTACGGAGGGCGTGGCTTGTTGGGGGTAAAGGGTATGGTAGGAGGGGTAGAATCCATACACCTTTCATCACTGGTATAACATGGCAGAGCTTCCAATTAGTAGGAATGTTCAGTTTGGTAATATATCTGGTAGGAGGGATAGGTTTGATGGAAGGAATTGGAAAGACTGTTATTATTGATATCTGTGTTGGCAAGTGTGATCAGTTTTAAGGGTTGTACATTTCACAAATTTGTGTGTCTGTACAAGGTTTATATGTACATGTAGGTCTATGATGATATGGTGAACATTATCCTTGATTTTTAAAACTTTTTCATGAAATCATTGTTTGCTACAACTCCATTAGCGAAGCTTTTGCTTGATATTCTATATACCTTACAAGGCGGCAATTACAATGGTAATAATTTCATTGAGAATGGAATGACGACCTTCCCACTCTGTATTCTAGGAATTATGATATCATACATGTACATTCTTTTTCTTATAGGGCGGGGTCTATGTCCTCGCCAAGCAGTCCCATATCAGGGAGGGGAGATGGAGGAGGGAGCCCTAATCCTGGAGGTGGTCCTGGCGGTCCGGGTGGACCCGATGGACCTGGACCTGGTCCTGATAATAGTCCTCCTGGTGCTGCTGGACCAGGCCGGAAAGAACCTCCATACACCCAAGTAAGACAAAAAAACTTTTTTGTAGGACTCAAGTCTGGACTTGGACTGGATTACTACACTGCTGAAAAGATTTTCTTTTGTAGTATATGAGGAATTTTTATCAAATTTAATATTATTTGTGCAGTGTTCAAGAATCATTTCTCAGAAATTCTCTCAAATATTTCTTTATTGTAAATGCAATACTATTCATAGTTGAGACATGGAGAAATTTAGGGCATTTCAGACTTGGTCGACAACTTTCCTTACCCTAGGCTCATGTGAGCAGTGAAATAAATTTGCCTTACTTATGTTTATTAAATGTATTATTATTTTTTTGTTTGTTTAGTAGATGTATTGATACCCTAACTATTGTGTATTCTTTGGTTTGCTTGGTCATTATGCATTTGCTTGGAACAGTGCCACTTTCTTTGCTTTTAAATATTGTTGTTACATTTTGTTGTGTTGAATGAAAATTTTTAAGACTATTAATGATTTCACATTTGAATTTTTTCTAGACCATTATCTAATACCTGAAAAAATTCCACATACTTCAATTTCCAAACATCAGGGATTAAACATTGATGTTTACTCTTTTGTGTTGAGTCATGAATGATTTTTGATTCAGTCAATCATTTCCTATTTGTTTCTACATTAGGTTAGTGCTCAGGAAAGCCATGTGAATATTCATTATATTGAAAATTTCAACTTTCTCTGATTGAAATATTAATGTTACCTATTAATATATGGGTGTAGTGTTTCAAGACTTCTTAATCCTTTTTTTAATTTTTAATTTTAATTTATTTTTATAGGGTTTTCATGATTTTGTGTAACAATCACATATAAACAATACAAGTACCGGTAATTTGAAAATAAAATTAAGAAGAAAAAAATAAAAATAAAAAAGCAGCATACACATTATTAGTTTACATTAGAAAAAGTACAGCTTATCAACAGATAATAAGTGATAAACATGTAGTAAAAGCGGTCACTTAATTGTCTCTTCTAAGTATTTCTCATCCCCTAACCTAACCCTTGTTTGTTGCGATGCTAGGTCAGTGCTCGAGAAAGCCTGGAGAGCATTCGTGCAAGGCAACAGCAGGACCACACCCAACTCACTGAGGAGGCCCTGAGGGCTGTGGCGGCTGCGGGCGTGGCTGCCCCGCCCGGTGGCCCAGGGGAGCAGGACTTCGATGGCATCTACGAACAGGTGGATGATAATAGCGTAAGGGGGCAGAACAGTACCTCTCCTCCGCCCCTTCCAAGAGGAAGACAGGTATGAACTTGATCTCTTTTAGACAGTTTAAAGGAGAATGAAACCTTTAGAACAAGATAGCTTGTGTGATAACAGAAAAATCAAAGAAACGGATCAACGAAAGTTTGAGAAAAATCGGACAAATAATGAGAAGGTTATGAGCATTTGAATATTGCTATCACTGATGCTATGGAGGTCCTCATATTGGCAATGCGACCAAGATGTGTGATGTCACTTGTGAACAACTCTCCCCATTACTTTAGTATATATTTCACTTAAATTGCCTCTTTCATCACATCCATCAGTAGATCATGTGTTCTTTCTATAGGAGGGCATGTAATACAAATTTTTAAAGAATAAATCATGGATAAAGAGTTTGTATCACCATAAGAAAAAGCAAAAAAGAGACATTTAGGGGGTATTCCAGAGTCCATCAAAGGGAAAGTTGTTCACCTGTGACATCACAAATCCTTGTCGCATTGCCAATGGGAGGATCTCCATAGCATTAGTGATTGAAATATTCAAATGCTCATAACTTTCTTATTGTTTGTCCGATTTTTCTCAAACTTTTGTTGATCTGTTTCTTTGATTTTTCTGTTTTCGACACAAGCTTATTTATTCCAAAGGTTCCATTCCCCTTTAATAGTTTTGATTTGATCTTTATTGCCAGAATGTGAAATCACCTTCTTCAATTCAATTTCAATTCATTTATTTCCTCTTTTAATCTTTTTATATTTACAATGATAGTTCAATATACAAACTTACAAAATATAACATTTAAATCAATATTTATAATGTTGTATGTATAGAAGGAAAGGTGAATAAATATCTTATCTGATAATATCTTATCTTGATCCCTTTTTTTAAATCCCTTTTTGATAGTTTTTGATTTTTTTTTTTTTTATCGACCAATCCATGTGAAAGATGCCAGTCATCAGGTTTTTGACTGATATTAGTCCCAGAAAACCCCCCATTTCAGGTGGGTGTTTCATAAAGCTGTTCGTAAGTTAAGAGTGACTTTAAGAACGACTGGTGATCCTTTCATGTGGTAAATGATGTTGTCCATTATATGTTCATTGGTGATTATTTAGCGCTGAAGAAAGGTTCACCAGTCGTTCTTAAAGTTGCTCTTCACTTACGAACAGCTTTATGAAACACCCACCAGGCTTTTCAGGATTTGTATTATACACCATTAATGGGGATTAAAATGTTCTGGCATCATTTCAGGCCCATTTAGTAAAACTGACTGGTATCAGGGAATGTGAGAAAACATCTGATAAATTTACATTCATTCATAAATTTCATGCCAAAAATGATTTCATAAGTCTGCCCTTTATTGGCAACATAGGGATTTTGTTCACTGAATGGCAGGTATAGTGTAATGGTTGAATAGTCCTATGATGTTTTCTTGCTGACATCTGGAAAATCATAGATGTAGAAATGGTTCGATTTAAATCTTACCCAAATCATGAAGATATTAGTGGGTTTTACAATTTCTGACATGGGCTTTTCAAATTCACCTGGGCCATATCTTACAAAGAGTTGCGATTGATCCGATCCACCACAACTATGGATGGCCAGCAACGTCAACATCTAACATGATAATTTGTTCAAAATATTTTCTAGATGTGATGTGTATTCATACATTCATCGTTCTCTTGAAGATTCAGTGTGATTCTCTTTGTTTACTATTAAGGAGATTTGCAAATTTCTTGTTAGAAAAAATTATTTCATTCTTTTCATTTATTGTTTCTGCAACTTTTCATAGATTATACAAAGTAGCAAAGAAAATACATATTAGCCTTCATAACAAAATATTGAACAATAATGAAAAATGTGAACAAGGTTGTATTTTCTATAACAAAGATTTAAAAAGGTTGCAGAGGTTTCCACTATAAGCTTAGCTTGACTTTGTGGCAAACCCGGAAAACAATTGCAAATTTCATGTATATTCAACAATACCATCTGAATGTATAAGTGGAAGGGGGGGGGGCGAGGAGGGAAAGTATGATATGAAATTATGATATGGATGGATTTCCGTACAGTTGAGATTGATTGGATCAATCATAACTCTTTGTAAGGCAGGGCCCAGAAGATCTGAAATCATTGATAAGCAATCATATGAAACAGGGTTAGCAGTTTTCCAGGAAAATTTGATAGGTATTTCCTGCCTAGGTGGGAAATACTGGGAAATATTTGTAAATGCTGAGAAGTACTAAAGATGTACCGGTCGGTACAGGGAAATGCTAAAATAGGCTTCAAATACACATTGACAGTACCTGGAAATATTCAAGAAGTATATTTCATAGTATTTCCCAACTATTTCCCAATTCCCTCAAATGTTAGCAAGGCGGTATTATCCACCAGTATTTTCCACTCTGACTAACCCTGAATCATCTTGGCAACCATTTCTGTCGTTGTCTTCACACCCTCTTTCTTTCCTTCATTAAAACCATCCAGACATTCCCTGGCATGGGAAGGGGGCGTGTCTATGAAGAAATCACCGAGGACAACAGGCCCCGCCCACCTGGTAAGAGATGTGTTTGATTTAAAGTACTTTCTGTTATCTTCAGTCAAATTTTTACTTTGTAGATGATGTAGGATACAGGATTTGGTTATAATTTGTTTTCAACTGAGACTAAATGCTAGCATTCATTCAATAAAACAAGAAATGTTTTTAGACATTGTTTAATTTGGAGAGGGAAAAAGCACTTTCATGTATAATGATACACAAAACAAATAATCATCATAAACTTGTTAATGTTAAACAAGCCATTTCCTTTTTTTCCTCCTACATTGTACTACACAATGATGCATATTGCTTGATTTAATTGAACATTTATCTCAATTTTATTCTTGTTTTGAAGTAACTAAGAGACTCTTTTCAGAGATTTTTACACTGAAAAAATTCACTTGCTTTAAATATTGACATTATACTTAGGTTATTGGAATTTTCTTATTACGAAGTAATAGTTGCGACATTTTAACTTGTTATTACATCTTTTGTCTAGGTGCTTCCAATTACGATGATGACCCTGAGCCGTATGCAGTCGTTGAGAAGACACAGACCGAGAAGCCCCCTCTAGAGGCCAGCTCAAACAGCAATGGCAATCACGAAGAGATGAAGGGAGAGCAGAAAGACTTTGATCAGCTTTACGCCAAAGTGGATAAGACATCCAACAAACAAGGGAAGCCGGAGACACACCACGTCAATAATAACAATCACAAGAGAAATAACAGTGACGCGGCCGAGGGGGAAGATTTCGGCGCTCTCTACGCGAAAGTAGAGAAGGGTCGTAAGACGATTGCCGTCATGCAGTCGCACCGATCCCCTAACCATGGTGTCCCGAGGAATATTTCAACTGGTGCTACGCCGTCGCCGAACAATCACGCTATGAATAGCTATTCAGACATTTATGCCGACGTGGATGATGCGCCCCTGCCGAATAGTGACGTCAGGAATTACGTGAATGACTCTTTAATCGCGGAGAATAACTATCAGTCGATTGATGATGATGACCTCCCGTCTCCCAGTAGGTCACCGGTCGACGAGGGGATGGTACATATTAGTGAGCATAGGCCGAACCCCGATCTTTGGGTGCGCAGGGAACACACGTACCAGGCGGTTGAGGAGAACGCAAAGAAGAAGAAGTCGCGACACCGAAAGAGCAAAGGGGACGAGGATGAGCGAAAGAACGACGTATGGCATCATCAGCCGCAGCATAGCTACGAGGCGGTCAAACCGGTGGAAGGCAGCGGTGCTAAAGGAGACGACTCGGTGAGCAAGGGGGAATCGTCACGGAAGAAATCGAAACCGGTCCCCCCGACTCGGCACCTTTCCAAAGAAGAACGGGTGAGGCCGAATCTTGTGACTGTGAAAGCTAAGAACACAAATAACAATCATATGATCGAAAGTCTACCAGTAAAAGAGACAAGGATATAAGCATATTACACCTAGAGGAATTCGGGACTTCAATCTTCCGCTTGAATGATCTATTATGAGAACCAGAAAATTTCTTCTGTTAAGGGCAGAACCAATACTGATGAAGTTTACTTCATCTTGTGAAGTTGACCTGCGCAGATTTTGACTCTGTTTCATGAAACTTGTGATCAAAAAACAAATACTTAATTTCTATGAAAAATTTGCTATCAACCAAAACTTGTTATTATTATTAATAACAAATACTATTATGATCAGCCAATCTTAATGTAGTGATTTCAGCAGTTTATAACAGTAGTTTGTAAAAAATAATCGATAACAAGTTTTATGAAATTGAGCTGAGGTTTAGCAAGGAATAACTTTGCTTTACAAATTTGAATAGCATTTTTAGTCATCAGTGAAAAGCTCTCAACTAAGTAATGTACAGTCCTATGTAAAAATATGCTATACAAAAGACTTAATGCAAAGCAGTCTTTCAAAAATGTGGAGCAAATTGCGATGCGATACCACTAAAATTACTCCCTGTTTAGTGAATATAGGCCGAGTATTAAATTTTGTAGTGTTATTGTTGTAAGAGGGGGAGGCTGAAAGGAATTTTACCATTGATTTCTTTCTATGGTTCCATCTAGTTTCCTTGAAGAAGTAGATGTGTATGACCACATCTTTTTTCCATGGCAGCAATTATCATCCCACCAAGATATAGGTCTGTATCAGGGGACTATGTCATGAACTTTGTCACCTGTAAAAAGGTGTCATTATCTGACAGTTACCATAGTAACAGTCAGACATCTATTTTCTCAGCCAATCAAAACCTACATTATAAAGGGAAAAGTGATAAAATGCCCCCTAGAGGGTCTATGGGACTGTATGCCTCTCATTTGATAATAAATGCATTGATAAAATTCTTGATATATTAAAGGCAATAACCATGACAATGCTTTCTTACACTTTTGATAGTTTCATACCTAGTATTTTGTAAAACTTTGATAAAATCAAGATATTTCAAATAAATATTAAATTTATAAAAAGTAAAGAAGTGAGCATTTCAATTTCAATTTCATTTTATTCAACCATAAAAGTATCAATATACTAATCATACAGTGTACATATGCAATAGATAATACAAAATATGGCTAGGACCATAATAAAAGCAAATTGCTTGTAGAGAATGGCCGTTGATCTAAAATCCAAAATTAAAGTAAGCAATTTTGTATATGATAGTATCCATATTTAGTGTTTGATAGAAGGAAGGGGGATGATAATAAATACCTTATGACATCTTAGAAACACAGTATAACATGTATGTGAAAGACCATATCGAAATATAATAAAATAGGTAATAAGTGAATTACAATTCAGAAAGATTCCCCCTGAAATATCTTGGGGAATGTCGCCCTCCTAGGCCATTTGATACATACAGAAAGGTATACATAGCATTCATTATTTCCGTGTGCTACTAGTAATTCATACATGTATATATTTACAGCTCTAAAGACAACTCATAAGAATATGATATGACATTGGAATAAAGTTGATGTGAACAGTGTTATACAAAACAGTTGTTTATTAACAAATTTTCATTTTAAAGGCAAATAATACATATCTAACTTCTGTAGAAAACAAGGCCCTATTTTAAACACAGAGCTTTAATTAAGAGCTTATCAACAGACATATTATTTAACATCTGCTCCTGAAAGAAACAAATCTTTAGTCATCATAAACCATTAAAAAGTTGAAATTTATGCATTTTATATTACATGCCCAATGGGGCAGCTGCTCGTACATGACGTCACATATAAAAAACTGAAAATTCTAATATCTCTCTTCATTTTTGATGGATTTTCCTCAAACCTTCACCAATACTTTTTTCTGGTAATGTTTTTCGTTGGAGTGAACTTCCCTGTTAACACTCGATCGTAGGACTGATTTTTACGCTTTTTCAATTGTCAAAGATTCATTGCTTTGTTGGGTGCTAGCAAATTTTCATGACTTATGTATGCTCTGTAGATTATAATGAGTAATAACGAAACTACTTTATCCTATCATTTCTGAATGATGTTCTACGTTATTGAAGCAGTTTACCATATTCTGTACAACCAAGGGTCATCATTCTATATAAATGATACATACCAGTCTATTATCATGTCTACCAAAGTAAAAATCTCATCTTTTTGGAATTGAAATGGAAGATTTCTGCCATGTTGTCTTTGAATGGCCAAACCCTAATGAGAGCCAACTTTTCCCTGGTGGGTGTTTCATGAAGCTGTTCTTAAGTTAAGAGCAACTTTAAGAACGACTGGTGACCCTTTCTTACACACTTGATAATCACCAATGAACATTTAATGGTGATTATCATTTACCACAAGAAAGGATCACCAGTCGTTCTTCTCAAAGTCACTCTTAACTTTCAAACAGCTTTATGAAACGGTCCCCAGAGGTCACTTTCTGAAGAGCATCCTAAATGCAGTAGAAGTACCTTTATACTAATAACAACCTTGAAACAGCCTAGGTGCTTTTAGGAAGCAAGTGCTTGCACACACCATTTTCAAAAACATTTCATGGCCTCGGAATCTCTATAAAGCGGACAACCCATCTTGTTCCAAACGGATGATGTTTATTATTGTAAGGCATAAAAAAATTGTTACGTTGCCTTCATCAGCCCAAAATCAGCTGGTCGGTCGGCCTTCTTTTTCTTCTAAAAAAAAAAAAAGTATTTTGCTTGCTGCGCTGCACAAAGAAAATCTTGCAAGGGATGATTCATTTATGCCATCAAACATGTCAAAAAGCATTATAAAGTGCTTTGTTAAGCTATTGAATACAAATTTGAGCTAATTCTTCATTCAAATCTGACCTTTTTCTCACAGGAACATTGCATTTGCGTGCAAAAATCATGTGACTGTTTTTTTGCAATTTACGGTCGGTCGGATGAGGGCAACATACCAATTTTTTTTAGGCCTAATGTTAGCCTTGTGCTTATACCAACAGAGGTCAAATTTTAATATAAATGTACATTTACCTATCTATGTATATACATTTAATTGGCTGTGTATACTACTAATGAAATATCTTGTACAATTTTCTATTTTTATCAAGAATCTCTGTAGTAGGAAGTGTTGATGTATACTGTATATTATATAAACATGCTTTGAGATTATCAATGTTATATATATATATATATTTGTTTTAATTTTATTTATATACCAAGCTTTAAATACCGTAGTTTATTTGCATGCTATTCGTAAATTGAAATCATTATTGTAGTTTCAAATTATGATTTATTACAGGTTTTATAGGTAAAGTGTGTAGATATATTTTTCATTGGAAAAACACAACTCTGAACAGGTTGATCTATTGTAGATCATGGGAGAAAATGAGAATATCTTCAAAATCATATGCATATCCCATATACTTAAAATCATGTTGGTTGTATAAAACTTCGCAAAAACTTCTTCAAGATGAACATATCTGTTGACATATAAAGTTAAAATTGTCATTTTAAAGAGACGCAGAGCTCTACCTTTTTTTTATACAACTATGAACATGTACAGGAATCTATAAAATGTACATGGAAAATAAAAATTATTTTTACTAAGAATAATGTGCATCATGAGTTCCATATACTTCAAATAATGTTGGTAGTAAAGCTTTTGCACAAACTACTTCAAGCTGAACAAATATCTTTCATATGAAGCTGATATTTGTTCTTGTTTTTAAGAAGATGTATTTTAGTTCTTGTTTACAACTCTGCAGAGGTACATGTAAGCTGTCTTTCATCTCTCTTTTTTTTAATAATCTCTGGCTAGAAAATATTGTTGTGATGATGTTCTTTCATGCGTAGAGCAATTTATACAAATTCTTTCATAAATAAGTTTTTTTTTCCTTTCATTCACAACTTTCATTGTTTATAACATATTTATCTTTGACATAGTATCATCTGTTAAGATCCAAAAAAAGGGTAGAACTTTATAAACTCAGCATGCTTACTCTTGGAACAATTATGTTATTAGCAAAAAGCAAGTGGAGGTGAAAGGTGAAAAGTTGTACAGCTGATAAGATAAATACTTTTTAATCTGATATTTTATTCTGATAATTCTCCTTTCATAAATCATTTTTTTCCTTTCATACACAACTTTCATTGTTTATAACATATTTATCTTTGACATAGAATCATCTGTTAAGAGCGAAAAGGGGGTCAAATATTGACTCAAGGCATGCTTACTCTTGAAACAAAACATGTTGTTTTAAAGGAAACACCAAGTGGAGGTGAAAAACGGTTTTATTACATTTATATATCAAGCTTTAAACTGTTTTATTAGTTGAACAACTGATGGTATAAAGAAAAATATTTTTTCATTCTGATATTGAGAAAAACTCATGAATATGTTTTTCAGTGTGGAAAGTAATTTTTGTAAGTATTATGTAACTGCTTTACACTATTATGTTTCAATTTCATTGAATGTTTTAAAATTCCCTTTAGGTCTATCAAAGATGTTTTATTCCTTACTGATTTAGAAGGTATAAAAAAAATGATGCCTATCATGGTGGAAATCTTTAATTTACATGATTTTACTACTCCATTTACTTTCAGGAAAAAATGTGAAGGTTCAAGGAATTTTGTCATTGAAACCAATGCAAAGGAAATCAAGGGCAACTGTTAACCTATTTTATTTCTACCAATTTGTCTCTAAAAAGTATTTTGTGTAATAAAAAATATACACCTTTCTTTGTCCCCTTTTTTTATCTGAACTGCCACCAAATTATTCTCTGGATTTCTACTTCTATTTATAACAATTTAGTTTGTTAACCATAGCTCAAGTTAACAGTTTTTATGTTCGCTTTTTTTGCTCTTAACATTTGAAATTTCTTTGTCAACTTTTGTACTATTAGTTGTTTATTATTGTTTGTTTAATTTAACATGTTTATTTTTCATTGTGTTCTAGAAGTACTACGATTCATGATTTTTTTTGGCAGTACACCTGATAGATTCCATTTCAACACTTTTCGATTGAACCCCTATTATTAGAAATCATATTTCAGAAAACATGTAGGACTGTCAATTTGTGTCTGGTATGGGGAGGGAATGGGGCAGAGGCATTTAAATACCCCCTCCCCTTTGTCTTTTAAGAAAAGAGTATGCAATTCCAAAACTTATAAAAGGGAAAATGCAAAAATCAGAAATTAGATTTGGAAAGAGTTTACTCGTCTTCGAATGAAAATGCCTGTGATTTTGTAAGTTGTTCAAAGCAAGCTTCCCTTTTGTAATTTTTTTTGGTTCTATTTTGATTGTAAAAAGTAAACAACTCTTGGCTAAGGTATAAAACACCAGAAAAGTTATGCAATCCCCGATTGGGGCACAAAATCAGTGATGGTTAACAAGCTCAATGATAATGCAACAGTAACACTGACAAATTGTTTACATTACTTCGAATGACGTATCATCGGTCACTTAATAGTTGGTTTCATCGGTGTGAAGTAGCATAGCGGACGTTACTTTCCATAATCCTTTGCTAAAGTTTGGGTGTTGCTTTTATTTTTAGAATGTAATTCCTGATGCATTGTGGTTAAAGAGAAATGCCAGTAGTTGCAGTAAACACTGATTTCATGAGAAAGTCTGTAAACCAGGTTTAATTGTCAGTATATCATCGAGGATCTAGATCTGGTACAGTTACATAAACTGAACTTTGTGAAATCTTGAAATCTACGCTGAAAAATGTTCACACTGAAGATCACCAACACAGATAAGCGCACGTGGGACAGTGTATTATTATTGCCTTGAATGTCGGCCCGATGCTTGACCCGAATCCTGTGCTTATTTGCTGATTTTTTTTGCTGATTTTTCAGCAATTACACAATTTCTTCCAGAATTCTTTGGCACATGTTTTATTTATACAAACAGACACTTTGGTGGTCATTCCATTGGATTCTGTACAAACTCATTTTGATATCGTTACCACAACTGGCATTTACCTTTAATGTCCTACGTATCATGACCCGCTTTGTGATTCTTACCATTGTAGATACATATTGTTGATATACATATAGAAATATAGATATGTAGATTGAAATGACACTATACTCTGTCAAAGATAATGGGAAAGTTGGTTTATATGATTTTGATTTTAATTACATGAATATATATATATTTGCCTTTTGTTTCCTTCCATTCTAAACTCTTTTGTTTGTATATATTGAAATTCTTATATAATGAGATGAAGATTATTGTATTTATAACATTTTTAATTGCTTTCTAACTTGCCAAATTATGTTTTCTACCTACATTTATTAATGCACTTTTTTTCTTTAATTGCACGACAAGTCATTATGTTTCACGTACTAATCAATATAAATACCCCAATTGAGTTGATAAGAATGAGTGAAATTAGAAGTAGAATACATATAATCAAAGGTAAACAGATGCATATCAGTCAGGTATGAATCCTGGTTTTATGCCCTCAGGGCCCCGTTTCATAAAGATTTGTTACAATTGCAAACACAAGATTTCTATAACAAATTTACTAACAGCCAATCAGATTGAAGGATTTCAGTAGCTTATAACTGGTATTATAAATTTGTTATTGTAAAAAGTTTTATGAAACCGACCCAGAAGTAACAACTATCTTTATTACCAGTTGAAAGATGCACTCTGGTTTCAAATTGGGAACTGTTAAAGCAGATACGAACCAATAGCGCCATCTTGAGTCCTCAACTACTCGTATCTGGCCATTTTCCTGACCCATAATGCTAGTGTAGTCTACTAATATAGACTCACTTGAATAGTAACATGTTAATCAACTACCCAATACATTTATACCGCTAAAATTGTGTTACCAAGTAGCAAAACAATTACTTTTCCTCTCAAAACAATTTAGTTTCTCTATACATATACAATTATCGGTCAACTTATTCTTTGTATAAAACGTATATTTTAAGACTGTATTTATAACACACAGTCAATAATATAACCCACACAGTTCACTTCCCCTTTAAGTAGAGCTAGGAGAAAGTCACATTTCTTCATGTATAGTGCGTCCCAGAAAAAACGAAACCGAGATTTAGCGATTATTTATTATAACTTAATCAAAAATAAAATAGACAAATTACCTACCAATGTAAAGCTATTAGAATCTCCTCTTTCATCTGATATTACTTAGATTATTCCTCATTCACGCATGAGTGAGCTAAAACAATTTGAAGGAAGGATACCAAAAAGTCATTTGGCGGGGGGTATATGAATTTCAAAAAGAAAATCACATGTCTTAAAAGTTCAATATCTGCTCTTTAATTTGATACCTCAATTACAGAAAATGGTCAAGAAATAACAAAGTTCTGGTTATTTGAAATAAGGCTTGAATTTCCATAATTTCATTAAATAAACTGTTTTCACCGGTTTCCCACAGAAGCTATCGCATGGTTAACAAAAGACTTAATGCATGGCTGATCGTAAACAAAACGGAGTGTCGAGTGAGTTTGAACGCTAGCCTGTAAAACCTCTTCATTTTATGAAATTATTGAAATTCAAGCCTTATTTCAAATAACCAGAACTTTGTTATTTCTTGACCATTTTCTGAAATTGAGTTATCAAATTAAAGAGCAGATATTGAACTTTTTAAAAATGTGCATTTCCTTTTGAAAGCTAGATACAACCCGCCAAATGACTTTTTGGTATCCCCTCTTCAAATTGTTTTTGCTCACTCCTGCGTTAAGGAGAAATAATCATTTGTCTATTTTATTTGTGATTAAGTTATGATAAATCATCGCTAAATCTCGGTTTCGTTTTTTTCTGGGACGCACTGTATAGCTATTCTTTCATAATAGCCCAAAGGAGTGAATTATGAAAGGGGCTGTCGGACGATTTATCTGACAAGTCCCATTTTATCCCAGTTATCATTACAACATTGCTTCTAATCCAGTCAAAAGCAAGGAAAGTTGTCAGATCTGACAACTCGTTGGATAAAATTGTTGATGAAATGCCCCAGATCGCATTAGAATTTACATTCCTTCTGCTATGTTAAGGTATCTTGGAAAATAATAGTTTTCATGTTCTTGATTGGTATATGCTTTATTGGGACAATAAAAAGATAAAGAGAACAAATAATTCAGACATCAAACAGGAATCAAAATATTTGCAGGTGGTTTATCTTTTATCAATTATTTCAAAAATTAGCATACCTTTTTGAATTTTTTCTAAATATAAGTTAGTATATTTAAGTAGTTCCCTATTATGTATTTTAAATATTAGTTGGTACTTACTTGCTAACTTGCCCCAAAGTTATTTGAAGTCCTAAATACTTGACATAAATGAACGAATAAATTGATTTGTGAATAAATGATTATATAGATAAATGAATGACTAAATGAATTATTGAATGAATCAATGAATGAATGAATAAATAAATGGATTAATCAATGTATAGAAGAATGAATAAGGAAGAGGCACATCTCCCATAGGCTGTCACACATACAGGCCGGGGGGGGGGGGGGCTGACACGTCCCCCTTGGATCGCCCCCATGCATGTAACTCCGTAACACTCCTAATTTTCAATTGAGACGGAGAGAAAAGAAGACCTGTTAGGTTGTCTTGCCCATGATCAGTATGCAATGGCGCTGCCTTCGGGGATTTTGCAAGAAAATATTTACGATCAAATGTCAATTTCTGTTGCAATATGATGATTGATTGATCAATTTTAGCTGTAAAAATCAATTTAAACTTTTTGTTTCAAGAAGCAGTTCAACAACTGATTGCAAATTTGTAATAATTAGTTGCATTGCGTATGAATGATTTTGGGAATCTCTCGATAGATTTGCAACAGATCACAAGTTTCTTGCAACGTGTCATGTGTGAAAAAAATCTTTTTCAATAGAATACATCTCATTTTCTTGAAACCTGCAGTGGTACATGAGACATCTCAGTTGTATTAAATGTCATATCTTTAATTATATTTATCAGATATACTATGTATTGCTTATGATATAATGTCAATTTTTCCTATATTTTTTTCACCCTTGATGAATATTTTACTCAGGAAGCTATTAAATGAATCCCGAGCTACATTAAAAAGCAATTTGAATGTAATGAATACTGTGTCTGATTATTAAGTTGTAACTTATTAAAGTGACAAGTCTTTCACCATCAGTAATGAATGGTTTGCCTTTAACGAATCCTAATATTTGAAAGTTTAGGACTAAATAAAGTAAGAATTCAATTAGATGAAATTTACCATATAAATGATAATGCTGTTACACAATGTCTATATTTCTTTCATTACACCCTAATAGTTCATATTTTAATGAACCAATTGTGAAATCTTTGATCCAGTAGTTTTTTACGAGCATGAAACAGATTCAATGCTAGTGTAAAAGTTTTCGTTTTTGATGTGAAAAGACCTTTCCAGCAATAACGATAATTGTTCCATTCAAAAGTCTTTTCTTTTTCTTCAACTTTCATTTAGCTTTATACTTTCATGTCTTCTGCTACATACTAGTACATGTTCAAATTTTGTTATTGATGATATTGTAGACATGTTTAAAGGTGTATTCAAGAATAAATAAACTCACTTAAATGAAATTGGTATACAAACATTTTTAGTGATCATTTGTTTCTTTCCTGATTGTTCAAGCTAAACAGAGGTGAGGGGACAAAAGAAAAAAGGTAGAAATGGAGAATGAGAGGGAGAGAGGGGGCGAGACAGGGAGGGAAGGAGAGAGGGATGATAAAAAGGAAATCAAGAAGGGGAAAGGGATAACATTGGATAATAGAATGACGGGTCCCATTTGTATAATATTGACTTGTACAAAGTCACTTGTGTTGACTTGAAATAGTTTTTTTAATCATACTTCTAAACCAAACTTGAAATATGCTTCAAAGCTAGAAAAGGGAGAAGTGAGAGGAAATGATATAAGATGGATTTCTGGCCATTAACAAATATTTTTATGTTGTCATGAACCATTAAGAAATGAGAACTTATGTAAATTTCATTACACAACATACGGGACAGCTGCTTTTGCACATCACGTCACAAAATTAATGAATCTTTGGGCCACTGCACACCTTGATGATCTTGCTAAAAATCTTGTTTCACTCACTAACATCGTCCTCGAACCACTCATATACTCAATCACACATGCAAAACCGACTCCAGGGGGGCGTTTCACAAAGATTTAAGTACGGCTTTAAAAAAAAAGTCGCACTTAAATGCCAACGTGTACATGAAATGCAACGCACAATCTCATTGATCAATATGCAGTAGTGCGCGTCCTCATGGCATGGTCTGACCAATGCGGTCATGCCTTTTATAATGCACACAACTGGACATGCAAGACAACTCCAAGTCATATTTAAATCTTTGTGAAACACCCCCTAGAACGACAAACTTTATTGCGTTTATTTCCAATGACATACCATTGGTCGGTTTGGGGTCTGTTTCCTTGGTGTGAGTCGTGTGACTGTAGCAGTAACTTCATCCACTTTACTGCCATCTACTGACAAAAGGAAGCAACTTCATTTCCTTTCAAACTTGAATTTTTTTCTCAATTTGGGATACTTTCTTTATATCTTCTGTTCTCTACATAATCCTAAAGAAATTGTAATCACTGAAGTCCCCAATTTCTGAAATATAGACATTTGAAAAGCGAATGACTCTCTCTCTATATATATATATACATATGCCCACATAAAACGATGGCAAATTTTTGTCATTTACTATGAAACTCATTCTACAGTTGATTCCTTTTGTCAGTGGACAGCCCCCTTGCATCCACTACACTCATTTTTTACATGCATCCCATTTTTGCCATGTTTTCATATCACTCTCTGCTATTTTGAGATACATACAGTACACGGTTTCTTTGGCCTGCCGCATTGGCCTTTCTTCTTGCTAGGTCAATGGCAAACACCACCAACCACAATGCACACGAAGAAAATGAACAAAATAAAACAGTAAAACAATTGGTTGCGTTTGCCACAAAAAATCAAAGACTGCCTGGCTCACAAAGGCAATTTATTCACTCTGATAAATAGATCATTGATGTTAGAGGCTTAGATACAGAGATGAGCTATCTCTCCTATTCATAAATGCATCGTTCTTTTTGACGTGATGGTAAATGCCGATGATGGGTGGCCTGCTTTGGAATGGGCAGCGATGGTGTCGAGAGGCAGAGGGCGCGTCCAAGATTTCTAGTCGAACAGACCTGTGATTAGAAGATACCAAAGGGAAGAGAAGAAAAAAGTGTTAAGAATTTAATTGATAATGAGGGCATGTATTTGTAAGATTCACCAATAAACTTAAGTGAATTCAACAGTAAAGGACCCCTCCCCCCCCAAAAAAAAAAGAAAGATACACTGTTACACGAATAATGAGTCGTGGAATAAAGAATAGCAAAAATTATTCTTCAATTACGATTTACAGAAATCAAATGGATGTAAATGTAATCAATGCATGACTTTGGGAGCAGTTTGCTATTAAAGTGTACATAAAAAAGTAATGCCTCATGGATATGGGTAAAAGGCTACTGGCTATTCAGGGGAGTAGCCAAAAATCACAGGAAAATAGAACATTAAGTGTAAAATTATTGTGGTAGTTGACAAGTGTTTGAATCCATTTCCAATCCCGGAGAAGATACCCAAATAGCAGAGCTGCCAACCTTAATTTGTGAAAAAAATCTTTATATCCTAATTTCAAGCCTAAATCCTATTTTCCATTACAATTTTTAAAATTCAAATTTTTAGGGGGGGGGATCTATCAGTGTCAATTTCCTATTAAACATCCTTCTAAATGGGGAAAAAATATATCAATTATCAGCTGTGAGATAGGCAGATTAAAGATGAATATGAACTCACCGAAACCCATGTCGTCATCAGACTCCTCGGACTCTTCCTTCACTTCCTCCTTCTTTTCTGTAATGGGGAAAGAACAAAGCAGATAGAACAATGTTACCAAGAATGGATACAGAGAATTTTATGATAACCTATGGGCAATTCCATAAAATATGTCCGACCCCCTATATGTGGGACCTTCATAAAATTTTCTGTCCCTGATTTCTGGTTCTTTTGATAGTCTGTAATGCTCTCAAATGACCATGGCTTGGTCAGTTAACGAAGTGAAGACTTGAGAAAATGGGGGTTGGATGTACAAAAAGGTTGATCATTTTATGGAATTGCCCCTATGTAAATATAAACACTGCTCATTCAACATGAATAAAGATTATCCATACTTGGATCGTTTGACACTTGAGCTTCTTTGCCAATTAAAACCACAGACTTTGGAAGCCGTCTTTTGTCAGATGAAACACTATGAAACACTCCTAATCTTATAAAAGTGAGTTACAGCGCTGAGACTTGCAAGGGTCATTTGAAACTTCGTGTTATGAAAGACGACCCTATTTCACATTCAGAAGTGGCTTTAGCAGCTCCACGTTCAACCAAAATTTCTTGAAGAAATTTACCATCAGTATCAACCGATGACATGGCATGCACGAGTATTGTGATTATTGCAATCAAGTTTACGACAGAGATACCTAGTTCACCTTCAGCAATTGCATCGCAAACATCTGAAGAGAGGGCATCAGTTTCCTCTTCACCAACAATTTCCATACGACCATCCCGGCCATCAACCAATCCTATGGGACAATTTTGAGTAGCTTTCCACAATCTGTTTACAAATTTGAGAAAGAGTACCCGGACTTACCTTCGGCGGGAGCCTCGCCACCAGCATCTCCAGCTGGGGCAGCAGCAGCTCCACCACCGCCACCACCGGCTCCTACGTTGGCGATGAGGGTAGACAAGTCAACGCTTGACAGAGCCTTGGCAAAGAGGCTGCACCAGTACGGTTCCACATTAACTCCAGCAGCCTTGATCAAGGTTTGAAGTTTGTCGGCCTATGGACAGAGAATTCAATAACAATACAAACAAATGAAGATCAACATTTAAAAATGGATCAGAGTCGGTCAATCCAAGGATGCCAGTTAATGTATCTGACTTTAGGACAGCTTGAAGTTGAAAGAAAAGGCTTTGGGGCGGGGGGGGGGGGGGGGGGAGGGAGTGAGAAAGAGGAAGATAGAGACAAGAGAGGGAAGGCACAAGATGGGGGGGGGGGGGTCTGTGCATTGGTCGAAAATCATTTGCAAATTTTTCAAACATACATGTAGCGAGCAACATTTCAGTTGATATACAGTTCCTAATATTTCAATCATCACGCATTTCGCAAACGATTTAAAAACGAATGAATATCTGACTGGTGTCACCTCATTGACTTTTGTACCAAGATGTTATTAGATTCATTTTCATATTTCATTTCCTGTAAAAATAGCAAAGGATCCAAACTTTATATGAAATTAAAGCATATCCTCTCGACTCTCAGAAAAAATAAATAATAAGTTGTGATTATTGAAGCATTGTTAGTTACGCTTCAATGATCACAGAAAGGTATGAAAATATGCACTATCTCACTAAATGTCAATGACTATCACTATCATTCATGTATAACTGTTACTGAGGTGGAAAACGAAGGCTACACTATTCTCTTTCATATGATATGCATGTATAATTCATTAGATTTTATGAAAGCAAAGTTAGGACATTTTGACTTTCAGCATAGTTCATCCACTCACTTTACAGTGTTTTATTGTAGTGTACAAATGATTCGTGTATAATTTGTAGATCTATCCAAGGTAAACAATTATCACTCTGAAACCATTTGGAACCATCTTTGGCCAAAAACCACCAAGATTTCACCTTGGATCGATTAACACTATAAATTCTACTTTCTCTCATAGCATCTTGTTTTTATCCCCCTAAAAGTTCTTTCTTATCCTTTCTGCCTTGGAAATTAGCTCACACTGCAGATTCTCCACTTTCCTCCCTCTTTTAATTTTATACTCAACTCTCCTTTGATCTACAACTGTTATCATGCCATATGATGCCCCCCCCCCCCCCCCCATGAGCCGGTTTCTTAGACTCATTTGTTGCCCAAATTTCGACTGGCATGTTTAGATTTTCTGCAACATTTTTTTTTTATCTTACATGTCTTTTCACAAAATGAAATTTTGTATCAATGTTTGTTGAATATATTTGTCTACTTTCAAAGCAATTTTATTTTCAACTTCCACCTCAATATTTCATACAAATCTAACAATGGAAACAGAGAATTCCCTGATACAATCAGTAGAGGCACAAGGCCAATATGGGAGACTCTCTCCAATAGGGGAGACAATCTCCCACATTGGAGACTTGCTTTGCAAAAGGACAAAAGAAACACCAACAAAAACATGATTTTTTCCACCCAAAATTTTGTCTCACTGAGGTCAGAAGCCCATTTGTTCTGTGTGTGATTGACAACAAAAATCCTTATCAAAACAAAAGTAGACTGTGAATTTTTAAAGTAGACAGTGAAAAGGGGTAATTTTTAATGAGAAATCTGCTTATCACATTTTTATTTGCCGCCAAGGTAATTGTTTTGCAGCAAATGTAAACAAAGGAAATTGGACTCCAAAACTGGAGACTGTCTCTAAAATTGGATACCAAAATTCTTTACAAAAGTCTCTGATATTGGAGATAATCTCCCACATTGGAGATAGTATAGTCTCCAATATTGGCCGTGCGCCTCTACTGACAATGTATCTCCATGTTTTGCGGCTGTGATTCGCCAGTACCCCACTTTGACAGTGTGTGCAAGAGCCGCACGCGATACGGTATGCAACCCCCAGAAGTTGCAGTGGCCATTCAGCCCACATTACATGCAGAACCCCTGTGGAACTATGAAGGCAACCCACTAGCATGCCGTAGATTTGATTTCGGTGCAGATTCAATGCGGTTGAGCTTTTCTGGGGTTCATATTTTTTTCTTATATCATTTAGAAGATACAAGATATTCTAAATTTGTGGGAACATTAAAAATTTGGAACCACAGATTTCATCATTTTCAGTGCATTTCTTGGCGACCCCGCTTCTTATATCTGACTGAGCTAAGCTGCTGCTTGCCCTGGAAATGCGGCACAGATTCTGTATTTGTAGGGCAACATTTGCCAACTTTTCAAAGGGGATTTTGGTTTTGGAGTTGAAATCTGGACTTTCCTCCTGAGGCTCCTGTGGTGATTCTCCTTCTGTCTTGTGGTGTTGGACACCAGTAAAAAAATTGACTCTTTTTGCCACTGCTTTAATTTGGAGCCTTCTTTGAATTGAGAGGATGAAATGAAAAAGCTTCTTTCCCTTCATCCTTTTTTTTCCTTCTCATTATTTCTTTTCTGTTAATCTTTCTTTTTTTCTTCTTTTTTTTTGGACTGGGTCTGTGCTGCATGGCCTGTGAAATAAGTTAGACAAATTGACATTTAAAATTCGGGCTAGTTTCTCTACCCCAACTGTTGAATTATTGTACATCATCACACAAACTTTCAGGCATTCCATATTCACACCTGCACACCACAGAAAACAGACTCATTCAACAAAGTTCAAACATATCAAAATTGGATTGAGACATTGAGTCCAACTTTTACTTTTTTAGTAGGCCTACAGTTTTTACTGCCATACTGGACCATCTGAGACTAAGATTAAGAATAATCTTTTATGCGTTCTTCATCAGCAACATTAACGAATAACGTTTAACAGCCAACGATGTAAATAGTATACAAATAATGCATGCAGCCGAGTGCGTTAGTGGAAATGCAGAGCACGCGAGGTTTCTTTAGATAGGAGTCGCACTGTGCACGAGCCGCTTGCGGCGAGTGCCCAGTGTGCTCCATCTGAAGAAACCGAGCTTTCTCTGCATTTACTTTTAAGTTTTATGCAAGACAGAGCAAGTGCATTATTTGTTTTATGAAATAGCAACACAGAAACAATTTTTAAAAAACTTACAGTACAGTTTTGTTGGACTTTACCGCACTGGTTTGCTCGAGCGTGCAATGTCAATTTTCGTTGCACACCTTTTGCACTACCGTGCAGTGCACAAAAAAAGTTGGATGTCATGTGACGCGTATTGACCAATCGCGATGCTTGAAATAATACAGCTATTTTATAATAAGTTGTAGTAACATGGGCATGGCCATGGCATTGCCATTGATTGGCAACACGCATGGAGCCTAGCCATGTCCATGACAAGTGCAGAATACGTATATTAAGGATACACCCCACCCACCACTTTTCGAACAAGGCATACTTGCCAAATAGAAAGTGTCTACCCATTCAACTTTATGGGGTGTAATCTGCAATTAACTTATATAAGCCATGCTGAAGGTTTTAAACTTTTAGCTTCGCGGACATTACACAAAACTTTATACATGGGCACACACTATGGGGGAAGTATTACCGTGATTGGGACCTCATCATCTTGGAGGATAAGAGCGCTGTAAACGCAGGCAAGCTCAGAAGTATTGTCCTCAGAAGACATCTTTGATATTTAGTGGCTTGATTTCTTGGGAAATCAGTACTTGATGGCAAAGAAAAATGGTACACGTCGCCGATTTTGGCCTTAGCTCGATAGAGAACTGTGCACCTTGTTTCTATCCGTGTTGCAAGAGGTCTGTGGAAAGGACAAGTTCATTAATTTTGGGTGGGATCTTTTTATTTTTTATTTAAAAAAACATTTAAAAGTCGATTGTAATTGTTTTTTTAAACAGTATCTTCAGATCAAATATATTATAAAAATCCTTTATTTTACTAATCGAATCTGATATCGAGAGATGTTATTTTGATATATGTATAAGAATTATTTCAGCACATTTAACTTTTACAAAAGTGGATTATTCCTGTCATCCGTGCGTAATGTTAATGGCCCCAAGTTTCGTGGCTAACGGAACTACAATCGTCTGATCCCCTAGAAGTCCGGCGCGATAAAGGTAGGCTGATACCAGGATACGGCTTTACACTGTTTTCCCATAGCGCGCGCGCGCGCTCTGCTAATGTGAATTATGGCTGTATTTGGGCTGTGGAAGGAGAAACGAACACTCTAAAATGTTGCGATATTATTTCAATTTAATGGGGTTCCTTTGGGGACTAATTGCTTTATTTTGTATGTTGAATCACAGAGTTATGTGTCAACTGGTAATCAACGTGAAAAACGACGGTGGTGACCTTGTTCAAGAGAGTATAAACGCTGATGTCAAACGCGATGTGATTTATTTGCAGTTTCAAAAGCTTGATGGCACACTTGTGAAAATGGTCATTGATTTCAAATCGGTAAGTGAAGCAAAAAAAAATGCTTGCTGGATGGATTGGGTAGATTTTAAGTTTAGAGTCATCATAGGCATTAAACCGTTGTATATACACTGTAACACAGTTGATCCAGTCTCACAAACCACGTATTAAAGAGTAGAACTTAGAGTAAGTAGAGGCGCACGGCCAATATTTTAATTGGACTTGGACTGGAGACTGTCTCCAATATCAGAGACTTTTGTAAAGAATTTGGGTATCCAATTTCAGAGACAGTCTCCAGTTTTGGAGACCAATTTTCTTTGTTTACATTTGCTGCAAAAGGATTACCTTGGCGGAAAATAAAAATGTGATAAGCAGATATTCCTCATGAAAAATTACCCCTTTTCACCGTCTACTTTAATTAAAAATTCACCGTCTACTTTTGTTTTGTCAAGGATTTAAGTTGTCAATCACACACAAAACAAGTCAAATGGGCTTCTGACCTCAGTCCAGTGAGACAAAATTTTGGGTGGAAAAAAAATCATGCTTTTGTTGGTGTTGTTTCTTTTGTCCTTTTGCAAGACAAGTCTCCAAAGAGTCCAATGTGGGAGATTGTCTCCAATGTGGGAGATTGTCTCCCCTATTGGAGAGAGTCTCCCATATTGGCCGTGCGCCTCTACTGTTAGAAGTCGTGATCGTTGACGACCGGGAGATTTACAGGAAGGCATTATCTCACTCCCGTATCAGATGATGATGATGATGAATAAATAAAAATGATTTAAAGGAGAATGAAACCCTTGAAACTAGCTGAATCCATATCAAAGAGAAAAATCAAAGAAACATATTGTTGAAAGTTTGAGGAAGATTGAATGAATAATAAGAAAGTTATGAGCATTTGAATATTGAGATCACTAGTGCCATGTAGATCCTCCCATCGGCAATGCGACCAAGATCTGTGATATCACACACGTACAACTCCGTCATTACTTTAGTACTTATTTCACTTATATTCTCACTTTTATAGAGTCTATCACAAGGTTAGGTGTTTTCTTTATGAGATGACAAGTACAGAGGTTTCACAACATTATATCATTAATTGATGAATCGTTTGTCATATGATAAGAATGAGCAAAAAGAGATGTTTTGGGGTATATTTTCAGTGTCCGAATGGGAGAGTTGTACGTGTGTGACATCACAGATCTTGGTCGCATTGCCAATGGGAGGATCTCCATAGCATTAGTGATCTCGACATTCAAATGCTCATAACTCTTTTATTGCTAGTCCTATTTTACTCAAAGTTTTGTTGATCTTATTCTTTGATTTTTCTGCTTTCACAAAAGCTAACTTGCTCCAAGAGTTTCATTCTCCTTTAAATTAAATGGTGGATCAATATCAACCTCCCTTGAGCTCAATAAAATGATCTCGCTCAGTCACTGATCACTGACACTCCAGTGAGTGGGTGATTTCAATTACGGTGTTGAAATTGTGTTGGTTAAGTCACAAATTGTGACAACACAACAACACCGTACTTGAAATCACGCTGGTGTTGGGATTGACCTCGGAAAATATGACGCATTTCCGGCAGTTCTTGTTGAGCGCTGGTGTTGAATGTCGTCTGCTGAACCGAGCGTTACAGTGTAATTTTACAGCTGGTGTTAAATTAGGAAAATCATGATTTCAAGTTGGTGTTGATGTTGATGTGATGAACTGTATACTGTACATGTATGATGTAGCTCACGAACAGGCGGCGAACACGACGAAACATCCTTGTAAAATTATCTTTTACTTTAGTTTTAGTTAAGATGAGCGCAAATCATTAAGAGTTTTATACATTTTAATGAAAAGTAATATTTATGCTTTCTGATTCCTTGCAGTGATTTTAACCTTTGCATTCTGTACGATAAGATTTTCTTGCAATTTCTTCCCGATTTCACTTTCGTCGTGGAGAATTTCTCACATAAAGTTGAGATGATCAGCAGTGCAGTGCAGAGGCGTGATGTCATAGGCTATCGCTACACGATCGGTATCGCTCCTCTGAACTCAGCTCGGTGTTCGAGCTCGGTTCAGCAGTCTTTTCAGTTTTCATGCTCTCAACACCAACACCGAACACCGTACTTGAAATCACCCAGAGTACTCAGTGTTGCTTAGCCAGGAGGCTTCTAGAGAGTAAAAAATCATTAACTAACGTGTGCTTACTCTCCACTGAGCCAGGGATTGCGTCCCATTCATGTGCGTGTACGGTACTGTGAAAAAAACTGAAATTTTTCGTCCCCGAGATTTTTACTTTCCTTCTAACTTAAACGATCTACATGTAGGCCTAGGCTAGCCCTAAAATGTAAATGGGATATAATTTCATTTCCGACATTTATATGATGTTGATTTCATTTTTAAACAAGAATTCATAAAAAAACCGAGAAAAACATTTTGAGAAGACGGAAAAAAGCTTGCCGATGTTTACGTCGCCATCTTGTTCTCTTTGTTCTTTGCCAAGCTACAAGAGGCTTTTTAGAGGCATATCCTCTGATATATTTGCGTCTTGTGCTGTGGTATACCGGTAAGACAACAAAAAAATCAGAAAATTTTTATAAAACTCCTCCGAAATAGCTCGGATACATTAGTTTGATGATAATTCTGTAATACCAGTTTTTGTTCTATTTTTCATCTCTTACATGTATTCCTCTCTTAGGAAGTACGCATCTTTAAAACCATTGTCTTAGGAGAGGAGGAGAGGCTAGAGAGTCAGTATCACATCATGTGCTTTGTGACCAAATTCAGCAAGTCAGAATTCATCTCATCAGATGCCATGTCTAAACTGAGACAGGTAAAACACCAAAGTTAGACCTAAAATAAAACATCAAAATGATTCAAATCGTCAAATGTAAACTTTTACATACTGTATACATGTTTCTAAAATTCATTAAAATTGTTGTTATACTTTCATTATTTAAAAAAATGACCATTGTACACATGAAAATGTGTAGTTGTTATCTCCAAACATCTTTAATGACAAATGTGGCCGCCCCCTCATAAGTACGCCATTAATGAAGACCGCAGAATTTTAACTTTAGTTCAGTAATTTGAAACTTGTAATTGATGTAACACATTAGTAGCAAGGCAATAAAGATCCAGGATTTTCGAAAGGGGGGGGGGGGCATTTTTGTCCAGAAAAAAGGTCTTCGATTCCGAAGGATGGTCATTCTACATCATAATTCGACAAGCCCCACCTCCCAACAAACACTTTGCACTTACAAAAAATTTTATCAAAGGGGGGGGGGGGGGGGCATCGTACCCCACAAAAGGCACAAATCCCTGAAAATCTAAAATAAGAGCCCTGAAATTCTCACAGGGTCCAGTGTAAAATGTAAAAAAAAAAATAATAAAATGTAGCAAATTTTAGCTGTAAGATCTCATAAAGAAGCACAGAAAAAAAAAAAAGTATAATTTGACTCTCTCTCTCTCTCTACTGCTGCTACTTTTTTGTAGAAAAATCCCGGAACCATCCGCAACCCGGAAGAAGACAAAGGCAAGGAGTCTTTGACCTTTGACATGTCCGTCAGCCTCGAACGATCGGCCAGGATCAGCCCTCATATCTACAACACATGCATGGAAGCCAAGGAGAGGGTGTACACTCGTACAGCAGACATCAAGGGATGGTCGAAAGGTATGTATTCCATTGATTCTCATTCTGAATCTGCTTTTGTCCCCGATTCGTAGTTTAGTTTAAATTCATAATCGTTTAGTAGCTTTTTATCCATTATATGGGTGTCTCTTCATATTAGATAATCATCTCTTCTTAAAGGACAAGTCCAGCACCCCAACAAAAAATTGATTTTTATAAAAAGAGAAAAATCTAACAAACATAAGCACTGAAAATTTCATCAAAATCGGATGTAAAATATTAGAAAGTTATGACATTTTAAAGTTTCGCTTAATTTCACAAAACAGTTATGTGCACATCCTGGTAGGTATGCAAATGAGGGGACTGATGACATCACTCACTCACTATTTCTTTTGTATTTTATAATATGAAATCTGAAATATTCAAATTTTCTCCTCATTGTCCTGTGAAACTACGTTTTATTCCTCCCTGAAGATATGGCATTACCATTGTTATAACATTTTATGGTTCAGTTAAGTTGGTCCTTGATGTCAAATTGGTAAAAATTGAAATATTGTATGATTCAAACAATAAAAAACAAAAGAAATAGTGAGTGATGGACATCATCGACTTTTTCATTTGTTTGTCACTGAGTTCATATAACTGTCGTGTGAAAAGTAAGCGAAACTTTAAAATGTCATAACTTGCTTATTTTACATCCGATTTTGATCAAATTTTTAGCATTATGCTTGTTTGATTTATCTCTATTTATTCAAATTAACAATTTTCTGGGGTGGACTTGACCTTTAAGTAGCTTTTCTCCCCTTTCAGTTGATTCCTTTTCTGATTTATGACTTAATAATATATCTCTTATTATATTTTTTGTTCTCATACATCCATTGATTTCTATCCCCAAATGAAATTGAAAGTTCTGCATAATGTGAAATGAATGCACATGAATACACAGCAGTTGAATAAAAGTAGAAAATTATTTGTTTTAATTTCAATTTCTTAGTAATTGTTGCTTTTAGAAGCTTGTTTGTCAACTGCCGGGGTCTGGCTACGAAATGTTCTCAGTGAAAAAATGACCAATTGTTGAGGGGGGGGGGGGGATACTGAAAAAAACAACATCCATAATCATGTGTGTCCATAGTTGCTACCACATCAAAATATATATTTTTCATTAAAAAAACAAAGACGTGAAGTCACATTGCAGGATGAATGTTACTTTCTCAGCTTTCCGTCTGAAAACAAGCCCAAATGCCAAAATGTTTTATGCATCAAGATGCTCGAGGTCTACTTTGGAGAAATAACTCCTATTGTATTGGCCCTCCAGAATGAAATGATACTCACACAACAGCTTTTCCCTCAAATTTTCTATATTTTTCTCTATTAGCAATTAAAAATGGGAGTGTCATACTGATTTGGTCTGTGATGAATTCTAATTCACTGTAAATTTCAGATTATTTTATTATGTTTTATTTTCAGAATACATGTGTACAGTACGTTTCAAAGCCCCCCCCCCCATACATGCTTTTCATGTGATAAAAAATTCACACCGCTTTTGATCATTAGACTTGTGAAACTAGAATAGGGTCAGTGCACCATTTAACTGGAACCAGTGATTACGTTATGACTCAGGACATGAAATGTACATACATGTACGTACACAGAGGGAATAACAATCATTGCCGGCCACACAGAAACGTTGTTAGCCTATTACAGAGCGCTAACAGTAAGCCCAGTCACATCTTTGGATTTGTGAAGTCAAAACATTTATTTCAATGTGTATCAAAGTAATGCATTGTTGTAACGTTAAGCATCGCTGCCACATTACCGGTTGTAACAGGGCCTCTGTTAGTGAAATGTTAGCGCTAACAACGTTTTTGTGCGGTCAGTGAGTATAGGTTAATAGGAAAATGTATTTTGTACAATGTACATGTAATTTCAGCAGCTACATTGTACACTGTACTGCAAGGAATACCATTTGTCAAATTTATGGATGAATTTGTACAGTTTTAAATCAAATATGTATTTTCCTGTACTGACCGCACAGAAACATTGTTGGCTTTAACAGAGGCCCTGTTATAACCGGTAATGTGGCAGCGATGCCTAATTTTACAATGCATTACTTACACATTGTAATAAATGTTCTGACTTCACGATTTTAAGATATGACAGGCTTACTGTTAATGCTCAGTAACATGTACAGCGTTTCTGTGCGGCTGGCACTGACCTTTAGATTTTTGTGTCTCTTTGTGTGTGTGTGAATGGTGCTTTATCAATCCTTTCCTCCCTCCCCCAAACAGGAAACAGAGCATCTCTTCTCTTCCCTAAATGGGCTCACACTGTCAAGGGTATTTCACTTCTTCAATTCTTTCAACACTTTATTGCAATTAATTTGCAGCAAATCATTGTTCATCTTTACCAGCTTTGCATTTATTTATTTATCAATTTTTTGTTTTGTTATGCTCATTCAATTCACTTGGACATTGGCCCGTTTCACATGTTTTTGTTTTCACAGCATCTTCTTTTGTTCTTATTGAAATATTTATCAAGTTTTATTTAATGATTTATTGATGCATAACAAGTTTAATGTTTGTCCATGTGAGTTTTATAATCTTAAACATCATAAAATGTTCATGTTTATGTGGAGAGAGATGGAAAGTTGAAGAGGTAGTGGGGGAAGGGAAAGAGGTTAAGAGACGAAGATAGAGGAGGGAGAAAGGAAGGGAGTGAGGGAGGGGGCAAGATGAAGACAGAAAAAAAAGAAATGCTACTATTAGGAGTGGGCTATACATGGGTCAAAAATACTTTTTTTGTAATTTCAATATGACAACAGTTTTTTTTTATTCCTTGTAATGTATCTCAACATGAAATGACAAAAAATTTTGTCTCGGGTCCGAGAAAAAAGTGTGCCGGGCCAAAATCCAAAATGGCCGCCAAAACCCCCCAAAATCACAGTTTTGGCCACAACTTTTTTATTTGGTGGTCAATTTCTCTGGTTTTGGTGTCTATTCATAGGTTTTTTGGGGCAGGCAATTTGTTTTTCCTATAATAAGTACTTTTAAACCATTATTTGTAGAGTTAAAAGGTAATTGTACCTAAATTTTCCCATTTTTGTAGCCTTTTTTCAGCCAAAAAGTAGGTTTTATCATCTTGGGGTTCTGGGATATTAGATGGTATGAGGTCAACAATAGCAAGCAGCTTCATATAGCTATGTTGCTTTTATTCCTCCACTTTGGGTTTTACGGATATTTGTGAAAGATATCTTATTAAATAAAAAAATGTCAATTATCCATTGGGGCTATACAGTATACATATGTACAATGTACTGTACAAACATACTGCACTGCATAAATGCATTGGACACCATGACAGATACAAGGCTTGTATAAACTATAGTGTCATAGAAATGAGCTCTCAGGTTTAGAATTAGATGCCTCAGAAATTGAAGATATGTTTTGTCTCAGAAATTGAGGACATGTTTTGTCAAATATGCTAATTCAGGGGGCGGAGAGAGGTAATTTACACTGTAGCTATTCTGGGCCCCGTTGCATAAAAATTTACCATTATGTTAACTTAACTTAATGGTAACTTGCATGCAATCCTTTATTCTGATTGGCTGTTGATCAGCGTTACCATGATAGTAGACCTAGTAGTTACCTGACCCCATAAACATAGGCCAGTTAGACATCAGAACCAGGTTAAAAAAAAGCCTCCAAATGAAGAAGATATGGCTAAAAATGTGATGTACGTATATATACATGTTTGTGATATTTACATGTAAGTGTAATTTACGTTGCTGGTTTCACCATGTACATCAGCTGACAAGGAATCAAATTCACAATCTAATTCTAAACCTTTGAAGCTCATTTCTATGACACTATAGTTTATATACAGGCCTTGTCATATGCCATGGTGGTCAATGCATGGATATGTGCAGTGTAGTATGTACAGTGCATTGTACACTGTATAGCCCCTATGGATAAATGACATTTTCTTTTATTTGATAAGATATATTTCACAAATATCCGTAAAACCCAAAGTGGAGGAATAAAAGCAATATAGCTACATGAAGCTGCTTGCTATTGTTGACCTCGTACCATCTAATATCCTAGAACCCCAGGATGATAAAACCCACTTTTTGGCTGAAAAAAGGCTACAAAAATGGGAAAATTTAGGTATAATTACCTTTTAACTCTACAAATAATGGTTTAAAAGTACTAATTATAGGAAAAACAAATTGCCTGCCCCCCAAAATATATGAATAGACACCAAAACCAGAGAAAATGACCACCAAATAATAAAGTTGTGGCCAAAACTGTGATTTTGGGGGGTTTTGGCGGCCATTTTGGATTTTGGCCCGGCACACTTTTTTCTCGGACCCGAGACAAAAAATATTGTCATTTCATGTTGAGATAAGGTAAAAGGAACACAAAAAAACTGTTTCCACAGTAAAACCAAAAATCACCCATTTATAGCCCACTCCTACTACTATCACAAATTAAAACAGCCTGCAGCAGTGTGTGTTGATCCAAAGCAAAATATTTTCAGTAAAGGAAAAAAAATGCTATGTTTAAAATGAAAACATAAAATTTTGCAGCTCTAATTCTTAAAATTGCATGAAAACATTTGTCTTTTTTTTAATGAAGGGATGTAGATGATGGTTGTGCGTAAGAAAATGTATGACTTTGATTTTTTTGCAGCATACGTATAAGATGGGCACATTAATACATACATGTTTCATATTGAGTCTGAAATTGTAAATCTAATTCATTATTATCCATAATGCAATATTTATTGCTTGACTTGCATGATGATATTTTTGTTTATAATATCATGTACATGTATGCTCTAACTTTTACATAAGTTTAACGTTTACAGCATTGTCAGCATACATGTATTAAAAAACAACATCACAGGTCTGTGAATTTTAACCCCAGTTTTTACCGGTCTTTTAAATATTTGTTTTATTGAATCATGTGTTCTACAATTTGACTTTGCTAGGTTTTGAAAGAGAAAAGATTAACATTGCGTACTATTATCGCGCATATGGCAATTGAATAAAGGACAATTAATATTAGAGTAACTTTGCAAGAGATGATAGGCGGAGGGCAAGAGGCAGAGGGAGAGAATAGTAATAATAATGATAATAATAATTATGATGATAACGATAATAATGAAAAATTTTGTAGGGTGCTCAATACAGGTGTTTCGAATAAAGTGCTCTGACTTCTACACTATTAACTATGAATTACCGGGGGAAATAAAAATGTGGTCTTAATGAATTAAAAACAAAATTTAAAGGAAACAAGTACATGTATGTAAACGAAACAAAATCCTAAGATGTGCACCTCTGTATACATGTACTGTACACCAACCCACAACTGGGCCCCGTAACACAAAGGTTGGTGATTAATCGCTAAATGAAGTAGCCTATCAAGATCGTCGGTACATGCGCATTTAGTAGACTACTAGTAACTAGGAACCAATCAGAATTGTTCTTTCAAGTTGGCGATTAATCGATAACCTTTGTGTTACGGACCCCTGATCTAGACATTTAAAAGGTTGGTTTTTGTCTCACCTGCATAGCAGAGTGAGACTATAGGCGCCGCTTTTCCGACGACGGCGGCGGCGACGGCGGCGGCGGCGGCGTCAACACCAAATCTTAACCTGAGGTTAAGTTTTTGAAATGACAGCATAACTTAGAAAGTATATGGACCTAGTTCATGAAACTTGGCCATAAGGTTAATCAAGTATTACTGAACATCCTGCCTGAGTTTCATGTCACATGACCAAGGTCAAAGGTCATTTAGGGTCAATGAACTTAGACCATGTTGGGGGAATCAACATCAACATCTTAACCTTGAAATGTCATCATAACTTAGAAAATATATGGACCTAGTTCATGAAACTTATACATAAGGTTAATCAAGTATCACTGAACATCCTGCATGAGTTTCACGTCACATGACCAAGGTCAAAGGTCATTTAGGGTCAATGAACTTTGGCCGAATTGGGGGTATCTGTTGAATTACCATCATAACTTTGAAAGTTTATGGATCTGATTCATGAAACTTGGACATAATAGTAATCAAGTATTACTGAACATCCTGTGCAAGTTTCAGGTCACATGATCAAGGTCAAAGGTCATTTAGGGTCAATGAACTTTGGCCAAATTGGGGTATTTGTTGAATTACAGCCATAAATTTGAAAGTGTGTTGGTCTAGTTCATAAAACTTGGACATAAGAGTAATCAAGTATCACTGAACATCCTGTGCGAGTTTCAGGTCACATGATCAAGGTCAAAGGTCATGTAAGGTCAAAGAACTTTGGCCACGTTGGGGGTATTTGTTGAATTGCCATCATATCTCTATAAGTGTATTGGTCTAGTTCATAAAACGTGGAAATACGAGTAACCAAGTATCACTGAACATCTTGTGCGAGTTATAGTAGTTTTCAAAATCAGCACCGCTGCTATATTGAATCGCGTGATGCAGGTGAGACGGCCAGAGGCATTCCACTTGTTAGTAGCAATGTCTTGCATTAATCAATTGAGTAGGCATGATGGATGTAAGAAGGTTATTTATTTAAAACTGAATTGGGAGCAAAAATAGAGAAGGCTCTATCGCCATACACGTAACTGGTACTTGTTCGTGGTCCGCAAATATTTTCTTGCAACACCCTCTTAGAGGCTGGAGCCATTGCCTTGCTAATGTTGGTGATCTGCAGCTGGCACATCTCTGTTCCTGTAACCTCTAATGGAGGGACCTTTGAGATGCATAAGGTCTTTTAGTGGTATTTCACTCTAACATGTATGTTGCGTAACTCAGATTTTGATGAATTATGAACAGTGTTTTGCTTGTTTGATAAAATTACAACTACATGTATAAAGTTTGTGTTGTGGTGGATCTACATGTACAATGTATATTGAAGTTAAATAGTAGGATAGACTATAAAATGTATTTGGGACCATGCGGTGTCTATCAACCAAGTCTACGTGTCTTGTCTTTCTTATATTATTTTTGTATTATTTGCCATCGCAATCCAAAGCCCATATAACGCATCATTGTGTGATTGTTGCTCTATTATTATTATTTTCTGTGCACACCCCTCTTTTCAGATGTGCGTTTTGTAATACATGTGTTTTTGCTCTTGTGGATCGCTGCATTTGTACTGAAATTACATCTTTTGATACAAATATGCAATGATATAAATGCATTTGAGTGTGAAGAATCATATATCCTTAAGTTTAAAGATGGTCAACATTACTGTACAGTGTAATCATTTACATGTATATTCTGATTTGGAAATCGTGTAAATGCAAAATTTATTTATATATCATATACAAAACATGTGTCAGTACTTGTACATGTCACTCTACTACTTTCCTTTTTTCTTTTCTGATCTGAACCCTTTCTTTTACATAAATAATTACAAAGATCCTAACAACTTAACAACTTTTGCACTGTCATCACTCATCAATAACAAAAGTTCTTTTCTTTCTGCCCCCTCTGACTCACAGGATCAAATTTGACGTACACAGCTCTCATGAATGCTGTACAGCCACTACCAATCTCCAGCAACGAGAAGCAATGCAGTGGGGTACCAGAAGTTCAGCTGCCGTGCGCCTGCCAGCTGGAAGTGTGCATCGGCTGGTACCCGTGCGGGCTGAAGTACTGCCGCGGGAGAGATTCGGCAGGCAACGTCGTCAGCTACAGGTGCGGCATAAAGACTTGTAAGCGATGCCATGCGTTCAACTATCACGTGGACCAAAAGCAGCATTGCTTGTGGGACGATGCGTGGAAGAGCTCGTTACCAGGAGCTGATGTGGACTAAAACTCATTTGGACCTAGGGCTATTGGACTAGCTCTATGGGACCTGTTGTGTTGGGTGTACTATTAAACTCTGTTGGACCTATTCTGGTGGGTGGACTAAATGTACCTGGACCTATGCAACCTGAGCAATGGCATATTGGATCAGTCCAGCTCAGGCACACAGTATCGGAACTCACTACTCTACTTAAACTCACAGGCCTGTATTATGATGAAAATACTGATTGGACTAACTCTTTGGAACCTATTCTGCATCATGGACTAACTCTGTTAGACCTATTGTGTTGGATAGTTTTGAGTGACTTTTGACCAATGCAACCTGAGGCATACATGTATTGGAACTTACAATTTAACTTATTTCCCATTTCCTTAAACTCATAGGCCTGTATTGTGAACTATAGTTTAAGTAGGACATGGTGTAATGTATGTCAGGCTAAAATTATGGGAAGCCAAAAGTATAAAAACTTGTATAGAGATATATGTGCCTCATTTGGCTTTCATTGAGTAAACTTGTACAGTTTAGAGTTAAAAATACAACAACCAAAAATACAAACTAGAGTTCAGAATACAGGCTGCACAGATTAATCTTAATGACACCTCTTTTACTTTGGCCTAAAGTTATGATAAATGTTATACTATTAAAAGAGGTACATGTATTCCAATTTGCTTTGTGGTTATGCTACTTAAAGTAAAACAAATGTGTTCTTCAGTCCTTGATTGGAAGAAGTAGGAACAATGACGTCTTTGAGTCTTCTGTATAGCAAACAATACACTATGTATTATTGGTAGGTACACACGAGATATAAACAAAGATTCATCTATTTTTGCACCGATCACATCATATTTATTTATCATATCATGTACAAAGCTCTGTACAGATCTAGATTTACAATGCAAATGCAACCTTTATAATTATGCATGTTATTTGTAATGCCGATGATTATTCAAATTTACTGGGAGGACCAAACATACCGTTACTATGACATATATGTAATAAGTGCTTCCAAATGAGTGACCAATGTCAAGTAATTCTGGTTTGGCTGTGTAAGCACACAATACTCCTATTTTTATTTATTAAAACGACATAACATACATGTACTTCATTGAGCCATCATGGAAATACCCTGGCGCAGTCCCTGGAAAGTATTAAGGACTTCTATGTTTTCTCAATGAAGTCACTGAATCAGTGATATTTTTCTTCAAATTTGAGGAGTTACATGGAGGTCTTTTTATGGCAAGATCATGTAGAGGTAAAAGTGATTCACAAACCACACATACAGTACACGTACATGTAGGAGAGTACTCCTGGGCCCCGTCTTACAAAGAGTTACGATTGATCCAATCAATTGTAACTATGGAAATCCATCAGTGTCATAATTTTTCATACAGGAAACGTAAAAATGTCCTTTGTACATACAAAGGAGAACACACCAAATTGTCAAGAAATCAATGAATTTATGGATATACATTCATATCTAGATTAAAAAAAAAAAAAACATGCATTTTATATGTTGACTTTGCTGGCTTTACATAGTTGAATTGATCAGATCAATCTTACTCTTTGTAAGATGGGCCCCTGTATTAGCTCCTTCTTGAGTTGTGATCCAAATCAAATTCAGATCAATTGAAATCTCTCGCAACTCTTTGAATGGGGTCTTATTACGATTAATAACATCGTGGGGGCAGCGTGGTCTAGTGGTAAAGACTCACGTCTTTCAATCTGAGGGACGTTTACTTCAGCACTAAATTGGTAGACTAGCTTGATAGACGGGAGCCCCTTAAAGACGCACCTAAAACGTGCGCTGTCCAACTCCTATATTATTTATTATTGATAATATGTGTGCTCTTTGCATGGTACTGAAGTTTGATAAAGTAACATTCTCCACTGCCCGTAACATTCAATCTATGTCTACATCTTAATGCATTATACACTAGTAATTGTATTCTGGTGGGTATTTCATGAAGATGTTCGCAATTTAAGAGCGACTTAATTTAAGAATGGTTAAACAGTCTTATTCACTGCACTGGGAAATGGTTCATACTGAATTACATTTTTGTATTTACATGTATATAAACTATTATTTATGAAATGTGCTACAAATACAATGTTAACTCATTTTTATAGCGAATAAATTAATGAAACAATATACACAATTGCCTCTTCAGTCTTATTATTTTTAATCACCTCACATTTTGAATACTTTAATTTATATTTTTTAGATCCCAAACAATACTGTCTGTATGTTATTAGAAAATAAATGATTATAAATAATAAATTTTGCTATGGTATTATTAATAATATACAGTTTTTTAAAGGGACAGGGGGTGGGGGGGGGGGGCTCCAACTTATTGACTTGATATATGGGGACATCTACAATGTAAAAAAAAAAAAAATGATCTAAAAATGGAAATTCCGTTTTGTCACTGAAAATGTACACAGCAAAAACCTGGATTCCATTTTGCAAAGGTGAATCCCATTAATTTTTACATGAAAATCACTGTCGTTAATTAGGTGGACACCATTCTTAGAGGTGCATAACTTTTTGATGATAATGAAATAAACACCCCTTTAATACACATGTGTCAAAGCCATTGAAAATTATACCCTTTTACCCAATTTTTTTTGCAATTTTGATACCCTTTTTACTGTACATGCATACATCATCCAATACGAGTTTGTGTGTACAAGCATGGTGCACGCCTTGTAATGGCAGTGCCCCCTAAAGAAATTAACAAGCAATTTGTCCATGGCTTTGCTGCATGCAGAAATTAAGTGACTTTCCTGATCTAATACTATCTAGTCTGTTGACAAAGAAGAGGGGGGGGGGGGGAAATGCAGAGATTCCCTCTAAATGCCATGGCTAAACACAGCTTTTATTTTGGTTAAAGCACCTTACAACCAAGAATTTTGATCATTTCACGAGATGAACCTTGGGCTTTGTTTATACAATTCAAATGTTAAATTCGGTACAACTTACTTTAGCTTGCATAAAAGATAAAGGTAAATACAGGTACCTCTTACCAAGTCAAATATTTTGGGACCGCAGGAATACCTCTCCTAAATCGACTTTCTTTAATAGTTAGAAAGTTGATTTAGGAGAGGTATACGGCACATGTTCTCGATCATCTGGTCTCAAAAACTGCTTCGACTTGGGTGAATATTGGACTTGTGGCAGGTCGACTTGGGCGGAGTTAACCTGTACTCATTTTTCTCACCTATGAACGCCACCATCAATACCAACCCAAATGGTAACCGTGGACTAGCTGGATTTCAACTCTGCACGGTAAACGTGGCTTTTTACACATTTCAATTTTACAGAAATGTACAAAAGGATAATTTACAAGCAAATGTACATATGTTACACATTCTCCTACAGAAGAGTTGATTTTTACACATATCATCCTAACAAAACTGTTCTAATCGGAATCATCTCTGTGTCTTGATCTCCTATGTTTGGTGCTACGACCTTCTTTCGTTGACTTGCCCTGACCTGCAGCCTTCTTGCGTGTCTTGCCTTCGCTCCTATTTCCTCCAAGTAGAGGATGGATATCTGTAACAAAAAAAGGAGGAAAATTGTTTGAAAACTTTGGGATAACACAAGTGTGTGTTCTCGGCCCCATAACACAAACATATATACAGGTAACACTGCCTAAGTCGACCTTCCAGAAGTCCAAGCAATTTTTTTAGATCAGGGCCCCGTCTTAAAAAGACGTACGATTGTTCCAATCAATAGTAACTCTCTGGAAATCCATCAATGTCATAATTTTTTCTACAGAAAATTTGCACAATGTCCTTTGTAAACAAAGAGAAGCACAGTGAATTTTCACGAAACAATTAATGCATGAATTTACATCATAGGTGAACAAACATGCATAATAGATGTTGACATTGCTGGCCGTCCATAGCTGTGATTAATCGGATCAATCGCAGCTCTATGTAAGACGGGGCCCAGATTATCCAAGACATGTGTTATATAACTCTTCTAAGTCAAACTTCTCTCCAGTCAAACAGATTTTTGCAATCCCCCTATAATTCTACTTAGGCAGAGTTACCTGTACATGTAATCAACAGCAATAAGCCCATTTGTAATTAGCTTGAGAGCAACTTTTCGCAAATGACTTTGTGTGCACTGTACAAATCTACACATCTTTTAAATGTCAAAAAAGGGTTAGTGTGGAGCCCTGGCTTATCGAATGTTGCAGATTTAGGCAGTAAGTTGTGAAAAGTAGCCCTCGAAAAAAAACCACAAAATTTTGCCTGCATCCAAGGCCAGCTATGGCTGCTATGACGTCCAAAAAAGATAGATTTTTGTTCACTTACCGTCTGATGGCGCCCCCTTGAGGTTGATTTCATGCGATTTGACTTTCTTCTTCTTGGGTGAAGCCATCGGTGGATCCTGCGATATTGATCGCTTAGGGGCCTCCGTCGGGGGCGGCTCATCCGTCTAAAAAGGATTTCAAAATAATGATAATAATAATCATCATCATCATAATGTAATTTATAGGCCTGTATTCTCAAAAGAGGCTCAATTGTACCATGGTTTTTGCAGATCTCGCCAACAATTGCGCTTCAAGTCAGGCCCTTTTCAAAATGCGTGCATTTATAATTGGACTTTTGTAGACAATGAAATAAGCTTAATTGTGTACACAGATCTGCATAGTCCATGGTTTTGTATCATGGTAGAATTGAAACCTCTTTTATGAATATGGGCGACTGAGAATTGGGACCATTTTCATAAAACTTGTTACAATAACAAATTTGCAATAACAGTTTTAAGCTACTGAAATCGTACGATTTGATTGGCCGACAGTAAACTTTTTACACTTGTGCATTTGTGACATGTCTTTATGAAAGGGGATCCACATCTTCTCAAAGAATCGCTCACTTTGTATGGGTGTCTTGATATTCACAATATTCCACCCAACTAAAATATTCACGCCCCCAGTTCAGATTAAAACTTATGATGTATGAGATTTTTTGGTTAAGGGCGCAAGATTGATCAAAAGCCATAAAGTATTGACTATATTTTAATAGCCAATAGTATCTCCTTCATTCAAGTGATACCAATGGCGTAATGAGCCCAAAATTTTGAGGGGGTCAGATGTGGCCTATCAGGCAAAATTTATAAACAGTTGCGAGGGAGCGAGCGAAATTTTGACACTTTTATTACAAAATTAAATTTTGTGATAGATTTTGACATATTCAGAAAATACTATATTTTTCACACTTCTCTGTTTCCCGTTCTCTTTGTTTTTCCTTGGTTGTAAAAATTTTGCGGGGCAAGCGCCCCCCCACGCCTCACCATCCGTACGCAACTGAGTGAAAGGATGATGATGATAAACTTACCGGGTCAGCATTAGGCGCCCATGATTGGTCCTCTGTATCTTCTACATCAGGAGCGGTAGGAAGGTAGAGAAGAACGTTCTTAGGCTCCTCCTCCTCATCACTGGAAAAGGTCAAAGTTCAAAGTTTATAACAATAAATAAATAATATAGGCTTTGTATAGCGCACATATCCACCTTGTTAGGTGTTCATGGCGCTCCTATATTACCCCGGCTAAGCTAGTCTACCGATTCCGGTGCTCAAAGCTCTTTGAGGAATTACTTTCTGCCGGTACTCCTTTACGACCACTTTATGTCCATGATTCCATATGAATATAAATGGATATAAAACCATGAATCAACGTGTCTCACATAGGAAGCAAACGGCTGTTTTCATACTTATATGAAAAATAATCCTTTGGGCAGGGTGCTAAATAAGCACTTGACCGATTGCTTGGGGCAAGTAAAAGTTAGAGTCAGGCAAGTGTTTTGAAGTAAAGACCAAAACTACTTGCCCGAATCGGGCAAGCAAAATTCTCACAGTAGAATGACCACATTAGGGTCGATATGATATGATATTGACCCTATTTTGGGTCATGGCAGGTAGATCAGTTCATGTCAAAAGAGAGAAAAAGGCCAACGGTTTATAAAACCGCAAAGCTTTCTTTTGAAGAGGTTAAACTTTTTTTTTCAAGGATTTTTTTCGGGCAACTAAAATAGATTTTTGGGCAAGTATATTCCAACTTTTTGAAAATTCACTTGTCCGAATAGGAAAGTGCTTCTAAAAAGTTATGTAGCACCCTGCCTTTGGGTATGCCTACAAAGTACTTTTAATTCATTGAAAAAAAGGAGTTTTGGGACATGGAGTTATAATTCTTCTTCAATCTATTTATGTCTTTCATTTGTCAAATAACAGTATCAAGAAGAGTTAAAAAAATGATGCGTGTCTTCATTTATCAAATTTACAATGTACCCGCTGTCATTAAGGCTATGTTCAACAGGCTTTGTGCAATAGTTTGAACTACCCGAGTGTGAATAGATTGTAAAATGAACTCGTGTGCTTATGTTGCTTGTAAACTCATAAGACAATTATATGTTTTGTTTTACTGCTACATGTACCTTTCTTATTAATGATATTTATCTTTTTTAGCTCTTCCATTTTCCCCTGTCTTCTTGGGCATATCCCTTCTCTGGTTAAATTTTCTTAATTAACCCAATTTTCGCAAATACTTTCATTTTTTATCGTATTTTTGTTATTAAAACCTAAAAACTATGCAAGAACACAGATTATTTTAACTCTTTGCACGCTGAATTAACTTTTGGGGAATAATAATAATTGTTTCCATGTTATTTTCTTTGAATCAAGATTTCCATTTTGAACCGATGATACTGATGCTTGTTATATAGATGTTATCCAAGAACTTTTGCCATTTATTAGCTTCTCTAGTATGAAGTTAGGGGAGAAAACGAATTATTACGATTGTTGAATTTAATTGTACGAAGGTGCAAACTTGTAACATAAGCATGCAAAGGGCTAACATGACAGACCTTATCACTCTTTAGCTTATCACGGTTACTTGTACCACAAATCCTTTACCACAATCCATTATCACAAATCTTTTAGATTTCAACACAAATTCACCCTTGACCAATGAAACTGCATCATTTCAGTAGCTTGTAACAGTCTCAAGAGAACATGCAACCGATATCAAGCAATGTGAAAGAGGGGCCAAACTCACCTGCTGATAAATGCTGAGATGGGTTCTACCGTTAACACATCCACTTCTTCATCTTCAACATTGTTTGTTTCTGTTGGAAAAAAAAACCATGATTCAATTCAATATCTATACCTTTTCATTCACTCATCGAGAGAAAAAAGTGGATCAAAAACATAAAATGGAAACAGAAATACAAAAGCATTAATAACATGAAATGGGGTACTACAAATTGTTGATAAAGATATTTAAAATTATATAAGTAGATATTTACAATTGAATCTAAACTTGTTAAAAAATTTGATTCAGTTTATTCATTCTAATTGAAATTATTTAACTGATGTAATTAAATTTATATGTTTTCATGGTTTGGATGGAGTTCAAAATTTTATATAATTCACACTAAATTTCAGGAAATACGACATTTCAAGTAAATTCAATTCATAAAGATTGGATAATTAAGATCATTTCATGATTTAAAATTATTAGTAGTTGCTATTTAATGGCTAAGAACACAAAAGCATAAGGATAAAAAACAAAACAAATAAATATAACACTATTAAGATGTCATTGAATCAAAATTTAAAATAAGAAAGTTTTGAAGGCATTTCTCCTTCAGGAAACACTACCTCAACCTATCCTTTAGATTTGGCAATGCGATGAAAAGAACAAAATCACTGTATCAAAATACAAATTGGCAACTTTTCATTAATATCTCCTTGTCATAGATGTATATTTTGACTGATACTGTTTTTCAAAGTATGTAAAATGATAGAAAATTACTGATTGTTGCCAATTTGAAGACCAAATGCAGATTAATCTTGACTGTATGAAAGCTGTGCTTAGAATAATTGTGCAACAGAGGACAGTAGATCATCTCACCTGAATGATCTTCAACTGGATGTTCAACTGCCTCTCCCGACATTCATTTTTTTTCAAAGTATGAAAATAATCAAGTGTTGCCAATTTGAGGATGAAATGGAGATTTTTTTCTCACCTGTAGGATCTTCAACTGATTTGTCTACATCCTCGTTGCTAAACTGCCTCTCCTCACATTCAAAATTTTTCAAAGTATGAAAATTTATAGAAAATGATCATTGCCAATTTGCAGATTAAAAGGAGATGTTTTTTCTCACCTGTAGGATCTTCAACTGATTTGTCTTCATCCTCGATGTCGAACTCACTCTCTCTTTCTTCATATTCTACATTCTCATCAAGCTCCTTGAAATCTGGGGCATAGGCACTCCAGTTTTCCTACATCAGGATGACAAAGAAAAATGGGTAAAAAAAATGAAAAATATTTCAAACTTTCAACAAATCATCTTTGAGATTTAGTGAATGACCCGGGAATAACTTTACTTTTCAACTATGCATGGTCCTGTGTAAGCACAATTTTTTTCTTTTATGCTAGGCAGCATGACACTTACATTCACTGTTAGCGGGTTGTGCTAGATAACCAATCATTGAGTGCATGTTGCAATAGTCAAAAGGGCAAGTGTATTAAAAACAGCGATAAACAAGTGCTAAACAATTTGAATTACATGCATAAATTTGATAATTGGCAAGAGTCAATACTGAGGATTTATTCAATGGAAAGTGCACTGTCTGTAATCAATCAATTTCCTGTAGAAATTACTAGAAATTGCACTAGTTGGCATCTCTGAAATTAATATAGCCATTAGAAAACATACCACTTGGTTCTGTGCCCACACCGAGACCACTCCACTTGATACGGAAGCTATGATTGGTCGAACGGGATGCCAGACGACGTCCAATAAGAGCTCTCCTCTCGTACCATGGAGGATTTTGACGAGGGAACCAAATTTCTTCTCCCAAAGATAAAGGGCATGCTGCCTCGCAGAACCTAGAGTGTGTGTGTGGGGGGGAGGGGGAAGAGAGAGAGACAGAGAGAGAAAGAGAAACAGCAGTTGTTAATTCAATCATTTCATAATACAAGCGGCATCAATCTTTGTAAACATGAGAAGTCTTATTTTCCTTACGAGTATACAACTTTTCCTAAATTAATGTAGACAGCACGTACTAAGAGCAAGTTAAAGAATAAATGAACTGAAGGATAAATCTGACGCAGAAAGCTTGTATTTGGTGTAGTGGTTAAGTCACTTGACTCTTAATATTAATCCAAGGGTCGAGGGTTCGAAATCCACCCCGCGAGAATATCGTTTGGCAAGGCACTTATCCATGTTTGTCACTCTCCACCCAGGTGTTATATGGGTGCCCAGTAGGATGTGAAAGTCAATGTGATTAGATTGGCATGTGTGCACCAATAAACGGTTGCCTGGCCAGGATACTCCCCAGGGAGTGGAGATGGTGCACTTTATGTGTGGAGCAGTGATGGATCCTATGACCGGGGTAATAATAATTACAATGTAAAGTGCTTAGAAACCAACGTATGAAGCGCTATATAAATGTAACTATCATTATTATATTATTATTATCGTAGGCTGATTTTTTAAAGCTTGATTGCATTGACCATTAAAGGGCAATCGATCGCACAAATAACCTGTGCGATCAATCAGGAAGGATTGTGTGAAAGGCTCCAGGTTTTACCTCCAACAATATACTCTCCATCTCCTGAGAAGCAGCATTTTTTCCATGGCGTCCTGTTGACCAGATCCTGGAGCTTCTGAATTGGTTCCGGCTCTCCGTTCTTTCCGCAGGCCAGGACTTCACCGCTCTCGTATACACGGATGATTCTGTCGGCTGAGTTCACTAAGAAACAACTGGGGATATGAATAAAAGAGTATAGATATCAGTCATCAATGTGAATTATTGAATTATCACTATGATATCATCGAAAATTTGGAAAATATCACTCTAAAATTGTTTGTTAAGACTACAAAAGATAATACAAGTTTTCAATCAATTTTAGCTAATATATATATATATATACCCCAAGAAGTCAACTGGCTTGCCATATACCTATCATCATTATTGACTGCATCTTTACTATGGAAAGCTTTGGATGACATAATTCTTCATCAACAAGGCAAACAAAATATCACTTTAAAACAAAGAGTCACAGTGACTTGAATATGATTTTAAAACTGAAATTTTACTCCTTTTAAAGGACAAGTCCACCCCAACAAAAAGTTGATTTGAATAAAACAAGAAATTATCCAACAAGCATAACACTGAAAATTCCATCAAAATCGGATGTAAAATAAGAAAGTTATGACATTTTACAGTTTCGTTACATTCCACAAAACATTTATAAGCACATCCTGACTGGTATGCAAACGAGGAAACTATGACGCCATCCACTCACTATTTATTTTGTATTTTATTATATGAAATATTATAATTTTCTCCTCATTGTCAAGTGATACAAGGATTAATTCCTCCCTGAACATGTGGAATTGGCATTGTTTAATACTATATGGTTCTGTCAAGTTGTTCCTTATTGTCAAATCTATAAAAAATGAAATATTGTATTATTCAAACAATAAAAAACAAAAGAAATAGTGAGTGATGGACATCATCGACTGACTCACCTAGTTGTGCATATCACTGTTTTGTGAAAAATAAGCGAAACTTTAACCCTCAATCTCCCGGGGTATTTTGATTCTTGTCATTCCCGGGGAGGGGGGGGGGGGGCCATTATGGCCCCCCCTTAAGATCTCAGCCGTGGATTGCGCGATCACAACGAAAATTTGCATGATGGTAGAGAATGACGTAATCTACGCCGTTGCATTGGTAAATTTCACTTAATTCATATATTTTTATTTTATATGAATTAATTATGCTAATTCATTCATGAAATCATACTTTTTGCTCTGATTCACTAAATAAAGCTCCTAGAATGCTATTTTTGGGGCGAAAATATTTTTTATAGCATTCCTAACAATTGTGAATGAAAAAAATTCTGGTACCAAATTCTGGTACCAAGATATCTTATGTATTTTATTGTTTATGTATTTCTTTGTTTTTTTACTTTTTGTTTTTTTTATTGTTTTTTCGATGGAAATCGTTCCAGACTTAATTCTGATCATAAACAAGGCAAAATTAATTAAGTTTAATCAGTAAAAGTAGAAATAATGATACATTTATGAATTTTGGCCAAATACACAATTTGCATTGGATTTGTACATGAAATCACATTTATGAGCAATTTTGGGTCTGACATGCACTTACATAATGTTGCGTAATGTCGTAACCGCGTACCCGGGCGTCACAAATTTGGTCTCAAAATTTGCGCGAGACTTGAAAGTAAAAAGTCAGTGAGCGGCGAGGTCAAAAAATTTTGCGCAGCAGATATATCGCGAAAATTGTCGAGGGGGGGGCCATTATGGCCCCCCCCCCCGGGAGAATTAGGGTTAAAAAGTCATAACTTTCTTATTTTACATTCAATATTGATGAAATATTCAGCACTATGCTAGTGTGATTTTTCTCTATCTATTCAAGTCAGCATTTTCCTGGGGTGGACTTGACCTTTAATAATGTCAAAAGAAAATATATTAAACTTTTGGACTAATTGGTTCTTTTCCAACTTACTTTCCCCTTCGAGCAAACTCAATCGACTTGATTGCTGTGGTATTGCTTGTTCCTGTGGTTACTTTGAACGAAGCAACAAGCTTACGAGTTCCTGCGTGAATCACTATGACCTAAAACAAAAGTATTAAAGAGAATTGAGCAAGAGAATAGTTGTACATGAATTTAAACTAGTCTGCACGCAATTGCCATAGTAAAAACATTAAAAAGAGGCTGTTAAATACCTCTTTATTCAAAATTCAAATTTTCACAAAGATTCAACCCTTGAAAAATTATATGCCAAGCATTTTGATGTGCTAAAACAAGACAAAATACTTAATAGTTGGCAGAATTTCTGTAGCTGGCATGATATTTACTATAAATACTGTAGAATTTTGTCAAAAAATGTATTGATTTACTAACATTACAAACATTTGATGTAAAGAAATATATTTACAACAATCCATCTTATGAAATTTCTTAAACATTTTAACTTAGCACAATACAAAAGAAATTATACCAATGTAAAGAAATACCTACATGTAATATCATTGTAAGAAGGGAAATATGGTTAAGTAGAAATTTTGAAATATTTACTTTTCCTTTGGCATTGCCTGCGTAGACATGGTCTCCTTTTCTGTCGAATGATGCAACTATAGTAGTGTCAAACTGCAAAGAATAAGAGAAAATAAATCTTCATCATCTAGACACTTAAGAGCTTTTCTGTAAGGGAAATTGAGACAATATCAACCAAACAAACTTGGTAAATACATTGGAAAATAAAAATACATCTTGCTGATTGTTTTTATCAATTCAAACATTAATTAAATGGACATAAATCTAACAAAGAAAGGCCAAAATTATGAGAATTCTTATATTGCTTTATAAATTTCCACACAACATATATTTTTCAATTATTAAAAAAAAAAGAACGAATCGATAATAAGTTATACTAAGGAGAAAAAGAAGAGAACAAATAAGAGGAGAAGGAGAAGGGGAAAAGGTGGAAAATGAGGGAGAGGAGGAAGAGGAGGATGTGAAAGTGGAAGAGGAAAAGACAAAGGAAGAAGAGGAGGAGAAGGAGGAGGAAGACATTCTTACATACTTACATCTTCATCTAATGGAACCACATTGTATGACCCATCAAGATCTAAGAGCACTGGTGCATATTTCAGTGGACAAACCAAAGCCTTATTTCTGAAATGAAAATAAGAGGAAGTTTAGAGTTACGATCTTAGTAAGTCAATTTTAATATCTTTATCAAGTACAGGAATTGTGAAATTCAGGCCAAGGTAAAATTGGAGTATACTCTGAACTATTCTAAATTTCAAATATAAAATCAGTTTGATAATAATCAGTGCTTTAACATTGTTCATTGTAAAAAGATATGTACAGTTCATTGGAAAATGATAAATTTCATACAAATATAGGTTTTAATCAAATTAATTAGCTGACCAGTACTAGTTTGATCACAACCTGACAGCCAGCACACTGTTTTTTTTTCTCTAATATTTTGTCACCTTTAGGGATTGTTTGATTCTATTAAAAGCCTTTTGCAAGTAATATGCTGCAACATGTCTTGTTTGAGCTTCTTTTATATCAACTTCTAACAAGAGAGAAACATGCAGAAGACATCATCAACAAAAGTTTACTTGCCACAACATAAGAAATTCAGCAAACCAATGAAATCATTACATCCATGACTCAAACAATGATCATGGCCCCGATGCACAAAATTCCTATTATAGAACATTGTCATCAAATGGTAACTTCCCTGAAATCCTTGATTCTGATTGGCTGTTTAGCATTGTTACCATGGTAGTTACCATTGGATGGCAAAGTTACTATAATAGTAACTTTTATGCAACAGGGCAAATATCTCACCTGTCTCTTGGGTGGAACTGAACTCGTAAGACCGGCGACGGAAAGCGATGTCTCTGCTCGCAGTCGCCTGTCGATACATCCCAAACTGAAACCATGTTGTCTGTTGAGGCACTCAGTAACTTGTGACCGTTGCGACTCCAGCTGTGCAAGGAAACATATTTGATTGCAGACTGATTTCATTATGTTTTTTTTATTTATTCTTTTAACTCATCATTTTTATCTACATGTACATAGAAGTTATAATCTAATCATTACCAAAAACAAAATTTTTACCTTCAAAATAATTTTAACATTAATCTGTTTACACATGACTTATAACTATTAAAGGGATCGTTTAACTTTGTGAGCAGCTGATTAAAAAAATTATAAAACCGAGTTGAAACGTGCGTATGAGTGTCTGTATTTGTCCTAAAAAACCCTGAAACAGACCACAATATAGGATGAAAAACTCTAATTTAGATACAAGTAGCAATTTATTAGCCTGATTTTGAGAACCGTCTAGTAGACGGGTTCAGCTTATGACCAGTTTTCTCCAATTCAAAAAGTCTGTTGGCTATTTTGACTGCCTTCTGTTGTGTATATCTCCTATACACACGCTATTAGCTGCACTGTACATTCAGTGTATACCTTGTACACACTGTATGTAGGTCATGCTGTGTTCATCTAGAAATAATGTGTTGTGGTGCACAGATTCCCTGTATACACATAGTCATTGAAACCAACCCCCAATTATTTTCAAACTTTGGTTTACATCTCCAAGGTTTTAAAATTGATCCTGTAAATATAATACTTTGAAACTTTTGGGATGGTATTTTTACACTATAAGCCTAATGTTTAGCCCATTTTCAGGAACAAAAAGGAGAATTTTTTAAATCAGAACAAAGTGAAATGATCACTTTATAGGAGCGATTGATCTTGGGGCTGATTTTTACGATTCATCAGACACAATAATCAATGCAATCGATCACAGAAATCTTCCCAACCATCAATTGTTATGCTTTGAGTTACAAGGCCCAGAAGACCCTTTCCCAAGCATAGCGGAAGACAAGTGCCAGAGAACTACATACTGTTTGAGTTAAGAGGAGAACTTTGTTTATTGATCAAGTAATTTTTCTTAGGATTCAACGAATTCAGAGCCCTTTCTTTACCAAGAGTTGTGTATGATTCCATCAATCTAAACTATGGAAATCCATTTATGTCATAATTCTTTGCAAAGAAAATGTATCAAAAATCCCTTTGGAAACAAAGAGGGAGAACACTGATTTATCAAGATGAAGATGCATGTACCAGTCTACATCTTTAATATTTGGAAACACTTTTAACTGATACATGCATTGCAGGTGTTGGCATTGCTGGCTTTCCATAGTTAAGATTGATCATAATGATCTCAATTGTTTTTAAGATTAGGCCACGCCAGGACCTACCTCAGAGAGCAGACTGGGTGGACATGGGCGCTGATGATCTTGGCGATCCCTCTCGTCAGGAAGTCCCAGATGACGACACGTCCATCGTTGCACCCTACGGCTAGCAGCGTGCCTCGTTTATTGAAGGCACACGTCAGAGCCATGCTGATACAGTCCAACGAGCCATCGCTTTCCTAGGGGAAACACACAATCCAGGGCTAGATCAGTTACAGAAAGATTAACCCATTGCCTACTGGAACCAGGGTTGGCATATTTCCCGGGCGCCGGGAAATAAGCGGTATTTACCGCTTTTTTTCCGGTATTTACCACTTTTCACCGGGAAATACCGGGAAATATAATTTTCCATTCACTTTTCTATAGGGATTGTCAAATTTTGAACATAAAAACAAAGGTGGTGAGTATGGTTGCTCTGGTGTGTACCATTTGTGTGAGTGAGGGTGTGTGTGTGTGTTTGTTTGTTTGTGTGTCTATGTTTGTGTTTGGGTGTTATCTATGTCTGTTATCATGAAATGCTGGAAAAAATACAATAAAATACTCCTTACATACAGTAGAATATTGAGCTTTATTCACACTTAAAAACAAAAATCATATTGTAATGAGATACAATGGCATGTAAAAAGTTAAACCCCGGGAGAAATATTTGTTTATGTTTTAATATGATTATTCAATTTCCAGGAACATAATTTGAGTTTGTGTACGTATGTGTGGACTTAGATCCTATGTGTGTTTGGGTATGTACATGTAATATAATAATAATAATAATTAAAGATTTGTATAGCGCACATATCTGTCGATGACACTCAAGGCGCACAATTAACTACTTATATAAAACAGAAATCAATAAATACATAAAAAGAACAAACTGAGAAGAAAAAATACACAATCAGTTAAGTTGGTAGTCAAAAAATAAAAAATGGCCTTATCACACAACAGTTAAGGAAATGCTTCCCTCATGAGGTAAGTCTTCAATTTGCAGTGGAATAGCTCTCTTGACTGGCACGACTTAATGTCCGATGGGATTGAATTCCACAAACGGGGACCAGCAACGGAAAAAGATCTGTCACCCCAGGACCTTTTCACTCTAACTTGTTGGAGCTGGTGAACATTCCCTGAACGAAGACCGGGTCTACACGATCTCTTCAACTCCAGAAGATCTGATAGGTACACTGGTGTCTGGTTGGTTTTCAGTTTAAAGACCAAGGAAAGAACTTTATATGCAAGTCTTTGCCTAACAGGCAGCCAATGTAATTCCTTGAGAACTGGGGTGATATGATCCGACAACTTTGAACGCTTTACAAGTCGTGCGGCAGAATTCTGGACCTTCTGTAGTCGTTTTATTTGAGTATCAGGCAGTCCAACCAAAGTACTGTTGTACATATCCAAACGTGATGTGATAAGAGCATGAACTGCCTGCTTCGTTGCATGGGGATTCAGGTAATCCCGGATCCGACGAATCTGCCTAATGTGATAAAATGATGATCTGATGCAGCTAGAGATTTGTGGTTCCATAGACATAGTACTATCAAGTGTCAAACCTAGCGAGCGAACTTTAGAAACAGGCTCAACATGTACATCACCAATTTTTAGGTTAGGAATGATGACCTTTTTGATCTGTTGGGAAGAGCCAAAGAAAATGAATTCAGACTTCGCCTGGTTGATTTTCAAGTAGTTCTGCCCCATCCATTTGGAGATCTCTGCTACACATGACTCAAATCTAGCAAGTACGTTGTCCACATCAGTTTGATTAGGTAAGCATGGTAAATACAGCTGAATGTCGTCAGCGTATATGTGATACATCAAATCATGCCGATTGATAATGTCATAGATTGGTAGAATGTACATGGAAAACATTTGTGGTCCGAGCACTGAGCCTTGAGGTACGGAGCAATCAAGAGAAACTGGATCAGAGATGTCATCCTCACCAATGCGAACTGATTGAGTACGACCATCAAGGTATGACTGACACCAGCTCAGAGTATGTATGCAGTATGGATTTTATCTGTTTATGTGTTTCTACTATGAGTTTTGTGATTCTAATTATTTCAGAACACTATTTTCATTTGTTGAGGTTAAAAACAACTAAAATCATTGAAAAAAAATAATTATAAATCATATTTCCTGTTTTTTACATATTTACCGGACGCCCATCTTATTTACCGGACGATATTGACCGGTATTTACCACCGGTAATTACCACTACCGGTATTTACCGCCCAACCCTGACTGGAACCTCGTGGTCCCTGTACGAAGTATATGGGAATGACTGAATTCAGTAATCAAAAGGGTATTCCCACTGCTTCATAAATGGAAATGGGTGGTTCCTTGCAAATTCTATGGGAATGCCTGTATTAAACTGGATAATTCATTTCCTCCTGAAAGAAGTCAACAGGTTAATCTATTGCCTACTGCTATCTGGTGGTCCTTGTTATTAAGGCTCAGGCATGATATCCCCCACAGAAAAAAAATCTAAAAAATAGCAAAGGGTTGCTAAGTCACTGCCGAAGTCCAAGGCGCCTCGGTCAGGGTTACAAGCTCTTGCATAGTAAAGAAATCGAGAGTGATTTCTCAAGGTGAGTCTGCATGATAGCTTTATCATTTGACTTTAAAAAAGCAGTAAATACAGCATGGGAATGTTTTTGGGCAAAGGATTTCACGTAAAAATAATCAAAAATGAATTTAATAAATCTAAGAAAAAATATATTAATAAAAAAGGAATTCCAATTTTAGTCAGAAGAATATCATGCTTGAAGCTAAAGGAATGTCTGAATTTTCTTTCCTTTGGTTTCATTTAAGTCAAACAATAAAACATAGGTAATACGTAACATGCAAGGAAAGGGGATGAGAGTCAACTTACCTCAGGAAAGTTTTGCCCAAAGGACTCTGTACAAGACAATACAAGAAAGAAAATAACTAAACTTGTTGAATATTGACTTCCCTTACTTATTTAAGATAACCCAACTCAACATGGATTACTTTTAGAAACTTTGAAAAGGGTCTACCATCTTATTTTGATGTATGTGCATCAACAAAAGTTTCCTCCATTACTGTTCTAATTTTATTTTATTTACTTTTTCACGAAGAGACAGATGTACAGTGTACCTGCATTTTTATCTCATTGTGAAAATGAATAAATCTAATAAAAATAGAAGCGTGGATAACGATGTACAGTATGATGGTTCAGAGACTTTTCATATTCAATTCATCCACACATGATTAATGTACATACATGTATGCATGAAGATGACAAGTGAGGATCCTTTACTGTTAAGATGAGACTTTGGGGGTTTCACATTTTCATATACAGTGTAAGAGAAAATACAAATTGATCGGTTCCATTTTCAAGATTATGGAGTAGACCTAACTAAATAAGCAAGGTAAATGCAAACTTTCATCTTGTTCCTCGATTAAAAAAATGCCCACGGCCTTGCAAGCAGTAGCATGATTCCAATTCTGGCATCCTAAAGTTGCCTTAGCCTAAGGCAAGGTAATCAGACTAGGACTAAGACCAAAGCCTAAGTATAAAGTATCATTATTGTCACCGATGATGCATCTTTGACTTTAATACTACTCTAGAAACTTCCCTAGGCCTACTAAAAACCAAACAAGGTGTCCCTTTTTATGAATAAAATAAATTCGATACATTTCACGTTGATCTCCATGTCAATACCATGTACATGTAGAGAACAGGACAATGACACCCTTTCAATGTGACAAGAAAATTACAGCTAAAATAAGCCCTCGGCCTTGCTGTGCAGTGTATGCTGTAGACTTATTTAGACTAGTTAGAGTTATAGCTTGTTTGCAATATTTTTTAATTTTTATTTTAAAATAGGTCGTTTAATTTGCATCAATGTTTGTTGCATATATTTGCCTGTTTTTAATAGTTTTTTTCCCCTTCTATCTTAACATTTAATAAAATCTTGAAATGTATCACCACGTTTTGCGCCCGTGATTCGACAGCCCCTGTGCTTTGTTAGACATACCGCATCGCCACTGAATTGCACCGCACTGCATGCAATATGCAACCCTAAAGTTGCAGTGGCTATTCGCTCCCTGATCATGTTTGGACCCCATGTCAAATGAAGGCCTGCCGCTAGCATGCCCTCAACTTGATTTCTGTGGAAATCCAATGCAGTAGAGTTTTTCATTTTTTTTAAAATTGGTTACTTTGAAGATACGATCCTAAATTTGCGAGAATGTTTGCAAACTTTACGGAATGTTCCCAAACGTCAAACTTCACAGATTTCTTAATTTTTGGTGCATTTTTCGGGGACCCCACTTCTGGAATTTGAGCTAAGCTGCAACTTGCTCAGGAAATATGGTGCAACTAGAATCCGCTTTTTAAAAGGCAAAATGTTCCTTTTAAAGGGGTTTTTGTAATTGAAATGGGGACTTCCATTTGGTGAGTCAATGCCCGTGTGAAATATCTGTGCAGCTTAGTTAGACTTAGAGTTAGACTGATAAATCCGCTGTTTCTGACTTCGGAGTTTCTCACCGGTCTATTGACGGAGGGCGGAGGGGATGCAGCGGAGCCAAATGAAGTCTCAGCGGAGCATATTCCTGACAAAAATAGACCTATTTATCGGTCTAACTTATGACTGTGCATTGTGTGAATTGTTTCGTGGACGTGGAGCGAGCGTCGTTTACACTGTCACTGCATTTATCAATCGATACTATAATTAGTTTTAAAGTGAAGGAGCATATGGAGAGTCCATTATGAAATTCTTACGAATATAAATTTAAAATCTAGAAAAGAAATTCAAGATCATATTTAATTAGAGAGACCCTGTCCACGGCCTCCCGAATCAAGAAACTTTGACTTGAGCAAACACAAATTTCAATATGTGGGGACGTGTTCACCATTCTCATGAAATCGTCGTGAAATGTGACGTTTTATTTCTAAAAAAATACTTAGATTATACATTCAATGAATAAATATAAATTTGATCGACTCATGTATCTTTAGAAACTAAAAATACTTACCAAGAAGCTCTAAATTCATGATATTCAGGTCCCTTTTGACCGCTTGTTCATCCAGGCAAAAACGAAACGAAGTGCGCGCAGGAAGATAGTCTTCTTTCAAGCGCTAGCTGCCAGCGCTAGGGCGTCCAGGGGCCCTCGTTTCATAAAGAGCTTACAACTATGGTAACTTTGCTATAATTATTGTCATTTGGTATCAGAGCTCAAAATCATCATCATTACATCCTTATGAAATGTATTATTTGTTTTAGTTCTGTGATTCTTGTAATTGACGTCAACGTCATATTGAACACTTTTTGTCTTGTAATAAGTTTTTGTTTTTTTTGTACCATATTTGTTGTTTTATTGTATTGTGTTTTTTTTTTGTTATATGCCACACTTTGCTTATTCCTTATAATTTCAATCTTTTATATTGTAAAAACTTTTTGTAATTCGGCTCTGTGCTGTGATGAAAGTTTTTTATCTGAATAAACCATTTTGAATTGAATATTAGCCACCACCACCATCATCATCAATCACCATCATCATCATCATCATATTCAGCATAATCATCATTTTTGTCACTATTTTCCATCTTTATTATCTATAGTATTACAAGTGTTTTTTCTTCTATATCTAAATCATTCGACTCATTCAATATGATAAAAAAATTGAGGTTTTGGTTTGTCAAATTCTAAGCATATTTGCTTACAATGGCAATCCGTCTACCGCTAGTGATTTTATGCTCCGTGATGTATATTTATGATTTGTCTACATTTTTTTTACACTTGTTTTTACAAAATCATGCTGTTATGCAGAAGAAAATAAATAAATCAAATAAATAAATCAAATAAAAGATCCAAGTTCCCATGGATGATGCTTTACGTAGTTTCCATACTGGCAGAATTACCACAGCCGTTATTTTTTTTTAATGAAATTGGCCAATTTAAAGGGGAATTTCTCCCAGATTATAAGTTACAATCTTCGAAAAAAAAAATTGAAGACAATAATATTTGTTAGGTGGATATATCATCCCATTATTTCTACTCCTTTCTATAAGAAAAGCATTTTTAACCCTATCTAGGCCGGGGTATTTTGGGAGTTCATATGGCCGGGGGGGGGGGGGGTGGGGCCTGGGCCCAGGCCACCCCCTTGAGATCTCGACCATTGACCGCGCCTAAAATTGGCATGAAGGTTGTCTGGGACATAATCTACTTAATTGTGTAGTAATTCATTTCATGTAAATTGCTATTAACTCCCTAAATATGCTCCAAATGTTATATTTGGTTAAAAATTCTTTGTGGTGTTCTTAGCAAATGTACATGAAAAAGTTGCGATATCAGATCAATTTCTTATGTATTATATTGTTTTTTGCAATTTCTTATGTATTTCTCTGTTTTTTTACCTTTGGTTTTTAATTATTTTTTCAATGCATTTGTTTGGGACTCTTCTGAGATCATAAACAGCATAAAATAAATACATTTAGACCAGCAAAACTAAAAATAATCATCCATTTATGATTTTGGTTGAAAACACAATTTGCATTGACTTTGTCAATTTTTTGGACTGACATGCACTTACAGTACATAATGTTGCATAATTTCGGAACCCCGTACCTGGGTGACGCAAAACTGGTCCCTAAAGTTGCGCAAGACTTGAAAGTAAAAAGTCAGCGAGCGGTGCGGTAAAAAATTTCACGCGGCGAAAATCTTGCACGAATCATTCAAGGGGGCCTCTGAAGCCCCCCAGCCTGAATAGGGTTAATCATCAAGGTCCATTTAAAACAAAAATGAATTTATAGGAATTCATAATACATGATGTATCAAGAAATTGCTCACATATGACATCACAAGTATAGAACTTTAAACTCTCTTATTCTTTCATGGATTTTAATCGACCCCTGAATATATTTCTCGAATTTTTCTGTTTTTATAAAAACTGATTGTCAGGGTAACTTCCCGTTTAAGTGTACTCATTGGAACTAATGATAAAAAAAAAGAATGTGATAAGAACAAACTTAGGTTCTACATGTACAGAGTACATTTATTTTTATTAAAAAAAAAACCAACACAAACTTACAAAACTAATCGTGATTGAATTGAGATTTTGATTCAATCCAATTTATTGGTCACGCACAGAATATCGAAAATTAAAATACAATCGGCATAAAAATTACAAATCCTCTACTTGGTTTCATAAAAGTGAAAATATCAAATAAAGAAGTCCAAAAAATAATCATATATGCAATATAATACATGCAATAGATAATTTTACAAACATAGTTAATGTTTTCCCCCAAACCTTATAACGAAATATTATACATATTCTTGTTAAAATAAGCGACATAATTACTAGTATTGGAATTCAGTCTGAAAAAATCTGAATACATTACTTTTTGCTTCTTTCTTGCATGGAATCGGACATCACCGACAAGACTAGTAATTACTTAGGTTGCCAATAATAAGCCAAATTGCCAATAATTGTAATAAAAAAAATATGCATGAGATAAGACTACACGAGAATGGGTGGGGTTTATTATCATCTAACTTCTAAAATATGTATCCATGTACAATGAACATGTATAATCCAAAATACACAAGTTAAAGCTATACATTTTCGTAATTCAAACGCACCATTCAATGACGGTGTACACGCACAGTACTTTTATCAAAACCTTAGGAACAATATGAATAAATGCAATAATAGATATTAAAATACTGTCTAACATGTACATAGGCAGCAATGAATATTTCTATTTTTAATCATGACTCCCTTATCCTCATCTAACCTGACTCTACACACAGGAACAAAAAAAAATGTATTGTTTGCCAAACAAAACATATAGAACGAATAGAAGCACTCTGAAAGAAATGAATTACCGGTACACAAATTAAAGATAAATGCCAGTTGTGGTAACAATCTCAAAATGACTTTTTACAGAATCCAATATAATGACCACCCAAGTGCCGGTTTGTATGAATACAAAATGTGCCAAAGGATTCTGGAAGAAATTGTGTAATTGCTGAGAAATAAGCAAAATAAGCGCGGATTCGGGCACTTACGTCGGGTCTTTATTCCAGCAATACTAATATACACTGTCCCACGTGTGCCTATCTGTGTTGGTGATCGTCAGTGTGATCGTTTATCAGCTTAGATTTTATGATTTCACAAAGTTCAGTTCATGTGACTGTACCAAATATAGATCCACGATGATATACTAGTAGTAATACTTAACCTTGGTTTTACAGACTTTCTCATGAAATCAGTGTTTTATTGCAACTACTTTCATTTAGCTTTAATTTAACCCCTGGAACAAGTGTACATGAACGTCATTTTAAATGCCTTATTGCATTAAATATTACATGTATATGTATCACTGAGTTTCATGTCACCATTACAAATGAAACCACTTTATTTTATGATAGTGTTCAAGCCAAAGACCAAAAATTTGGATGTGCATCAGGGAATAATAATTTTGGTTACCAATTTTTTTCAGCATTTTCAATCACAAGAAAAGTGCTTTCAACTCAATTCTGTACGGTCCTCTGTAGAAATCTGCTACACAAAGTAATGTTTGAGTACAAGTAGCAGTCTTAAAGACAAATCCACCCAAATAAAAAGTTGATTCGAATAAAAAGAGAAAAATCCAACAAGCATAACACTGAAAATTTCATCAAAATCACAGGTAAAATAAGAAAGTTACGACATCTTAGAGTTTCGCTTAATTTCACAAAACAGTTATATTCACATCCTTGTCGGTATGCAAATAAGGAGACTGATGACATCACTCACTCACTATTTCTTTTGTATTTTTTATATGAAATATTACAATTTTCTCCGTTGTCTTGTGAAACAACGATAATTCCTCCCTGAACTTGTGCAATTAGCATTGTTCAATACTATATGTTTCAATCAAGTTGGTCCTTATTGTCAACTCTGTAAAAAATGAAATATTGTATAATTCAAACAATAAAAAACAAAAGAAAGAGCGAGGGACATCATCGACTGTCTCATTTGCATATCACTGTTTTGTGAAAAATAAGCGAAATTTTAAAATGTCATAACTTTGTTATTTTACATCTGATTTTGATGAAATTTTCAGCATGCTTGTTAGATATTTTCCCTATTTATTCAAATCAACATTTTTCTGGGGTGGACTTGAAAAATGTGGAGCTAATGGTGATGCAATACCAAGAAAATTTATTCCCGATAAAAACAAGAGGGGGTAGTTCATGAAAAAGGAACATGTCCTAACCTAAAGGCCCCTTCAAGCTTGCAATGGATGGGGCTATGACAGCATAATTTGCAGCGTGGGCATATGTTGAAATGGAAACCTTACATACATTTATATCATGACCCAATGATCACAAAAATTAATTTCCAATTCAATCATTAAGCCCCACAATGCTATAAGCTGTACAATATCATGTAATTTTACTATGTATTGTAATCAGATTGTAAATTGGTCTTTTCAGACTTGCTGCTGTGTGCTGGTCAATATTCACCATCGGGGGGGGGGGGGGGGGGGGGGGGGCACTCAAATACATGTATATTGGTGGTACGGGGACGTGCCACTTTGATGACCCCTTTTCAGACCTAATTTTCAGTTCTCTAGATACTCCCTAATGACAAAAGTTCCATTCAGAAGCCGCCCCGCTTGCAAGACCCCGGTTCTGAAAAAATCTCAGTTCCCTTGCCCTGCCAAAATCGTCCAGCGCGAGCTGCACGCACGGCTTCACAACTCCTTCCGCTAGCAGCTCCATGCACCGCTAGCGCCCACATAAACATGCACGCGGCGCTAGCATGCACCGTACCTACTGTACCACGATCCTTAGACCCTATTTTCACGTACATATTTAGTTCCCACGACCCCGTATTTTACCCTTGTGGTCAGTTCCTTAGACCACCATTTCAGGGTTTCGTGAGGCACATCCCATCAAAATATAATTTGAGTGCCCCCCCCCCCCCAGGTATTTACCAATAAGTTGATAAAATAGAATTATTTTTACACACTCCCTCTCATGACCTCGCAAGTGTTTTGTATAACAAATTATTTTTGATGGCGATCGGATGACTCTGATGAGTAATTATTTGGTGACTATTAAGTATAACATGCTGATTTAACCATCAAAGCCAAAATTCTGCTTGGATCCATGACAAAAAATTAATAATAGTCTGAACAGAAAACAAATACTGAAGTGAAAGAAAGTTAAATCATTTGAGCGCAAGAGGGACGGGTTTTCAATCAATCTCTTCAGGCGACTCGTAAAGTAAAATATTGTGTAATGCAGGCCCATTTGTGCTTCGAACTTGTGAGAACAATTCAATCGATTGTTATTTACGATCATATATCATGGCCCCATCTTACAGAGAGTTAAGATTGATCTGATCAATCGTTACTCTATGGAAATCCATCAGTGTCATAATTTTTTCTACAGAAAATTTGCGACATGTCCTTTGTAAACAAAGAGCCAGCACAGTGAATTTTCAAAAAAACAATGAATGCATGAATATACATCACAGCTAGAAAATATTTTGAACATGCATTTTAGATGTTGACGTTGATGTGGCCGTCCATAGTTGCGATTGATCGGGTCAATCGCAACTGTTTGTAAGACGGGGACCTTATATAAGGACCCAGGAATGTCAACCACTTTGTACAGCATTTCATTTCAGGGTTGAATCTTGTGATTCAGCCACATAATAGAAGAAAAGAAAAGTATTTTTACTATGATATTAGTACTACAATTCATTTTATAGGAGAAAACGATATATTCCATGAATCAAATACAGCAAATTACAAAAAAAGAAAAAAGAAAAGAAGTGTAAAAACTGACATCTCTGCATGAAGCACCTCCATCCATTAGATAGTTAATTTTCCTAAAATTCAAAGGCTGATATATTCTGTGGTACTTGTACGAAGGGTGTTTCACGAGTCTGACTTAAATGCTGATGCGCAAATGATACGTAACGTGCAACTTATTGATTGATATGCACAGCATGATTTGACCCAAGCAGGGATCCAGCCGGATAAGACACAATAGTTGTGAGAGGCCGACTATTGTGCAAAAAACAATATGGCCCCTAAAATGGTACTGTGTTAAATCCGGCTGGATACGCTCCTAATTTGACCTATGCAATACGTGATGTCTTTTATACGGCAAGCAACTGGGAATTTGAGTGCAACTCTCAAGTCATATTTAAATCTTTGTGAAACACCCCCAGGGATTGTTTTAAAAAAAGTGTGATTCAAAATGCCAAAGTCATGCTAAAGTGCAGATGCTGTAAGGTATTTAACAGGCTATCTCACTGATGATGAGGCGTAGCACACCAAGATCTGGGACCCATTGGCGAAAGAGTTACAATCAAATATAACTAAAAAAAAAAAATCACAACTTGACTTCCGACCAGTAAAATGCATACGGGATATGTGATTGTTTTTTTTTCCTTCTAAACCTGCATTCAAGTGCAACTCTTTCTATAACAGGCTCTCCACCATGTAGGAATTAAAATAAAGTGTGAATTTAACCTTCACAATCATTGCTGCAAATGGAGAGAGAAATCAAGGAATTATGAACACACTAATTTGTGAAAATCTGGAGTAAAACTGAAATTGATGAAATACTTGAACATGTACATGGCAAAATTGGCTCATACAATATTACCCCATCTCATTGCAAAATACATGTCCCTCAAGGTATTTCAGTCATTTACTTTCATTAACTGGGCCATCATACGTTGATCCTCTATTTCCAACAGATTTGTATTGAATAGAGGTAGAGAATGTCTTTATAAATCTCCAATTGTCCTTTTTCATGACAAAGACTAGAATGATTGTGCCGCTGTTCCCCCAAACTGCCTGATGCACTGTTGCAGCAGGAACTGGGCATGGTTGATCTGCTCATGGGTGCCTCTGATAGTGATGATCCTGTCGACTGCATCAGGGACGGGGTTGGCGATCTCGATCTCGGCTCCGCTATTCATACGGATGTTCCTGATGCGTTCCCCGCCTCTGCCTATGACCGCTCCGATTAGGTCGTTAGGGACTGTGTTCTGGGTGGTCTGGATGTCACCACGAAAGCCCCCATGATCGGCACCGCCAAAGCCACCACCAAACCCTTGGTTTGGTCCCATTCTGCCACCTCGACCACCTCGACCTCCACGCATTCCCATTCCTCCACCCCCTCTTCCCATCGGTCCACCAAAGCCGCCGGCATTCCAACCGTAACCTGCGGAGACGTCAACTGATGGATCATATGGGATGGCCTGGCCTTTGACTGGGAATTCACTGCATGTCTCGTGGATCTCTCGCAGGGCCGACACTACCGCATCCAAGGTGCCGATGACTTGGACTTGACGCTCTGTCGAATTAGGAAGGCAGTCCTGCATGACAGTCAAATTGGAACCAGTCTTTTCCCGGAGTTCCTTGATCTTCGCTCCTCCTCTTCCAATGATGGCCCCTACCTGGCTGCTCTGCACCAAGACACTCACTGTCGCTGTAGCCGTCTCATCGACAGGAAACCCTGAGCCCTCATCTACAATGAGGGGAATAATCTCCTTTATGATAGTCAGGCAGTTCTCTAGATTACCACCCGATATCTGCAGGACACGGTGTGAGCCGCCACTGTTTGGAATGATCACATCTGCTTCGTACTGTTCCCGAAGGCGTTTGATGTTATGACCACCTTTGCCTATGACACCTCCAGCTTTGCTGCTGCTGACCAGTATCCGGAACGACACCTGACCTTGGTTCTCTGCAGACATCTTGGTTTCAGATAGCACGGTTCACTTACTGATGAATCTCAAACTTCCTGCAAAGAAAGAACCATAATAAAAACACAAAAGTGATGATAAAGTTATTTTTTTTAATTGCTTTGTTTTCCCCATCAAAGGGGGGAATTACATGAAAACAGTAATCTAACAGGGTGAGGTAGCTCACCATTTTCCAATAGACGATGTTAAGCGTCGGCCGACCCATCACCATGACGAGTCCTATGGGTGGGTAGGGTGTCTGGAAAAAAATATTTTTCTTATTTAAAAAAATATCACAATTTCTTTGTGGATTTAAAGAGAAATAACTTTCAGACTGACAGAAATGTGACATTTTATGTAAAATCCAATAAACGGCTGCAAAAAAGTAGCATTAAAGCAGGTAAATTTTCAGCATTTTGTGAAAATGTGATACTTGATTACCCTTATGTCCACAGGGCTCGACTTTAGCGGGAGCCCGGTGGCAATTGGCTCCCTAAAACCTTGGCGGGCTCCTTAGAAAGTAAATCAAAATGCCCGGCTTGCTCCTTAAGTTTTTCTAGTATCAGCCAAGAAAGTTCATTCATAAAAACAGTGAGTGACCTCGTAACTGTCAACATTGAGCCTGTGTTGCTTGGTTACAATGGTATGTCCCCATGGCAGGGGTCATTGTATGAGCCCCTTGGGCATTCCTAGTGCCTGTGGCTGAGTTTAATGTAAACAAAGATGTCTATTCTGAAATAATGGATGAGATGAATGTCGATTTGAGTGGAAATTGAATATGCAATGAAACAGATTGAGCAAAGGATGAAAATATCATATTTTGGGAAGGTTCTGAAAGAAAAGTGTATTCCTAGTGGTTAAATGCATTTTCAATAGTTTTTGTCATTTATTTTCCTCTCTGCAAATGATATTAATTATTGCTTGCTCAATCTGTTGAGCAATATTGAAGATTGAATGAATATAAATTTGAACAGACAAGCGAGGAAGAGTGACTTATCCAGTGCTATATCTCATTCTGATAAAACCTGAAGTCCAATGTTAGACTGTTACTGTAGCAAAAGGGCTTCACAAAAGTCAATTGCTATAAGATTAATTCTTCAGTTCAGTTAATCCTCACATTTACTTAATAATAATACACCTGGTATTGATGATTATAAAAACAAGGAATTGTGTTGGTGTGTTTTAATGCTGACCATTGTTATGACCCCAAAAAAAATGTGATAAACTTGGGCTCCCTGAACCCCTTGCGGGCTCCCTAAAAAAGTGGTTGAGGAGCCCGGCTGGCTCCCTAAAAAAAAAGTAAAGGTCAGGCCCTGGTCCACATTTCATGAACTAGATCCATAAACTTTCAAAGTTATGATGGCAATTCAACAAAAACCCTCAACACGGCCAAAGTTCATTGACTTTGGTCATGTGACCTGAAAGCTTGATTACCCGTATGACCAAGTTTCATGAACTACACTGTAGACCCATATACTTTCTGAGTTATGATATTAAAAAAAAACTTAACCTTGGTTAAGATCATGTTTTGATTCCCCTAACATACAGTAATCTAAGTTCATTGACCCTAAATGACCTTTGACCTTGGTCATGTGACTTGAAACTCACAAAGGATGTTCAGTGATACTTGATTACTCTAGTGTCCAACTTTCATGAACTATATCCATATACTTAGAGTTATGATATTTCAAAAACTTAACCTTCGGTTAAGATTTTGATGTTGATTCCCCCAACATGGTCTAAGTTCATTGACCCTAAATGACAATTGACCTTGGTCATGTGACCTAAAACTCAGGCAGGATATACAGTAATACTTGATTACCCTTATGTCCAAGTTTCATGATATAGGTCCAAATAAGTTATGATGACATTTCAAAAACTTAACCTTTGGTTAACTTAAGATTTGATGTTGATGACGCTGCCGTCGTAAAAGCGGCGCAGGCCTAGTCTTGCTCTGCTATGCAGGCGAGACAAAAATTGTGCCAAACAGAAATTTCATTTTCCCATAGTAAATGCATGGAGAAATGGCAATCTCAACACACGTACACAAATAAGGGTTTGCAATTTATCTCTTAATCCTTGTTTCAAATGATCATATAAACTTGTCCTTTAGTGTAAAAAAAGAAGCCCCTGAATTTTCTTTTCTCATACATCCCACAGATCAGTAAAAATTCAGTTTAGATCACATTTTTTCTGGCAGGCTGAATTTCCTGAAAAAATGTGCCATCTCCCCCGAAATCAGCCTGTTTTATGCCAACACTTTCAGTGTGGCTTCCGACACCTACTGTGAGTCTTCTGTCTGTGGAATGAAAAAATCAGAAAATGTTTAAAACCTCCTCCGAAACAGGGCAAGTCCAAGAAAAGGTCAACCTAGAAGACAACATTTTATTTTAAGAAGTTATCTTTGGTGAGGTAAGAAAGCCCAAATGTTGAATTTTAAAATTTCATTCAGAAAAATTTGACAATACGCAAATTTATGCTAATTTTGGTCACCTAATTTGCATAATTGGTAAAATGGTTGTTACGTATGGGACAATTATATAAACTCAAAGAAAATCAAAACAAAACTTGTGAGATTTAGTCATAGGTGGGACATGGACCCCCCAACATCTTATGTTTTTTAGAAAAAAAGTGGTGTCATCTAATTAAATATGCAAATTAGGTCTTGTCCAAGGATGGAATGTCCCATACATAACATTTTTAAGGACGTTCTCAGAATACAATACTTGTATTGTTGCATCTCTGGGAAGTTCTAATTTATTGAGTATGAAATTGTTATAACATAAAAGATTTAAAAATATATGTTACTTTTTCATAAAAATTTGATTAAAAAATGTTATGCGGTGTTGGATCGATCAAAAAGAATTTGAGGCGATATAAGAGAGATGGAAGGGGCTAGGCTGTCTGTTGAGGGGTGGAAAGGGGGTGGGAAAGATAGAGAGGGGGAAAAAGAATGTGATTTGATCGAGAGGGAAAGAGAGAGGGGTGTGATGTGGAGATAAGAACAGTTGGATCATACAGGGCGTCAATGAACAATTTTTCTTCAAAATATAGAAAGTGACATGAAAACAGTAAAGAGTTACTTGGTTCTGATTTAAAAAATAATAATCAGAATTGATTAAACTTGCTGTCATTCTTCATCACGGTTGTAGAATTTAATTCAGTTTCTCTGATTCGTAAATGTGTAATCAGTTTCAAAAAAATTAAAATAAAAATTCTAAAAATAGTTTTTAGCGATTCTTTCTTTATTTTCTCCCTTTTCCTATGCTTAAACCTAAAGGCGTTAGATTGCTAGGGGATAATTAGGGATACACACAACCCCCCCCCCAAAAAAGGGCTGTGCACAGCCCTATTTGCCCAACTCCCATCATAACCAAAAGTCCAAAACCAACAACAAGAACAATAATAACAATAGGGCCCAGTGCGAGACCAACTTTATGCTGAATGAGCATCCTGGTAAAATATTTGAATAAATAAATATGTAGGGCCTAGGACTAGGTACAGGTCTCTATCTAACTTGTTCAGTAGAGGCGCACGGCCAATATGGGAGACTCTCTTCAATATGGGAGAAAATCTACCTTATTGGAGACTTGCTTTGCAAAAGAATGTAAGAAACAACACCAACAAAAGCGTATTTTTTCCACCCAAAATTTTGTCTCACTAAGGTCAGAAGCCCATTTGTTTTGTGTATGGATGACAACAAAAATCCTTATGAAACAAAAGTAGATGGTGAATTTTTTAAATAGATGGGTGAAAAGGGGTAATTTTTCATGAGGAATCTGCTCATCACATCACATTTTTATTTGCCGCCATGGTAATCCTTTTGCAGCAAATGTAAACAAAGGAAATTGGTCTCCCAAACTAGAGACTGTCTCTGAAATTGGATACCCAAATTCTTTACAAAAGTCTCTGATCATTAATTGGAGATAATCTCTCTCATGGGAGACAGTCTCCCATATTGGCCGTGCGCCTCTGTTGCTTAGGCAAATTTCAAGAACATTTCTCATATTATAAACTCGAGATCCGCGTTGTGGGTAGCCAGGCGGCTTCTAGAGAGTAAAAATCATTTACTAACGTAAGGTCACTCTCATGAAGCCAGGCCTTCTATCCCATAGACCCACACAATGGAAGCCAAAACCTGAAACTTTCACCCCCGAGATTTCTACTTTCTTTCTAAAAGATCTAGCCCTAAATCATGTACTTGGGATAAAACTTCATTTCTGACATTTCTACGCTCTCGTTGTTATTTTTGAACAAGAATTCATCAAAAAAATGAGAGAAATATTGTGTAAAGACGGAAGAGACTTGCTCGATGTTTACGCCGCCATCTTGTTTTCTATTGTTCTTCCCCAACGTTACCTGACGCACGCGTCTGTAACGTTGGCGAAGAACAATAGGAAACAAGATGGCGGCGTAAACATCGGGCAAGTCTCTTACGTCTTTACACAATATTTCTCTCATTTTTTTGATGAATTCTTGTTCTAAAATAACAACAAGAGCGTAGAAATGAAGTTTTATCCCATGTACATGATTTAGGGCTAGATCTTTTAGAAAGAAAGTAGAAATTTCGGGGGCGAAAGTTTCAGGTTTTTTGGTGGTACACGCAAAAGTATATGACGGAAGCCCTGGCTTCGTATGACTATGAGAGTGACCTTACGTTAGTAAATGATTTTTACTCTCTAGAAGCCGCCTGGCTAGTTGTGGGGAGCGTTTCATGAAAGGGCTTGTCAGACATTTTATCCGACAGTTACCATAGACATTATTAACAGTGCCTCGCACTCAATGGTCAAAATCAAGTCAAGGAAAGTTGTCAGATCCGACTTGTCGGACGAAAATGTCAGGTCATGAAATAGACAGGAATAACCGTCGTTTCTGGGGATTTATTCAACAATTTCTGACATTTTACTGTAATCCCCATTTACCGACGGTAGGGTGTACGTGTGGGCTCGCATGTGTTCTCATTCCCTCCCTTTTGTCAATTCACAGTCCAAAGTTTGATGTAATTTTACACATCGAATTTACAATCTAAGGATGTATAAACAACAAACTTTTAATTGATGATATTCCAACATTTAAATACTTTAAACGATATAGATGAAAAAGGCATGAAAAATATACTTTACCGATGTTTAATTGGGTTGAACACGATAAAAATGGTCAAAATGGCAGCCAAACTATAAAATATTTACAAACGAACGTCAACAATCACGAATGTGATATCGATATTGCTTTCGATATTATACGATCTGCTCCATATGCGAACGAAATCGAAGATAAACGATACTAGTTATACTAGTACGAGTACTAGTTATAATCGCGATATATCGATTCGAGACATTAAGTTAATAACGACAATGACGTCATTCAAGATGGCAACTTGCAAGAAAAACCGTCAGGTCAGGTGAAAATGTCTTAGATGACAGATTTCTCAATCATCCAGAGGATTTTTTTCAATAACTCCGGCCCAAGGTATGCAATTACTTAAGTTATATATATTTCCCTGATAATGGAAACCATGAAACTTTCAATTTTGCTTAAAAAACAGTTTTAAATCGCGATCTATAAAACGCTAGTTCACTATACGTTGGCTGTAGGTACGGGGCCCCATCCCCTTCAGTCTATGTATGGTGAGTGGAGCCAACGTAGTTCAGCGGAACAACCAAAATATACAGAGACTGAAGCTTTTGGTCTAGTCATGAAAATGGTTCTATTTGCAGTTTGCACACACACACTTCAACTTTTGCGAATATGATTTGTCGCCCTCTGTGTTTAAGCCTCATAGTTTTTACGCGCGCATGGTCCTTGTTAATATTCTACAAGCTTAGTTACAAGGTGATTTGCGGTTTAGTTGCAATTTGCAGTTTAGCCTTTAGGGCCTTAACAATAACAGACTTGAGCTCGAGCAGGAACGAACGGAGCAGAGCCACAGCCTCAGCACAGGCATGACAGGCGGCGATCTCGACCCGTAGTGCGCGTACCCTAGCCTCTGTGACTGTCCGCTGCACGTGTAGACAACAGTGCGATTTTAATCGGAAAGTTTGTACTTTGTACACCGGCATCTCTCATCGATATCATTTAAATATTTTTGCATAAGATAGAGTATAATATCAAGTAATCTTTGGGTATCTTCTAAGGTGGTGAAACTATTTTGAACGATTGTAAATGTTGTTTAAAAGCTTTCTACTTACAATCACCGGTACCAAGAGCCGTCATCGAGCTTCACCGACCATGTCTAACACGTGACCTCTAGGTAGTCTTTTTTCCAGCCCCTCGATCGATATATATTGTTACTAGCATGTACTACAGTATACTTGTACCACTTCCCTATAGCTGGGACTTTTTTCTTGTTAAGTAATGGGGGGGGGGGGACGGACAATATGAAATGTTAAAGGGATGGTCCGGGCTGAAAATATTTATATCTTAATACATAGAGTAGAATTCACTGAGCAAAATGCCAAATATTTCATCAAAATCGGATAACAAAATATATAGTTATTGTAGTTTAAAGGTTCGAAATTTTTTTCTGAAAACAGTCGTCATGAATATTCATTAGGTGGGCTCATGAATGTAGGGCCTAAGTACTGATGAATGTGGGCTGATGAATGTACCCTCTATGCGGATGAAAGGAAAAGGTTCCTCGCCAACCTTCCTCTATCTCCAACATGATCTTGCCATAACTCCTGTGTCACAAGTCGCAGCAGCTGTTACTAATGTTGTACTTCTTGGATTGGACACTAAGCAACTAGTATACCTGTAATTGCTTCAGCTCGGCCCCAACTTCATTACTACTCCTTTCATTTATTGCATGAGCTTCTGTTCATGTCAAACGTTCTCTGTTGGTGAACAACAACTAGACAGTCTTGTGATACACTTTATTCCAATTCCAACCTCCTTCTAGCTGAGCCTTGCTCTTTTTGTCTCTATACATATTTATCATATTTCTGCGTATCCACTGGATCTCGCAGTTCTCCAGGACTGGAGGAAATCAACAGAAGAAGAAGAGTCACATCCCCACTTTCCGTTTTCTTTTGTTATTACATAAAATCATATTTTTTCACTATTTCATACTTGTGTGAATAATATGTCTCCCTTATAATGAAATAAGTTGCAGCAATAAATATCTAATGCACTAAATCAGTTGTCAATCCAATGTTTCTAGTTCTTGGAGGAAAAAATTTGAATAAACCTAATTTCATAATTATAATAAAATACAAAAGAACAAGTGGAGATGCGACATCATCAGCCCACCTAATGAATATAATCCACGACGACTGTTTTCACAAAATATTGCTAAACTTTAAAATTCAATAACTTTGTTATTTGTTATCCGATTTTGATGAAATTTTCGGCATTTTGCTCAGTGAATTCTTTAAGCTATAAATACTTTCAGCCCGGACCATCCCTTTAAAGGGGAATCCAGCCTTGGCCATAAAATGTTGTGTTGGGAAGGAGAAAAATAAATGAAACAGAATGGAGAAAGTTTGAAAGAAATCGGACAAGCAATAAGAAAGTTATAGCTGCTTTAAAATTGAGATCACTAATACTATATGTAGATTTCAAATTGGCAACTGAGTAAGTAAATTATGACAAGGGGCAAGGACAACTTTCCCATAGGCCATGTACTTTATCATCAGGGATTAGTGGTTTTCTCCTAAGTACCCATTCCCCTGGGGCATTAATCTAAATGTAACCCAGGTAGTATATTGTTTTATGTCCTCATGAAAGAAAAATATAATTTGAAATAAAACTTTTTGGAAAAATTACATTTTAGCCATAATATGTATTGGAGTACATGGAAGAGTAGTCCTTGCCTTACATCACTATGACATCCCTGTATGCGGCCAATTTGAAGTCTCCATGGGTACCGTGATTACCAATATTTAAAACTTTTAAAAATTCATAACTTTCTTGTTGTTTGTCCAATATTGTTCAAACTTTCACCTATCAACTTGTCTGATTTTTCTTTTCCTTATAAAAACAAGTTTTTATCTGGGTTGGATTCCCCTTTAACGAAAACCCAAAGGTGGGAGGGGCTTCTAATTCCAATCCCGGGTCCTATCCACAGATTGCTGCCTGATCGCGAATTTTGAAGTAAAATAAAAACCCAAACAAACAAACAAAAAACTTGCATTAAAGCTGAATCATTAACCGGATCATTAATGCCATAGTTATTCAGGATTCAGCTATCGGCCTATATGAGGGGGGTAATTTATTTCCCTCGTCAACTCGTGTTTTTCTTCTTCTTCTTAATTCCTACGTACGTTGATAGGATATATTTAAAGGACAAGTCCACCCCAACTAAAAGTTTATTTGAATAAAAAGAGAAAAATCCAACAAACGTAACAATGAAAATTTCATCAAAATCGGATGTATATAAGAAAGTTATGACATTTACAGTTTCGCTTAATTTCACTAAACAGTTATATGCACATCTTGGTCGGTATGCGAATGAGGAGACTGAAAGCAATACATTGACCTAATAATTAAAAAAAACTGGGGGGCACCCCCACACCTATAAGGCTATGTATACGGGGGTCTATAACCGTGTACACAATCCTTTTATCTTTCAGTTAAAGGCCTCATAAGATTTTTTTTAATGGCTATCATGAATTTGTTGTGATAAACTACTGAACTATAATTCGCTAGCTCGCTCACAAATTTTCAGTATAGTTGGAAGACTTGATATGAGGAAAATCGTCTTTCATGAGGTGTGATTATTGGATAAAATAAAATTTCTCGGTGTTACCGTTGATAATAAGCTTTCCTGGAAATACCACATAGATTGTACTTGTAAGATTATTTCGCGAAATATTGGCATTATCAATAAATTGAAATATCATTTTTCGTCGTCGTCACTTTTAATGCTATATTCTTCTTTGATCCTACCTTACTTGAATTATGGGATACTTGCCTGGGGCAGCACACACCAAACCATTTTAGATAGACTGTTGTTACTGCAAAAGAAGTCCCTTCGTATTATTCATAATTCAGCTTTTCGTTCACACACTGACCCACTATTTTTTGACAGCAAATTGCTGAAGATAAGCGACCTATACTTATTTCATTTAGGGCAATTTATGTTTAAATTTCACAAAAATATCCTTCCACGTGTATTTGATTCTATGTTTCCTCTTAATCGGTCTTTTCATAATTACCCTACGAGGCAATCTAACGAATTTCATTTACCCCGTTTTAGAACTTTATTGGCAAAGAGTACATTTATGTTCGATGGCCCTAGTTTTTGGAACTCCCTCGACAATAACATAAAAAACAGCCCTTCCATACATTCTTTTAAAAGAAAACTGAAAAACTTCTTACTTAAATCCTACCGAGGTCTTCATTACTAATTCCCGCTCGTTACCACCCCCTCTCAGACATCTAGTTATTTTTATTAGTCTTTATCATCTTGTTTTATTCTCTAATTTCGGTCGCAATTCGTCCTGTTTCTATTTAAGTTTACTTCTCCTTTTGTCGTCCTGTTCTTGTTCTTGATTTTTTTTTCTTCGTGGTATTTTACTCTTTATTAGTTTTGTCTTGTTCTGTGTGTTATCTTGTTCTTTTTAATCTATTCAGTAAGTCTCCGTAGGCAAATAGCAACCATTGCGTCTCCCCCCCCCCCCTCTTTCTTTCTCTCTCTCCTCTTTTCTCTTCTTTGAGGGAGGTTCACATTATACAAGCTTTGCTTTTGAGTGAATCTCCTATTTCCACAGATACCTTTTTTTTCTATTTGAATTATATTTTATAATTTGTCTACGAAATGCACCACATTTTGTATATATCTTTATATGTTAATTATCATGAATGTTTTTTACTATGATTATAAAGACAATGATTTGTATCGCAAATATTTGTTACAATGTATGAAAATGATTTGTATCAATATTTATGTTATTTCTGTTGGAAATAAATCTGAATCTGAATCTGAATCTGGATAATGTGACGAATGAGCATAGTATAGTGATCGAGCGATTGTACGTGTCATCCGGTCCCCTTCTCCGAAAAGTGTGTGAGTGTGTGTGCTTGTGTGTGTGTGTGTAGGGGGGAGGGGTGGTGTATCCCCCATCCCACCGGGATTTACGCCCGTGCTACACACATTCGATGTTTTAGACTGTATTTGTTTTGTTTTATCTTATATCACGAAATAAAGATTGAATTGAAAAGTGTTTTTTTCTCGTTTCCCTCATATTAGTCCGGGAGCAAAATCTCATAGGGGCCCTATTTAAGGAGTTCGTACAACCCACATCACAGAAAAGGTTTGACACCATAGGGGGATAGTATGGACCCCCTAGATTACTGCTAGGTAGGTAGTAGTATCAAATTGTGGTATCAGTTTTTTCTACAGACGAATTTAAAGAGCGATGTAAAATAACAAAAACAAATGAAAAAAATCAATAATCAATAGGGTAAGGTGAAATGTAAGTTGCCATATCTCCGCTTGTATATGTCATGAATACGTCATTCATGTATCAAAATGTTGCTGGGTGACAGTTCTCACGTTACAGTAACAAAAGTGAAATTTAGATATCAAACCTTCAAAATAGGAATACACTCATGGCCAATATCCACTTCCATCTCAAGTAGATATGAAAAAAATTATACGATAAAGTGATTTTGTGTTGTTAAACATGAGGCGCTCTATATAACTACAGTGGGACTAAATATGCATTATTCATAACAAAATGAAGATTTTGGCAATATTTTGTTAACATTTCAATTTTCAATTTCAATTTCAATTTGCATTTATTTCATTCTCGATAAAAACAATTATAAAGCAAGGTATGAGAAACAATATATTTACAAGCAAGAGTAAAAATGAAAATGAAATGGGGAACTGCATATAATAAAGCCAAGTGGCCTTGTGTAAGCGCAGTTCCCAAAATAAAAACAATTATAAAGCAAGGTATGAGAAACAATATATTTACAAGCAAGAGTAAAAATGAAAATGAAATGGGGAACTGCATATAATAAAGCCAAGTGGCCTTGTGTAAGCGCAGTTCCCAAAACATTAATAACATGACAAGGTATAGAGAAACAAGAAGATAAAGAATTAAACACGATAAATAAACAAGAAAAAAAACCCAGAAAAACAACATAAAAGGGTGTCAATCTACAAGAAAAAAAAATTACTATACATATTTCAATCTTTTTTTAATGACCTAACAGACTTGCTTTCAATTACATCTCTAGGGGTGGAGTTCCAAATCACAGGGAAATTATGTCTTACACATTTCATTACGTTATTAGTTTTAACTGGCCATATGGCATGTATGGAATGAAATTCAGAATCTTTAAAACGGGTATTGTGATTATGTATCCGGTGATTAAGGGTAAACATTTTATGGATATACTAAGAGGTAGTTTATTCTGGAAATAAAAGAAACCAATTAATGCAATATAAAATGAATACAAATCATAAATATTAAGAGACTTTATTGTTCGAAACAGTGGGGCAGAATGGGCTTGATAATGACATCCCGTGCATATGCGAAGGACTTTTTTCTGCAATTTAAATAATTGTTCTAATTTCGTTCGACTGCAATTGCCCCAAACAACAACACAATAATTAAGATATGACAACATGAAAGAATTGTATAACAATAATAATGCAGAAGTTGGAAGGGAGTCTTTTAACCTATATAGGATACCAATACATTTAGATACTTTTTGGGTGACTTTTTTAACATGAGTGTCCCATTGCATATTGTAGTCTATATAAACACCTAGAAAATTAACACTATTTACCTTTTTAATTGGAACTTTGCCTATTTCAAGCAATAAATTATTGAGTGAATTAGAAATGCAAGACTGCCTATGGAATAAAGAAATATAATTAGTTTTACTGGGATTTATTAACAGATATGTTTTAACTACCATATATATAGGCTATTTTTCACAATCTTGTAATGCCGTTAGTTTGAGATCCAACGCTGCATGAATCAATTAGCATTTCTTGTTCACTGGGGATATAATCTGACCGAACCATATTCCATTTTCTTTCTTCAAACTCGTTTTTTCTTATGTCTTTAAATTGTAAATTCTTTTATAGGATTCATTGGCCGTAAGGCCTCCCCAGGGGGGGGGGGGCTGCTAAAGTCACCCCATCCTTTTTCCGAAGTTTGTCTATTTCTTGGAAAATTTGCCATTTTGAAGTCCCTATTGAGGCAGATAGCATTTCTACTATGATTGTAGTAATTAAACCTCTTTTCTTCATTTGAAACCACTTTAAGACAAAGGAGTAACCATTTATCTATCTGTTATAAATAAAGAAGTGCTAGCAACCTTCTCGCTCAGAGGGGCTGCCAAAGTCACCCAGCCATTTTAAGTATTTGTCTATTAATGTAAGATTCTGCCATTTTGAGGCCCCATTGAGACAAAAAGAACATTTCTGCTATGTAGTAAAGCCACTTTTATTGTCATGAAATCACTTGGAGACAGAATAGTAGGCTTTTCTCTATCAGCTACATATAAAGAAGTGCTGGGACATCGAAGCCTCTACCACACAGAGGGCTGCCGAAGTTGCACACCCCTTTTCCAAATTTTGTCTATTTATGGGAAAATCTGCCATTTTCGAGCCCCCATTGAGGCAAAAAGTCGTTTCCGCTGTAAAGCAAGCCACTGAATTTGTCTTAACACTACTAGGAGACAAAATAGCACTTCTTGGTCTATCAGCTGCATAACGAAGTGCTAGGGATTCGGAGCCTACCCCCTCAGGGGGCTGCCGAAATTATTCACCCCTTTTCCGAATTTTGTCTATTTATGGGGAAAATCTGTCATTTTGGATCCCCCATTGAGGCAAAAAGCTGTTTCCGCTGTAAAGCAAGCCACCAAAATCGTCTTAAGACTACTTGGAGATAAAAGAAGAGTTATTTCTCTATCAGCTACATATAAGGAAGTGCTAGGAATTGGAGCCTTCCCCCTCAAAGGGCTGCCAAAGTTAACACCCCTTTTCCGTATTTTGCCTATTTATGGGAAAATCTGCCATTTTTGAGCCCTTAATGAGGCAGAAAGCTGTTTCCACTGTAAAGCAAGCCACTTAAATCGTCTTAAACATACTTGGAAACAAAAAAGTACATCTTTCTCTATCAGCTGCAGCATATAAAGAACTGCTAGGAAATCGAAGCCTATCCCCTCAGGGGTCTGCCAAATTTACCCACCCATTATTCCTATTTTGCCTATTTATGGGAAAATCTGCCATTTTTGAGCTCCCATTGAGGCAAAAAGCTGCTTCCGCTGTTTCCGATACAGCAAAAATGCCATTTTGCTCCAATGGGGATGCCAAAAGACGATATTTCCAAATACATGTCAAGTACGAAAAAGGGGGAGGTAACTTTTAACAGGTTCCTGTAAAAATAGGCTTTAATATGCCAGGATTATATTTTGAGCAAATGTTTCCTTAATAATTTGCAGGAGATCAATAAAAATAAAAAGCTGCATCACTAAAATATGCGTTAAATCTACTCCTAGGTCATTTGCATCATAAGTTCATGCCCTTTCTTTTTTTACTTGCTTGCTCGCCTCTTTATGCTCTTTTCTTTTTTCTCCTCTCTTCTCTTCATTTCCCTTCACGTAGCCCTTTTATTTTTAATTGTTGTTAACTCATGGTTTTTAATAATTCTTATTTAGGTGGCGAATATCATCATACTTATGGGGGGGGGGGATTGATATAAACAAAGACTATGAGGGGATAAACGCCTTGGAAATATTTACATTTTATGATGTTCAGTAATTAATACTGCTGTAAAAATGGGGGGGGGGGGGGCTTGGGGTTGTTGACCACTAAAAAGATTCGCGATGAAAAAATGAAGTTAGAAGAAAGAAAAGGAAAGGTAAAGGAGGGAATATTATATTTTCTGGATAATATGTCATAATCTGTCAAAAAACATATTGGTGTATCAAAAACGTTATTTTTGGCTCAATCGCTTCGGTCGCGCACAGTTCCTTAGGCATTTAACCCCATACACCATGTCTGGCCCCATCATTTTAATTTTTGAGGGCGGGGTCCTACGCCAGTGGTAATGAATTTGGTTTGGATCAGATTATATCGCCAGTAAAAAGTAATTCTAATTGATTTAAGCAGTGTTGGATCCCAAACTAACGGCACTACAATATTGTAAATAGTAGCCCGCAGGCTAGTTAGAATATATCTGAAAATGTTTAAAAATCTTCATTTATTATGACTAACGCATATTTAATCCAGGTATAGTTTTATAGAGCGCCACATATTTAAATACAAAAATCAATATATCGTCTTAATTCTTTCATATCTACTTGAGATGGAAATGGACACTGGCCATTAGTGTGTTCCTATTTTGAAGGTTCGATATCTCAATTTTTACTTTTAAATGTTGCTGTAACGTTAGAGCTGTCACCCAGCAACATTTTGATACATGAATGACGTATTTGTGTGTCAAAATCGGAGATATGGCAAGTTACATTTCACCTTTCCCTTAAAAGATATAAATTTTTTTCATTTTTTGCTATTTTACATTAATTAATTGCTCTTTAAATTCAACGGTAGAAAAAAAGTGATACCACAATTTGAGACTACTACCTACCTAGCAGTGATCTAGAGGGTCCATAATAACTACCTATGGTATCAAACCTTTTCTGTGGTGTGGGTTGTACGAACTCATTTTTCACAGGTCCTTGCTCCCGGACTATATTATATCATGCTTGGATTAAAATGATAAAGGCGCTGCTTACACTGTATGTCGGAGGAATCCCAGTTAGAGGAATGGTCTGTGAAACATTTTTAGCATGATTTTTAGTGACGGTGGACGTACAGAGTTACAAACCTTCCTTCGGCCAATTACTCATACTGGCTTCGAATCTAGGAGTTTCTTGGTCCGATGAAGGTGGACAATGGTCGGAGTAACACTGTCCAGATCGATGGGCACTGCTCCGACCTTTCCTCCGACTGCCTATATATATAGCTGGGCTTCCTCCGACCCTTTTCTGACCAAAACAGCATTTGTCTTGGTCGTGAAAAGAGGAATATCTTTGGTATTTTTACTATTTTAATCCATGCATAATATAATTTTACTCCGACTCGATCATAGCTCTCATGTTCTAAATTCTCTTTCTTCTCTTTTGCTTTCTTTCCCTTCTTTAAAGGCAGGGGCCGCGGAACGGTTTTCAAAGTGGGGGGGGGGGGGGGGCTGACCATGCAAAAAATCACAATCATATGGTCATTTTTACGTTTTTGTACACGATTTGAGAAAAAAGTGGGGGGGGGGGGCTGAACCCCTCCCCCAGCCTCCGCGGCCCCTGAAAGGGATACTCCAGGCCAAGAATATTTATATCTAAATAAATACAGTGCGTATCAAAAAAAAGTTTACACTTTGAAAAAGCTCTGGGAATTAAAAAATATACAACATGTGGGTAATTTTTTCACATATAATCTTGGGTATGGGTCTCATTTATCCAATGAAAGTAAAAGTTTTGACAGAATGTCACAATTGAGTGAGCACTGTCAATTTTTGTAAAGCTCGTAGAATTCTGTTTGCGCAGAAATGCTCGTTTTCACGCTGTGTCAAGGGGAAAGAGCGAAATCAAACGTACCATGCGAAACATTTCTCATTCATTTCCCTTGCATCCTTAGTCAACTGAAATAAAACGGATACATTCGAGCATTTTGTAACAATTTTGCCACCCAAATTGACATTTCAACACTTAGTAAGCACAAACTTTACCCTTTTTGTGCCAGCTGGATCTGAGGACATAACTAAATCTGAACAAAAGTTTATATCAGACATCTCCAGCATTTTTTCACTAAGTTTTTACCATTTAAAGTGGGTTTTCATTTTATTTTTCATTTAATATTTGTTTCTCCACACTTTTTCCAAGCTTGACAATGATCAACAAAATGAAAATCAAGCCTAAGCCATTTCATGTAAATCACAGCTCAGTGTAAAGCAAATATCGTCACGATGGCCTCTGTGTGTTGGGGAGTGGGGTGGGGCGCAATGCACTCTTCGAAGCGTTTTGGGCAAGGAAACAAGTTTGAAAAAGGTAAAAGATATCTTCAAATCAATTTTACTAGCTAAATCCCACGTGTTGTTTATGATTAAGGTCTACTTTTATTCGCATAACTATTTCAAAGTTCTGCGCAAATCATTTTTCACTAACTTTTCAAAAGTAAGTGGTGCTCACTCAAGCGGAAATATTTTTCGACAGTTATATCGTCATTTGCTTAAATGAATCTGTACCAATGTTAAAATGTGGAAAAATCCTCAGGATATTACAAATGCATAATTTTACAGGATTTTTACAAAGTGTAATCTTTTTTTGATACGCACTGTACAGTATTCACAAGCAATATGCTAAAAAAATCTTTAAAGTCGGATAACAAATAACGAAGATATTGAATTTTAAAGTTGTGAAAATTTTTTATGCACGTCGACATAAATATTCATTAGGTAGGCTGATGATGTCACATCCCCACTTTCCTCTTTCTTAATATGTTATTACATAAAATCATAATATTGTTTCATTTTTTCGTACATGTGTAAATGATAATTTACTATTAATTTCATTATAATGAAATAAGTTGCAGCAATAATCAGTTGTCAATCCAACTGTTTTAGTTCTTGGAAGAATTTTTTTGATAAACCTAATTTTATAATATACAAAAGAACAAGCTGGGATATGACACCATCAGCCCACCTAATGAATATTCATAAAACTGTTTCACAAGAATAAGGCAAATCTTTAAATTCAATAACTTCGTTATTTTTTATCCGATTTCGAACAAGTTTTCAGCATTTTGCTCTGTGAATTATACTCTATTTATTGAAATATAAATATCTTCAGCCTGGAACATTCCTTTAAGTGTTTTATTTATTTCTTCTGCATGTCCTATTTTTTTTTTTTACAATATGAATATCACTTTTAAGAATATGTCTATTTACACACTACTAATTTGTGAACCCTACATGAAACATTTGTACCAACCTTTTGGGTCAGTAAGCTTGGGTCCTAAGGTGCAAAAATGCACCTGTTATCATTACTTGCACCAAGAAATGCTCGTTTGCACCATAAAAAGTGCAACTCTTAACCTTTTAAGGTGCATAATACTTGACATAAAAAAGGTTCAAATCTGAACCTTTATTTTCATGGTTTATCTCAGTCTGCACCCTATTTCATCTCTGCACCCTATTTCATCTCTGCACCATATTTCATCTCTGCACCCTATTTCATCTCTGCACCCTATTTCATCTCTGCACCCTATTTCATCTCTGCACCATATTTCATCTCTGCACCCTATTTCATCTCTGCACCCTATTTCATCTCTGCACCCTATTTCATCTCTGCACCATATTTCATCTCTGCACCATATTTCATCTCTGCACCCTATTTCATCTCTGCACCCTATTTCATCTCTGCACCCTATTTCATCTCTGCACCCTATTTCATCTCTGAACCATATTTCATCTCTGCACCATATTTCATCTCTGCACCCTATTTCATCTCTGCACCATATTTCATCTCTGCACCATATTCCATCTCTGCACCCTATTTCATCTTTGCACCCTATTTGGTGCTTCGTAATCGCACCCATCATTCGCTAGCCCCCCCTGTGGTGCTGCTATTTGAACCCCTATTTCTTAGTGTGTCTTTAGATTAAGGTCATAAAGTTGATTATCTCTCCACATTCTAAACTTTAAGAAACCGTTCATTATTATAAACCTCTTAGATTATAATACGCTTTACTCGTCATAATTTTTTTTGGCAGGTATTTCTGCATTTATTTGCCTCCGACGAAGATTCTGCTAGGATCGAAAGCTTAGGCCCCTTTTTGACTTTCTAATTTACTCCATTGGCTCTCTTTTATTAGATAAGCAGTTTTTAGCAGCTTCTTTTTGCCATTTATTGTATAGTCAAAATAAATTAACAATACATAAACATAATCGTAGTATGACATTAAAGTACATTGCAATGTGACAAATTTTTAACAGTGTCATAACAAAAAATTAGACATGAATACAATTTAAGGATAAGACAAAGTAGTAAAAAACAAATGCAGTGGCAAACTATTTGAGCAAAATAAATGCTTGAGTAATAGCAGCCAATTACTTTTAAATTACTTTAATTAAACCACAATGCTTAATGCACAGTAACCATGTCCATTTCAGTAAAGAACTAAAAAAAAATTGTTTCACATTTCGCAAAATATACATAATATTATACATCTTGAACAGTTGAAATAAAATGTCTAAAATAGCATTTAATAATCATTTGACAAAGTAAAGCAATAGCATGAAATACAGGAACTTCTTCTAAAATGGTTTCTATGAACACATTTCTCTAGATGAGCAAAAACAATACCATTTATATAAAATGTCAATTTAAGATTTGGGAAGTTCAATATTTGAGGGCTCTCCCTTCATGATAGTTTCCACTAATGAAAAAAATTGAGTTAAATCTTTATTGAAACTCCCAAATCCGCATTTTCGGATTATCATTAATGTGGGGGAAAATAAAAAAATACAACAATGAATGCGGTAGATCAGGTCCATGGGTAGATAAAGAGAAACGATAATAGTTACCAACTAATTAACCACACTGGAACCTGCCCCCCGCAATGCTCTCTTCACAAGGTTTCCCTCTTCTATCACATTGAAAGACAATTTTATTGACATTTTGTACAATCTTATAGTTATAATTGAATTGCCATCCAATGATATTTGATGCGTGACAAAATGCACTAACACAGAAGAATAACGAAACAAAGATTAAAGTGAGAAAATACATAAAGTGTCGATTTCACACTATATAAAAACTTTTTTTTTAAGTAAAAAAAAAAACATTGCAATAATGCAGAACACAGGAGAAATACAACAGAAGTGAAGAAAAGAAGGAGTCTATTGATAATATTATGGCACGCATTTTCTCTTTTAAAATATCTGTTTATAAAACGACATTCTTCCACAAACACCGCATGGTTCGATTTCTCCTTCAACATTCATCAAAAGGACCAGGAAGAAAGAAGGGCGTTTAAAGATACAAGTCGCGTCAGTAAGTCTAAATTTTCCCTGTACTTCAATCAAGTTAAAATCTATAGGTCTTGCCCCACCCTAGCCATCAAAATACCCTAGTACCACGCCTGTACAAATTAATCATTCTTTTGTTTAGAACTAAAGAAAATTCGCTTGCAGCGCCTAAATGAACATCGTACACAGTTATAAAAAATCACTAAAATTATTGATATAACCACAAGGAATAACCCCAAGGCGTCTAGCAGATTTCGTTGTATGAAGTTGAGATCTTTGAGTGGACTTCTCATGTAGTCGCCCCCATGTTTCATCACGTGATTGACCCAGAATGCAGCGCGATCACCTGGATGCATTGATCTGCTTCTCAGACGAGATGAGAGTACCTTCGCCATCTTGGAATAACTGCATTAAATAATTATGGAGACGCCATTACCTAGACCTTTTATTTTATCTTTATTTTTTACACTTTTTAGGAAAATTATATGCTCAATTTGAATGATTCGAAATAAATCCAGATCAGATTTATATTTAATCCTAATTATAACTTCTTAATCTCAAAAGCCTTGAAATTTTTTTTTTGACTTTAACAAAAAAAAAAAAGTAAGTCCAGGAGAGCGTTTCATGAACATTTTCGCCGACAAGTTGTCAGATCTGACAAATTTCCTTGATTGTAATTGGCTAAGAAGCATTGTTACTATGGAAACTCGGATAAAATGGGACTTGTCGGATAAAACGTCTGACAAATCCTTTCATGAAACGCTAAAAAGGTTTATCTAAATCTAATGTTCGGCTGGTCACTATTCACAGCCGATCGATCTGTAATTATTTCAATCTTTGACATTAATATTCAATATATTTTTACGTTATAATTATGTCGCCTGACAGCTAGGCAGCATCATGTTGATGTGATCACTCAATAAACAGGAGGACATTGATCGATTTTGAGGACAATTTTCGCTCTTATTATTTTGTATCAGTCATTTCGTTGTACTACATGAAGTCTTTTGATCTCGTTTGGGAAATGTTTGACTTTTTACTTTCATTTTACTATGCACGTACTCTCTCCATATCGAGTTATGCATGTTTGATGTTTTAAACCATTTGTACTGATATACCTGTAAGTTTTACTCAATTCATCTTTTTGGCTGCGAATGTGCAATAATAATAAAACCTTTTCAATTTCAATATGTTACAGATAGACCATCATAGACGTATGCTAGTGGCGGAACCATAGGGACACATCCGGTCGGTGCCCCCCCCCCTTTGAGAGGCACAACCATATACAGTGCGTCCCACAAAAAACGAAACCGAGATTTATCGATGATTTATCATAACTTAATCGCAAATACAGTAGACAAATGACCTACCATTTTAAAGCTTAGAATCTCTTCTTTCTTCTGAAATTACTTAGATTATTTCTCATTCACGCATGAGTGAGCAAAAGCAATTTGAAAAGGGGATACCAAAAAGTCACTTGGCGGGCCGTATCTGGGTTTTAAAAAGAAAACCACATTTTAAAAAAGTTCAATATCTGCTCTTTAATTTGATACCTCAATTATAGAAAATGGTCAAGAAATAACAAAGTTCTGGTTATTTGAAACATGAACCATGTTTGAAATAAGGCTTGAATTTCAATAATTTCATAAAATGAAGAGGTTTAATACCCCCATCTCACTAGATGGCGAGTCCACTGCGATCGTCAAAAATCGACAAAGCGTGGTATAACGTAGCTTGATCGTGCCTTGATCTTTTCAATCTTCTCCGTCGTACCTTGATCTTTTCTGAAGCGGCAAGGATCGCCACCATCTTCCTGGTCGCCACAAAATTTTGAACATGTTCAAAACTTACGTAGCGAGATCGCGGAGGTACTAAAGCGCATCACAATCGAGTCATGAGCGTATTACAAACGACATATTCGTAGCTGTAACGGAGCCCCAACGCATAAAGCGTAGTATAAGCGCATTAAAAGCGGCACCGATCGCCCGTGGTTTTCAGGCCCGTTCCCAAGACAATTCTGCTACGCTGCTTCCGTTTACAAGGCGACTGCCTTGCGCTCGACACGCTTCACACAGCTTCCACCACGACGCTTCCTTCTTTGGGTGGCATGTGGCACACGTTCTCAGCCCGCTACAGGCGTTCGCGTTGCGCTTTTGCTGCGCCGCTGATGACTGGGCAGCGATTGCGCAACAACCGTTCGCGCTGCTATAAAGCGCCGTGCCGATGGTGGCGGATTATCATATTTGCAACAGATTACGAGGCGATACCACGGCGTTTTCAAACATACCTCCCAGAAAAAGGACCAGAAAAGGGAAAGCTGCCCAAGCTACCCCTCTTAGGCCGGCGGTCGAAGAGGAAGATCAAGGGGTTATGGTGGTGGTAGAGGAGGAGGAGATAGAGGAGGAAGAGGAGGGGGTACAGGAGGAGGATGAAAATCTTACTGCTGAGCCAGCTGGAAAGAGAAAAAAGACGCTCACATGTCTTGATGACGAAATGGGTTACCTCTGCAGAAATAAATAAATTGATTATGTTTTGAAAATAAATTGAATTCTAACCACAGTGACAGTAGACAACATCAAATTTTGTTAATGATTCGATCACTAATGTATTGATTGGGAAAGGCAATCTTTAGGGAGATTCTGGCATTGTGCCCCCCTCCCTTTTTATGAGTGCTCTCACATCAGTAGACTACTTCTTGTCAGCAAATTTGAAAGGAATTTACCAAATATTTTTGAGTGACAAACTTTTGTGGAAAAAAATAAACAGAATATCTGTAAGAAATGAGAACTTTCTTAACATAAAAATATCTGATTGACTCACCAGCACTGAGGTCCTCTATGCGAAGGCAAAAATGTAGAAAATCAAGTGGCGATTAATTCATCGGGATCCTTTAATGCGATGTCCATAAACAAGATAAATGCGAATGAAGAACGATGTCGCGATGAAGAACGACCGCGCACGTGAGGCCTCAGCGAAACGCGTCGCGAATAGGGTAATCGTGACACGAGATGTTCTCCTAGAAATATTACACGCTGTCCACTTGGATAACACAAGCGATGAATATATATTTACATATGTCCAAAATCAAAAGGATGGAAAATGAAGAACTTGAAATCCTGATGATGAAAAATAAATCCAAAGTAAGAGCTATTTGTTGTGTTGCAAAGAAAAATGACTAGCAGAAATTGTACATGTCCTTACTAGGTGAAGACTTTCTACCGCGTGTGTTGGAGTGTAAAAATTAACCATGAGGTTGCTCTCAGCTTAAATCTGATTGGCTAGTCGTTGCTAAGTGAGAAAAACATCCGCTTAGAGATAGACAGGAGAATCAAGTTGAATAGTCTAACTGAGAGGTGCTCCATGAAAAGAAATAATTAAGTTGTAAATCAGCTGTCTTTGCATGATCAATGTAAAATAAAGTGATCAAGCTCTGATCATGTTGAAATCAGTGTTTGATGAAAAGAAAACCACTACATATCAAAGATTTTTATGCTCTTTTATGAAATTCTGGATGCATCCCTCATATTAACTATTAGGCTCATCGACATCTTTTGAATGAAATTTTAAAAATATTGTATATTATGACTTAGGTGACAGCCAGGATCGGACCCTGTATCTTTTTGGCCTCCTCCTTCTCCTGTCCTCGCAATCAACTTTTAACTGATGTGATGTTCTTTTAGAATGCCAAGATGTATAAGTCCAACCAAATTCTGGACATCCATGTTGGTCGGAGGTTGGCAATCGACTGAAAAATGTGTCATGTGCCGCGATTAGTATGCCGATTGCTTGAAATCGTTTCAAGAGCCCATCATGAACGTAACATAATCGCTTCATTCGTAGCACCACCGTACCGAGGTCCTAATTAGCGTATGAGCCTCGTTGTACGATCGCTTTGATCGCAGAAGCAGCGCATCACATCTGCCTCGAATCTTCGCAAGAAAGTGGCATCGTCGTACTTTCAGCGTATTACCACCGCCTTCAGCGCAGGTCGGTCGCATAGAAGTTGCAGTGCAATCGTCTCGCAGGCTAAAAATAGAATTCGAGGAAGATTCTGCTACGATTTGCGGGATTTACACAGATCGCCATGGTCGCCACGATCGCCTTCCTGGTGAGATGGGGGTATTACAGGCTATAGCGTGCAAACTCACTCGACACTCCGTTTTGTTGACGATCAGCCATGCATTAAGTCTTTTGTGACATTGCTATAGCTTCTGTGGACCCCGGTGAAAACACGTTTATTGAATGAAATTATGGAAATGCAAGCATTGTTTCGAGGGATCATAATTCTTTTACTACTTGACCATTTTCTGTGATTTAGGTATCAAAGAAAAAAGGAGATATTGAAATTTCTAGTCATGTGATTTTCTTTTTGAAATTCAGATACCCCCGCCAAATGAGTTTTTGGCATCCTTTCTTCGAATTGTTTTTGCTCAATCATGCGTGAATGAGGAATAATCTAAGTAATACCAGATGAAAGAAGAGATTCTAAGCTTTACATTGGTAGGTCATTTGTCTATTTTATTTATGATTAAGGTATGATAAATCATCGCTAAATCTCGGTTTCGTTTTTTCTGGGACGCACTGTATATTTTTAGGTGTTTATGTCACGCATACGCAAGTTAGGACTGTTTTTTTTTGCTTGTCAAATTTTTCCTGGAACAAAATGACCTCCATTTTGTATTGAAACCTTTTTTTTAATCACATAAAATTAATGGATTTTTTCTGCATGCAAATTCAATGAATCACTGAAAGGAATTGTGATTAAATGAGACATAATACAAAATGTTCTCTTGCAACGAATATTCTGGCAAACACGTTTTAAAAACCAGTCCATCAAATTAATTGGTGGAGCATTATACGAATGACATTTTGAAGTTATTTTGAGTAAGAAATTTGACATAAATATCCCAATGAGGGATGAGGATTCAAACGAAACAGGCCTACTTATAATACACACAGGTAATGAAATCATTGAACAACTCAATTTTTGTACTGATAATAAAACCATTATAGATAAATTTGAAAATTAAACAAGTTCAATCGTATGTAAAAAAATGATTTAAAAAATCTTCTAAATACTATAAATCATTGGTTAATAGGGGCGTCTTTTTTCAAGCCTTTGTGCTTATGACTGTCCCCTCCCATATGCAATGATTGCTTATTGTTATTTTACCGTGAAAAATTGTCAATATATTTTATGTTGTATGACCATTTTTTGCATGGAAATAAAGAATCAATCAATAAAATTCTCTCGAAAGGGGTTAAAAATAGGAAAATGCAGGTATATACACTAACCTTTTATTGCTTAAGATTGTCTTAATGGCGTCATCCAGGGAGTCAACAGTCACCCTGGTCTTGTCAAGGACTATACCGAAACCCTGATGCTTCAGTCGTACCCCCTGGTCGATAGCATCTCCCGTCAGAGGTATGATAATGGCTGGAACACCGTGGTATATGGTCTCGTAAAACCCGTTGTTGCCGCCGTGGAAAATAAAGAGATGTGTTTTTGGATGGCCTATAGAAGAAAAAAACTTGATCAACTTATATTTCGAGAGAGAGAAAAACGCAACAACAAATATGCATCGACTTTATCTTCTGCAGAAACTAATATAGCATTCCCTGATAACCGACACTTTATTCCGACATTGTGGATTATTAGACGACATACGCCTGTCAAGTCTGAAACACAGAGACTACCAAACTCGGCCTGTATGCACCACCTATACCACATAAAAGTGATTTCTAATTTTTTTTGTGGGGCTATTCAGTCAACACTTACTTACATAGTTACATACTGTTTCAGAAAAAAAAAACATAAAAAAACTGACCTAAACCCTTTATAAGAAGGAAATACATTTTTGGCAAGTATTGAACCTTTATATATATATATATATATACATTTTTCAGAAGCTGTTGTAAAATCTAAATGTAATGTAAAAACTTTAAAATGTATATATTCATATCAAATGCACGCAGAGACTCCAACCCCAAACACGTTCTGATCTGGAGATTCTCCCACCTGGATCCCCTAGCAAACTGGAGACTCTAATTTGATGTACGTTTGCGCACATCACGAGCGCGAAGTCCCTTGCGGTCGGGATCCTGGGCCCACTAAAAGGGTCCAGGAAGCTCTAGGGTTCTAGATAGATGCTCTCTTATGCTATCTCGGGCTATTTTTTTAATATGATGGGACCAGTGGCGTAATGAGCTAAAAATTTCGAAAGGGCTCTGGCATATCGCGTCAAATTGGTAAACACTTGCGAGCGAGCGAAAATGTTGATGTATTATTACAGAAATCCAATTTTGTTATAGATTTCGACATATTAAAAAATGATAATTTCAGTTTTCACCCTACTGTATTTCCTTTTCTCTCTTTTTTTTCTTGGTCGTGACTTTTTTGCCCCCCCCCCACCCATCTGTACGACTTGGGAGGGTACCAAGTAAATAACAATTGAATGAATCAAATCATACATTTTGGCTAGACAAAACTTAATAAAATTTTTCATATATATCATATTCATGCATGCATATAAAATTGATAAGCATCTACAAAATCATACGTTTTGGTGATAACTTTATCCGTATCAACCAGTGAAGACATACTACATCACGGCCTTGAAACTGACATTTCCATCCATCTTGTCTCAATACTTGATGATCTCTTGAGTAAGATTGCTCCAAACGCCATATAGCGGGGCGCGCCAATGGGCGAGATCGCGCGGCTTGGATATGAAAATTTAATTTCGGTTTTTAAAAAGGTGTTTGGGCGGGAGAAAGATCATTTAAAGCGGGAGAAAAACCATCTTATGTGGGAGACACAGGGCCTGGGCGGGAGATATAAAATCTCAAGCGGGAGAACGGGAGATTTTGCGAAAAAGGGCTTTCGGCGGGAGATCTCCCGCCGAAAGCGGGAGAGTTGGAGTCTCTGTGCACAATTCTACTGACGTACCCTTGAAACAACCTGCATCAAGCTAAGTTACTGAATTGCTTCAATTAAAGAAGATACCGAAGACCAATCACCTTCAGGCCTACAGATCGATCCCTTACCTAAAATATCATTTTGTGGCAGCCATGGCATCGTCTTGACGTTCGGAGGTACCTTAAACCTAGGTTCACCTGCGAATTGCCACAGGACCTTCTGTTGCAGATATCGTTCAAAGGCCTCTGCGAACGGCTCAAGGAACTCCGATTTGATGTGCGACACGTAAGTGCCCAGGGTGAACAAGATGACGCCCTCATCGCCAGAAGACTGCATGAATGCTTCCAAGTCCTAGCAAAAACAAAGCAAATCATTGATAGGGGAAACAAATCGATGAAATTTCTATCTCTTTCCTCCGGACTCACTGCTTTTTCGTTTTCATTTAAGATTATTAGTCTGATAAAAAGCATCATTGAAATTAAAAAGAAAATAGTGTCGTCTTTGGATATGTTTTAATGTAACACCTGTTATAAGATATACCCATGCTCGTTGCCGATGAGCTATTTCATAATCATATTGTCTAAAATGTATTGGAAGAACTTTTCCTTAACCGAAGAAAAAGTAACAAAAAGAACAATGAAGTGTGATGAGTCTTACACCGATTCCATTTTGATCTACCTCTTTTCCTATTATTATAGAATGATGAGTAAATTTACGATTTTAACCATGTTATACAATAGGCCAATAGATAAATATGACAAGCTTACATATCTCAAATCGAACTCTTCGTGATAAAAGTACAATAACGTGCTCCTGACATTGGCGGCGGAAGCCAAAAATTTTAGGTGGGACCACAAAAAAATTTTGACAAGCAAAAAAAAAAAAGTTTATCAACCAAAAATGTTAGGGGGGACGTAGGAAAAAAAAATTGACAAGCAAAAAAGAAAGAAAGAAAAAAAAAAAAAGGGTTATCAACAAAATTTTTAGGGGGGTCCGTCCCCCCGTCCCCCCCCCCCCCGCTTCCGCCGCCTATGGCTCCTGACAAAAATGCATATAGGCGAACTGTTTCTGAACCTTTTCAACTGATCAGACAAGCAAGGCAACTTTATAAATAGAACACCATAAATAAATGATTTAAAAAAGGTGTTTTTAAAATTGTCTTTCATTTCTAAATAAATCTTTTATTTTAGACTGAGGATGCAAGACAGTCAAATCGAATATAAAAAAAGTTAAAAACAATCTATGAAGTTTTACATTTAAACCGCCAACATGGCCAAGGGATAAACCCAAATCAAATAAGTCAGGCTGCATTGTTCGTTTAGTTCGTCATACCGCATTCGATACGGAATTATTGAGAAATTTTAGACTATTGCGTGGCGATGTCATTTCAGACTGATTTTGGCAATCATCTTCGAACTAATCTCAACACACCTCACCCTCTTCTGATAGCAAATTTCTCTTTATGAAAGCTTACACTTGGTAACGGTGACACCGGTCTGGCTGTGATGCCTCCTATCGGGATAATATTCGGGAGAAGCGGGAGAGGGAACTCGACGGCAAAATCGAGATTGAATAAGAATAAATCGGTGTAGATCCCCACCAGTTCTGAAACCGAACCGGTTAAATCCGGTCTGATCTTGTGGCGCTCTCTAAGTTCGTTGAATGGTTGGTTCATGTACTCAAACATCGGGGAAAATCCTTGGTTCAATATTACGTTGTTAACACGCTGTATGAATAATGATAATAATATAAAAAGTACTATTGTTATTTGTTTCCTTATTTTTATGGGGGCGGGACAGATGACCTAGTTGTGACGTCATAATATTTTAAAATGAAACGGCCAACATTTCTATTTCTTTTTTAAATGTATCTATTGATTTCCAAATTTCAAAACAATACAAAACAGATCTGTAAAGCAAAGATAATCATAAAGCAAAGTAAAAATGTCATTAATTCGAGAAAAAAAATAGTAAAAGAAACTAAAAACAGCGGCTTACAAGATTGAAGCAAAGTCATCGATTTGAATATTGCAAAATAAGTTATTAATCAAGGGAATGGAGGGATGCCTAAGGCAACACCTCTATTCTTCATACTCTTTCCCTTGTTTTCTCCCGTTTCCTCTGTCTTAGTTTTCGTTTCTCCTCCAATTTCTTTGTTCCATTAAAAAAAATCACGGTTCCCATGTGGGACCGCGGATGGTTATCATCATGAGATATGAAAGAATTGTCACTGAAGTACTTTAGCTTTCAGTTTTTTTTTTCCACAACATGCCTGTTGGAAAGAACACAGTGTGATCACAGTGTGTTCTCACATTGTGTTTACCTAGTGAATTATTTGAAAATATTATTCATATTTTTTATTACATCGTTAATATGATTACATTATGTATTCTATTATTAAAGCTCTGAAAAACTGTAATGTTAAATATTCTTATTGGTACGATGTATTTGACTATTTATTGTTATTGATTTATCTTTGTATGTTTTTATGTCTTTTATCATTCCCAGTGCCCTCTTGTTAATCAGTTTTCGTAACTGAAGGGGCTACCATGGTAAAAGAAAACTGAAATAAATAAATCAATATATAATAATAATAATAATATAGGGTATTTATATTGCGCACATATCCACCTTGTTAGGTGCTCAAGGCGCTCCTATATAACCCGGCTAAGCTAGGCGTTCAGAGCGCACACAGCTTTTTAAGGAATTACTTCCTATACCGGTACCCATTTACCTCATCTGGGTTGAGTGCAGCACATTGTGGATCAGTTTCTTGCTGAAGGAAATTACGCCATGGCTGGGATTCGAACCCACGACCCTCTGTTTCAAAGTCCGAAGACTAATCCACTGGGCCACAACGCTCCACATATAAATACTGTTAGAATGCTCGAATTCAACAGTGTGAAGATATTTACACACTGTGGACACCTCGAAAGTGTGATTGTTTACACCTTGTTTACACGGTCGACTATGTGAATGAGTGATTCACACTGTTGAAATACTCAAATTTAACAGTGTGAAGGCAATTTCAGTTTGCGTTCCACACTGTGAACACGCTGTGTCACATGATAATAATAAGTGGCCTCTATATAGCACTTTATCAATCTACGACTGTTCGAAGCGCTTCACAATTATTTTTACCCGGTTACTGGATTCATAGCATTTCAAGCAGCCTGCTAAACCAACCACAATGACGGTTGTTTCCTACCGGTACCCAATTAGCACCTGGGTGAGAATGGCAAACTGTGGATTGACGCCTTCCCAAAGGACGCTAGGCCATGGTGGGATTCGAACACACGACCCTCTGATTACAAGGCGAGAGTCAGAACCGCTACACCACGGCGCTTCCACCTGCTGTGGATATAATGTTGTAAATTAATACTATGACCAAAATCAACAACGAAGACAATTATATTGATTATGAATTATGGGACGCTGAAACACTACCTGCAAAAAGGACATTGAGCTCGTATAACCGGTCATAAAGTATGGAACGTACGCTAAATTCACTGGATTATGAGCATAGGCGGTGAACACAGGCAGGGACATCGGGGACGATAAGACCGCTGTTGCGTTTATTTTCATTGCCAAAAGCAGACTGCACAACCAGATCATATCGTAGACGACCACGTCGAAGTTTCCCGACTCGATTTGGTGCATGACGTCGGGGTTTCGCCCCAAGAGCTCATCACAGTCATCGGCAACCCCTTGACGAGCTGTTTTCATCATTTTGAGCAAGTAAGCAACATTATTCGGCTCTAATGCGTTCTAAGAAGAGGTAAAAATAAAGATAAGTCAATTATAAACATCCTTAGATTTCTACTGCCAATACTGAAAAGTGAGAACAGTCAAACCGCATACATATATATTATTGTTATTATTATTATTAATAACTACAAGTACAAGAAAATGTTTCAATTCATCGTTAAATTGTAGTAATTATGGATAGATTTTATAATTTTAAACTAAGTTTCACTTTCAAGTATCTTAAACTGAAAAATAGATAATTTGAGCTAGCATGACACCAACATACTAATCCAGGTTTCCCCAATAAATAATTTTATCATAGTTTAAACAACATATTATTGTACATCAACTTCAACATTAAGTTTACTTATTTCTGATAAGAACTTCGATTACCATTGAAGAAAAAACAAACAGGCATGATTTATAATGAAAATGTCATCAACTCGGCTATAAAATAAATAATGTTATTCATGAAGTTTTGCATTTTTCAAGATACCAGAACATAAGCAATATTGGCATTATATAAAAGATCCCGATCACATCACAGACTCAATAAATAAACAAGTGGAATGCCTCTGGCGGTCTCACCTGCATCACGCGATTCAATATAGCAGCAGTGCTGACTTTGAAAACTACTATAACTTGCACAAGATGTTCAGTGATACTTGGTTACTCTTATGTACACGTTTTATGAACTAGACCAATACACTTACAGAGATATGATGGTAATTCAACAAATACCCCCAACATGGCCAAATTTCATTGACCTTACATGACCTTTGACCTTGAACATGTGATCTAAAACTCGCACAGGATGTTCAGTGATACTTGATTACTCTTATGTCCAAGTTTCATGAACTAGACCAATAAACTTTCAAAGTTATGATGGTAATTCAACAAATACCCCCAATTTGGCCAAAGTTCCTTGACCCTAAATGACCTTTGACCTTGGTCATGTGACGTGAAACTCGTGCAGGATCTTTAGTGATACTTGATTAACCTTATGTCCAAGTTTCATGAACTAGGTCTATATATTTTCTAAGTTATGATGACTTTTCAAAAACTTAACCTTAGGTTAAGATTTTGATGTTGATTCCCCAAACATGGTCTAAGTTCATTGATCCTAAATGACCTTTGACCTTGGTCATGTGACATGAAACTCAGGCAGGATGTTCAGTAATACTTGATTAACCTTATGGCCAAATTTCATGAACTAGGTCCATATAGGGTCCTACTTTCTAAGTTATGTTAATTGTCATTTCAAAAACTTAACATTCGGTTAAGATTTGGTGTTGACGCCGCCGCCGCCACCGCCGCCGTCGGAAAAGCGGCGCCTATATCTCACTCTGCTATGCAGGTGAGACAAAAATGCTTCATAAGTTAATTGTAGATGTATAATATAGGGAGATTTAAGTTTGATAATGTTAAAAAGAATTGTTTAAAGGACGTTCTAATTTTGAACGTCAAATAAAGTACGTTTTGTGTTTGCTGAGCGAAGATGCATTTCAAATTGAATGAACTTTCAACTCAATGTTGGAAACATTTTAAATTCTTTGAAGGGATACTCCGGGAGATATGACCTTTTTTATTTACAATGGCAAAATTATAACACTTGTTAGCATTAACCGATGTTAGCAAGCATAACCGCAGAGTGGAGAGAATTTGTATATTTTCTTTATTTCAACAGTGAAACTATAATAATACAAGCATAACTGGTTGAATAGGTGTGCTGAAAAATTAAATATTAGATTTACATCCGAAAAAAGATATATGCAGATCAGCCATCTGTTATAGCAGCAACCGTGGAGGTAGACGTGGTTTTATACTAGTAAATCTTTTTTTTTTTTTTTTTTTTTTTTTTTTGGGGGAGGGGGGGTTTCTTGTGCATGCATGTGGAATTGACATTAAAAAAATGTACAATACAGCTATTGTACTTTTTAAAAAAATCTCCCGCTATCATTTTTAGCCAAAAAAATGTTGTCTGCACACCCTTCCCTATAGTAGGCCAACCATTGAGAGTCGCGCCCCTGGTTCCTTGACTTACATATATGTTACAAAACGATGGATCAATTGCACCGACATTAACTGAAATTAAAAGTGTACTTATCGATTAACCTACCTTTGAGAAGGCCAAATGCCTCTCTTTAACAGAGGCGATTTGTTCGGCTGTCTGTTCAAACACGATGAAGTTCAATTCCAAGTCTTCAATATCATCAGCCCTGTACGCATACGCTTTGCTGACAAGAACCGTGACGTTGTGTCCATGTTTCACGAGGTATTTACCGATCGTCTTCCCAACGAAATAATGTGATCCTTCGCCCAGACTTGTGGTGATAAGGACATTACCCGCCTGGAGATCTGATGGCATGGTAAAAAACACTACACAGAGAAGTATGAAAGGGACTGTAGGTCGAGACCTGTGTCTTGTTGACAGATGTACAAACTCCATTATAGGCCTGCGCCGGAGGCGCGTTTCCGTTTTACACCCTGGCGAAGGCATTTTCCGGAAAAATAGCCACAAAGCGACTAGTGAAGAGTCTACGTCTACGTTTGTTTACATAATCAGCTGGGCGCGCGATCCAAAAGTCCGCACCAAAGATATCCGCAGAACATACGTGCAAATGCAGCTGAGCTTATAGACCAAAAGCTTCAGTCTCTGTATTTTGGTTGTTCCGCTGAACTATATACGTTGGCTTCATGATTTTTGTTTTTACTTTATCGCACATGATCGTTTATATGAATGAAAACGAATAATAGCTAAAATATTGAAAAATAAAACACATAATTACTTTTTTTTCATATTATATCTATCCTTATATCTATCATATCTGTCTATCCACTATCTATGTTATAAATCAATCTATGGTACTACATGATATATCTATCTGTTAATTTGTCTATCTACTCTGTCTCTCTCATTCTCTATCTACCTATCTATCTGTCTATCTATCTATCCATCTAACATCTATCTCTCAAATTCTCTATCTATCCATCTGTCTCTCTTTTATTTCTCTCTATCCATCTGTTAATCTACTCATGTGCAATATCAACACTGCTTCGACTTCCTTCGGGAGTCTATTTCCTCAGCTCTACTTTTCCCTTTTTTGTGCTCGATTCGATTCAATTACTACTTTATTTACTTGTTACCATTGTTAAATGTCTTGTATTGCATAATGACCTTTTTTCTGAAGGTTGCCTCCTATTCTCTTTCAAATTCCACCTCTTGCTTTCCCTTCTCTTTGTCTTATCCCAATTTCTTTCCCTTCTCTCACCTCTTTCTTCTTAATCTTTCGTTCCGCTTTTTTCTTCTTTGGTGACACTTTACTTTTGGCCTTTTGTATTTATTTATGATACATTTCTTTTTTATCTGTATGAATTTGTATTGTATTTGATGTTTATTTATAATGTTTACTTTATATTTTGTTATGATTCTATTTGTATGTAAACATTCACTTATTTCAGTCTTTGACTGCTTGTGATTGTATTTTGATAGTTTTTATTGCAATAAAATCCAATATATATATATATATATATATATATATATATATATATATATATATATATCTCAAATTCTCTCTATATATCCATCTGTCTATCTTTTTCTCTCTCTCTGTTTCTCTCTATCCGTCTATCTATGTCTCGAATTCTCTCTATCCATCTGTCTGTCTTTTTCTCTCTATCCGTCTATGTATTTATCTCTCAAATTATATATCTATCTATCTATTTATCTATCTATCTATGTAACTACAGTATCTATCTATCTGTTAATTTGTCTATCTTCTCTGTCTCTCTCATTCTTTATCTATCTATATATCTATCTAACATCTATCTATCTTTCAAATTCTCTATCTCTCTCTCCCTCTATCTATCTCTCCATCTGTCTGTCTTTTTTTTCTCTCTTTGTCTATTTCTCTTTTTCCGTCCATATATATATATCTATCTATCTATAACATCTCTCCATCTCTCAAGTTCTCTCCCCCATCTATATATCTATCTATCTATCTATCTTCTATCTATTTATCTCTAGCCCAGTATACGCCGATGATACTATAGTATTCGCCAATGGAACAAATTCTGTACAAAATATAATGACTGAGATTAATAGATTTGGAAATATAGCAGGGCCGAAAGTCAATTGGTCTAAATCTAAAATAATGAAGTTAGATGAAAATATAGAGTTAAATGACCTAGAATGCACAGTCGATCCAGTAAAATGTCTTGGAATATATGTTGGTAAAAACCATGTTGATGTAGAAAAAAGAAATTGGGAAGGGAGACTTGGAAAAGTCGAAAATATACTTAATTTATGGAAAATGAGAAATCTGACTTACTTTGGAAAAATATCTGTCATTAAGATTTTAATAGCATCACAATTTGTTTATGTTGCTTCGGCAGTTCCTGTGCCCGATTATATTTCAAAGGCCTTGAATAAAAAATTATATACATTTTTATGGAATTCCAAAAAAAATAAAGTTAAGAGAAATGTATGTTTAAACAAAGAAATTGATGGTGGGTTAAACATGGTTGATATGAAAGCCAAATTTTCATCACTTCGATTAGCGTGGATTTATAAATATATGGATGAAATAAAGGGAGCATGGAAAACTCTTTTTACCTATTGGACAAATAAGATTGGTGGTTTTCCATTATGTTTACATTATAATTGTAATAGTGTAGACATTGTTAATTTAGGGAAAAGGTATAATCTACCCTCCTCTTATATCGATTTTCTATATGTTTGGGCAAATTTGAGATACCAGAATTTTTTGAAAATTACTGATATTCCAAAACAAGTTTAATGGAATAACAGTAATATAAAAATACAAAATGAAACACTAAATTTTAATAAATGGAGGAAATCTGGTGTATTGATGGTAAATCATGTTATAAAAGAAGGTAAATGGAAAAACCTCAATACGGTATTTGATGATTTTGAAAACAGAAAATTATTATACAATTTTGAACTACAAAAGTTGAAGAAAGCATTTCCCAACACCTGGCTGGAAAATAGATCAAATGCACAACAAAAGGAAATAACGATTATACCCAATCTTATTGAAATATCAAATGGTGATTTAATTGATGTAAATATCTTGAAAGCTGGGCATTATTATCATTATTATTTAGAACATAACAAAACAGAAGCATCTTTCTTTATGTTTTGGCAAAATTATTTGGGACTTCAGATAGAAATTAAATGGGACAAAGTCCTGTATTTTAAACTTAGACAAATAAAAGATAATAAGGTTAGAGAATTTAATTTTAAGCTCCTGCATAAAATACTTCCGTCCCAATCAAATTTATTTAAATGGAGTTTAAAAAATGATGATAAATGTAATCTTTGTTTACTTAAGGGAACAATTATGCATATGTTGATAAAATGTGAGAATATAAAACCTCTATGGAAAATGGTAGAAGACACAATTCTTTCTGTTTCTAAAGTACAGGTCTGTGTTAATGAAAATATAGTAATTTTAGGTTGGAATATACAAGAACCGAAATACTGGTTAATTAATATCATTTTGAATTTTACTCAATACACCATTTACAGAAATTATATTGAAACGAGTATGAGAAAAGGTTATTACTTTGTTAATGTAAATAGATTATGGATGAATTTGAAAATGAAACTGAGATGGTATTTAAGTTCAAAATATGTTACCAAAAATAAGAATACAAAAGAAATTGACAAATTGCTGAAACTTATTTATTGATTGATTAATTTGATTACTGTATATACTTTGTGATTTGTAAACTGTATTATAGAGATGTAAATAAAGTAGAGAAAAAAAAATCTTTTATCTATTTATCTATCTATGTAACTACAGTATCTATCTATCTGTTAATTTATCTATCTTCTCTGTCTCTCTCATTCTTTATCTATCTATCTATCTATCTATCTATCTATCTATCTATCTATCTATCTATCTATCTATCTATCTATCTAACATGTACCTATCTCTCAAATTCTCTATCTCTCTCTCCCCCCTCTATCTATCTATCCATCTGTCTGTCTTTCTCTATTTCTCTCTCTCTATCTTCTATCTATCTATTTATCTAGCTATCGGCATGTAACTACAGTTTCTATTTATCTGTTAATTTGTCTATCTTCTCTGTCTCTCTCATTCTTTATCTATCTATCTAACATCTATCTATCTCTCAGATTCTCTATCTCTCTCTCCCTCTCCCTCTCTCTCTTTCTCTCTCTATCTATCCATCTGTCTGTCTTTTTTTCTCTCTCTCTATTTCTCTTAATCCGTCCATATATCTATCTATCTATCTATAACATCTCTCCATCTCTCAAGTTCTCTCCCCCCATCTATCTATCTATCTATCTATCTATCTATCTATCTATCTATCTATCTATCTATCCATCTCTCTGTCTTTCTCTCTCTCTCTCTCTACTTCTATCTATCTATTTATCTATCTATATATGTCTCTATCTATTTATCAGTCTTCTATATCTATCTTTCGGCATCTAAGTGTATCAATCCATCAAACTTCAATTTTCTTTCTATTATATGTATCTGTTTATTTTTATTTTGTCTGTCATTCTTTTCATTTAGTTAATAATTTATATTTAGAAAAAAAAAACTTTTTCATAACTTTTCATAAAAAAAACGTAACTGCAAAAGCATGTTCGGATTTCACTCATATGACTGCTCTCTGTACATGAAGTGCCGAGGAACTCTATGCTCTGATCAGTAACTGTGCAGATTGCATGCGGTGGTGTGGGACTCGCCTGTGTCGCACGCTGCAACCAGCGACGTGTGTAGACTCTTCACTAGTCGCTTTGTGGCTATTTTTGCGGAAAATGCCTTCGCCAGGGTGTAAAACGGAAACGCGCATCCCGGAGCGATGACCCGCGAGGCTCTCTCAGCTCCGAAGGGAAAAGAAATATAATTATGTTTGCTGTGAATAAGGGAGTCTTTAAATTTCCTGCATAAAAACAAATGGTGATATGGCCTGCTAGTAGATATGATTTAAAGAAGATTACACATTTCTCAATTATGTTCTCAAGGTACAAATACAGCACGCGTAGAGCCATATACTCTTCCGGGGATAAAATGTTTTATTGACCTAGTACCTGCCTATTCATATCTAACACTCAAAACAAACACTCTCGAATACATGGAAGTAACTTTGATCAGAAAAAAAAAACACTGGCTGAACTTTGGACAGTGTTGGATTCAAATTCAATTGAATTCGATTTTAACGATCGTAAGAATGTCATTGTTAATTATTTATTAATTGTGGTTCAGGGTGGTTGCATGTGTCACATTTTTTTTTGAATAACTGTGACATAATTATATGCCTAATAGGAAAACACATAGGGCCTATTCATAATCCATCCGTATAACAATTGAATGCCAAAAGTTCGCTCACGATACGTAATTATGAAATGAATATAGATAAATTAATTTCGGACCAGGTAAAGGTCTAATCATTCAACATTTGCTAAAAAATTATATTAAACAATTAAATCGTTAACAAAATTGTCTTTATTGACAATACACAGTAAAGCGCTGTTTACTACATGAATCTTACAGTAGTTTAAGAAGTATATTAAACAGCAAAGTTTGATTTTTTAAATTTAATTCTCGATAATTAGGCATGATGGTTGTTTAAAAAGTTAAACAACTATAGTAAGGTTCATATAGTAAAACAGTAATGTATGAAATTTCAAAAAGCATTTTTACTTTCTATAGACCATAATTTTTTTTATATACATGTTAAATCTTTAGAAATGTTTTCATAACCTTTAGCTATATTTTCAATACGATATTTACAGGGTTTCTTTTTATCTGCTACCTTCGTTGTAAATTAGTAGTATAGAATTAGATATTGGGACGAAAAGCATAATGAGATTTATAAAAATATCTTTCCCCCATTTTTCGATAAATAAATTTCTTTCTTTTTATAGAAGGGGCAAAGTCGGGGAGGAGATATAACATGCCTGCATTCCCAGGTGTTCAGGTTGGAAAATGATTTGATATATAATGCTCTCCTTCACGGAAAAAAAGAAAAAAACTAATTTGAAGAACAGTAATAGGAATGCTATTCCACTCCACTAGCATCAAGCGTTGTAATTCTTTAGATAGGAATATTAAATAATAATATAATTTTATTTCACATTCTTGAGAATTCAAAAGACGCTAGTTAGAGTAAAGTAATTGGGCCTTCTTCGGCTGTTTTTTTTCAATTATGATAGTTTGTTTATTATCTACTGATACCACGTAAAATACCACGCAAAATTACTGTGCAATACATACGAAAAAACTGGTGACCGTCCTGATTGTGCTATAAATGTACACGCACACTCCCACACGTACACCCACACCCAGGTTCATCATCATACACGCACAGCACACACACATTGCTTCATCCGCACACCTACACAAAAAAACGATTACTACGCACCCTCACATGCACACATGGCCGTATGCAGATATTGGGGGCAGCACGCATATTTTTTTTTTAGAAAAACCTCAAAAGTGAGTGAGCGAAGCGACCGAGCTTGTCATTGGGACACTTTCCCCTTTTTAAAGTGGAATTGAAGGATTTCTAATTGCATGCTTTTGGTGAATTTTGTCAAAATTTTCAGTAAAAGAATGTAAGTTTTCAAAATATCGGGGGGGGGGGGGGAGGGGGGACTGCCCCGGCCTGCTGCGTAGGCCATGCACGCACACATACCCTCACCAACCTCACACACACACACACACACAGATACACCTTAAACATGCTTTCTCACTTACACACACACACACACACACACCCTCACGTTTCTTGAAGTTAAATCCGCCTGAAATTGATTTAATCCATGACCGAGAATTAGAGAAAAATATCAAATAAACCTCAGCTCAAATGGTGCAACCACGGAAATGAGGTATGATAATAACATGATGCCGAACAAGGGTTTATGAAATTAGTGAAATAATATTGTCATATAGTCACCACTTTTATTTTTTCATACATAAAGTTGATGAAAATGAAGAAAATCTCTCGTATTACATTGATGAAAAAAAATAATGACTACTTACGAATTTTACGAAATAACAACCAAAAGTTTTATATTATCTGAGTAAATTGTTGGAAAATTGTAGATTTGTCTAAACTAAAAATGGTAGATACATAAAAACATTTTTTGACAAGGTCACCCCTATTTGCATTCGACCTGATTATAGGCACATCATCTGCTTCATTGAAAGGTGAGTAAAAATATTTCACATCAAATAATTGCAATTTACATTAAAACATATATAAGATTCAGAATTATAAACATCTTTTCATTTCATTTCATTTCACCTCATCATTATCTTCATAGTGTGAAGAAAAGGAAAATATTGTTCAACAGAATTGAATGAAATCGATTTACTGAAACAGTAAAAAAGTATACGATTAAATATTGCCATTCTTCCCGGCATCTATTATAGAATGTCCGCTTTATTTCATATAAGGGCAAAATAGCCGCTTTTAAGACAATGTTTCAGCACAGTAATTTTGGTGCCGATCTGAAGCTACACTATAATTACGTAATGATAATTTTGCAAAATTTTGCAGAATTATCAAAAAGAAAGTCAATTAAAATGACTACACTCTGGTTCATGTTCATCTAATTGTGAATATCAATCACACGAAAGTGACTTCAACTCAATAATTTTCTAATTGCGATAAAACATTGCATGGGTAAGTTTTTTCTTAGTGCAGTTGTAATCCACCGATAGGAAACAATTTAATAGAGGGGATGTTTAATATTTCTAAATGAAAATTATAACTATTACCTATTATACTATCATGAGTCCTGGCCATGTCTATAATTATAACGCGAACTATTTTTCTGTAAAACTTTTTGTTAACTCCGTACGCCTTACCTTATACCCGTTGTTGGAAGGTTTGGGACCTGGTTCTAAGTCATGGCATCAATTTTTAACAAAATAAGAAATACGTACATGTAAATTAAGGTCTTGCCCATATCGAGCCGGCAACCTTCAGTTGTACTCGATCTCTCGAAGCATTGCATAATACGTTAAAGGTACGTTTACCATGTTTACGTCACGACCTAAATTTTCACGAGTTGAGTCTTGGAGGGGAAATCATAAACAATCTGGACATTAATTTTGTAGGAATTCATAATGTACCTAGATGCAACTTAAAATCATAAAACTGTTCTTTTGATCGCTCTAATTCAACTCTTTTTCAGCAGGTGAAATGATAAAAATGACATTGTATAATAAGAAATATTTCATAAAAGAACTTGTCTGATCTTCAACGAAGTCTGCTAATCTGATAGTTACCATAGTAATAGCACTTCTCAGCCAATCAAAATCAAGAAAATGTTGATGGAACGCTCCCAGTTCGTGGTTTGCCCGTTTCCAAAATGACATCGCTAGCTTGTTCAAAGATAATTCAAAACAGGGAAAGTCTTCGCGTTGAATAAACACCCCAGCATTTTGCTCTCGACATACTGGAAAAGTTATTTCGAAACTTTTCGGCTATCCACTAGGCCTAGGGCCTTTATCAACGATTTGACCCGATCGGGTAGAAATTCAGAAGATTGTATGAGAAGGCAACCGGCCAGATTTAAATAGTCTCCTTTACACTTCTTTAAAGTACAACGACTCCATGTCCAATACTTCTTACCTTGTTGATGTTGAAATTACCACTCCCGATAGTTGTTTCATAAAGCTGTTCGTAAGTTAAAAGCGACTTTAAGAACGAATGGCGATCCTTTCTTATGGTAAAATGTGTACACCATTGGCGTTGGTTTAGCGCCTAAGAAAGGTTCGCAAGCCGTTCTTAAAGTCGCTCTTAACTTACGAACAGCTTGTTGAAACCGCGGCCCCCAGCTCAATGTGAATGTGCTGGCAAACGTAAGAATTTTTTTAACTTGGGCTATAATGTTCAATAAATTTACTCCTAAAAGGGAACATTCAGTTTGCCCAATTAAAGGTTTCTTACATAAAACCATGGTTGTACGTCCTTAACAAGGAATCATAGGCTTAAAAACAGGACTAGCATGACAAGTGATCCTTCAGCTCAGTCCTGTCTTTCAGTGCCACTGAATAGTATCTCAAATTAAGCTTTAAACACACCCTGACGCCGAAAAAAAAATCGGCGAAGCGCTTCCGGAATTCCTTGAACATCCCGTTAGTTCCAGTACCTCTTCCGAAGTTTCCCCCAACAAATTCACTTCGAGTCCCCTGGATTATTACCTCGACACTATCACAGTAGAAGTGTTTGAGCCGTGGTACTAAAATCAAGCATATAAGATAGTCCGTGTTTTGTAATGAAAAACAACAGCTATTATTATATCTGCCAGTAAGATTTTCATTTCTGATGTGATCGCGCCATGCGTTGCCTAAAAAGAATCAATGATAAGCCTACTAGGCTCAGGAAGCTACCTGATGGCACTTAAGTTGATTGCAGAATAGAGGCAAAAATAAGATAGCACCTAGTATTGGAAGAATATTTGGACTGCACCACCTTTCGCGGTTAGCTGTTTCATTGTCACGCCAATCCGCGTTGGCGATGTGGTGTTGAACCATTGATGCGCGTCGTTCAGTCCGATGGTATGCGAATGTCCCGTAAGTAAAAAGCCTATTCCATTTGGAACAATTTCTAAGTAATAGCTAAGTTACAGAGTAAGTGTGATTCTCGTTGTTTCTGCTGTTTGTTTTGTGTTTCCTTGTTATTTTTGTCATGCTTGTGGAATTGGTATTATTTGCAGTGGTCTTGCAGTTCTGTAAATGCCAAATTACCCCTTGCGGATGACAGCTTGAAGGAATTCTGAATTAAAGCTTCGTCTCCATGGGAATGCCAAGTCCATTACCAAAGTCTGTTAAATCGATATTTTCATAGTTTGGTTGCGTTTTAACCGGTTGGATACTGACCTCAGAAGACTTTATATCTTCCTCTTTCTCAAGTTCTTTTTTTTCTTTAGTGCCATCATCTTGATTCACATCGTCTTTCTCAGCTCCTTCATTCTTATCTACTTTGGCATTATCTTCATCAGCTTTGAATCCTTCCTCTTCTTCTTTCTCCTTCTTATCCTTCTTAAGTTTTTCCATGGCTTCCATATCGAGATTTGCGTACACTGTCGGCGTTTCTGTCTGAGTGGGCGGTGCTCCATCCGGATGGGCGTGGTCATGTGAAACTTCAACGTAGACCAATCCATCGGCATCCTTCTTGCGCATGCTGCTCATGGCGTCCCTGTCCAATGAGGCGTATACCGTAGGTTCTTCCGTCCTTATGGGCGGAGCATCAGTGGGATGGGCGTTTGCATGCGCTACTTGCACATACACAAGTCCGTCCTTATCCACCTATAAAAAAGATGAAGATCAACATCAATATGCATGGTCTTCACACGCAAATATAGAGTGTAATGCTTTAAGTAGGGGACTATTAACAGCTTTGCCACCTAAACGCACACACCCTCCCACCCATGCATTTCGCGATAGCCCGAAAATTTCATCACAAAAAAGTGAGGGATAGTACATCTATATTTCAAACCTTTTTTCGCACCCACCTTTAAAACCCCCTAATAGTCTTTGATGTCGTGTTGCCCCCGGAATAGTGAAAAGTGGAGCTCAATACTAATTGCTTTCATCAGTAACTTGCCCACTGCTAAGACCGGTTGGTTGTACGTAACTTCTGACAGTGTTCTCCATAGTCAAAGCAGGACTTGAAGAGCGTTTCATGAATATAGTACCTGTCGGACATTTTATCCGACAAATCAGGCTTACGTTATGTCCGACAGTTACCATAGAATATGCACTCCTCAGCGAATCAGAATCAGAGAAAGTTGTCAGATCTGACAGTATCTACATACATATGTATATATAATATGTTATATAAATTGCTATTTGATTTTATTGTGAATCACCCACAACTTCGTTTTGAAGACGTGTCCTTTATTTGTTGCATAAAGATGGTAACGTAGTATAATAGTAATTAATTGATCGGAAAGAATTCTATTTTATACCTTTCGCGAGTTGTCTTTTTTGATAACGCGCACCAATGTTTCCTCATCTTTCGAGTCATCTAAAACAGGAAATTAAAAGAAAAAAAAAACATTCAAATTATACAAGGTGCAACTAAGATGGATGTCATGGGACAGGAATAGAAACTTCTAAAAGTTATTCATTTTATTTGTATTTCACGCATCTCAAGCAGAATAGTGCATTTTCTTTCTACACCTTGCTTTCCTTTTTTCATGAAAATGTCTGTTCAAAAATTGAACCATGATATATATTCGGTTTCAATATTATACTTCTGTAAAAAAAATGAAACAAATTTTACAGGCAGGAAACAAAATCATAACTCCGGGGGGGGGGGGGGTTGACAGAGATATTAAATTACAAACAGGAGGGGGTACAGGATTTAATAGATTAAGGTTGGGAGTGGCTAAGAATAAAGGGAATGTATATTGATTTCTTATGAATTTTCAACAAGGAAACAAGCGAGTGATGGAGAGAGAGAGAGAGAGAGAGAGAGTGGAGAAGGGGGGGGGGGGTGAGTGTAAAATCATCATTCCATAATCACCATTACATGAATGCGCTACACAACAATTATAGTCTATAAATTCCAACATTTTTTATGACTTTTTTTACAGTCCTGCACAAATGGTAAACAACAATATTAATATCAACCCCCGCAAAAAAATGAAAATACCGAAGGCCAATAATCAATAATAGGGGCATTTAAGCTTTTTGATAGGGCATCCAATGCCGTGGATGACCTTGGATTAATATTCAAGCCCTGTTTTGCCGCTCAATAGGGTGTGTATTGTGTGTGGAGGTGCCGTGGCTGAGTGGTCTAAAGGCGACCGCACACCTTACGATTGGTCTGCGACCCGATTTCAGAATAAAATGTAGTAGAATTTGATGCTAATATTGAGACTTGGAATATCTTACTGTGTAATGTTCTAAATCATCCTACAAATACCTATGTTCAAATCTGTGACTATGCTATCATCCTTCTTAGAATAAAAGCGAATTCAATATCTAGTCGTAATGACGTCATAGCAGTCGTACGATTGGCTACGATTTGAAACTAATTTGGCCTTAACTCCAAAATAAAAGCTTGCAATCTTTCAAAATGGTTATATTAGTATTCTTTCAATGAATTTTAACCTCAAATAAAATGATATGTCCCATTCACATTTTCAGAAAATGAGCAAAATGCGATTTGTTCCAAAATCGGATCGCGAACAGTCGTAAGGTGTGCGGTGGCCTTAAGGCGCCGAGCTGACTAGACATTTGAAAGTCCGGGGTTCGATTCCCGGCCAAGGCACCTCCGCACCTATACGCCCTTGATCATGGTGTTTAATCGACAGTGCTCTTTTATCCTTCGTTCAAATAAATGTAAACGCAACATGCGTTATTGAAAACTAGGTATGCATTTGCTGTAAAAGGTCCTGTGCTCTGGCTCCGCACCGGTTCAAATGATTTACCTTTCATTCGCAGACAACCTACACCTGTCCAGATGCAGTTAATGAGAAAGATGAAGGCGGCCACGGAGACGAACAGAAAGATGGCCGACCCGGCAACAGTCCCAAGCAGGGTGAACATTGGAAGCATATTGAGTACACCTTCGGTTGAGTTCAGAACTAGGTGAATATCATAAGTGAAAAACAAAATGAATATGAAAAAGAAAATGAATTTGAGTTTGAGAAAATTATTTATCCAAATAAAATTTTGTTCTGCCTTTTACTGTAACTTAGAAAAATTGGCAAGCATAATGAGAGGTATACCATATATCATGACACACAGTTCATTTAAAAATGAATTTGAATGACTGGAACGCTCATAATTCTTTTTTATTTTTAAGACTTTCATTAAATTTGTATAACTTCGAACGAAAGAGACTCTCGGAGATAATTATGATGTAAATATCACGACACCGGGTTGCGATTAGACTAGAAATTCGGTTTTATATTCTTTTTACAAGATCAATCATGAAAAAAGAACGTAATCAGAATAAAATTGGAGATAAGAAATATTTTGTTGAATTTTCTATATCTGCGAAGAGCATGTCAGCATAGTTGAAAAGTACTTTCGGTCATAAAGGAGTTGACTAAACAACGAATCGAGTTCAACTTAAAAAAATAAACAATCATATAAAGATATGTTGGAGGAGAGACCTGCGGGTCACAGTTTGTGTGCGCGCCCTTTTAGGCGACCCAGATTGGCTAGCTCCTCCAAAACTGCGCCTTTGAATGCATTGGCGGCGGAAGGCAAACAATTTAGGGGGGGGGGGTCCACCTGAAATGTTGTGATGGACACAGGTAAAAAAATTTGACAAGCAAAAAAAAAAAAAAAAAAGGTTATCAACAAACTTAGAGGGGGACCTGTCCCCCCCGTCCCCCCCGCTTTCGCCGCCTATGTTTGAATGTCTTTGACAGATATATGGCGCTATAATAATACAAATGCTGTGCATCATCATCATCATCATCATCGTCTGATAGCCCCCCCAATCCATTGTAAGGGAGGAGGGTAATGCAGAGTAATTTTTAATTGTCTATTACAGAGTTCTAAATTTCGTAGACTATCATAGGTAACATTTTAATTTTTGTTAAAGCAGAACAATGCGTTTTGGACTTTTTTTTTTTTACTTGGACCCATTTCTTATCGAAAGAGATTGAGTTTGTGATATCGAGCACTAGAGTGGAGTAATCGACATACATACATTTTTTTTCTTCATAAACTTAAAGGATGCAATTGTTGTTACTTAAAGAGAATAAATATTACCTCTGACAAAGAGGAAACATAATTCGAGGGGTGGTGAATTATGTGAGAGAAATTAAGGGTGCATGTGAAAGAGGGAGAGGGAGAGAGAGAGAGAGAGTGAGAGAGAGGGGGGGGGGGCAGAAAGAAGATGACTAACATGGTGGAAAGATCACACTATGTCCACAGTGTGGAGCACAAAGTGATATCCCCTTCGCCTCGTTCTGTTTGAGCATTCATGAATTACATCCGCACTGCAGAACGCACTACGTGAACACACTGTGATAACTCACACTTTAGAGGTGTCCACAGTGTAAATCACATCTTCGCAGACACAACACTATTGGTCTACATTGTAACATTGTAACACCTAACACTGTTTAGTTGTGCACACTGTAAATCACATTTTCACAGAGTCCGCACTATGTGTATACAAACTGTGAACACTAACACTGTAGAGGTGTCCACAGTGTGAATATCATTTTCAAAGAGTTCACACTATGAACACACTGTGAACACTAACAATGTAGAGTTGTGTACAGTGTGAAACACATCTACACATAGTCCACACTATGTGTGAACAAACTGTGAACACTTACACTGTAGAGTTGTCCACAGTGTGAAACACATCTTCACAGAGTCCACACTATGTGTACACACTGCAAACACTAACAATGTAGAGTTGTGTACAGTGTGAAACACATCTTCACAGAGTCCACACTATGCGTGAACAAACTGTGAACACTAACACTGTAGAGGTGTCCACAGTGTAAATTACACCTTCACAGAGTCCACACTAAGAGTACAAACTGCAAACACTAACAATGTAGAGTTGTGTACAGTGTAATACACATCTTCACAGAGTCCACACTATGTATGAACAAACTGTGAACACTAACAATGTAGAGGTTTCCACAGTGTGAATATCATTTTCATAGAGTCCACACTAAGAGTACACACTGCAAACACTAACAATGTAGAGTTGTGTACAGTGTGAAACACATCTTTACAGAGTCCACACTATGTGTGAACAAACTGTGAACACTAACAATGTAGAGGTGTCCACAGTGTGAATATCATTTTCGTAGAGTTCACACTATGTGAACACACTGTAAACACTAACAATAGAGGAGTCAACAGTGTGAATCACATCTTCACAGAGTTAAATATATGTGTACACACAGGTCCGTATTCTAAAGTCAGGTTTAACTTAGACAACGGTCTAATTCTGTGCTAAAATTATGGGGAACCAAAAAAAAAAAAATCTGTTTCTAATGTTTATTTCTTATGCTTTCATAATGAAGAAAAATACTCCAAAATACTTAATTTATCATTCTCAGACAATTATGGACAATTAGGGTGTCATATGAGTCAATAAATTGGATGTGTAAGTTAGAGATTTGTGCCCCACTTGGCTCTCCATAGTTAAACCACAACTTTAAACCAGGGTTTAATTTAAACCCGAGTTCAGAATACGGGCCACAGTGATTAGACACTCTGGAGAGTTGTGCACAGTGTGGATATCATCGTCGCAGAGTCCACATTATGTGGACACTCACACTATATATGTGTTCACAGTGTAAATAACATATTTAGAGTCCACACTATGTGTGAACACCCTGTAAACACATCTTGAGGTGTCCATTTCGCTGTATAATCTTCATACTGCCAAATTTGAGCATTTAAACAGCGTGAACCACACGTCCTCACATTGTGAGGCCACAGTGTGAACACACTTTGTGACACTGTGTTCTTTCGAGTACTAGTAACCGAGATAAACAAGATTGTTCGGGGGAGGGGGAAAGGGGTGTGAGAACAGAGTCAGTGAATTAAACTGCTTATTTTTAGAGATGCAGAAAGAATTAATTCTTAGTAAATGAATCAAAGGGAAAGGTCTCCCAGACAAAAAAGTTTATTGTAAAAATAACAAAAAATAAATATAAAAAAAGATCGGCGAATAAAAGTAAAAAAAAAAAAATCATCACGAGCCACTGAAATATTGAAATTTATGGATTCTATATTACATAGCATATATGGGAAACTGCTCGTATATGATGTCACATATAAAAAAACTAAAATTCTAATAACTTCGTTTATCTTTAGTGGATTTAGTCGAACCTTCACCAGTGCATTTTATTATCTTTTCTGCTATTTTTACATCAAACTTTTCGGTCAGGGTGACCCCCCCTTTGATATAAACCTAATCCCTCAGAGCAAACACTCACAGTACAACAGCCTTCTTGTGTAAGGAAAGCAACAAACTATCTGCATCACAAATGAAAATAATCATTTTAAACACCCTTTCCGGTTTGGCTCACTTTCCATCCATATAAAAACATAGGTTTACTATCCTTCCTGTAAGCCTATATATTTATGCTTAAACACTGGCCATCTTCTTCTGTTTCCTTGTTCCAAATATTCTCATGATTATCGGTAATGTTTCTTCACCGTGGCCGTCACATATGAACGTTTTTGTCTTTAAAACGATGTATTATCTGTCAAATATGACGTATAATTGAAAGTTATGTGTCATTTTTTTTGGCAGACTGCACGCTACTGAAAATTGAGAAGGTTATGACATTATGCTATGACCAGCCGCGCCCCGTAGTATTTTGAAGAGAGTGGGGTGAGCAATGTGTCATGAAGATGAAAAAAAAAAGTAAAAAAAGGGTAGGCCTTTGATGCATTTATAGGCAAATCACTTTTCATTTGTTTCCCCTTATCTCCGTTTTCTTTTACGTTTTTCTTACTTTTCCTGGGCTCTGTAACACAAAGATCAGCGATCAATCGCTAAATGAACTGACCAATCAATATCAATGTTACACGTGCATTAGGTTTTAAATACTGACAAGGGACCAATCAGTGCGGTTCTTTCATATTTGCAATTCATCGCAAAGCTTTGTGTTACGGAGCCCTGAATCCCGTAACACAAAGGTCAGCGATTAATCGTATGGGGCTGGTCATGTAAAAAATCGCAATCATATGGTAATTTTTACGTTTTTGTACACGGTTTTGGAAAAAAGTGGGGGGCTGAAGCCCCCAGCCCCCCCCCCCCCCCGCGGCCCCTGCATTGTAGCCAATGGAATCAATTGTAGAAAAATGTTCTACGATCATTGTTAAGCTTTGTGTTACGGGACCCTGGTTTTCTTCTTCTTCAATTTACATCGCGCGTGAAGGGGAGGGGGGGGGGGGAAGTGGTGCCATAGTTGCTCCCCCCCCCACCGCTCTTTGGTGCTCCTTCTGTTTATGCTATCTTATGCCAATATAAATAATCGTTGATATTGTCATGAAACTAGGAATCATTTAATCAAATACTAGATATACTTAAATAAACATGAATATATTCTAAAGATTTAAGCGTGAGGCAAAACTGAGTCTTTATGATATCGTCTTGGCAGCTGCGACAGTATTTATGATTAAATAAGCATTTATAACCACCCTTCTTCCAAAAGAGCATGAAACTACTTCTGCTAAATAGACCATTTTCAAAAGCACAACTACTTAATGATCCCTACAAATAATTCACAGTACTTAAAATTTTCATTAAAATCAAATTGTATGTTTGTGTTGTGGTAACTGATTATTCTAATACAATTGTATAAGTGTTATTTCCTTACAACATTATTCATCAAAAGTGGCATGGAGTTAATAGAATGTGAATGGAGCATCGTAATTAATTTTTTTTTTAAGTCACGAATAGGAAACAGTATAATTTATTTTGTTTTGATGGGCAATTAAGCTATGATCGAAACCGCGACAATATCATAATACATGGTATAGACACAGGACCTAAACAATTGTAGACTGACTTGTCAATTCTGCAGGCGGCGAGATACAGGCATGGATAATAAAAGCCGATTGAATCATGGTGGGGGAAAAAGGAGTCATGCAATCTATTCCCCTACTATTTGACTAAAAATAGAAAATGACGATGACAACGATGAATTCACATGAGTGAATGACATTAATGGCATTGGTGATGATGATGATGATGATGGCATTGGTGATGACGATGTTGATGAAAACATTGGTGATGTAGGTGCACAATGGTGATAACGATAATGATTATGATGACGAGGGTGGTGTTTAACAAAAAGGACATGATAAAAACAATGATGTTAATGATATGACGATGATTAAGCTTCTGCAACTGCAGCAGATATCATTGAAATGACATAAATGTTGTTAATAATGATGATGATGTTTCTAATGATACAAGGATGGTGATGATGATGATGACGATAATGGCGAGAGTGGTGTTGTTGTTGAAGTTGATGATGATGACATTGACGGCAACGACAACAAGACTAAATGATAAAGCAGATCGAAAAAAATACAGATATGTATACTCGAATTCACTGCTCAATCACCGATAAACACTGTACTTTCATTCATATTCTTTGTCATAATTTTAGTGATCTTATTATAGCATACACATTATGTTACAATATTCTTGATTTTCTTGGGAACCAATTAATTCATAAGCCAAATGCAAAACAAATCAGTATAATTTTCAGACTAAAGTTAGATAGTTAGTTAGACAAAGAGATAGATAAATCAATTTTATTTTCACACGGTAAAAACCCCAAACAGATCCAGATTCTGATTTGGATTGTGGGCGTGACATGAATAGATATATACAAAGTAAAAGCTGCACATCTGAACATGTTCCATTCTGTGAATTCTTCAGGCTACCTTACCTGTACATACATATTATGTTTATGTCACAGGGAACTGTAGAGGCAATAAGAAATTGCAAGATTTGGGCAAGCCCCTTGCGTTGAGCGAGTATACTTACTAAATGGACGTGATGGTGGACTGCTGCACAATCCTCGACCACTGCTAACTAGCCTAAAGTCTGAAACATCTTCTATGGACGTATTTATGTACCGAAGTTTGTTCCCAAGTTCCAGGCAATTGCTCAAAGAGCAGTTGTCCCTTTGGTCCTGTGTCTTGACTACGGAGAAGCAGAGATCATCGGGAATGGTATTGTTGACTGGTAGCATACGCGATATCTTCAACTTCGAATTTTCTTGAGAAAATGTCATGATGACGCCTGTAAGGAAGATTCAACAAATCAATGCGATGGGATCTTATGTAATTGATTTGTTTAAAAAGACGATAAATGATATTGTATACATTAAAGCAGAAACGAACTAGCATAGTCTTAAAAGCGCCACCTCAAGTCCTCAACTACTCAAATCTGGCCATGTTCCTAACCCACAATGCAATATTCCTAGCAGTGTAGTCTTGTAATACAGTCCCACTTAAATAATAACATTCTAATTCATTACTCAATACATAATTTTATACGAAATTCTTATGTTACCAAGTACTTTCCGCTTAAAACATTTTAAATTAAATTACAACATTCTAATATATTACTCTCAATACATTTATACGGAAGTAATTATCTTACAGAGTTACTTTCCGCATATAACATTTTAACATCTCTATAATATATATTTTTTGTTCATATTATGACTAAAAAATAGGCAAAATTTTCAGCAATCTATGACACACAATCCATGAGAGACCACACACGTTGCTCACTTCGCCACTCCCCTTTGAAAGGAAATGGAGAAAAACGACGCTGCTCTGTGCCCCCCAAATAACTCGATGAATGTTTGGAGACGAAGTGAAGAGAGGTTTTATTTAAAAAATGAAACATTCGAAATGATAAAGATGATATGGCCTACTACATACCCTCAATGAATGAATAATAATAAATGATAAAATGAAAATAAGTAATAAATCATAAATTTACTTCCTTGTAAAAACAAGGAAGTAAATAAATTAGTAAACAAATAAATAAATAGATAAAGGAGAAGCAAAAGAGAACTTAAATGGCTTATGTATTGATACATGTACGTGATACCATTTAGGAGAGAAAAAGAGGCAGTCACAGAAAGAGAGCAAGAGAGAGAGAGAGAGGGGGAGGGAGACAGACAGGCAGAAAGAGAGAGAGATAGAGGAGAGAGGGAGGGGGAAGAGAGAGAGGGGTGGCAGGGGGAGAAAAAAGGGGCGGGTTAAGTGGGAGTTATTGAAGCATCCCTCCCATCATCATTATTCTCATTTCCCCTAGGGTTATAGAAGACATGAAAACCAGTCTACACACCCATTCAACGCACACGATAAACGAGAATTCTTTCAAGCAAATATTAATTGCTCTTCAATGTCAAAGGGTGATATATACAAAACAGATACAGAAAGACAAAAACTGCTTTCGAGAAAACCACAACTTACAATGCACGTATTATATCTTGTATGTGTATGTTTATCATAATTGCTAATGAATACTGCCGTAATCTGTAAGTTTCGTTCACAAGGAAATCCCTTGACCGGGACCCGCCTTAGAAATAGTTGCGATTGATCCGATCAACCATATGGACAGCCAACTACGCCAAATTGTAAAATGCATGTTTCTTCAAATTTATATCTAGATATGATGCATTATCATACAATCATCGTCTTGACAATCTGGTGTGCCCTTCTTTGTTTCTCTTTGTTTACAATGGACATTGTGCAAATTTCCTGTAGGGAAAATTATGACATTGATGGATTTCCATATAGGCCTAGTTGATCGAGGTCGATAGGGTCAATCGCAAATAACTGTATTAAAGACCAGGACCTGAACTACAATTTGTTATCAAAAGGGTTTTGGGGATTCAAGGCAATTAAAATATGGAAACCTGGAAAGTGAGGTCAAGTCATTAATAAAGTCAGGATAGTGCAAGAAGTGATAACATCGTTAGTGGCTAAAAAAAACAAGGAAATAACTTACCATAATATTCCGGCTTGGGTGCTAAAAGTGTGGAAGAAAAAATAGACTGATCATTTACAGATCAATGGATATTGTTGAGTAATTCATAGTACATTATCCGAATCTGCCTTTTAAAGAAACCTTTGATATGACGTAAATGACAATAAAATGAATTGAATTCTGTGAAAAACACCCACCAGTTTTAACATCGTGCTACAAAGAAAGGCACAATTTCACTGATACAGCAGGGGGGGGGGGGAGAAAAACAAGAGAGACAGAAGAGATATATATACCTGTATATATATATATATCATACATACACACACACATATATATATATATATATATATATATATATAATTTGTATGAGATAATTAAATAGATAGATAAATAGATAGAAGTGTAGGTAGAGAGATTTGATTGATTTGAGTTGATTTTATTTACCAATATAAAAACAAACATATAAAATTACAACATAATATAATAAATGATAAAATAACATTGGATAGATCGCCCTACTCAGCTGAGCCATTACAGCACAACTGTTCTGCAGAGGGATCCAGATAGAGACACGGACGAAAGGAATGTGTGTGTTTGTGTGTGAGGGGTGCGTGTGCGTGAGAGAGTGATTGAGAGAGAGAGAGAGAGAGAGAGCGCGAGAGAGTGATATCTAGATGGTGATAGGAGACTCGAAAAGGAAATAAATAGCTGGGGAATGATTGGAGAAATGAAATCTGCTCAGTGAGGGGATACAGCAAATAGGATCTTACTTTTCGTGCAATACTGGTGAATGTCGTGGCGTTGGGGTATCGACGCCAGTGCCCGGGGGGCCACTTACATTGACGAGTTGATACCATGCGCGACCAAAAAACACGTAAAAAGGATGTCTTTTTCAAGATAGGGCACGTTACGTACGTAACGTGTTAAGGGTGTCAAAAACACAAAAATAATTTAAAAAGGGTATCTATTTCGCTAGGAAAGCTACGTGTTTAGGGTCAAATTTGCGGGGATGATAAAACAAAATTAAAATGTTTTATAAAGGATATCCTTCTTGCCCCAACACTTCGTGTTTAGAGTCCAATTTGCGCGACGTGTGGAAGGCACTGGGGCCGTACTAAACCAAATGGTGTGTAAAGGTAAAACCGACGACCGACGGACCCGTGACATAACAATGAAATATCGCTGTACTTGTCTAGGGGCTCATTTCAGGGAATAGAGTATCGTTTTGTTTCCAATACTTGTTAAGGGTAGGGTTTCAGACGCCAATACTTGTTAAGGGGTGCATTTTCAGAATATGGAAAATACGTGTTTAGGGTGCTTTTCGAGACCCCATGGTCGCGCATGGTATCCACTCGTCAATGGAAGTGGCCCCCCGGGCGCCAGTGCCGAGTTTCATTATTATTTATGTGGAATTTTCACCTTATGAAAATACTTTCGTAATCCAATACACAGATTAATTGTCAAACTACGTAGCATGGAGATATGTACACTTATCATTTTACAAATGGATTTGATTTGAATACTAGTAAACCGTTTATTAAATTAATTAATTACTTACGGGCAGTGGAAGTTAGCTTAGACGCCACCACTCCTCCACCTGTCAAATTCAGAGTCAGATAATACCACTGGAAAGGTTCCAAGCCTGTTAGGTCATAACTAGTCCCGTTAACGTCAATCGGCTCATTGCAGACCCGACAGTTCCAAGGATCCGTTGTCTTCAAGATATCAGAGGACGCATGGCTGCAGTTGCAGTATTCAAGAGTAACGTTGTCAACGTCCCAAGAAAGGGTGAGACTGGACGACGTCACGTTTTCAACCCTAATTTCGCCAGATGGGCTGAGGTCACCTGAAGAATATACAAGAAAAAAAATGATCGCAATGACATTAACTGGATTTAAAAGTGATCAATGTGATATCCAAGAATAAGAAATGTATGCTACACAAAATACACACTACTAAAGAACCTACACTAGTTACCGATACGGCAGAGAATATATAGCATTCAAAATTTTACTAATTCAAAGCACTTCCTGGTCATGCAAGCTCTACATCACAGAATTGTCAAGTTATACTCCAGTCATCATGGTTGCAATTTGCGCATTTCAATAGATTCACTCTTTTTACAGATCCCATTCTTTAAAAAAAATGACGCCCGGTGATCGAGCATTTGCTTGTGTTAGCCCCCAAGCTATGGAATAGTTCACCCCTGGAAGTCAATAAAGCGCCATCAGTAAAGAACTGCAAATCATAAACTCAATATAGTTACAATATATACCTTAGGGACTAGTTTCTGCGTTCTATAAATCAATACATCATAATCATCATAATCATCATCATCATCGTCATCGTCATCAATATTATTATTATTAGTATGGTTATTATTATTATGTTACCAGCCACTCCAAAAACGAACAGTAAGTCGCTAGGAAAGTTTTCTGTAAATATACAAAATTGCAACAAAAAAAACCAAAAGGCAAAAACAGTAATTGGTTTTTCTGAAAGAGTTATACTTCTTCTAACATACTTTTTAATTTTTAAAATATGAATGTAAAGTTGAAATAAAAAACAAGATACAAGATTTATTTGACAGCATTTCTCGCGGATTGCTTGGAAAAGTTTCACTGAGATCGTACAATGTCCACATTTTATGCTTGAGAGACTAAGCCCAAAACTTCAAAGTTTGTTTTCTCTTTATATTTTGAAACCGTCGCTGACCTTTTCCTGCATTCAAACAAGTATTTGTGAGGGCTGTTGTTCATCACCTTTTACAAGTTTTATATCAATTCAAAGCCTATCATGTACATTTTTCAAGCTCACTGAAAATCTCAAACTTAATTTTGGCGATTTATTTTTGGTTTTAAGTTCGCTGGTCCCTTATTATACTCAAATTATTATTTAAAAAATTGAATTAACGATTTTTTTTCTCAAAGCAGTCCCACCATCGAAATATCGCCAATGTTTGGCTATGTCATTAAGATTAACATAATAAGATTTACCGGTCGGGAGCCAGTTTCACCACTGTAGATAGATAAGATAGATGAATTTTATTTTCACATGGTAAAAACCCAAACAGATACATAGTTACATTGCATTGGGGCCGTGCCATAAATGAAATATACAAAGTAAAAGGCACCCAATCTCAATTCGTGAATAAGACATAAAACTTAATAATCACAATTCTAACAGAGTAATGAATACAAATGGGTACAGTTTATACCAATAATTACATATTATAATCAAATATAAAGTTAAAATCGTACAACACACCTTAGGTATGAATGCACAATATAGATAATAGAACGTCCTTTTAGTTTTAGGACTAGATATTGCTCAAATACATAATTATAAATTGGATCATTTGAATTGACTGAAATAATCCCTATAATAACGACACTGGACACTCACACACTCAGCCATACACATCCACATAGGCTATACATCCCCTACATACCCTCATCAACATCATCTTCAAGTCAGACCCCCTATCAGGAGCGGATCCAGGATTTTCCAAGGGGGGGGGGGCAGGTTTTCCCCGAGGAAAATTTGACAAGTAAAAAAAAAGAGAAAAAAGCTTTCGGCCAAAAATAAACGTAATTTCGCCAACATTAAATTTGAAAAGCAAAAAAAAAAAAGGTTTTCACGCCAAAACAAAAGTAATTTCGTCCACATTAAATTTGACAAGCAAAAAAAAAAGAACAGAAAGAAAAAAAGAGGTCCTCACTTGTGTATGGACGAGATATTCCCATTAAAATACATGCTGTGACTTTCAAGGGGGGGGGGCTCTTGAGCAAGAACGGCATATGCACATTAAAGTTTTTATTACGGCTCTGAAGGAGGAGGGGGGGGGGGGGGTACGACGGGCCGGATGAGCTAGCCCCATCCTGGATCCGCCATCGCCCCATAACCATGTTATAACGCACACAGGCATGTAAGGTATACAAAATGATGCAAAGGAACAATGCAGAACAAAAAAATGCAAACTAAGGCGAGAGACTCCCCCACAACCCCCCTCTTTGTCCATCATTTCCTTAAAATTAGTAAAGCCCTTTTGAAACTGTTAGTAGTATTATGTACATTGTTGCAGTTGAATAGGGGGTGAGTTCCAGCATGAAACCCCCCCCCCACCCCCGCCGAACATAAAAGATATCTTACAAGATTTGGTTTTTGCTTGTGGAATATTTAGGGTTACTGTGACTGTAGCAATAGTCAAATTGATCACTTACCTTCGATATTCAATGTTACAGATGCATTTCGGGAGTTCCAAACATTTGACACAGAAGGAGACACTCTACATGTCAGGTTCTCTCCATGATTGTTCGTCGTTGGCGTGAACAAAAGACAACTGGTTGCGTTGATGAGACTTGATACGTCGTCTTGGTTGGAGTGAATAGTCGCGTTCATTGTGATGTTCACTTCACCAGGTCCAAGGAACCATTCAATGATAGGTGCAGGGTAGACGTTGTAGATTGTGCAGTTCTGCATGCTAGTTTGCCCAACAGTCAAAGTATCAGGGGTTGAGATCATTGGTAACCCTTCTGGACCTATAATGCAAACAATAACATACAATGGTAATATAAGTAGAAAAATGTCAGTGGAACACCACAACAAGTATTTGAGACAAAAAGTATAGCACGACATGACGCAAAATAGCATCAAATCAGGTTTTGATTTATTTATTTCTATTCATTTTTTTTACATTTTCACTAATATAATGCCATTTTATTTTTCTGTATAGCAAGGGCGAAGATACTTTCTTAATTTTACAACTACAAACATGGGCTGAAATCCCAGGGGGGACGCGCCACCCCAATTTTTTGAAGGGGGGGGGGGGGGTTGAGGGGACACAATATCAAATGTCCCCCACTATTTTGTGGTCTTTTATAACAAAAAAATACATCATTCAAAATCGTAATAACAGATGTACAATTGAATTTCTAAATATATATTATATCGATATACTTGGGTAGAAAAAAAGCGTATCGGTTCGACAAGTCTCGAAATATGAAATATTCTAATTTTCTCCTCATTGTCAAGGGAAACAACAATTAATTCCTCCCGAACATGTGTAATTAGTATTGTTTATGGTTCATATATGGTTCATTCAAGTTGGTCCTTATATATTGTCAAATCTGTAAAAAATTAAATATTGTATAATTCAAACAATACAAAACAAAATAAATAGTGAGTGAGAGACATCATCGACTGTCTCATTTGCATGTCACTATGAGTTGTGCATATCACTGTTTTGTGAAAAATGAGCGAAGTTTTAAAACGCCATAACTTTCTTATTTTACATCCGATTTTGATGAGATTTTCAGCATTCTGCTAGTTTGATTTTTCTCTTTCGCGCTTGCATAAATTATTTAGTTACATACCTATCTTGTTCATGATAAGAATATAGTGCATTATGTCAATGTGTTTCAATGTGTGTGTGTGTGTGTGTATATATCTATGTAAAGAAAAATCGTAAACTCAATTGTGTCCCCCCGCCTTTGAGGAGAGATTTCCGCCCGTGACTAGAAATCTAATAAAGTTAAAGCATCTCAATTCCAATGAATGACAATTATGAAATAATGTTATTTGTAATCAAATTTTAATTAGACTGTATTGACCAAGTTCTTATTCTTTTATTTCAGTTTTTGGAAAGTTTTAACATTTCTTGACTTATTCAAATTTCATTTTCAAATCCTTTTTTCTTTTTACTTTAACCAATTAACGTAATTTGTACCTATTAAGGGTTGATCGACACATCAACTTCTATTTTTTTTTTAAATATGTCAAATATACATGGTTTCGGATTACGAACTCTTATAGAAGTACAACAAACAGGTGATGATAAAAAAAAATGATTACATTATTTTGAATTAAGATAAGCTACTTGCCATGTACGCAAAATGTTACGTTTGTCAGATTTCCAGTGGAGGTCTTAGTTACACAAACGAGTGCGTTCCAGATCTTGTAACCACTAAAAGAAGATCGCGACGGTTGTTTGGTGGAGGGGCAAATGATACCTCTCGGGTACTCTTGGAAGACATCCGTTGCATTCTCTCCATCCACACCACAGTTGCTTGGATCCTCATTGGCATCAACTAAATGTATATAAGATGGTACATAAACTTCAAACTGATATGCCCTTTATGAAGCAAAAACTATGGTTTTCATTGATGTAGATATTGAATATAATACCAAGTGAAAAAGTAGCAACCAAATGTCACTCTATAAAACAAAATATTAAATCAACAATCGAAAGGTTCGAGGAGCACCGTAACTACCTTTTCTTTAAATGGTTCGTCTTCGACCAAACGCTTAGGTTGTTGGATTCAGCTTTATGTAAGGGTAGATATCATTTGAAAAAGGTTGTCACTTCCAAACCTTCAATTGTTGAATTAACATTCTATTTTTTTTAGTAGAGGTGTGCTACACAGGGGATAAATAAGGGTGATGTTTCAAATTCCTTAGGGCACCAGCTTATTAGATGCAGTGTCATCTCATGAGCATTTTGATACCATTTTTATTGAAATCGGCCAAAAAATGAGAAGGTGCCGACCAAATATGTCATCTGGGTGGGCGTGGACCTGAATAGGCCAAATATGGGCGTGTCTGAGTGTATTTTAGTAATCACTTGAATGTTCAGTATCCATATTTGGTGATTTTTGTGTTGATATGCATGTTTTCATATGTAATCCAATGAAACTATTACAATCAATGAAAGAGCTGATCTTTAGGGAAAATTTTTAAATTTCTTATCAATCTAAGTCATTTATTTGGCCACCAGGTCATGTGACCTTGAACACTGATCAGCAGACGGCCATTCCTTTGACATACATGTACATATATACGTCATGTATTTCTTTGTTTTTTGACTTCTTGGTCTTTATTGCTTTTTAATAGAAATTGTCAGCGATACTACTTCAGTCATAAATAACATGAAAAATCAAATTTTTTCTAGTCCTTAAAAGTAATAAATAAAATAAAAAACAAACTTATAATTTTGAATACAGTAGAGAATTTGCACTTGGCCTGGCGTAATGTTGCATAACTTCAAAACTGAACACCAAAGTGTCGAAAATTTGGTCTAAAACTTGCGCAAGACTCGAAAGTAAAAAGTCAGCGAGAGGCGCTTTAAAAAAAAGCTTTAATTTACTGCAAAATAAATGTAAAAGTTAATGGACGGACGGACAGACGGACGGACACCGAGCGTGATACCATAATACGTCCCGTCTAGGACGGGCGTATACAAAATGCAAAATATACACATTTCCAATGGGGAGTGGTCCCACGTGGGACCAAAATTGTTTATGGGGCGACACCTTATCAATTTTGGACCGAGTTTGATAAATGAGGTATAGCAAAATGCTTAGGAGAACACCTCTTTATTTAAGCTGGTGCTCTAAGAAAACTGAAACATCACCATTTTATAGCCTACCTCTATATAGAGTAGGCCTACTATTACCCCAAACAGAATGATATAACACCAAATATTTAACACTTTAGGGTCCTTAGGAATTTCAACTGGTGTCAGTTAACACCCCGACCGGATTTTACAGCGCTACACTTAAACATAACATTAGTTGATATTTTCGGTTTTCTACCATGTATACGTCAACACTTTACAAATCCTTACATAAATCCTAACACGGCTAAGCTCCCAAATAATGCTTTCAAAGCAACAACAAAGGCAACGTATACAGCAACATCAACAACAACAATAAAAGGAACGCAAAAATCAAATACCAAAAATAACGGCGTCATAATGATAACAAAAACAGTCATGAAAAAAAAAAATATCAAGAAATCCGAACTTAACTTATGCTTATTTAAAAAAAAAATAATAATCAATAGAAAATATTAGAAACTTTAAAAAGATGATCTCAATTTGATAATGTTTCGACAGATACTCTATTATACTGTGCACACCTTAAAGATGGCCAAAATGATTGAAAGCAATACACTTTGACAAGTATTTTATGATGTCATTTTATTTAACATATGGGCGTATGCCATGAATACAGACGACTTAAAATTCATTTACACTTTCTGTACTTTGCTCGATAGCAATTAAAATAAAACTTGCAATACAACAAACACGAAGCTACAATTCTCCTGATAATATTTGTCACGTTGCCTGCAGTGATATCTCGACATTAAGACACGTTTACTTCAAATTATTAATTTGTTTCCTCATAAGAACACAATTAACTCCTTTTGGTAACGAACAACTTCTATGGTTTGAACAGCTTATTCTAAGAATAATGTGACAGATTATATACTGACCTGTTCTCATTATGACCAAAATCACAACGAACTCGATGATGAATGGGATCACAGAGGCCATTATGATGATCTAGCCGTTTAAAATCACAAGCAGAAAATGATTGAAATTAGTAATTGCTTTGTCGGGCGTAATGTTCCAAACGCTGCGTCAAATTCGATCCGTAGTGCACAAGTAAAGTCAATCAATTTGACATATAAACCTATCACTTAACTGAGCTTCGATGAAAATCGTAATGACAGTCTAGCAGCCTCGACCAACACCAAAGTCAATGGATGAATACACCGATGAGACTGAATGAACTGATCGAATGACAAAATGCAATATATTTTTGCCAAAAGAAATATGAAACATCGCAGTTATCATTTTACGACTGTGATAATTGCGCTATTGGCTGACAGGTACTTTCCATTCGTTACTTTGACTAATAAAGTTAGGCCACGCCCACAAAATATTTATTGAGCGTTTATTTCTAAAAGGCGCCGACTTCCCGTTTATTACTTCCGAGCTAAAAGAATTAATGAGCAGTGATTTTATTTTGTTTATACATTTTCTGCAGAAGTCTTACAATGAGTGATATACATGTACATGTATAAAAAGCATTGTTATTTCATAAATTCTCCCAGAAATAATAATAATAAAAATGAGTTTAATTTGGGAATCTAAGCTCCAAGGAACTCTAGCGTACAGATGATCTTCTGGCATATACCCACCAGCATCGTTTTTTTTTAATTAAAAAAGAATATATCATGAAATTTGATGGAAAAAGTGATGAATGTCGAGGCTGCTAGACTGTCATTACGTAATGACACTTTACAGTGCGTATAAAAAAAAGTTTACACTTAGAAAAAATCCTGTAAAATTATATATTTGTAATATCCTGAAGCAAATGACGATGTAACTGTCACAAAATATATCCGCTTGAATTAGCACCACTTACTTTTGAAGTTAGTGAAAAATGATTTGCGCAGAACTTTGAAATAGTTATGCGAATAAAAGTAGACCTTATTCATGAAGAACACGTAGAATTTAGCTAGTGAATTGATTTGAAGATATCTTTTACCTTTTATAACTTGTTTCCTTGCCCAAAACACTTCGAAGAGTGCATTGCGCCCCACCCCACTCCCCCACACACCAAGGCCACCGTGACGATATTTGCTTTATACCGAGCTGTGATTTACATGAAATGGCTTAGGCTTCATTTTCATTTTGTTAATCATTCTCGAGCTTGGGAAATGTGTGGAGAAACAAGTATTAAATGAAAAATGAAATGTAAACGCACTGTAAATGAAAAAAACTTAGTGAAAAAAATGCTGGAGATGTCTGATATAAACTTTTGTTCAGATTCAGTTATGTCCTCAGATCCAGCTGGCACAAAAAGGGTAAAGGTTGTGCTTAGTGCTTACCAAGTGTTGAAATTTCAATTTGGGTGGCAAAATTGTTACAAAATGCTTGAATGTATCCGTTTTATTTCAATTGACTAAAAGTGTAAGGGAAATGTATGAGAAATGTTTTGCAGGGTAAGTTTGATTTCGCCCTTTCCCCTTGACACAGCGTGAAAACGAGCATTTCTGCGCAAACAGATTTCTGCGAGCTTTACCAAAGTGGGCCATGCTCATTCAAGTGTAACATTCTGTCAAAGCTTTTACTTTCATTGGATAGATGAGACCCAAACCCAAGCTTATATGTGAAATAAATTACCCACATGTTGTATATTTTTTAATTCCCTGGGCTTTTTCAAAGTGTAAACCTTTTTTTTGATACGCACTGTAGCAGCCTTAATCAACACCAAAGTCAATGGGTGAACACTCGGAGGGGACTGAATGAACTGATCGAATGTCAAAATGCAATATGAGCCAAAAGAAATATGATGAAACATCGCAGTTATTATTTTATGACAGTGATAATTGCGCTATACTCTATTTGATACTTTCGGTTCGGCATTTGTTTTATGAAGTTAGGCTACGCCCACAAAAATATTTATTGAGTGTTTATTTCTAAAAGGAGCTGACTTCCCGTCTATTACGTCCGAGGTTAAAAAAAAATAATGAGTAGGTAGTGGTTTTATTTTTAACATTTTCTGCAGACGTCTTACGACTACTGATATATAAAAATCGTTATTTATTTCATGAATGCTCCCCCAAAATAATACTAATACTAATAATTTGGAAGTAGGCCTAGCTTACTAGGAACTCTACTAGCGTACAGTGAATTTTCTGTCATAAACCCTGCAGCATTGATATATTAAAAAAAAGGTAATATCGTAACATTTGATTGAAAAAACAACAACTGCATGATGACAATTCGATTTTTATTGAATACATAAAAGCGAGAAATGTCTACATATCTCTTCTTGGTAAAATGTACGTTGTTGCATGAATCCAGAATAAAAATATATAGGCCTACATATGCATTTATCTATACCATAGTCATAGACTACATGGTCAAAATGCTGCATCCTGTGTACGCAGGAACGGCATGATTGGTTTGTCTTGAGCTGTGGCTTGTGCTTCCAAAATGGCTGTGAAAATTTTATTCAAGATTTACATTCTACATGAGATCACCTCAGTTGATATGAATATATGATAGACCAACCCTCATTTGCCGCATAAATTGTCCCATTTACACAAATTTTTGACTTTTTTGGTAAATGAACTTTCTTTGTTTTTCTCTGAATCATTCAAATGTGACCGGAATTTTGGTATAAAAACAATTTTGTGTATGTTAATGAAATGTACCCGAGGAAAATATCTCATATCATGTACCACATATAAAAAAATAATTTCTTTATGTATGTTATTGTGTAATGTGTAATTCATCGTGAGTAGGATAATATATATGGCACACGAGGATATATTGCCTTTGGTAAATATTGATATTTTGAACACACCCACACACGAAAACGCGAAATGAAGCTGAAATAGATGAAGAAATAACAATATGATGAGCAAAACTGAATGGGAAATTCAGCCCAATGATAAGTTTGTTTTCAGTTAAAAACAGCAGAAAAACGAAATAAACCAGTGATCGATTGTGCCAAAAATCTAGTCCATCAAAGAATACGACAAGGACAGAGGCGGATCTAGGTAGGGACACATCCGACCCGTGCCCCCCCCCCGCTATTGAGAGTCTTAGCAAATATTTGTAGCGAATCCTTTTTTTTTGCCTGTCAAATTATTCCTGACATAAACCACCTTTTTTTCCCTTTGGGAAAACTCTGGATCCGCCCATGAACAGGGTAATGAATTATTATACTAGTACATTCACTTTGTGACCTCACAATTGAGCAGCTACCCAATGAAGAAAATTATTTTCTTACCATCGCAAAAAATATATCACTCGGCAAATTAATTTCTACACATTTTTATGAGAACAATTTGTCATCATGAAGCATTTAAACATGTGATTTTTTGTTTATGTTTCACATCACATATGACTGCTTTGATGTAATATCACAAAATCAAGATTAAACAAAAAATCATAACTCTCCAATTTTTTTCATGGCTTTTCGTCAAAACTTAAGCAATGTTTCTCCAATTTTTTTATCCACCCCCCCCAAAAAAAAATGTCAACATCAAGGCGCATCTCCCCTTTGAAATAAAAATTCAAACACTGGAGACCTTTATCACAAGAAATTAGCTTGAAGGTATATGTTATAAAATACAGATTAACAAGATAGACGATGCACATATTTCAGCAGATGTGTAATAATTAACTTAATTGTATCAGCTTGCGCCGGTATATGTTTTCACAGGCTCAATATAAATGATATGGATCATCATCATAAATTCAATTACTGCCTTCCAGAAATATCTAAACATAAAACGTCATCCATTTCAAATCAATTATTTAATTAAATATTAACATTTTCTCTTGACTCATAAAGAACAATTATGTAACATGTATCACAATGTATGTATTATTAATACAATATTAATATTTATTTCACAATGCAAAATATATATACTCACAAATATTTTGAATACAAAACATGCACATATTATAAATGAGCAAGGCCCTTTCTTTGAGGGGGGGGGGGAATAATTTACAAGTATCAAAAAATAAATCGCAGCAAGCCCTATAATTTTTTGCTCACATATTTGTTGCACCCACAAAATCAATATTTTGCTTACAGTGCAAAAATATACTATTTTTCATAAATAAATTGAAATACAAGACATATCTAGGCCCTGTTACATAAAACATACAATCAATTCTAAGAATTAGTGTATCAGTGTAACTGTCAGTCCATGTACACAAAGTAAATTTGATTGTAAATATTAATTGTATCTCCTTATGTTAAACACCCCATTAAGACATGAATATTTTTTGATATAAATGGAATGATTCAATCTTAGAATATAATTTTTTATAATGAAATATATACTATTTGAAATGAAGTTGCTTGTATCACACAAAAATAGAATAATGAACAAAACAAAACAAAAAGTTAAAAAGCCAACACCCACAATAATATGAAATGAACAAAAACAATCGATATAATGATATTCTATATTGCTTATGCAGAGTTGAAGGATTTGACAATATGATTCTGTCAAACAGCTTTGGTTTTCATAGGTGCATACATTACATACACACATCATGGCCATTGAGACTATAAAGGCCTCTTTATAAATATATCAGCCATGTCTTTAAAACACAAAAAAACATTTCCAAAGTAGCTTTCTCTATATCCTCCATCTCTTTAAGACAAAAAAATTAGGATTTGTGATGAAAAGTCGCTTGAAGATTCCCGCGGGAAAGACAGATCTCGGACTGTGGTTGCGGTGCCCACACAACTTAAACATAACATCAAACATCATAAATCAATGTTTTTGGTGCACAATATCAAGTAAATAATTATGTTACAAAAAATATCACAAACACTTTCTCTTACAAAATCTGCTTCTAAGTTTCAGACAATATAATATGCAGAGGACTACTGGCATTGAATTGCATATATGCTCGAATTTGATATCTTAAAACATAAGCTAACCTTTATGATCCCTTGAGGGTGTATCTCAGCAAGGAACGTTTGCTTGCAGCTGTAGAGATATTTTGAATCGCCAATTTTTCGATGAATTATGGAAATGCTTACAAATATTTTGCTGCGACAGCAAAAGCTATTGCAAACTGTTTTGAAATGGACAATAATGTATACTCAAACATCAAACACAATTTTTTCTCTGTGGTTTGATATAGGAGCCATGTGCTCGCTAGCATTGGCGAATCAAAAAGAACTTTAGGGATATCATATTACAGTAATTTGCGAAAGCATATGACTGTTTCGCAAACATTAGCCAAGTGTGTGAAAAAACCAAACATTTGCAAAGAAATTTTGATTTTTTTTCTCGAAATTTCAGTGTGACAGCAAAAATCTTTGGCCACAAAATAAAAGTGAAAACTGTAAAAAAAAAACCTTGCAAAATTTCACATTACCTAAGCTATACAAGCAATCGACAGTTAGTGAGATACCCCCTTTAAATACATTTATCAAGATACTAGCTAAATTGAAGACTTTGTTTCTTTGGATCGTTTCCTTTATCAAGGTGCACATTCATAATAACAAATATTTTGTTTTTTTCAAGGCAACTCAGTGCAATCAGTCATAGCAAAAAGTACTGACTTAAAATACTGATGGAAATTTGCATATTTGGTGACATAACACTATACATATTTCTCTTGAAATACATTCCAATACAATACAATACATATTATGATAAAAATAGGAAAACAAAGCCATGTTCAGCACAAATCTTAAACAGAGTTGCGACTGATCCGATCAACCACAACTATCAAAAGCCTGCAAAGTCAACATATAAAATGCATTTTTATTCACAATGTTTTCTGAATGTTATGTAGTATATTCACACATTCATCGTTACCTTGACAATTCAGTATGCTTCTGTTTGTTTACAAAGGACGGTGGGTGAACATCCTACAGGAAAAAATATGACAATGATGGATATCCATAAAGTTGAGGTTGATTGGATCAATCACAATTCGTTGTAAGACGGGACCCAGAAGTAGACTACTACTACATGTATACAGTGACAAAATATGGTTTGAAAACCACTTTGGCAATACTATAATCTAACACCATATATCAATTCAAATTCCATACACACCTGAAAGCTTTCAACAGAAAGAAATTCAATATTATTTTTGGTGAAGGGAAGCTTGGTGCCCATATATCGCAACTCTTTCCAACCTAGTGAGCACAAAGCTATGTGCATCTATGCCCTCTTTCATAAAACTTGTCATCAATAAATAAATGCTTGAAATCTATGACAAAGAGGCTAATGGCCATTGAATTTTCAGGATTTCAGTAGCTCATAATATCTGATTATATTATGAAATTATAACTTGCCAATAAAGTTTTAATGAAAAAGGACCCTTTATTTTTGGTGGTCAAACATGTCTAAAGCAATACTCATGCATACATTGAACAAATAAACACATAAATGTGTGAAAAGGGACCATAGCAAAGGTGAGGAAAAATTTTCCCAGAACTTGACATTCTATTTCAGCACTCTCAACATTTAGATTTACATGTAAATACTCTCAGTAAAATGAATTCTAGTATCATAAACCTATTTATTTATATTCATACTTCTATCATTAACAATACTGTTTCTATTCTCACTTTTTCCTATTAACATTCATGCCTCTATTCACGCTTTTACCCATAACATTCATGTTTCTATTCACACTTCTGTCCTTAACATTCATGTTTCTATTCACACTTCTACCCTTAACATTCATGCTTCTATCCTTGACATTCACACTCCTTTCCTTAACATTCATGCTTCTATTCACACTTCTATCCTTAACATTCATGCTTCTATTCACACTTCTATCCTTAACATTCATGCTTCTATTCACACTTCTATCCTTAACATTCATGCTTCTATTCACACTTCTACCCTAAATATTCAGGCTTCTATTCACACTTCTATCCTTAACATTCATGCTTCTATTCATACTTCTATCCTTAACATTCATGCTTCTATTCATACTTCTATCCTTAACATTCATGCTTCTATTCATACTTCTATCCTTAACATTCATGCTTCTATTCATACTTCTATCCTTAACATTCATGCTTCTATTCACACTTCTATCCTTAACATTCATGCTTCTATTCATACTTCTATCCTTAACATTCATGCTTCTATTCACACTTCTATCCTTGACATTCACACTCCTTTCCTTAACATTCATGCTTCTATTCACACTTCTATCCTTAACATTCATGCTTCTATTCACACTTCTATCCTTAACATTCATGCTTCTATTCATACTTCTATCCTTAACATTCATGCTTCTATTCACACTTCTATCCTTAACATTCATGCTTCTATTCATACTTCTATCCTTAACATTCATGCTTCTATTCACACTTCTATCCTTAGCATTCATGCTTCTATTCACACTTCTATCCTTAACATTCATGCTTCTATTCATACTTCTATCCTTAACATTCATGCTTCTATCCAAACTTCTACCCTTAGCATTCATGCTTCTATTCACACTTCTATCCTTAACATTCATGCTTCTATTCACACTTCTACCCTTAACATTCATGCTTCTATTGACATTTATATCTTCTATCATCGGTGCTTTGTATCAGCGATATCAGCCATATTCACGTGCAAATGCTTGTTTCTATATTCTCCTAAATTATTTAAACAAAAATATAGTGATATTGTTTCATCAAAAATACACGTCAAGGGAGAAAACTCAATATTCCAAACACAGCTGAATAATGACTACTTTCGTTGCTTTTAACCTCACTCCATAGAAAATATGTACTATCAATCAAAAGCTAGTGACATGTTATTTGCATATCTTATGTGTCTCTTTGAACCTGTGTGCATTTGTCTGTCAAATATGACAGCTGGTTTAAGTTACTTCACACCCACTGGTGAATTAAAAACCGTTACATTTATTTTTCGTTTAAGTTTTCATCCACTATGTTAACTTTATTTCTCTGTTTTTTCCTTTCATCTTCTGTTCCATTGTATATATTTTCTTTTATTGCACTTCTTACTAATCCATTTCTTACTCTGTTCTACTCTTTCTGTTTTTTTTAAATAAATATTATACTGTAGAGTATTTCTAAATTGCCAAATCCACAAGGATTATGTGTTCAAGGCACTTTTGATCATTCTCTCTCCATCTCTCTCTTTCTCTTCTATCTCTCTTTACTTCTCTCTCTCTCTCCATACCTATCTGTACCGCACACCTTCTTTCTCTCACTATCTACATCAATGATTGTCACTATCTAAAGAGTACTCCTCTCAATATATCTGAGTTGGTCTAACTGCTAGTCTAATTGTTAATATCTGTTACCTACGAGTTGCTTCTATGTTCCATCAAAGTATTCTACTCTATCCATTGGGTGTTTCACAAAGAATTAAGACTTGGGGGGTGTTGCAAGAAAATATTTGCAATCAATTGCAAACTTCAGTTGCAAATTCACAAGTGATAGATCAATTTTGAATAAAAGAAATCAAATCATATGGTGATGAAGCATTTGCTAATTTTGTGCCCAAATTATGCAATCAACTGCCTGTTTACACTAAGATCTGCTGACAAGTTTAAATCTCTGCTTAAAACACATTTGCTACATTGAAACTTGCTCTCCTTATATGATTTGTTGGTGTAACGAGTGGTTTAACTACTCATGCTTAGTTCTTTTTTTCGTGAGTATGGCACGCTTTCGTAAGTTGATTTTGCGTTTGGGTTTAGCCTAGGCCTGGTGGTTTTGTAGAGCCCTTGTGAGTTATGAGCCTGCCGGATTGCCTTCTGGGCAAGTTCCTGAAACTGCGGGTGAACAGGGCATTAAGATCAGGCACCAGTCCCCCTTAGATACATTGTTATGTGCTGTTTAATGTAATTCATTATTATTAGTAGTAGTTGTTCATTGTAAAGCGCTTTGATCATATTTTTGCTATATAAGTACCTGTTATGTATGTATGTAATTCATTCTTGTCAATACAAGAAGGAGACCAGAGATCAATAGTCAATTTGATTAACTGCAAGACTTATGATTGATTTGGGTCCTAAAATCATCTTGTGATCAATTGCAAGTTTCTTGCAACATCCCAAAAGTCTGATTAAAGTTAGGTGCCCATTTGCACATGATATTTAACACAAGTTAATGATGAAGAGGTACGGCGCACCCCTGACAAGGATATGACCAATGGGGTTATGCTTACATATCACACACAACTGGAAATTTAAGTGCGATATTAAGTCAGACTGAAATCTTTGTGAAACACCCTCCCCCCGGTAGTATCTCATTTTTGCTTCCAACCATATTTGGAGCAAACAGAGCTATATTTCTTGCTCATCCTCGATCAGATAATTTGGTTGATTCTTGTTCTTGAAATTCGAGATGCTTTCCCTCTTCTCCTCCATCCGTGCGGCCTTCTTTTTTCGGGTAGCTACCCGGAATGCATTCCAGACTCTTAATGTGCCGTCCCATGACCCGGATATGTACTGCAAAACAAAAGAAGGAAAATATGAAAATAATGAAATTTGTTATTATCTTTGTTTAGCATCACTTATGCCATCAAACTAAATCACTCTCACCCTCAGGTTTTCTTCTTCCGATATAACTGATTAGGGGGGAAGCAGGTGGACCACTACACCGGAGCTTCCCCTACTCTTATACGAATGTGCAGAGGGTTCTTGACGTGCAAAGGTAGTGAATCTTCTCTACATGGGACCTCCATTTAACATCCCTATCCAAAGGATGGAGTGGAACAAGGGGGAGGGACACGTTTTACACCCAACGCAGGCTTCAGTCATCCGCCTGGGGTGGATTCAAACCCACGACCCTCTGTTTGAAAGGCGAGAGTCAGAACCACTAGACCACGACGCGCCCGCACCCAACGCAGGCTTCAGTCATCCGCCTGGGGTGGATTCGAACCCACGACCTTAGTTGACAGGCAGACGCTTTACCGATTGAGCCAACTCCCGCCCATTTGTTGTTCAATGGGAAGAAATGGGAATGATTATAGAATGAATTTTAATGAATTGGTACAATATCTTTGCTGAGAACAAAATCAAATCATGGAACCCAGAATTACACAGAGATTCGGTCTCTGAATTCTAAATTTGACGAGAATTAAACCTAGACTACTCTTCTACGAAGTGCCAATTGTCAACTTATTCACCAATTAGAATAAAATATCATTCTTATCCCGCTGCAAAAAGTTATCACACAATTAATTGCGTCGTGAAATGGGAAGCATACAAAAATACACACACACACGCACAAAAAAGAATTTTAATGAATGAATTGGTCTTTGCTGATAAGATTGAAAAGGTATTATGAAACCAAGCATTCCATAAAATTGTGGTTTAAAATTCTAGTTTAGACTAGGGTTAAACCTAGATTTACTTATTAAATACCACCCAGTGAGTCCTATGCCTGAGAAAACTCAAGCTAGAGTAAAAAGCCCAGCGCACACTATGCGATCTGAATTTCAAAGATATTGTAATAACATTTGAGATGAACATTCAAGCCGATAAAATCTTAGAGACCTGGGCCCCGTCTTACAAAGAGTTACGATTGATCCAATCAATCGTAACTCTATGGACATCCATCAGTGCCATAATTTCTTCTACAGGAAATTTGTAAAATGTCCTTTGTAAACAAAGGAGAACACACCACATTGTCAAGAAAACAATGAATTTATGGATATACATTCATATCTAGAATTTTTTGGAACAAACAAGCATTTAATATGTTGACATTGCTGGCCGTCCATAGTTGCGATTGATCAGATCAATCGCAACTCTTTGTAAGATGGGACCCTGATTTCAGTATAGTGATATGAGTTCTGAAATCAAAATTCAGTCTAGTTCAAGCCTCCCTGTAGGAATAAAAGCAATTCAATTTCAAATCACAATAGCGTCATCATCGGCTGCGACTTGAAGCCAATTTGCACTTTACTCCTACCATAGGACTTGTCGCAAAGCAAAATTATGCTTTTATTATTCCTAACACAATGTTGAACTTCAAATAATATAAGTTCACTTCTTGGAACCTTCTCATTGAAAGCAAAATGCGATTTATTGAAAAAATTGCATCGAATTGGATCGCATAGTGTGCACCGGGCTTAAGGAAAACACACATTATTACCTGAACACAATTAAATGGTATTCAATGGTCTAAAACTAGGCTTACCTGGCTTCTTTCTGGAACATGAATGATGGAACGAATGGAATCTGTGTGTCCAAAGTTGGTCTGCAGAAGCTTGTTCTTGCTAGGGTTGTAAACCCTATCAAATGGAGAGATAGAGAGAGAGAGAGAGAGAGGGCGATAGAATGGTAGAGTTATGTTACTTCTAAATTTAAGCAGTGGCTTATCTGAGCTAATGCCCAGGTTATGATAGTTGCGCTTTCGATCCTGTAGAAAATGCAATAAATCCAGCTTTTATTGAGGAAAAGCCATTACTGAAGGCAATGTTTTATCTTTTCTGAATTCTATAATGATAGAAGATACAAATAAAAAGTGGATTCATTATCGATTATGAATCATATCAATATGCAACATTTATATGTCATCAACTACAAAATACAAGTGTAGCATATCATTACTTGGTTTTAGGCATGGCTACTCTGATCACATGCTTTCGTGAGCATTTGACTGGGTACCAATTTACTACACATGGGTGGAGAGAGGCAAATGAAGATCAAAAGTCCAAACTTATACCCCGTAATTCTTTCAGTCTACAAAGTCCATGGCAATGTCCTTTTAGAAACTTTAATGAGATATATCATTGAAGGAGATTAATACCCCCCCGCCCCGCCCCATGCAGTTACCATGGCAATGCAGTTTTAAACACAATTGGAAAATGGATCTTGCGTGTCTTTACCCCAAAGACCAGTATTTTGTGCCCAATTTCATGAGGACTCTCCTTAATATTTGGAACGGACTGACCACATGCCTGAGTCCAGGGTTGGGCTCAATTACAAGGTAATTGATCAATTACGTAATCAATAACTTTTTTTTGAGCAATAGTAATTGTAATTGAAATTTTGAAAGGTAAAGTAATTGTAATTGAAAAAAATGTATTTGACTTCAATTACTGTCAATTACTTTTAATTGTTTTCAATTACTTTACAATGAACTTACTTATTCATGATTTAATCGCATGACCTTTTTCATGTCAACTACTTCAGCATCAAAGGGTGTAATAGGCAGAATCTGTGCTCTTTAACATAAATCTTTATCTTGTAAATAAAGAAGCTTTAATTGTCAGTTTCTCTATAACTTAGAATTATGTTGAAATAGGTGGTGCTTGTACATACAGAATTCAAATTGATTTCATTTATGACTTTCATAGAAAGTAATTGTGATTGCAATGGACAAAAGTAATTGGTAATTGTAATAGAAAAAAAGTAATATAATTGAAATGTAATTGTAAATAAACATTGTAATTGTAATTGTAATTGAAGAAAGTAATTGTGCCCAACCAACCCTGCGCCCGCCTGACCGTAGGCTGATACACCTGCTTCAAACTTGGATTGTGGAGGTTTAACTGTTGCCTATAAACAGGTATGGTATGTAAATATAACACAATCGGTAACTTACTTGATGACGTTGTGAACTCCTGCCACGATGCACTTTGATACATTATCAAGGCATATAGCAGATACTGGGCCATGGGTGTTAATAACCTGCTCACACGTCATTCCATCTGCACTCTGAAACAAAACAAGACAACAAAAAAATAAAAATATATAATAAATAGGAAACATATGGATTTTGATTGCCTGCTTTTCAAAAATGGAACTGATTCCTAACTAGGCTCATTAATACCTGTTGTTACAGTACACAATATTTATGTTGAGAACATCTTCTTTTTTTTTTGGTGAATACAACGTTGGCCTGGAATCAACTCCCTAACGAAGTTGTCAGCAGTACATCACCAGAGGTGTTTATAGCCAAGATCGAAGAAAGCCACCTACGTTTCGACTAGACTCATTTGCGCCCTCTCCTAGCCCGGTGCATTATACCTAACGGTCACTAGCGTACCTACGGGGGGGGGGGGGGCAGACTGCCCCCCCTGACGAGTCACAACCCATGCAAGGGACATATCCCTGCCCCCCCTGACAAGTCTTGAAGACCTTTTTTTTTTTTTGCTTGTCAATTTTTTTTCTGGTACGAAATCCTTTATTTGTGGTTGAAGACCTTTTTTTTTTTTGGACTTGTCAAATTTTTTGGTGGACGAATTTGCCCCCCCTGTGGAAAATCCTAGGTACACCACTGCTAACGGTCCTGCACTGTATTACATCCAGATCCAGAAAATCAAGGGTATTTGTCACAATATCATCAGAGATCTCGGTCTGGTACAGTAGCATGAACCTAACTTTGAGTAATCATTAAATACAAGCTGAGAAACAAGAATAATGAAGATCACCAACACAGATAAGCGTATGTGGGACAGTGTATTACAATAAGCCAGTTCACGGTTAGCTCCTGATCAACTTTTCTCAAATGACCTTTGTGATTTTTCATCAGGATAAGCACTATCATTTTCAAATGTAGATGTTGCGTAAGCTTTACCGGTAGAGTATTCAAATTCTAAGAACAATAGGCATTGTATAGACCAGGTGACTAGAATAGTACATCAGGGATAAAGTTGGGAAATCTGTTTTATTGTCTGCCTTTGGATTTTGACTATTGTCAAGGCTACTGTCAAATACCAGTGATTATGAAGGCTCTATTTATTACTCTTCAGCTTGGATGTGATAAATATTTTTAAAGGAATACATGAATAATCATCAAATCACAAATGCCTATGTCAGTGAATTTGAAAGCCACCTTCATGGTTGTCTCCAATGACCTTTTTCTGCTCGTGCGCAGTTTACAACCGTGAAAAGGCTTATTGCTTTGATAAAGACCCTCCACTCGGATGGAAGAGCATGCTTATTTTCCAATTTCTCTGTAATTACACAGAATCATTTGGCATATGCTTTTTATTTAAACATACAAACACTTGGTAGGTAATCTTATTGGCTTTTGTTTGAATCATTGAGAGATCTCACCAAAACATTTATGTTGGAGCATATCTGCAAACTTTAAATCCACAGAGAAATTTTTCAACCTTTTGGCTATGATAACCAGGCCAGAAACTCTAGTATAAATCTCATGTGAATTATGTAGTTTAGGGCCCCGTCTCACTAAGAATTGCGATTGATCCGACCAACCACAACTATGGATCGCCAGCAACTTCCAACATATAGGATGCATGTTCATTCGAAATGTTTTCAAGATATGCTATATATTCATCTTTTACTTGACCATTCAGTATCCTCTTTGTTTACAAAAGGGCATTCTGCAAATTTCCTGGAGATAATATTATGACAATGAATTTCCATATAGTTGAGGTCGATTGGATCGATCATAACTCTTAATCTTTGTAAGATGGGGCCCAGGGGCCCGTACCACAAAGCTTAGTAATGATTGAATAACAATTTTGTTCCATTGATTCAATTGACTATGATGTACAAGCAATCGTGAAAATCAAGCGTACGATCAATTGCCAACCTTTGTGTTACAAACCAAGGAGTCAATCTGGGCCCCGTCTTACAAAGAGTTGCGATTGATCCGATCGATTGCAACTACGGACGGCCAGAAATGTCAGCATCTACTATGCACGGTTGTTCAAAATATTTTCTAGCTAGAGATGTATATTCATGCATTCATCGTTGTCTTGACCATTCAGTATCCTCCTCTTTGTGTACTGAAGGGCATTCGGCAAATTTCCTGGAGAAAATATGACAATGAATTTCCATATAGTTGAGGTTGATTGGATCAATCATATCTCTTTGTAAGACGGGGCCCAGGGGCCCGTACCACAAAGCTTAGTAATGATTGTAGAACAATTTTGTTCCATTGACTACGATGTACAAGCAATCGTGAAAATCAAGCGTACGATCAACTGCTATCCTTTGTGTTCCAAAGCAAGGAGTCAATCTGGGCCCCGTCTTACAAAGAGCTGCGATTGATCGCAACTATGGACGGCCAGCAATGTCAACATCTACTATGCATGGTTGTTCAAAATATTTTCTAACTATGATGTATATTCATGCATTCATCGTTGTCTTCAAAATTCACTGTGCTTCTCTTTGTTTACAAAGGACATTGTGCACATTTCCTGTAGAAAAAATCATGACACTGATGGCTTTCCATAGAGTTACGATTGATTGGATCAATCGTAACACTTTGTAAGACGGGGCCCTGTTCACATACCCATAGTCTAATAGTCCCATCTTCTGATGAAGTGATCCAGTTCGCTGTGAAGTCACTCCATTTGACCTGTGTGACCTCTCCTTCGTGACCTTGAAGTGTATTTCTCAAGGTCATCTCAGTCCCGACCTGGCTGAAGTGCCGGATGTACACCATCTTGTCTCCGGAAGCGCAGGCAAACTCGTTCCTGAAATATTAGGTAAATGGAAGCAATAGTACAACCTTGCTCTTCTTCATCTCCCCTTCAACTCCTCAATCATTTCCTTTTCTCCCTCTTTTTCTCTCTTACTTCCTCTCATCATTCATAACTATCAGTAATGTGATGAACTGGGTTCCGTTGCAGAAAGAGTTGCAATCAATCGCAACTCTAAAAATCATGCGCAACTTGATTTTCACCCAATCAACAGGGCGCATTTGGGACTTGCGATTGATTTTTTGACTTGCGTTTAAACGCAACTCTTTCTGCAACGGACCCCAGAAGTAGAATCCATGATGCAGAATAATTTTCCTTACCCCATTCTTTCTGATTCTCTCTTTTTGTTCTTCATATCTTGAGAGATGGTTAACAGTATCATCACATTATTATCCTATTCATTTCTTTCTTTCACCTATTGTTATTCTTTCTCGTCTTTACCCTATTCATCATCATCACCACACCATCATTATCACCATCATCATCATCAAAATCATCTTCTATTGCCTCCTTTCCCTTTCTCTTTTCTTTCTTTCTTTCTTTATTTCTTTCTTCTCTACTTCTTCTTTTCCTTTTCATTTCTGTTCTTGTTCTTCCTCCTCCTTCCTTTTCTGGAATATGCATGCACCCTGAAAAAAGGAGGAAGAAAAAAAAAATTCTCACTCTAATAAATTGAGAGTATCAACTCTTGGTGTGAGAAATTTGAAATGAAAACCCATCCTATTTTTCACTACGAACATCACCCGATGATAGCTCTATGTTTATACGAACCTACAATGGCTGTAATCCATGTCAATGACGATACCATCGCAAGCAAGCTCCTCAATGTCCATTCCATCTCCAGAGACATTCCTAAATCTATCAACCAATCTAGGAAATAGAAAACAATGTATATACTGTGTTATAGATCAGTGTCCCATTTCATATTATGGTAACAAATGCACAATTTATGTAACAAATTTCCCATCATCCAATCTGCATCCCGTTTCATAAAACTTGCTAGAATAACAAATTTACAGTAACAGTTAAAAGCTACTGAAATCCTTTAATTTGATTGGTTGATAGTAAACTTGTTACAGAAATTCTGCATTTCTTATTATAACAACTACAAGTCTTTATGAAATGGGACCCAGAAGTATTTCATTAGCTTTTAACTGTTATTCCAAATTTTTTATCGTGACAAGGTTTATGAAACGGCCACCTTTACCACCATTGAAAAATACCTAAGAGGGGTGTCATTCTTGAGTGTTTTAGCATATCCATGATCTAGGAATGCATACCAATGGAACTTGTACATTTTAAAGGGGAAACGAACCAGTAGCCTTAATAGCCTCACCTCAAGGCCTCAACTACTCATATCTGGCCAAGTTCATTTCCCATAATTCAACATTCTGAGCGGTGTAGTTTCATAATATAGACCCACTTGAATGACAACATACTAATTTACTAACTAATACATTCATACCACAATAGTTACGTAAACATGTAGCGAAGCAGGTTGCCATGCATGAAAGTCTTTATGAAATCATCCCCTAATATTCAAACGGAATAATTTCCAGAAAATGATGATCAGAAACCTACCTTCCACTCTCCAGGTCCCAGATGCATATTCTCCGATCCCAACCAGAGCTTACCTGATACAAAGAGAATTTGAAATAAAATGTCTTTAGGAAAAAAAAAATGATGAAAATCCATATTTTATTGTTCGAAATAGACATGAAATTAAATACTCCAAAAATTTGCTTCCCCAATTGATCAGCCGCTGTGCAGCGCCAGAACGAAGAGGCTCTATCCCTTTAATCGTTGAACGTCAAAAAGGGTAGCAGCAACTCCCATCTTTAAACGTTTTTTGGTCTGACGTGGCCGGGGTTTGAACCCCTGACCTCCCGGTTGTGAGACGGACGCTCTACCAACTGAGCCAACACACCAGTGTCACTGATGGGAGTGGTTAAAACCTTGCGAGTGTTCACTTCTCAGAATCAGAGTCATAACATCTGTGTGGCATAACATTAATACTGTATGGTGGTAGCCAGGAGCAGAGCCAATGGGCAAGACAGGCTTATGGGGCGTTGCAAGAAACTTCTGATCAATCCCAAGTCTGTTTTTGGTTTTAAATCAATCATATGTCTTGACATTAATTGTAAATTTGTGATTGATCGTTGATCTGCTTCTTGAAAAAGAGTGTTTTGCTGTTGTTAAAAGTGATCAATCAATTGTAAAATTTCAACAGAATATTTGCAATTGATATATATTTTCTTACAATACCCCCTTAGGGTGACATCTTTTGTTTCTCAATCAAATAAGTAGGGTAATATATAGCAACGGGACCCAGACCGCCTTATTTGAGTCATATGTCATCTTTTTTTTTCATCCCCTCCCCCTCCCCACTGGTAGTCATCATGCGCAATATGATAGCAAATTTTTATTCGGTTTCATATAGCAACATTTGGAACCTACTAGACAACGTACAAATTATCACAGAAATCCATTTCCTCACATGCTTAAGGTACAATCTAACTGGCATCATCCTAAATAAGCACCCAATTTTCATTTCCTGCAATCATGATTTGAGCTAGAGGGACTTCCTCAGCACCAGTGCTTTTCTAATAATCCTTTACACTTCCAACTGTTTGAGGGTAGTAGATTGTTTAGGAGATTCTTCAAGAGAAAATAGAATTAATCAATTATTTTGAACATTTCTAGAGCATTAACTAAATCTGACTTACCAAGTATGTAGTGCCATAGCCATGTTGTCTGCCTACAAGAAACATGCTTGTTACACAGCTACTGTGGCCAGACAGGACGTTCTTACACACAAAACCGGCAACACGGTTTGTCACTGAATCCGTCTAAAGTAAATAAATAAGAAAGAAAGATTTAATATTGCAAGGATTTCATAACATGACTCATTTTCAACTTTCCTGCTCATTGTGTGTAGATAGAGTTGTACTGAATTGCATGTTTTGGCACTTCATGCATATTGTATCTTGTCAATGTTTTAAAAAAATGTACACTTATATATATATAACATAGTTTGATTCTTCACATGTTTAATGTGCTTTCATGAACATCAATGGGGTACATGATTGCACAATGCAAACATCTCCTATATATATATATATATATATATAAAGTGCTACTTCAAAGCTTCCTTTTCTAGATACCTAATTGTTCTTGAACTAAATTTGCATCCAACATTTCTTCTTATTCACGAAGTACTCCGGAAAGTGATTTGGTATATTATTCATTAAATCTACTACAATCCCTTATTGTGCCCAGTAGATTAATCTCAGGATTTTGAAACAGTGTCATGGGTTCGATTCCCAGCCATGGCATAATTTCCTTCAGCAAAAGAAAGTGATCCACATTGTGCTTCACTCAACCAAAGTGAGGTGAATGTGTACCTGGCAGGACTTCATTTCTTGAAATGCTTGTCAGCGGTTAAAGGCTTGCCAAGCAAAGGCAACGGTAATAATATCGAAGTTCCTTGGAAGTGCCAATAGATGTTTCATGGGAAAAGATATGTCCCATACAAGAACTAAATATTATCATTATTGTTCATTATCCACCTAATACCATACCACGGTCCTAGGAACTATTTTTTTTTACAGGGGGTGCTGATGTAAATTTGACAAGCAAAAGAAAAAAAACACACACAAAAAAAGGGCTTCACTAAAAAATGAAGGCCATTTAGGCCCAAGAAATTTGACACAAGCAAATAGAAAAAAAAAAAGTTTGAAAACAAAATGCAGGTCATTTTGGCCCCAAGAAATTTGAAAAAAAAAAAAAAAAAAAGGTTTCACTACAAAATGTTTGTTTTATATATTTATCCATTTGCCACACCTTACAGAATTCCAGGGGGTGCTGCCTATGGAAAATAATGCATGCAGCACCCCCAGGTATATCTTGGGGGTGCATCAGCCCCCCCTCCCCCTTCCCAGGGCCATATATACTACAGTAGACTTTGTGGCCTGTATTCTGAACTTGGGTTAAAATTTAACCCTGGTTTAAAGTTGTAACTACGGTGAGCCAATTGGGCACAAATCCCTGACAAGACACATCCAATTTATTAACTCATATGACACCTATATTGTCCATAATTGCTGGTGAATGGTAGTTGAAGTATTTTTCTTCATTATGAAAGCAAAAGGAAACAAAATAGTAAACATAATGAATGATAATAATAAAAAGTATTTCTAAAGCGCCAAATCCACATTGATTATGTGCTCAAGGCAATTTTTAAAATTTTTTGAACCCCCATAATTTTAGCAAAGAGTTAGACCGTGGCCTAAGTTAAACCTGACTTCAGAATACGAGCCTGTGAGTTTGTTGCAACACATCCACATAACCCTTACCTCTGCGGCATTTTCCAATGATATTGTCTCCTCAAATTCTGATGAGTTGTCTGATCCTGATTCCGTTGAGTTGTTTGCGAGGAGGATGCGGTATTTCTTGAGAAGATCATCGTCGCTTGAGGGTTTCATGTTTCGGAGTGCGTTGACAGCCGCATCGTCGAAACCCCAGATGTCTATAAGAGTATAGAAATTGAAATGAAAAATTTAAAAGGGACAATTCTATAGAATAATTAACCTTTTTGAAAAGATTTGTCTTTATTTTCGAGTTCATATGAATGGTTGAAATTTTCTGAAATTATCATGGCTTGATCAGTTAATGAAGTGAAATAAGAATGGAGTTAAATGGGGGTCAGATGAAAAAAGTTTGCCAATTTAAAAGAATTGCTCTATGATGAATGTGATAAGGGATGAAAAATTAATGTGAAATATGTGATAAATGATGAAAGGATGCTTGCATTCTTTTGCATGAAAGACACGGCTCTGAGTGGCTGACATTCCTTAGTTTGTGGATTTTTATGCAAAAATTGTCAAGCCTCTTCCTCCTTTTCTCTCTTACCCATTTCATATTGTAATTCCCCCATATTCAATTGAAATCAGATAATACCCTCTACCTCTAACAAGAAAAAGACGACAAAGATTGATAAGATACTTACAGATGTTACCATCTTCAGAGCCAAGTAGTAGTAAGTCCAGTGACTCCACGAATAGTGCCTTTAGTAATGCTGAGTTGCTGTGTTTGTATGTTGACGTGGAACCTTGGCTGGGCTTGCTGTACGAGTAGCTGCTCGGAGTCGGGTTGTGAAGGCTGCGCACGAATGCGCTCACAAGAGGGCGACGTTCCTCTCGCTTCTGGTTCTTCAACTGGGCAAGTTTGGTTTTGGCTTCGGTGAGCAGGAATGTCTCTTGGCTTTGGGTCAATAGTGGGACATTGCATTATCCAAATGATTACATATATGGTCACATTGGGGCAGTGTTTTCTTGCTTTTGATTCTTGAACTCAAAGACTTGAAAAAATTGACTGTAAATCCGAACTAAAGCCTAATTTCACTTCATAATCTGGGCATTACTTCATACCTGTCTCAGTTTTCAAAGATATCATATTGATTTAGATATGTTCAAGGATCTTTTTGGAGGAACAGTCAGATAAAAAAGAGCTGATAAGGCAAGAAAACAATATATGAAGAGAAAGAAACATACACAGATAGAAAGTCGAGCGCAAAGCCAAGAAACTAGAAAATACATATCCTGGTTCATTTAAAGTGAGGGGGCAGCATGTAGACCTCATGCATATGACATCACAATCTCATAGCGCCCTCCCTAAGAGGATATAGGAATACACGTAAATGGAGTTGTCAGAGATGCACCAGCATCTCTGACACTGATCACCAACGCATGCAAGGCCACTGCTTCAGCCTCTATGATTACAGAGCGATTAGGCTTATTAGGCAAGAAAGAAGAGAGAGAAAAACATTTCCAATTCACTAACCTGTACATGAAGTGATTTGTTTGCAATCTTTCCCAATTATTGGCTTGACCATCACTCCCGCCATCAAAGAATAGAATCGGGTCCTTCTTGGCTAATAAAAGTAGAAAATGAAAAATGATGAAACATTGATACTCTACAGAATTTTAATTGAACTATTGCTGCTTTGTAGGTAAGCATCATTACTGACCTAAATAAAAGCATGTAAGATACACATAAGATACATGTACTTTAATTGTTAAATATTAAAGGGGAAAATATGATTGTCCAAATATATAGTCGTAATTGTGTGGCAGACTTTAATGCAGATGAGACAGCATGTATACATTTGAGTCGTAAAGCTCCCTGAAGAAAAGTATTGAACCATGAAACAGGGGTACTACATGGAGCATTTAAATTTACAAATGGTTGAGTCTTATTGTATTATTTTTAGAGGCATGACAATTGACAGCAGACTGAAATCTGAGATGTAAATTATAATGTATCATATATGGTTATATATTAAACAGAGAAAAAGAGGCATTTTACCCCCAAAATAAAAGGTGGGTTCAGACTTGAAACTAATCCAGTTGAATTGTATAGTAACTTTCTGTCGGTAAGACACTAGACACCATGTTCACATTTGAGAATTATAATGCACCTCATATGGTTTTACATGCATACTGCAATCAGAAGCAAACAATATTCGGGTGTGTTTATACTTGAAACTAATCGAGATGAATTGCATTGAAACTTACTGTAGGTAAGACACTCAACAGCGTGTTTACATTTGAGAGTTGTAATGCATCCTTGAGGATTGTATTTCCACATTAAGATGTGTCTTCTACTGCTACTTGCTACAACATGACAAGAAAAGAAATAAACAAATGAAAGAACTGAAAAGTGAAATGCAACAATGCATTTAAGAGAACAGAATTAAAAAGTGACCAGCACTTCATGGGCAGTTCTATCTCTCTAATAGGTGAAGAAAAGGTTAAAAAGTGCTTAGTCAAAGGAATACTGTAACTTTGTACAAAATTTGAGTTCTAATTCCAAGCTACATTTTCTGAACTTTCTTTTCGGTACATGTATCAATTTTTATCTTGATACCGTATCTTATTTCCAAACACATGTACTCATGTTAATCACTCCATTTCATCTTCATGCCCTTGGTCTAACCATTCCTAGGTCAAATTGATCACTTGGGCTAATTGACATTCAGTCTATTGTGCAAATGGTCCAAAGTTCACTTCATATCCCAAATAGTTCAATAAATTTTGACTAAGTGGTTAAATATCAAAGTGGGCTAATGACAAAACGGGTACCGGTATAGCCTACGCGGCAAATTAGACCAAATGTCTGTTCTATAATTTCTGTAAAATCCTCACACCTCCTACATTCATTCATTCATTCATTTAGTAATACATAAAAGAGACTTTTTCTAATCACAAATATCATATGGATATAGCTTGCCCGACGACTAGGAGCCGACCGACCGTTTTTATTGTAAATGATAAAACAAATATCAAACTTGCAGAACACCGTTCTTGATAGATATTAGGAATCTATAATGACATAACATACATCGTGTATTGTAGAGTAACAGTGACATGTGAACCGACCTCTTATCCTATATTATGCGACAAGTCATACCAGGTGAAAAAAACAGAGGTAAATCTCGATGAGCAAAAACTCTGGAAAAACTGTGAGAGACTTTTGCAAAATTCCCCTGTAAATTCGTTTATCAGATTTACCATAAAATGTAAGAATTTGAACACTTTCACTTTGCAAATTTTAAATTCTGTAAATTTGTTGTGACGAAGAGAACAAGCTAGAATGATACGCCCAACGTATCCTTACCGCACATTATCCTTTCTTTCCGCGCTCCAATGCACCAATGCACCTTTAACTACATTCCACGGAGGCTTCGAACCCCATTGACCATGCATTCCTGCAAAGTTTACGAACATTAACGAAACAAACAACAAACTAGTTGTAGAAAAGTGGAATTAGGCCAGCTGGGTGTAGACCAGGGTGCCGTCTTATAAGGAGTTGTGATTGATCCGATCAACCTCAACTATATGGAAATCCATCAATGTCATAATATTTACTAAGAAAATGTGCACAATGTCCTTTGAAAACGAAGAGAAGGACACTGAATTTGCAAGAAAACAATGAATGTATGATCAAACATCATAGTTAGAAATTATTTTGTACAAACATAATAGAAATTGACATTGCTGGCTTTCCATAGTTGTGGTTGATTGGATCAATCGCAACTCTTTGTATGATGGGGCCCTGGTGGTAGAGTACCTCCCTCCTAAAGTAGTACATTGTCTGAATCCAACCACTTACCGACTGCCTGACTGAGTTCTGGGAAATACTTCATGTGCTGAAGGTGGTACTTCTCGTTCTCCTCGTCTTGGAAGGTGCCAATGAAATCAGAAACCTGGTTAAGAAAATACAACATACATATTTATCAATGTAGCGTCGTGGTCCAGTGGATTTAGTGTCCAAACTTTGAAACAGTGGATTGTGGGTTCGTATTCCAGCAAAGAAAAAAAATAAAATGAAACTCGACTAGATGGTTCATGAAACAGTTTGAAACGGTTGACAATCCTGGACCCCATCAGATAAAGCTTTGCGATTTATTGTGGGATTATTTCTACAATTGGTTACACACAACAATGAAGACAATCAATTGTAGAAAACAGTCCCATGATCAACTGCTATGACACTGTTTTCATTATAATTTCTTAAACTAGTTTACTCGAAACCAGTTTGGAAGATCAATTTGCTAGCGTTCACATTTGAACAGCCAAAAGTGGTTTTCAAAACCACTTCACGTAAAGCGATCTTGTTGCTATGGGAACGTCCTAAGTGGGGTGACATGTTTTGCGCGAAATTTGAAACCGCAGCGTAGGCATTTTGGATACAGTGTGTGGAGAAGCGTGCTCGAAATGTGAGAAGATCTCTTCCTAAAGAACGGTTGTGTCCTCACTTATGCTAAAACCAGTTTAACGAGGCAAAGCAATCTTCAAAACTACATCGAGAGGTGGTTTTCTGAACTGGTTTGAAAGATTGCTTCCAAGATCACATTGACTGTTCTCATTACAAGTTAAACTAGATTACACTAAACTAGTTTTAGGACGGTAGTGAGAACGGGGTCTAAGCTTTATATCACAGGGTCCATATACACTTACATTTTCTCCCGACTTGGGATCATAGAGGGCTGCTACAGGTGAAGTTCCGGAGGATATCCACAAGGTCTTGTTCTTTGGTACGTAGCAAAGGTCGGTGATGGTTCCTAGGAAGCCGTCCAGTCGGTGGGTCAGCTTGCCATCCTGCGACCAGATCTTCACTACCTTGTCGAACGACCCAGTCACAAGCCTGCATGCAAAAGAAAAAAAAAAATCATAAATAAATAATGATTTCTCGGAAAAGCACTGGAAATAACTTGTATTTTGAACTATGTCTCAGGGGCAATATCCTTTGGCAAGGAATTGATTCACACTTTAGTTGTACTTGATCCAGGTGAGGTGAATGGGTATGCGGTAAAACTGATTCCTTGAATGCACTGAGCAATGTGTTTAAGTTGTAGCTCTAGCTAAAGCTGGCCTGGGGTAATAATAGTAGCACGTAATTTGTATCCTCAGGCAAAAAATTGCTTTATAAGTCCAGCTATTACTATCATCATCATTATTGTCATTATTTTTTTATTAATATATTTTTCTCATTGTGACAATTATTATTATTATTATTAAAATATCTTCTGACTCACCATGTATTGTTTTCTGAATCCCTTATAAGCACCAGGCATGATATACCTGCGTCATGGGCCTTTGGATTGCTATAACAAAAATAAACAAAAGAGAAATGGAGTCACATCAGAAGGTTCATGGTTCAAAATGACTGGGCCAGCATCGCATGCTCAAATGCAGTGCCATTCACACAAATGAAACTGACTTCAAACCAATCAATTGTGCCTCATTGGTAAATAAGGTAATAGCTTTTCTTGGTCTGGAGTTGGTTTCCCCGGAATGACTGGTAAATGAACCTCTTAATAAGCACTACAATCTTGAAAGCTCACTTCCTTATACAGTATCATGCGAGAACGAGTTGACGTGCACTGGATTTGCTGAACAGGTAGCAATTTTTATTTAAAAGCAAAATTGTGCTATAAACAGTTACCAAATTTGATTGCCACTGGCTAAAATCAATAGAAAAATGTGATTACACACATTTTGTTAATGAGGATTTATTTATAACTACATGTACATGTATTAATGAAAAAAAAAAAAATTCCATGTATCACAATACACATATGCGTAGAAATTCAACAAAGAGAACTAATTCCTAGCATAACAAAAAGGTACATTTATATATGCTCAATTTTAAACATAAAGAGAATGAGTATCTATCATTTTTAAATTTTGTTTTACATCAGGGGCCCGTTGCATAAAACTTTTGCCATAAAAAATCTCTGGCAAACAAAATTATGCCATTGAAAATTACATATTAAAAAACTCTGGCAAAAAATTTGACAGAGTTTTTTGTGGCCAAAATTTTATGCAACGGGCCCTAGACTCTGGACTGCAAAAATAATATCCGCATAATGACTACAGAAAGATGAAGTCTTCTATATCTAAACAGAGAGAGAGAGAGAGAGAGGGGGGGGGGGATATGGAACAGAAATGATCAGATGATAAATTGTGGAACTGTGTACTCACCAGAAAACAGGATTGAGTCCTCTGTTGCCAGGATATGAAGAGGAGTCATAGATTATCAACTTCTGGTCAAACCTGATAAATCAGGAAAGATAAAAAACAATGTAAGAAAATGGTATGTGGGACCATTATCCCAACTCGAAAGGTTTAAGTTAACCTAAAGATCTCATGTTCATGATTGAGCCTACATTCCCTCCAAAATAGGCCATACAGACTATGGGGGTGTTGCAAGAAAATATTTGCAATCAATTGCAAATATTATCTTGCTATTTTACAATTCTAACCGTTGCAAGTCAGATTGCACTCCTTGGCCCGAATTCACAAAGATGGTTTTTAAAACCATCGGTTTAACCCATGGTTTATGCAGATTTCCTGTATAAATTACTCTTATTTACCACATGTCCAATGCTGATGCGCGCTCTTGTCACATTGTGCAAAATTGACGCCTGTTGCCATGGTTATCCACGCTATTTTATTAGTGAGTACACTCTTCAAACAGTGGACTCATGAATAAAATAGCGTAGATAACTAGATTAAATGACAGTTAGCCCAATATAACTTCTGAAGGTTTCCATGGCGAATGAGAAATAGTGTAGTGGTTTTACGGTACACCATGTATTCTTTCGTGGGCATATGTTGGTCCTGAAAAGGATGTCCAAAATTTGACGTTTTGACAAGTGTGTTGATTCTTCAAATGATCTTTGTAGGTTTGCATGGTGGAGTTTGTAAGGGGGAGAAGGTTTACGATTCACCATATGTAATATGAAGAAGGGAAGGAAATACAGGCAGAAAGATTGAAATGGAAAGACGAGAAAGGATGGAAAGAGGAAATTAGAAGTATTCTTTTCTTGAAAGTGAGTGAAGTCCTGAAAAGGACTGTAAACCAGATGAGATGAGCTGGCTTGAGTAGCGATGGTTTGAGTAGTAGCAGGATGAAGTGAAGAGAGGTTACTTGAGGTTTCGGTCAGGTTGACTGTCCGTCTCTGGAGTGTGGATTCTCTTCAGGAGAATGGACTCCTGAAGACGACAAATACACACTGATCAGGTTTGGTTGGTCTTTTTTAGGACCAACATATGCCCACAAAAAAATACATAGAGTACCCTGAAACCAGTTAGCCCAATTAAAGTCATATAGGCACCAGCTACATGGGGAATCAGTGGATTATTGGATGATCCCATAGTTTGTGAAAAGTATTGGAAATATCTGTGATACAGGCAACTTTGGGGGGAATGCAAACTTGGTGTACCAGAAAGAAATTCTTCAGCCAAGTCTGATTAGCCTCGGGCAGCTGTCAAGACAAGTAAAGTGAGATAATGACTTCACCGTAAGGTCATTTCCATTGGCTTCATTTGACGTCAGCTGGTAATATATCTTGTCTTCTCTTGAGCGATTTGCATCTGAATGGTGCAAACCATAAGGTCATTTCCATTGACATAATGTAACATCAGCAGGTAATAAATCTTGTCTTCCCTGGGTAATTTATATCTGAATCACGGTGTAAACTTTTTTTTAAAAGAAAAGAGATGATCATGTGTCTTTAAACCAAGTGATGTTAATAAACCAAATTGATAAAAGACCTAGTGAGCTTTCACCCATTTAGTATTAGAAATTCTGAGAAGTTGATCAACTGCTTCTAGACCAATTAGATAGAAACTGCCGAAAGCTACTTACCCAGCTGAGTAAACCCTTGACTCCAGACAGACTATGCATTTGACAATATCTGTGTGCTCCTTGGAGTTGTAGGAATATTTGAGATCTATTAGATGACCGCTCTCTCTGTCTGTGGCAGTGGAAAGAAAGACAGAAAAAAAGCATGAGACTGAAGTTTTTTTTTTCTTTTACAGCAAGGGGAAAGAGGAGAACTGGGATGTGAGGAAAAGAAAATGGGTAGAAAAAGAACACCAGGGACCCAATGCATAAATCTTTTGCCATAAAAAAACTCTGGCAAATTAACTGAATTATGCCATTGAGAATTACACATTAAAAACTCTGGTAAAAAATTAAAAAAATTGCCAGAGTTTTTTTATGGCATAAGTTTTATGCAACGGGCCCCAGAAGAGAAATAAATTGTAAAGAATAGAGTGAAAGAGAAGAAAGAAAGCAACAGGGAAAGATAGAGAAGGAAAGCTGAGAAAGAGGATAAAAAGGAAAAAGATATAGATAGACAAAGACAGAAGGGGAAGGAAAGAGACATGTAAGCTTTAGGCCTAAATGTACAGTTTGAAAATGATAAATTTTAGAAACAATTAAAAAAATATTTTCAACATTAAAAAACAAGGAATAAATAAAATTTCAAAAATGAAATATCACCAATAAGGAAATAATAATATAAATAAGAAAGAACAGTAGTAAAAGAAAAGTTGTATCCTGACAAAGATGTTTATAGTATAACATGGTTTTTCTGTAAAAAAAGAGTAAATATACTCTCAAAAGAACATACATTGCAATCTATATATGTTGTGTAGATTTAAGGTGGTGATCAAATAAAAATGCAGTTTCTTATGAAAATTCTGTATATATGTACATCTTTAACCTTTTATTTAGCCTTTTCTTATCTGCATTTGTTTTTTCATGCAGACTATTGATATTTTTAATACTCATGTCTTGCTTTTTATTGTTGTTACAAAGGTGATTTGTGCTCAACAAGCTTTGCTTTTTATACAGACCACCTCTTTCCCATACTGTATACCTGATATTCTCAGCACATTGTTCATGGGTTCATTCTTACTGATTTGTTTTAACTCATTGATATTGTATATGAATGAATGTATTTGTTTGTGCCTTTCAGTGGAAAGAAAGTAAACTTGAACTGGAAACCTCTTGCAAATTATTGAATTTAACACAAATGTAAATGTGATTTTTTTTCTTGTAAAAATAGGGAGGAAAAAATTGTAAAAAAGCAAAAAGAATTATGAATACGAGACTTACTTTCATCTAAGCTGAAGACCCTGATACAAGCATTAAAGCCACAGACGAGCTGATGCCTCCTAACATTTAAAGCCATAGTGTATACAGGCGAACCAAACTGTTCAAGGAAGCAGCGAAAGTAATGTCAAAGTCAGCGTAAACTACATGATGAAGTATAGTGATATTACAAAGAAGCAAACATCAAAAATGAGTATTGTCATTTGAGTCATTTATCAACCTATCAGTTTCAAACAATGTTGACAATAAAAAAAAACATAATGAATATTAAATCATCTGAGGATTGAAAAATAAGAAGACTTTGGAGCTATAAAGTTTAAACAAAGGATTTGTCATTTATTTTTAAAACGTTAAGGCCCAAATTCACAAAGGTGGTTTTGAAAACCCACGGTTGAATCCATGGTTTATGCAGATTTCTTGTATAAATTATGCTTAATTTAGCGCGTATCGGGTACGTGTATAAAAAACATCCAATGCTGATGCGCACTTTTGTCACATTGCGCCAAATTGATGCCTGTTACCATGGTTAGATACGCTATTTTATTCATGACTCAACTGTTCGAAGAGAAGACTCATTAATAAAAACAGTGGACCCACGAATAAAATAGCGTGGATATCCACGGCAACAGGCGTCAATTTGGCGCACTGTGACAAAAGCGTGCATCAGCAATGGACATCTTTTATACATGCGCCCGATACGTTCTAAATTAAGCGTAATTTATACAGGAAATCTGCACAAACCATGGACTCAACCGTGGGTTTTCAAAACCACCTTTGTGAATTTAGGCCTAATTTTCAGGAAAATAACTTACTGAGATGTGATCGTGTACTGCAGCTGCCGTTGACCAAGCGATGATTGTCCCATCGTTAGACGATGAAAACATTACCTTGGCTTCTGGCCTGAATGAAATCAAATTAAGAGAATAATGAAGTCAAGCTTGTGGGTAGGAAATGGGATGATTTGGAAACCAAATCAGTTCCCCGTTGCATAGAAATTACCATTATAGTAAATGTGCCATCCAATGGTATCTTTCATGGTATCCTTGATTTTGATTGGCTGTTGAGCCTTGTTACCATGGTAGTTACCAATGGATGACACAGTTACTATAATGGTAACTGTTATGCAACGGGACCCTGATCTGAAATGTACATGCATGATGTTAAAAGTCTCAAATGTAAGCTATCTAGTAATAATTATTTCTGATAAAATTATAAAATGATATAATAGAATGATGCTAATGTACTATTCTTGACAAATAAAATAGAGACGAATATTGTATACAGAAGACATAAGACAATACAGTGTGAACAGATTCTTAGCTAAAAATAGTTTTAAAAACTATTTGGCCGCATATTCTACAGTCCACCATTAAATCTTAGGCCATGCATGGTCTAAAATCTGTGCTAACAATATAGGAAGCTAATTTTTTTTTCAATGTTTACATTGTTTATTTCTCTGTTTACTACGTTTTGTCTTTCCCTACGCTTGAATGTTGAAGAAAAGTATTTTATTCATCATTCCAAAACAGTTATGAATGATCTGAGCAACAATTTGTTAACTTATTGAACATCCACTGTTAGAGATTTCTGTTATAACTGGCTATCCATGAATTAACCACAACTCTTAAGAGTTTAAACTGAACAAGAGCTCACTTCAGAATACAGGCCATTTAATAATACTTAGAATATGGTGTTTGTGTGTTATAGCCTGAAGAATCAAATAAAAGCGATATACAGTGTACAATGTTTCAATGAAAAGGCTTGCTCTTTAGGCAAACAACAGTTTCCATTGATAAATGTAAATGCCAATCACTATTTTCTGTACCCCCTCAAAAAAAATTTTGCAGTGAATTTGCAGTCACCTAAATTCCATTTGATTACTTTCCTCTCTATGTGAACTCATTAGGTGGTATTCAGATATTTGAACCTAGGTTTAACTCTAGTCAAATCTAAAATTTCAAAACCATACTTCTATGGAAAGCTGGCTTCATAATAATTTTAATATGTCTTACATATTCATGGCAATTCCAATGTACCACCTAGTCTAATTCATTAAAATTAATTATATTTTCATATATTTCTATTTAACGGCTCAATTCATCTTTGACAGCTTTTTGCAGCAGTATAAGAATCATTTTTTTATTCTTGAATAGGTTGACAACTGGCACTCCATAAGTGTGGTCTAAGTTAAACCATGGCAATTAGAATACCACGTACCCAATTAAATTTAATTTTTTAGGGGGTAAAACTTGTATGTTGTCTTTTATCATTGTATTTTGTGTTTTTTACTGATTGCAATAAATCTTGGAACCAAAGTACTCCATGTTGCATATTTTATGACATCTAGATAGATCCTTGTGATATAATTGGTTGTTTGATATCGTTCATTCAGCCCATTTTGCAATGACGTCATCAATTTTGGATCCATACGATTTTGTCCATTGCACTCGCGCACCGAGACTGCAGCTGCAGGCACCAACAGTGTGCATGTTGTAATGACGTAACAATCAACAGACCGAACTCGCACTGTTTAGCATCGACATTCATAAATTTCATATGAAAAAAAAAATCTGTTAGGTGTCATATAAATCAAATAATGAATGTTTTTTTCATTCGTGCAATGGACAGAATACTCCATTCGGTGAAAGATGAAATAATGATCCATTCAACTCGGCTACCCCTCGTTGAATGGATCGTTTCATCTTTCACCTCATGAAGTATTCTGTCCATTGCATACCAGTAGAGGAAGTCAGTGACCCAGCCTTGATGTTCATGAGTGGTGACAGAGAGCTTGTAGCCTTCGACCTCCCACATCTTAATGAAGCCATCTGTATAAAGAAAACAAACAAAGAAAAATAATTATGAACAACACTGGACCTAAAGAGTACCTTGTGGAACTACAGCTGCTTGACCAAGGTGCTAAAATTGCAAGTAGTGACAATTGCTACCCTCTTACAGCTGTGTGCAAAATTCGGAAGCTTACATATATTTAGTCTACTGACAACATTTCTAAAAAAAAAATCTATAGCTAGGGGCAGTATTTTGTTTTGAACATGTAAATTGTATTTCAATTTGAAGCAACTTCCCATTTGTTTCAGAGTAGTTTGACTTTGTCAGGTGCATGAAATATGACTGCAATGAGGATGGGCCATAGAGAGACCATATTGATCTCGGTCCAAACTGCCCGATGACTGCTGAAATCAAATCCTGACCGTAATGGAATGTGCTAATTAGTGTAAAATCTAAATATTGACCCAAATTCACAAAGACGGTTTCAATTGTCCAAACCATGGACTGGCGGTACGCATACATGTATTTTGTGAACATAAAATTATTTCAGCGCTTACAAAAAAGTCCAATTACAAAAACGTTTTCAACAAAGCCTCAAAGGCAAAAATGAGAAATATGCATACAGAAAAGAAACTGTTACGGATGGTAAAATGTTACGTATTTACACATTTGTACAGGTAGGGAGTCCGCAAGAATTTTCTATCTCATCAACTAAGTACTTCATCAAACTGTCTGATTTTTTCAGATCTTGATGAAAATAGTGCAAAATAGACATCTAACAAATTTCATAGTAATCCTTGAATCGGTTTTGAATAATAATCAAATGAATTTTGAATGAAATTCAGCCAATTGCTCCCAATAGGCTCTGTACTGTAGTATAATTTGTCACAACACACACACAGCTGAAACACACGATGACACAGAGTGCAAATATTTTGTGTGCAATTTTACATTGGGCTTTCTGGAGTAGTGGGGGAAGGGCATTTTGAAATCAATTGCACTTGATCCTAAAGGCAAAGCCAAGGTCAAGGAAAGGTGAAAAATGTGTATTTCCATATTGCATTTGCCATACTATAAAGTCTATAGGGCCTATACCCAGTTGTTGTGTGTCCGGACAGGTTGTGTGTCCGGACGATCAGTTTTAGAAAGTCATTTGGAAAAATTTACAAGCAAAGTTTCATAAAATGTTTAGTACGAAATGTTAGGTAATATTATAGAGAACAAAACAGAAGATGATTACAACTATTGAATTCGTATTTTTAGTGTCATCCAAAGACAAAAAAGAAGGCTTCAAAAATATTAAGTGTCCGGACACCCCACCCCCCATATAGGCCTATCAATTACTACAAAAACCTGCAGTGCTAGTTTAAATATGGTACATTATTCACAAAATACTCTGAACTTCCCTCTTTAATGCCACATCAAATTCATGGTAGTGACCAAATGTAAACTAAAAAGTAGTTGGGTTATTTTTGGCTGTGTTAATTTTATTTTTATTGCAGTGAACTGGAAAAAAAGGGCAAAACTTTTACTAAATACTAGTTTTACTTTTAGCTCTGTGTGCAGTCACCCTAATAATTTAATATTAATGATGACCTTGAAATGTGATTGAGTATGATATTTGTGAACAACGAACTTTACTGCTGGGAAAAGTCGACCGGTACGAAACTGCATTAGCGCCGAGCTTTGTTTGACTTTTCTTAATGGCTTTCGACTTTCGTTAGCAATTCCAGGGGTATCAGCTAACACAAAAAACAGCTAGTGGGACCACTAACGTACCTTCAAATCCTGCAACTATTTCACGCCTTAACGGGTGGTATCCCAGAGCAGTCACTGATCTGTGGTGTGTCTCTTTCAAGACACTCTGTTTTTCCATAGCCATATTATCGGCTGATTATGGTTTCATCCATGGTCAAGACTAAAAAAATAACTTTGAACTAGGCCCTAGTTCTACTTCGAAATTCAAATTACTTCTCAACTTGAAATCCAATCGATCTTTCGTGTTTCTTAGCAACATGTCAGTAATTGGTCGCAGGTGGCGACATACACCGGTGCTTTTTTTTAATCTACCAAAATTACCAAGATGTTTTGTGGTCCATGACATTTCCTCCGAATTTACAATTGCTCCAATGGACAATCTGCATAAAATCTTATCTACAAAACTAAACAAACCATAATCATTATCATTATCTTTGCATTATTTTTAACCAAAAACTAGATTACAATCTATGCTCTCTGCAGTGTAGGGTCCAGGGGGGGGGGGGCGGGGGCACATCCGGCCCGGCGCCGTATACGTGCCCCCTTTCTACAGTCATAGTAAATATTTATTTATGGGAATTTGTCGTTAATAATGAAGTGAGGATCCTTATTGGGGGGGGGGGGGGGGGCTTGAATTTTTTTCCCGGTATACGCTCTGAGAAAATAAGACCGGACGCAAATGTCGCAGGAGCACCGGGGTTGGGGGGCAGTCAAATGTATTGCTGTACATGCACATGCGTGACCAAATTATTTCCAAACACCCCCAAACGAGTTTTTTTTTCTCTGGGTGCAAAATAGCCCCCTATTTTTTTTCGCGGGCTTTATTTACACAATATTTGGCCCCTAAAGAAGTAGTCGCCAGTATATGACCGCGGGGAAAAAGCTTGGGGAAAAAACATATCTAAACCCGTTTGACCAGTCTTTCAAAACCACCCTTTATCCGAATTTTATATACAACAGCCAATTGGAGAGGGTCGTCCCCCGCACAACATCACGAAATCGCTGCTCGCTCATTTGATTTACCAATATAGTGTGAACTAGGCCTACTTCATAAAATAAAAAACTTGTCAAACTAATATCAAGGTAATTATTTTTTTCTTGGACACTCGAATCAATTTCAATCACTGGTTATTCTTATTTAAATTTCCTATCAGATAAAAAATATAGGGCCTATATAATTATATTGGAGCTGACTTGGCTTCATCACAATCGCTAAATTCAATCCATCTAACCGGAGTTAGTATTTTGTGGTAGGGTCCATCATGGTATCAATATCAATTTGATATCGGGATAGGGAGTGAGCTTTGTTCAGAATGATGAATTACGTAGGTCAACTCCATCAAGTTTGTTTCATTAGAGCCGCAAAAGTATATAGCCTACTGATAAGGATATGAAGCCACGATGATCCAGTTACTACACTCTCCCCCTGCAGCCCCCGGGCCTATTCCCCGAAAAAAAAAGAAATAGGCCTAAAATTTAGGGGCAATCCCAATAATAATAATTAAAAAAATATACATGACTATATCAGAAAGAATTAAAGAAGATTTTACAATTGTGGGGGGGGGGGGGGTGGAACCCGTGCCTGAGATGTCCTATTGCGAATATCGGGTGTAGTCATGAATCGTTGACACGACATTTGCTCCTGCGATAATTTCTCCGGTATTACCTCAGAGGGCATGGGGTTAGAGTTAGGATTGCATATAATTTTGGGTTTATAGAATAATGTAACGATAAAGATTAGGGTTTATTTAGTTTTGTAGATACGGTTTTATGCCTGGCTTAACGTGTATATATTCCATCGTAGCAATTGTCGCCAGAGACAATGTCATGGAACCCATGAATCATGCTGATAGTATATATGTTTAAGGAAATATATAGGGGGAAATACGCGTTTTAATTAGTATACACCGGGGAAAACCCGTATACCACCTTTTAACCGACCATGCGTTTCCTCGACAGATCGACGTTTTGTAGAATAAATTGTTTTTTTTTCTCTCTTGTCATTTGATACATCTTGTCAAAATTTTATTTTGTAATAAAAATTGTTGAAACGCATCAGTATTAATTTCCAGCATCTATGAAGTTTAACGTATAATTTGTATAATTATATAGCATATGGATTTATTGTATAATTTATAATCATGTTTCAAATAATTTGTACAACTTGTTTATGGAATGTGAATGTGTATTTTGATTTGAGAGAATACAATAAAAACATCCTTAAGAAATAAATGTGGGTAAAGGGAGGCAGTAGCGTACCTAGGATTTTCCACAGGGGGGGGGGGGGCAAAACCGTCCAAAAAAATTGACAAGCCCAAAAAAAAAAAAAAAAAAAAAAAAAGTTTTCAAGCTCGTCAGGGGGGGGGGGGGGGGGCAAAAAAGGTCTTCAGGCTCGTCAGGGGGGGGGGGGCAAAAAAGGTCTTCAGGGGGGTGGGGCACGGATACGTCCTTTCCAGGGCCCGCGGAACGGTTTTCAAAGTGGGGGGCTGAGCCAAAAAATATTTTTTGGGGGCTGACCATGCAAAAAATCACAATCATATGGTCATTTTTACGTTTTTGTACAGTTTTGGAAAAAAATGGGGGGGGGGGGGGTGGGCTGAAGCCCCCAGCCCCCCGCTATCGCGGCCCCTGCCTTCCCTGATTACGAGAGTTGCGCAATTAAGCAGAACAGTGGTGGATCTACGAGTGGGGGGGGGGGGGGTGGGGTGAGACTCGGCGTTGCAGCTTATATATATCACTATGGGTCAAACCAAATTTTCTACCCCCCCCCCCTCTTAGCAAAAAGCTAGATCCGCCACTGATGTGAAGCCTATAATGCCTTGTGTACTGAAGGCCCTCTCGCTGAATGGATACGTGTGGAACTTTGGTCAAAGTTTCAATCGGGGTCTGTGCCTGCAGACTACAGATCCGCACCGCCTGCCTTGTTCTCGTGACTTCTGGCATGGGGATTCCCCATCATGGACTTCTGTACTGCGCATTTACCCACCCACTATAAGACTAGTACACGTAGGCAATTGCATTTTTGATGAATTATAACGCATACTGGATCAATGAATACTATGAAAGATATCCGTGAAGATCTAGAGGAAAATACTATCATCTAAGAGTACAACCAATCTTAAGGTCGGTAAGTTGCCATACCGAATGCATAAACGCTTGAAATTGCAGAAAGATGATCAAAGGTCGGGAGACATCATGGTGCGGGAGAAAAGGCGGGAGAAATGTGTGATCAGGGACGAGCTGTACGTGAGATAGCGTTGACATTATTTTGTTTTGTGGAACAGTATTGAAGCAAACCTTGATCAAGGTCAAGAGCGCACATGCGCATGTGGTGTTTATGGTTTTATCGGCTTATTACAATATATTAACGTTCGTGACCTTATTTCACGTCACCATCCAAAAGAAGGTAAACGTATAGTCTAGGAGATAGGGGGCTTTATTCAGAATTTTTGGTGGGGAAGGTTTGACAAGCTTATCCGGGGAAAAATTGTGAGCTGATTCCAAAAATGTCACTCTTACTGACCGTACTCACGTCATTTTGGCCATTTTGGCAATTTTTGACAAAAAATGACAATTTTGACCACTCTTTGGAAAGTGGTCCCTTAACAGACTGCTTTTGTAGCCAGATGCAATTAAAAGGATCTATCTTACGTAAAAATGCACCCAGATTCAAGATAAAGTGGTTTCATTTGCCAAATCACAATAGAAGTGGTCATTTTGGCCATATTTTGGCCAAAAATGACAATTTTCATGATTTTTTGGTCCGAAATGTGTTACAATTATTGATCAGAGCTACGATTGGATGTCTTTAGAAATCCACATTTATTTTCAAAATGTGCGCTAGATCATAACAATCAACCTCATGTAATTTATTCTGTCAGTTTTGACATGTGAAGGTCATTTTGGGTACTTTAGACATAACTGACCATTCGCGCAGTTTTGCATAAAAAAACTGCACATTTTGCGATCTTTATCGTGTTTTATTTACCTCCCTTATAAAATGGGAATGCATTAAAAGGTCTATCTTGTATAGAATATTATGCTGATTGTAAATATATCAGTCTTAATGACCCTATCTAACACATTATGGTCATTTTGGCCACTTATGGCCTTAAAAATGACCAATAACAGTTCAATTCATCAAAAAATCTTCAATGTTACCAGAATCGTTACAAGGGTGTGCTGTGACATATATCATTGGTGTATTAATCTTTTAAAATGAACATTTAAAAAGAATTTTTACCTCATGTAATTTATGTCCTTAGTTTTGACTTTTGACCTATGAGGGTAATTTTTGGTAACTGAACATTTGTGCAATTTTGCATAATAGCTGTGCAAAACGGCTGGAATCTGATCTTCAGTGTACTTTATCTTTCTCCTTTATAAAATGGGAATGATGCATAGGTTGTTCTTGTGTAGAATTTCATGCTGATTCCCAATATGTCAGTCTTAATGACATCATTTAACAGATTATGGTCATTTTGGCCACTTTTTGGCCACAAATGACCAATACCATCTGTTCAATACTAGTACCTCAATTTATCCAAAAATACTTTGAATGTTGCTATAATCATTACAAGGGTGTGCTGTGACACCTAACACTGGTGTATTAATCATTTAAATTGAGTTTCCCAAAAATATGTTGACCACCTTGGTCATTTTTGCAACATTATCCCCTGCCCAATGTGTATACTAAATCAGCCTATAGCGAACATGGTGAGGAGACAATTCAGGATTGTTAATATTAGCATAAATTATTGTTAAATGGGAAAAGTTTGAAAGCTTTTGGGTGAAAATCAATGCAATGATTCCATATAAACCAGTGTTATTGGCCGAACTATTGGACCGTGTGGTCATTTTGATCACTTTTCCTCAATAATGTCTAGTGACCACACATTATTTGATTTAAAAAGGGCTCAAATGTTGCTTAATATTACTATCAGCGTGAGCTACTACACTAATAATCAAGAGTCTAATGAATGTAATAAAAACCTTCACAACAAGTATACATAAGGTTGTTTGACCATGCACTTTGGTCGTTTTTCTGATTTTAGGCACTGACCATTTTGTAAATATTCATGGAAACGAATTCAGGAATGAGATATTATTAGCATCATTTAATGTTAGATAGGACATATTACAATAACTTTCTGAATCAGATTAACACAATGATTTCAAATATATCAGTCTTAATGGCTATTTAGTGGTCATTTTGGTCCCTACAATTAGCAATGACAATTGCATGTATCAAAAGTATTCCAATGGTGTTGCTCTGTATTTTTGTAAGATTTGTTGTATCAATCATAATCAGTGACAAATTATTTAATTTAATATGATATTAATAATATAGTACATAATCAAAATGTGACCATTTTGGCATGGGCGGAAATCCCAGGGGGGACAGGGGGGACGTGTCCCCCCTACTCAAAATAGTAGGGGGGACACAATATCAAATGTCCCCCCTACTATTTTTGGTCTTTTATGATGGTAAGAAATACATCATTATAAATCGAAATAACACATGTATTTTGGGACGAGATGAACTTACTTTGACGATGATAACCATTTTTTTTTGCTTGTCAAATTTTCCCGCCCCTTGTCCCCATAGGCGGATCTAGGGTGATTTACATATCTTGTTCAATATGGAGTTCGAATATCAAGTTTGGAAGTCAATATACAAAACATATTTCACCTCGGAAATCGAACTTTCATTATTTTGTGTAATTTACAAATTGGTTTTTAAAAGTGCTCTGTAAAAATGTCAGTTTTATGGTCTGAATGTTAACATTTGCTGCTTGCGCTGCGCGCTCGCAAATTTTAATTTATCAGGTACCTATTATTTTCGTGTTTTCCATAAAGACTCGACGTTTCGAGCAGGTTGACTGTCCGTCTTCACTCCTGAAGACGGACAGTCAACTTGCCCGAAACGTCGAGTCTCTCTACTGCTTCTACTCATCATCTCCACTCGCCGACTCAAGCCAGCAACTCCTCATCCATCCTACTACTCAAGCTGTTTCTTCAACTCATCTGGTTTACAGTCCTTTTCAGGACTACTTTCAAGAAAGGAATACTCTACTCTCAAATCTCCACTTTCTCGCCTATCCAATTCCTTTTCTTCCTCTTTCCACTATTTCTATAACACTCCACATGGTGTACCGTAAACCACATCAGCGATAGTACATGCCACCATTCGAACCTTCAAACAACATCACGCTCACGCATGTTTATTCAGATACTCAGCTTGTTCTCTAATCTAAATCATTACCCAGTTTCAGATCACAATATCAAAAATTTTCTGCTCGCGCTTTGTGCTCGCATTATTAATGTAGGAAGACCCCATATTACTCATCCTTTTGATGATTTACAAAACATGAACAGAGTGGGCCATTTTTAGGTCTATAAATCTCGATTTTTTTTCTGCTCGCGCTTCGCGCTCGCATCAAGCGTTAAATTATATATAGCTATCCTGTTCACGATTACAAAAGCTGATTAAATTCTTTCTTTAGAAAGTTCAAAATGTTTCAGCTCGCGCTTCGCGCTCGCATTTTTTGATTGTTGAAATATGTAACGCCTTCATGGCTATGTGCAAGCAGTCCTTAACAGGTACCAGTTCAAAACATATTAAAAAATTTTCTGCTCGCGCTTTGCGCTCACATTATTAATACTCATCCTTTTCAGGATTTACAAAACATGAATAGAGTGTCTCGTTCAGTAAATATTATAGGACTAAATCTCGAAATTTTCCGCTCGCGCTTTGCGCTCGCATTATTTGTTTACTTATATACCTATTCTGCTTGAGTTACAAAAAGTGCTTAGAATTTCCATTCTTTAGGTGAAATGTCAAAGAAAATTCAGCTCGCGCTTCGCGCTCGCATTATTTGATTGTTAAATGCTACTTTAACATGTATCTTTTCCATCAGAACATTTTTGCTCGCGCTTTGCGTTCGTAGTAATTATTAAGTTGCATACACATCTTTTTCAGGATAAAAAAAACAAGACCAGAATCAGTTCAAATTTTAGGAAAAAATACATAAAATTTCCAAAAAAATTAGCTCGCGCTCCGCGCTCGTATCATACAAATAAGGATTATGATATTATACATTAATTTATAAGAATAAAGCTAAGAAGTGACTAATGAGGACTACCCCTTCAAAGAAAGAAACAAAAATCATCTTCGAGCTGCCGATCGGGGAAAATATGGCTGAAACAAATTTCTGCCCCCCCCCCCCCAATTGGCGAGGCTGGATCCGCCCCATGTGTCCCCCCTACCTTTTGGGAGAGATTTCCGCCCCTGCATTTTGGATACTTTGACCGTTTATCCAATGTGTGAATTTTGAAATAAACATGACTGAGCAGCAATTGTAGGTCTATGAACATGATGAAATGCGTTCAATCTCTTTTGATGGGAAGTATTAAAGGCTCACCTTAAGTAAAAATTGTGCCAAATATCTTGTGACTGTCTACTGTGGCCCCTTTGGTCACTGTATGTTCCTAAATAGCCAGCATTATTCTCCTTCTTTAAAGTCAAATTATACTGAGAATCATTACAAAGCAAAATAGGTCCGAGTGAAGTTCACTAAGAGTTTTGACTATCATTCATTTTTACCATTTTTTTTTTTTCACAATGCTTCACAAACCTCACATTGGCATGATTGGTGAGCAGCAAATTTACCCTTAATTCTTTTGAAGACGTACCGGGTAATAAAACACATTCTCTATATGAAATTGTTCTCTGTGGCGATTTTTGGTCACTCATTAATAATTTTTAACTTTACCAATCTTGCCAATGTAAAGTTTGTGAACATTATACAAAATGGCAAAGGTAATAAAAATGCATCATGGTCAAATCTATTCGTGAAATTCACTTTGACCAATTGCTTAGTAATGACGCACCTTTGAATTGAGGATTAGTGCCTTCCTGTGGAACATAGTTTTTTTGTATAATTTAGATTTAAAAGGAGGAAATGATGTTATGGCTATTCAAGGACCATACAATGACCAATTGGGCCACATTAGACAGTGGTCAGGTATTTGGCACATTTTTTTACTCAACTGCTCAAGGTGAGCTTGTAATATTTCCAATCGAAAGGGATTTAACGCATTTCCCCAATTGCTCCTGTCATGTTTATTTACAAAAGTCATCCATGCGATAAATGGTCAAAATGGCCAAAATGGTTACAATATTTTGAATATGTACTATTAGTCATATCATATTGAAATCAATAATTGATATAATACATCTCACAATACGGAGCGACAACATCATTTGAATCCTTTTTGATACATGCAAATGTGATTGGTCATTGTCGGGACCAAAAGCGACCAAAATGACCACTAGCTCATAAATGGTCATTAAGACATATATATTTGGAATCATTAATCTACATTTATCTCGAAAAAATGTCCTAACATTACAACGTAAATGATGCTAAAATGTCTCATTCCTGAATTTGCTGCTCCATATATGTGAGGTTTTCATAAACATTTAATGTGTGGTCAGGGTGGCTAAAATCATGTAAATGACCACAGTGCATGGTCAAACAACCTTATGTATGCTCGATGTAAAGGATTTTATCACAATTATCAACACTCTTCACCGATTAATGCTATGGTAGCTCATGCTGACAGTGATACTGACCAACATTTGAGCCCTTTTTGAATCATCAAAGCATGTGTGGTCTCTCTCTTAGCTGATCCCTCCACTATTAAGCGATGGACCCTATGAATCTCCAAATAGTCACTATTTGGAGATTCCTAATGTCCATCGTCACTGGTCAATATTGAGGGAAACGTGGTCAAAATGACCACAGGGTCCAATAGTTAGGCCAATAACACTGGTCTGTGTGGAATAATTTCATTGATTTCCACCAAGAAGCTTTTAAACTTTCCCCATTTAACAATAATTGATGCTAATATTAACACAATCCCAGATTTCTCCTCACCATGTTCGATATAGCCTGAATTAATATACACAACGAGCAGGGCTGACCGGGGGGTCAAGGTGGTCAAAATGACCAAGGTAGTCAACTTTGGGGATGCTCAATTTTAAGGATTCATTCACCAGTGTTGGGTGTCACAGCACACCCTTGTTACGATTCTGGTAACATTCGAAGTATTTTTGGATAAATTGAAGTATTGAACAGATGGTATTGGTCATTTGGGGGGGGGGGGGGGGCCAAAAGTGGTCAAAATGACCATAATCTGTCAAATGAGGTCATTAAGACTGACATATTGGGATTCAGCATGAAATTCTACACAAGAACAACCTATGCATCATTCCCATTTTATAAAGGAGAAAGATAAAGTACACTGAAGATCAGATTCCAGCCGTTTTGCACAGCTATTATGCAAAATTGCACAAATGTTCAGTTACCAAAAATTACCCTCATAGGTCAAAAGTCAAAACTAAGGACATAAATTACATGAGGTAAAAATTCTTTTTAAATGTTCATTTTAAAAGATTAATACACCAATGATATATGTCACAGCACACCCTTGTAACGATTCTGGTGACGACATTGAAGTATTTTTTGATAAATTGAACTGATGTTATTGGTCATTTTAAGGCCATAAGTGGCCAAAATGACCATAAGGTGTTAAATAGGGTCATTAAGACTGATATATTTACAATCAGCATAATATTCTATACAAAATGGACCTTTGAATGCATTCCCATTTTATAAGGGAGGTAAATAAAACACGATAAAGATCGCAAATTCCTCAGTGCCTATGAGCAGTTTATTATGCAAAACTGCGTGATTGGTCAGTTATGTCTAAAGTACGCCAAATGACCCTCATGGTCAAAACTGATGGAATAAATTGCATGAGGTCAAAATACGTTTTAGATGTTCAATTTAAAGGATTAATACACCAATGTTAGGCGTCACAGTATCCCCTTGTAACGATTCTGGTAACATTAAAAGTATTTTTGGATGAATTGAACTGATGTCATTGGTCATTTTTAGGACCATAAGTGGCCAAAATGACCTTAAGCTGTTAAATACGGTCATTAAGACTGATATATTTGGAATCAGCATCACATTTTACACAAGATGGACTTTTGAATGCATTTGCCTTTCATATGGGAAGAAGATAAAACACGCTGAAGACCTCAAATTCCTGCCTACATTATGTGCAGTTTATTATGCAAAACTGCGCGAATGGTCAATTATGTCTAAAGTACCCCAAATGACCCTCATAGGTCAAAACTGATGGAATGAATTACATAAGGTCAGAATACTTTTTGAGATGTTCAATTTAAAGGATTACCACACCAATGTTATTTGTCGCAGCACACCCTTGTAACGATTCTGGTAACGTTCGGAGTATTTTGGGGTAAAATGAACTGATGTCAAGTCATTTTGAGGGCCATAAGTGGTCAAAATGACCATAAGCTATTAAAAAGGCTCATTAAGACTGGTATATTTGGAATCAGCATAAAATTCTACACAAGAAGGACATTTGAATGCATTCTCATTTGATAAGGGAAGAAGATAAAACATGCTGAAGACCTCAATTTCCTGCCTATTTGAACAGGTAATAATGGAAAACTGCGCGAATGGTCAGTTATGTCTAAAGTACCCAAAATTTATTTATTTATTTATTTATTACGTCTTATTTTACCAGGGTGACTCTGTCAGTGGTTCAAACACTGTTATACTTAGAGGCCCTGGAATACAATAAAAAATACATTAGAAAACAATTACAGAACATGCACATAAAACTTATTGTCATCTATAAAATGACCTTCACAGGTCAAAACTGACAGAATAAATTACATGAGGTTGATTGTTATGATCTAGCGCACATTTTGAAAATAAATGTGGATTTCTAAAGACATCCAATCGTAGTTCTGATCAATATTTGTAACACATTTCGGACCAAAAAAATCATGAAAATTGTCATTTTTGGCCAAAATATGGCCAAAATGACCGCTTTTATTATGATTTGGTAAATGAAACCACTTTATCTTGAATCTGGGTGCATTTTTACGTAAGATAGATCCTTTTAATTGCAAGTGGCTACAAAAGCCGTCTGTTAGGGGACCATTTTTCCAAATAGTGGTCAAAATTGTCATTTTTGGTCAAAAATTTGCCTAAATGGCCAAAATGGCGTGAGTACGGTCAATAAGAGTGACATTTTTGGTATCAGCGCACAATTCTACCCCGGAAAAGCTTGTCAAACCTTCCCCACCAAAAATTCTGAATAAAGCCCCCTATCTCCTAGACTAGTACACCCGTCGAAGCAAATTCGTTTTTGCCCCCCATATATATGCCACCATGCCAAATTTTTATCCGATAAGAAGCGGGGGTGGGGGGGGGGGGGGGTTGGGGCTGGGGTACAAAAACGTAAAAATGACCATAATTATGATTGTGATTTTTTTGCATATGGTTACCCCCCCCCCACTTTGGAAACCGTTCCGCGGCCCCTGCTGAATCTTTAATGGAAACATTGTTATTCTGAATCCTCATACAATAACCTTTCTAAAAATGTATAGTTTTCATTTTCTCCCAAAAATCCGGCGAAAGCCCAAATATTTGATACATCGATTTGTGTTAATCACACACTTTAAATTTAGTATATTCAACGTTTTGCTCTAAGAATTGGCAATGCCAAATTTCATACAGAAAAAAAAAAGAAAAAAAAATCCCGCTTTGATCTATAAGGATATGGAGTTCAAAAGAAAATGTTTACAACTTATAAATATCCCCGCATGCGGTCATATAAAAAAAATAGTACAGGGGAAATATGATTGTTCTCGAACCCCCAATATTCCAAAGCCTGAGCATGATCACATGAATTGTTTTTCATTTCACTCTTGTTTCCATGGTGTCGGTATGTTATGAAATATTTTCTGTAAATAAAATGTAAAAGTTGGGGCTAATTAAAATAGTCAACCCACGTCCAACTGTCGTGGCTATGAAAATGTCCAACACACATTCTGTAAAAAAATTATGTGGCCAATGTTTGCTATTTCTGTTTCTGTTTATGGTAACTACTCTGTTTGACATAGGTTTTTTTCTGTCTAATGTTTCAAGTGGCAGATAATTGACATTTGACATCGATGTGGAAGGAAATAGCAAATCACATTACAAGGATACAAATTGTGACTTGCAGTTCCGTGTGCAATTATACATGTATATAGCTATGTAACGAGAATGAAGATAAAAAGTTTGTGTTAAATGAAGGCGAACTAACCGGTCGATATTTACGAACCACTAGCATTTTTTGCTTGTCCATTTTTTTTTCAGGTTCGAAATCCTATTTTGTGGTTGAAGAACTTTTTTTTTTGCTTGTCAATTTTTTTTTCAGGTTCGAAATCCTATTTTGTGGTTGAAGACCTTTTTTTTTTGCTTGTCAATTTTTTTGGCGGACGGTTTTGCCCCCCCCCTGTCGAAAATCCTAGGTACGCTACTGATACGAACTATTCTTTCAGTTTATAACATGGTGATTATATGCATAATAATATCAATAATGATGATGGTGACAACGATAATGTTAATTTTGATCTAATTCCTGAGTTTGTTCCGTGATTTTTGTATATCTTTGTTTCATTTTTAAAAAGTATTTTTATGACGTCTTCTGTTGGCATTTATGTTGTTTAATTTTTACCTGTTTACATGATTTTTCTTCCTCAAATCTGTCATACTTTTAGGAGGTCATAATATACAAGCTTTGCTTTCGAGTGGAATCCTCCATTTTCGCAAATAGTAAATTTTATAATCCATTGTCTATTTCAACTTGATTTAATGACCTTAGTATATTTTTATGACATTGTGTTGTTTTGATTTGAGCCGTTATGGGGGAAAAACGCTATATAAAACCAGTTATTATCATTATTGTACTTACATGGTTTGTAACTTTGTTGAAAATGAAGTAAAATGAAAAGAAAATGAAATAATAGTGTCTGATGATGATGATAACAAAAACAATAATAATGATAAAAGTAAAAATTACATTGATAATAATAAAGATATGGACGATTGTATAAAAATATCAGCAATAAAATACATGCCATATGGAAACGTATAAGGCAAATCTCAAACTTAAAGAAAAAAAAACACCAACAAGTTTGTCAGCTTTAACATACTTCTGATTTTCTGATTGTATATACTTTATCAGAAAATAATAAATTTGCTTAAGGGAGGGGGGGGGGGGACCAAAGATCTACTTTACACGAACATTAATATAGTACTATAAATCATTTATGAGAAATAACATGTTGATATTGAATTATATATTCTATGGGAAGACATACTGCATGTGAACTATTATGTTGATATTCAAGTAAGGAACTACGTGGAAGCTCGGGTGCTATAAAAAATGATACTAGTAATAATTATTATATTTCCGATGATAATTTGAGGTAATAAATTGCCCCCCAGCAAAAAAACCCTGCTTATCCCCCTGCAATACGAAAGTGTTTAGAATGTAAATACAATGTATACCACATGACACATTCCTTTCACTTTTAATTTTCTATGGCACAGCACATCTGCCGTGCAAATATGATTTTGTTAATGAATAGAACAATCAAATGTTCATTTCCAAAACGTTCCACTTGGCTGGTTATTATGCAGTATTCAACTGTTACATGGAAAAGTATTAGCGACATTTTATATTTTTGTAACTGCTTACCTCTTTAACTCTTATCAGTATATCGTTACGGCGACACGATAATTGCTCCTGGCTGCAAATATTGTCCCGGTCTTAATTTCGTCTAAGATGTGGGGTTAGGGTTAGGGTTGCAACAGGAGTGTGTGGAATTTAGAGCGGAGCAATCGTAGCCGGAGCAAATTTCATGGAACCACATTTACTGCCAGTAACCTAACTATTCTGAATTTATCATAAAATCCAGTATTACATATTCATGATAAAGCGGTTTGAGCCAACACATCGTATTATCGTCGTTTGGTCAGTCAATAGCATAACCCGACCAATCGAGAAAAGGGTCCCCAAAAGTCCCATAAACTTCAGGTCCAGGTACCCGACCACTCGAGAAAGGTCCCCTCAATTCACAAAAATCGTGTCCAATTTAGCCGATGTTTTGCGAATACTAAAGGCGAAATATACAAAAGGTCGGTTTTCTTTTGCCACAGTTTAATGCAACCTCTTGTGTTGGTGGCACAACCACTGATAATAACAGCAGTAAAAAAAAGTCGGACCCACAACCTTTCATATGGTGCAGCATGATTGCATCGTTTTATTTTCAAATCTGAACCGAAGACCCATCTTTTCCAGTAATTTTGTGAAAAATGTGTGACATGTTGGGGTGCCGACGCGGCGCGGCGCTTCTCAATGTTTTTACAGGTAAATGGCGCTATACAATCAATGCTGTTCATTATCATCAGCAGCATCATCATCATCATCATCATCATTATCATCATCATCATCATCGTCGTCATCATCAACATCATCGTCGTCATCATCATCATCATCGTCATCATCATCATCATCATCGTCATCATCATCATCATCATCGTCAGCATCGTCATCATCATCCTTTCGAGGCCTTTATCCATTTCAAGCTCTAAGCATAAGATGGAAGTCTCCCACATTCCAAAATCATTATGTATCTATATATTTTTTTCTGCTATTTGTTTTAATAATTTAGAAAAAAGAAATTTATCATGTATGAATATATCTCAAGTAGATTGTTAAAATGTATGTATGCATATGCTGAGAAAAATAATTACACTTGTATGTACTTTGTTATTGGAATGTGGAAATAAATAAATCAAATCAATCAATCGATCAATCGTCATCATCACCATCATCATCATCACCATCATCATCATCATCATCATCATCATCATCATCACCATCATCATCATCATCATCATCATCATCATCATCATCACCATCATCATCATCATCATCATCATCATCACCATCATCATCATCATCATCATCATCATCACCATCATCATCATCACCATCATCATCATCACCATCATCATCATCATCATCATCATCATCACCATCATCATCATCATCATCATCATCATCATCACCATCATCATCATCACCATCATCATCATCATCATCATCATCATCATCACCATCATCATCATCACCATCATCATCATCACCATCATCATCATAATCATCATCATCACCATCATCATCATCATCATCATCATCATCATCACCATCATCATCATCATCATATTCGTTATAGCAATAATACAAACTGAATAATTTCACACTTTTTATCCCCACAGATATCGAGAAAATGGCTGTACGGGTCATTGCAAGGTTAGAGCTTTACGCTTTCTTCATCATCACTTTGGCGACAGCATTTTTGATGGTTACTGCAGACGATGGTAATTAAGTTTCTTTCGTGGGGGAGGGGGGGGGGGGTGGAAGAATAATCCCTCTACGGTAGGCTAGACCCCACAAAAAACCTCATTGATCGTAGATTGACAGCAGGTTACACCAATCAAAACAGATTATTTAAACCCATGACAAATAAGAAATGAGGAAATCTACAAATTTGGAAGACAAAGCTAGATTTCGAATTATGAAATTCTACTTCTCTGTTCACTTTACGTTACGTTGTGTTACATAATTATGTTCGGCGCAGTTGTCCACAAATATATACGATAATGACAGGATTTTGACCTGTTGAAAAGGACCGGGGTAGAGTGAAAACCGACAAGCAATATTCCAAACAAATGAAAGCATGTATAGGCTATTTTGCAAATGGTGGTCTGTTATAGATGAAGGTTATATCCACCAGGATCTGAGATAGTACGTAAGCAAAGTTTGGAATTAAACGTGAATATGAATTATGAGTCATATATTTGTTTTACCACTATTTGCTAATATCAGACCCGGTTCTATAACCTAATATTTGAAAAGGAACGATTTGAAGAAAAAATATTGCGACACTTAGAGTAAAATCATGATAGTAGCAAAGCCATTGACTTCATCCTGTTCATCGTCAGATTTAGTAGATGAGATGTCTGAACTTCCGGTAAATTTAAAAATCCTTTCTTTTATCATTACGTGTCTTTCGAAATCATACAGATTTTAGGGCGGTGATCTGATCAGGCATTTTTTTTTGGGTGGGTGGGAGAGTTGCACAACATGATTCAGAGTTGCAAGAGTGAGACATAAGAATATAACTATTCTGGGAGGTTTGCTAAAAATGAACGACTGCATGTTCTTTCAGTATCAAGTTAAAACATGAAAAGGAAATGTTAAGTCAAATATATGAACTTAATTAATGATGTAGGCCTATGAATAATTATGTTTTGGTTTCTTTGCATTTCACCTATTCAACAACAGGCCTATAAGAGGAGTCCACATTAAGAAATGGAATTACATATCACATTTGTGTAGGCTAATCATGTATAGCATTTAGCTTTTTAGAATGAATATGAGGCATACTTTTTAGTGATAGATTCTCAGATCAGTTAAATCCTAACATGACAGATGTAGCCGCTAAGGATCACGTATGACCAGGGGCGGAAATCTCTCTCAAAAGGTAGGGGGGACACAGGGGGGATCCAGCCTTCGCCAATAGGGGGGGGGGGCAGAAATTTGTTTCAGCCATATTTTCCCCGATCGGCTCGAAGATGATTTTTGTTTGTTTTTTTGAAGGGGTAGTCCCCATTAGTCACTTCTTAGCTTTATTCTTATAAATTAATATATAATATCATAATCCTTATTTGTATGATGCGAGCGCGAAGCGCGAGCTAATTTTTTTGGAAAGTTTATGTATTTTTTCCTAAAATTTGAACTGATTCTGGTCTTGTTTTTTTATCCTGAAAAAGATGTGTATGCAAATTAATAATTACTACGAACGCAAAGCGCGAGCAAAAATGTACTGATGGAAAAGATACATGTTAAAGTAGCATTTAACAATCAAATAATGCGAGCGCGAAGCGCGAGCTGAATTTTCTTTCACATTTCACCTAAAGAATGGAAATTCTAAGCACTTTTTGTAACTCAAGCAGAATAGGTATATAAGTAAACAAATAATGCGAGCGCGAAGCGCGAGCGGAAAATTTCAAGATTTAGTCCTATAATATTTACTGAACGAGACACTCTATTCATGTTTTGTAAATCCTGAAAAGGATGAGTATTAATAATGTGAGCGCAAAGCGCGAGCAGAAATTTTTTAAATATGTTTTGAACTGGTACCTGTTGAAAAGGTACCTGTTAAGGACTGCTTGCACTTAGCCATGAAGGCGTTACATATTTCAACAATAAAAAAAATTCATTATTCGTTTTAGCGAGATACACATCCTGCGTATTCATAAGAATTGAAATTTTTAATCAGTTTTTGTAATCGTGAACAGGATAGCTATATAATTTAACGATTGATGCGAGCGCGAAGCGCGAGCAGCAAAAAATCGAGATTTATAGACCTAAAAATGGCCCACTCTGTTCATGTTTTGTAAATCATCAAAAGGATGAGTAATATGGGGTCTTCCTACATTAATAATGCGAGCACAAAGCGCGAGCAGAAAATTTTTGATATTGTGATCTGAAACTGGGTAATGATTTAAATCAGAGAACAAGTTGAGTATCTGAATAAACATGCGTGAGCGTGATGTTGTTTGAAGGTTTGAATGGTGGCATGTACAATCGCTGATGTGGTTAATTACGGTACACCATGTGGAGTGTTATAGAAACAGTGGAAAGAGGAAGAAAAGGAATTGGATAGGCGAGAAAGTGGAGATTTGAGAGTAGAGTATTCCTTTCTTGAAAGTAGTCCTGAAAAGCAACCGCGTAGCCAGGATTTCATTTTGGAGGGGGCGGTAAATGCACGCGAAGCGTGGCAACACTTACAGAGCGCGCGAAGCGCGCTCCCTAGGGGGTGGGTGCAGGGAGGGGAAGTTTCCCCCTCCCGCGCGAAGCGCGAAGCTTTCGATGTTTCATAAATTAAAATAAAAAGGAGCCGCCTCCCTTGTCTCTAGTACCTATATCAGCTCCAATTCATTTGAATATATTGTGATTTTGAACCTTGTTTTCAAAAGTGATTGTAAAACGAACAAAATAGGGATAAAATGTAGGAAATTAAAAATAATATTAACCCTGCGCGAAGCGCGGAAGCTAAAGCGTTTTATATTTTTTTTTTGCAAAGAAAATGGTCCCGAGAAAAGGTTATTTTCTAAGTTATATTGAATACTTCCCTTGGAAAGATCAGATTTGATTACAAACAATTTAGCGACAGTGCATATCTTAACTCGCAAAACAGAGGAGAAGGATATATGCCGGGAGGAAGATATTCCTCCCCGCGCAGAGCAATGAAACTCTGAAATTTCAAAGGGCGGACGTTTCATCAAATGCAGATATCTCTAATACCCCCATCAGCTCTAATTCAATTAATTTTCTAAGATTATTGAACTTCATTACAAGGAAAATAGTGCGCAAAAAGTTGAAACTTCTGTGATTATTGAAATTATATAAAACAGGATGATGTATAATTTCTTTCACTTATCCCGATGCGCTTCACTTTGAATGATAAAGAAACGTAAGTGTCATTCAAAATTTCAAACTGAGGGCGCAAAACGGGACAGGAGATGAATGTGCAGGGAAATGACATGAAGTTGAATAGAATTGGATAAAAAATATTGTACTTTTTTTTATTTAATACGACACGAATTTTATACCTTCCTCTTTTTAAATTAGGATCCTGTTTGCCCCCAAATTATGCATGGTTGTGTAGTAATGAGCTGAAAAAGCGGGAGAAGTTGCCTCTATGGAGGTGACGGCAGAAATTGAGAAAAAGATTTTACCCGCCCGGAGCCGACCCGACCAGAAGTTGCGCGATCAATTTAAAAAAAGATAAATTCATATACTTCGGCATAACATTACTCTAATTCCATGCCCTAATGTATACATTTGAACTTTAACTGGCAAGAAACACATATAGCTGAGGTGAAAAAACAGGGTTAGAGAAAGGGTGAGGGAAACAAAGGAGAACTGCAACATTGTCATTAACCGCGCGCAGCGCGGAAGCAAAATTCATATATATAAATTTAGAGCAAGAGTCACGGAGTTTCTTTTTTGAGAAAAAAATAAAGAATAAAAAGAAAAACCCACAAAGCTATACCTTTCTTCCCTTTCCTCCCTTCGCTTTTCCTTTTCTCCTCTCTTTTTTCCCTTCTTTTTTTTTCTTTTTGGGGACGTTTTGGGGGGCGACCGCCCCCACCGCCCCCCCTGGCTACGCGCCTGCTGAAAAGGACTGTAAACCAGAAGAGTTTGATGAGTTGAAGAAACAGCTTGAGTAGTAGGATGGATGAGGAGTTGCTGGCTTGAGTCGGCGAGTGGAGATGATGAGTAGAAGCAGTTGAGAGACTCGACGTTTCGGGCAGGTTGACTGTCCGTCTTCAGGAGTGAAGACGGACAGTCAACCTGCCCGAAACGTCGAGTTTTTATGGAATACACGAAAATAATAGGTACCTGATAAATCAAAATTTGCGAGCGCGCAGCGCAAGCAGCAAATGTTAACATTCAGACCATAAAACTGACATTTTTACAGAGCACTTTTTAAAAACCAATTTGTAAATAACACAAAATAATGAAAGTTCGAGTTCCGAGGTGAAATATGTTTTGTATATTGACTTCCAAACTTGATATTCGAACTCCATATTGAACAAGATATGTAAATCACCCTAGCTCCGCCTATGGGGACAAGGGGCGGGAAAATTTGACAAGCAAAAAAAATGGTTATCATCGTCTAAGTAAGTTCATCTCGTCCCAAAATACATGTGTTATTTCGATTTATAATGATGTATTTCTTACCATCATAAAAGACCAAAAATAGTAGGGGGGACATTTGATATTGTGTCCCTCCTACTATTTTGAGTAGGGGGGACACGTCCCCCCTGTCCCCCCTGGGATTTCCGCCCATGCGTATGACACATAATGTCACTCAAACCCTTTCATGGCATCGAGCATTAATAAAAGCAAAGTCAAATGTCTGGATGTCATGTAAGCCCAAACTACCGAATATTCAATGTTATACATTTATGGCTTGCACATTTTGCCTGATATCTAAGGTCGGTTGAGCTGCATTATTCACTGTGTGGGTCTTTTGTTCACATTTCTGGCATGAACTTGGCATGAATATTTATATGCATCTGTTCCTACTTGGCGCAAAGCCAACCTAGTCTACAACTGTAGACCCACATCTGCAGTGTGTGTATCACAGCTGATTCAAGGAGTCTGCACAGCAGACTAGGTCTACTGGAGGTCTACTAGGTCTACTGGAGGTCTACTGGAGGCTGGTTTGCTTCGCAAACCAGCTGCAGATCCCACTTCACGAGCCATTCAGAGTCTGCATAGCAGACTAAAGCCAACCGGGAGTAAAAGAGGGAGCAAAATGGGAATGGCGCGTAGCTAGCCTATGTGTCGAGGTCATAAAGCTACATGTATAATACACTGCATAAGAGTGTGCATCTTTGCGGGAGTGCGTGTTAGGGCTGTGGGTGTGTGCGTGTGTGTGCGGGGAGGGAGAGCGACATTTAATCTGAACGGCAAATTACTGATTAGAAGTATATAATTATGCTTTATGACCTTGTATATTCTCATCCCGGGATTCTCATGTTCGTGTTCAAGTTAAGGTTTTGATTTCTAACGACACAGACAAGACACTACCGCAGTATCGTTTAATTACACAGCTGAGGTCTACCATCACTTTTAATAACAATGCAAATTACGGAAAGCTGTTCATACTTTTCAGGATCAAGCTGAATATTAAACAAAGCTCCCAGACAATTTTAACACATAACTTCCATGGACATACAATGGAATTTCCACGGGGGAATTTCCTCCTGCATGTATATGAATTTACACAAGCTCTAAACTCTCACCACTTCCCACTTTCTATTTTGTTGGAATCATTTCGAGACCCTTGTTGGGAGTTGAAAGTAGTGGTGACACGACATTTGCTTCTGCGACCATTGCTCCGGGGAGCGTTTCATCAACATTTCTGTCCGACAAGTTGTCAGACCTGACAACTTTCCTTGATTTTGATTGGCTGAGAAGCATTGTTACTTTGGTAACTGTCGGATAAAACAGGACTTGTGGGATAAAACGTCCGACAAGTCCTTTCATGAAACGCTCCCCCGGTCTTAATATCTCAGAAGGCATAGGATATTAGAGCTAGGATTGTAATGGTTGGTTAATGTAACGATTAGGATTAATCTAGTTTTGGAGATTAGATTTTATGTTTCGCAGATGTTCAGATTGAATTCCATCGGAGCAATTGTCGCCGGAGCAAATGTCATGGAAACAAAGTAGCACATGGCCCTGGACTTAGATTACATTGGGCCACTACAAAAGGGGCCTATAGTCGCGATCGCCTGAACCTGTACTAGGCGCACATGCATATGTTTTAATACTATCATGACTATATAGACCCAGTCGTTGAGGCAAATGTATTCAATGTGACTAAATAATGTAGACTTTGCCCTGTCAATTTATTTCTTTTCATCGGAAGTTATACTTGGGTGCATACTATGAGGCGCCGAATGTACCAATATTATATAGAACAATTATTTGTTATATAATCATTATTTATTAAATAATAACTATTATTTATATATAATTTACATTTTATTTGTAAATAACTACTATTATATAAAATATCATTTCTAATTATTTATATATAATTCCAAGTAATACTTCATTATTTGTAAATAATAATAGTTCGACATTCCATTATTTATAAATAATGATTATTTGTTTTTCATTATTTATAAATAATGATTATTTGTTTTTCATTATTTATAAATAATGATTATTTGTTTTTCATTATTTACAAATAATGATTATTTGTTTTTCATTATTTATAAATAATGATTATTTGTTTTTCATTATTTATAAATAATGATTATTTGTTTTTCATTATTTACAAATAATGATTATTAGTTTTTCATTATTTATAAATAATGATTATTTGTTTTTCATTATTTATAAATAATTTGTTGAGTTTTCCATTATTTATAAATAATGAAAACGTCTATTTCATTATTTATAAATAATTTTTTCGAGTGCACCATTATTCTCATTATTTATAAATAATCATTATTTAATGTTCGAGTTTTCCATTATTTATAAATAAAGATTATTTGTTAAATAATGAAATATCTACTTCATTATTTATAAATAATAATTTTGTTTCAATATCCCATTATTTATAAATAATCATTATTTATAAACAATTTTTACAGTTTGCCATTATATACAAATAATCATTATTTATATACAAATAACCATTATTTATTAAATAATGCCATTATTTATTAAATAATGCCATTATTTATTAAATAATGGAAAACTCGCTATAACATGCAAATGTGGGACCGCCCATGATATGAATATTCATGATGCGATTTCCTTTTTCGTGATTTTTCTTCACGAATTTTTGTCCATTTCCTCTTCATAATGACATTTCTTGAAGCAATTTTCTAGGGATATGGTCTGATTGTAATATTCTTCATTTTCTATATAACTTCGTCTTCGTAGAAATATCAAAAAGTGTAATTTTATACGATTTTTCCTACAGTTCACAATCCCCATAGGCGCGCGTGTACGGTAGGGACAACCGGTGAATCGACGGAGTGCTCTTCATCGAAATACTACGTTGGTTGGTCCCCGGAAGTGGCGGGCGGAATTTAGCCCGAATCCTCGATGGAAGTCGATCAAGTGCATATAGCTGAGAGAGTGAAATATCAGTGTACTTGTACAGGCCCTTCTACTTTTTATAAATATTTCTTGTTGCTTTTTTTGTTAAGTTAATTTTTCCTGGTGTAGAGATAAGTTTCAGTTCTAATAATGCACTTCAAATACATTTTGGAGTGTCTGTTTGAGGCGTTTGGGGCGATTTCACCCTGGCCCCAAAATGCTCGCAACGACAATACGGGGGCATGATGACCCCTAAATTTTTAAAAACTTATTTTTCTATTGAAAATTATCACAAAATTCACCAAAAGTGTGCACGAAAGCCTTTATATTTCACTTTTAAAACTCAAAAAAGTGCCCAAATGACAAGCTTGGTCGCTTCGCTGTCGCTTTCAACTTGAGAACGTTTACGCGTCTGCTTCGATATATCCCCCCCCCCTCCTCCGAAAGAAATTCTGTATACGGCCATGCTCTAAAGAGCCTGGCACATTGATTTATGTATACTTTCATTTTCATTATTTTTTATCTCATTATCAACATGGCCTTACGCAGAATTTTTTCCAGGGGGGGCGGGGCCGGAGCATGACGCGCGTAAACTTTCTCAAAAAAATCTTGAAAGCGAGACAGCCACGGGACCAAGCCCAAATGACAAGCTTGGTCGCTTCGCTGTCTCGCTTTCAACTTGAGAACGTTTACGCGCGTCTGCCCCCACCCCCCGAAAGAAATTCTGTGAACGGCCATGCTCAAAAGAGCATATGGCACATTGATTTATTTGTACTTTTCATTATTTCATTATTTTTATCACCGTATCATCATGGCCTTACACAGAATTTTTACCGGGGGGGGGGGGGGGGGGGGGAGCAGCTATAGGACGCGCGTAAAGTTTCTCAAAAAAATCTTGAAAGCGAGACAGCGACGCGACCAAGCCCAAATGACAAGCTTGGTCGCTTCGCTGTCTCGCTTTCAACTTGAGAAAGTTTACGCGTGTCCTGCTCCCCCCACCCCCCCCCCCTTGGAAAAAATTATGCGTAAGGCCATGATGATAATGTGATAAAAATAATGAAAATGAAAAGTACAAATAAATCAATGTGCCATATGCTCTTTTGAGCATGGCCGTTCACAGAATTTCTTTCGGGGGGTGGGGGCAGACGCGCGTAAACGTTCACAAGTTGAAAGCGAGACAGCGAAGCGACCAAGCTTGTCATTTGGGCTTGGTCCCGTGGCTGTCTCGCTTTCAAGATTTTTTTGAGAAAGTTTACGCGCGTCATGCTCCGGCCCCGCCCCCCCTGGAAAAAATTCTGCGTAAGGCCATGTTGATAATGAGATAAAAAATAATGAAAATGAAAGTATACATAAATCAATGTGCCAGGCTCTTTAGAGCATGGCCGTATACAGAATTTCTTTCGGAGGAGGGGGGGGGGGGATATATCGAAGCAGACGCGTAAACGTTCTCAAGTTGAAAGCGACAGCGAAGCGACCAAGCTTGTCATTTGGGCACTTTTTTGAGTTTTAAAAGTGAAATATAAAGGCTTTCGTGCACACTTTTGGTGAATTTTGTGATAATTTTCAATAGAAAAATAAGTTTTTAAAAATTTAGGGGTCATCATGCCCCCGTATTGTCGTTGCGAGCATTTTGGGGCCAGGGTGAAATCGCCCCAAACGCCTCAAACAGACACTCCAAAATGTATTTGAAGTGCATTATTAGAACTGAAACTTATCTCTACACCAGGAAAAATTAACTTAACAAAAAAAGCAACAAGAAATATTTATAAAAAGTAGAAGGGCCTGTACAAGTACACTGATATTTCACTCTCTCAGCTCATATGCACTTGATCGACTTCCATCGAGGATTCGGGCTAAATTCCGCCCGCCACTTCCGGGGACCAACCAACGTAGTATTTCGATGAAGAGCACTCCGTCGATTCACCGGTTGTCCCTACCGTACACGCGCGCCTATGGGGATTGTGAACTGTAGGAAAAATCGTATAAAATTACACTTTTTGATATTTCTACGAAGACGAAGTTATATAGAAAATGAAGAATATTACAATCAGACCATATCCCTAGAAAATTGCTTCAAGAAATGTCATTATGAAGAGGAAATGGACAAAAATTCGTGAAGAAAAATCACGAAAAAGGAAATCGCATCATGAATATTCATATCATGGGCGGTCCCACATTTGCATGTTATAGCGAGTTTTCCATTATTTAATAAATAATGGCATTATTTAATAAATAATGGCATTATTTAATAAATAATGGTTATTTGTATATAAATAATGATTATTTGTATATAATGGCAAACTGTAAAAATTGTTTATAAATAATGATTATTTATAAATAATGGGATATTGAAACAAAATTATTATTTATAAATAATGAAGTAGATATTTCATTATTTAACAAATAATCTTTATTTATAAATAATGGAAAACTCGAACATTAAATAATGATTATTTATAAATAATGAGAATAATGGTGCACTCGAAAAAATTATTTATAAATAATGAAGTAGACGTTTTCATTATTTAACAAATAATCATTATTTATACATAATGGAAAACTCAACAAATTATTTATAAATAATGAAAAACAAATAATCATTATTTATAAATAATGAAAAACTAATAATCATTATTTGTAAATAATGAAAAACAAATAATCATTATTTATAAATAATGAAAAACAAATAATCATTATTTATAAATAATAAAAAACAAACAATCATTATTTATAAATAATGAAAAACAAATAATCATTATTTATAAATAATGGATTGTCGAACTATTATTATTTACAAATAATGAAGTATTACTTGGAATTATATATAAATAATTAGAAATGATATTTTATATAATAGTAGTTATTTACAAATAAAATGTAAATTATATATAAATAATAGTTATTATTTAATAAATAATGATTATATAACAAATAATTGTTCTATATAATATTGGTACATTCGGCGCCTCATAGCATACTGTGGTAGTTATTGTACTGTATGTCATGTATGAAATGATCGCACTTGCTTTACTCATAATGCTGTAATAGAACGGATACATGACAAAGACTGTCATTTATATTCATGTTGTAGTACGCGATAAGAAAACCATCTCCTTCAGTAGATTCTTTATGGAACGGACCTAAATTTGATAGCGTGTATCCTTAACTATCATAGGGTAGACTCCTCTCATCTGCTTATGCAAATATATAACACTCCCCCTTTTAAATATACCTTTTGGCTAAGTACTTAAGGACGTTCCACAGTTAAAATGAAGTCAATGTCATTTTCACCAAATTTTGCAGAGAATTACTCTGGTATCTATGCATTATGAAAATGCAAAAGATAATATAGGTTCATGTGCTTATTTTTTTTCTACGGTTCTTCAAAGCCGCCGTATTTGAATGATATGCAATCTTGCGCAATCAAGAGAAATATGCCTCTCTTAGACCTCACGAATTCACCAAATGGGTTTAAATCACCTTTACTCAGTAGATACCGCATCAAACTTCATCAAATTTTCAAGATATATAACAAAGTGTATACCTAAGTAAGAGAAAGTCTTTTAATTAGTAAAACTATATCTATTTGGCAGGGGGGTGAAACTCCGCTTCTGCATCCAGTCAGACATGGGGAAATTTTGGAAGGTCAAAAGTGCACACTGCTCCCATTTTTCGTGTACAAGCCTATGGACACCGCAACTTCTTGGCACACCAGCGAAACGGAGGCGTGGTAATAATTGGCCTGCGCGCACAGCGTAAAAATATGCAAATAAGCATATTGTCACAAATTAGCATAATACGCGACGTGACTGAATATGAAATGAATTCATAGAGCTGCGTCTTTGGTAAATTTATGTCATTGATCATTCCCCCGTTCACCCCCAGGTATTCAGTTGTTTATTCATCTTTTCTTGTTTACATATTTTTAATTGTCTGTCGCGATTATCACTATACGTACATCAATTAATTCACTAATTTATTTGCTAGCTATTTCCCTGGAAGACATTATGGAAGCTTACAAGGGATTCATTAGTAGGATTGAACTTAGGGATCTGCTTGCTCTATTCATCACTGCCTATTATTTTCATCACACATCATGAATAGCCACAATTATTATTATTATTATTATTATTTTTTTTTTTTGGGGGGTGGGGTAAATACTTAAAATGATCAGAGAAATCTGAGCAAGAGAGCAATCAGGTCATTTTGTCTTTATTTGGAAATTGAAATGAACAATCTGGTGCAAATCTTATGAAGATTAAACAAAATTCTGAGTTTGGGATGGGAGCAAAAGACAGCCCAGTACCCCCTCCCCCCACATGTATTCGCTCTATTCCCTCTCTATCTCTTCCACACACACATATTCCACATAATCATGCGAGCAAACAATTAGTCTCATATCATTTTTATATCTATCCCACTTTTAAATCAAACTCATTTATCTCTTATGGGCTCTTTATGGGCTATCTTGCCACACGTGGTATTTTGATACTTTGTGTTATACTCTTACCTGTACTATTATTATACCCATGGATACCCGACATACAAAATCAATCAATCAATCAATCAGTAGCACCATCATATTCCAGTCATATAGAAGTAATCTTCAGTGCCATTTAATCACAACACAGTTTGGTAGCAATAACATCATCATCACATATCTTTCGCGCATATAAATTGGTGGATTAAATAAATCACGAATATCAAGATTAGACTCTAGGTAATATTTCAAATTAAAATGTTTATTAATTAATCAATTTTTGAATACATGATAAAAATATTTGTTTCCTTTTTTTCTTACCAAAGCATCACATTACATCAGCACAATGTATATAATGAGTGCAACAGAAATACAATCATGACAATAAAGGGGATGTAATTTTTTTGGGTAAAATCTAGAAAAAAAAAATCGGGAAAAAAAATAAGTATGTATATTCACTTTCATAGTTATTAATAAGCCTTATATAGTCAATATAAGGGGGCATCAAGGATGCCATTAATAAAAAAGATATACGATATCCTCCTCCTAATCGATATACCTCTCTCTCAAAGTCAGTTACGCAAATATCAAATCATTTTTTTTCCAGCATTTTGCTGACAACAAATATCATGCTAATCTAATTGGGGGCACTTCACAAAAAAGGGGAGCACATTGCCACATTTCTCTAAAGTGTGCCTTCCCAAATCTGCACATGAGTAAATCAGTAACATAGTTGCTTATTGTCTATTGTTGTGAAGTGCTCATAGAGCTGTGTTCTATTTCCAACAATTTTTTTTAATTTGCAGAGCTAATCTACCGGTAGTTCATAATACGGGACATGGACAATACAGTGTTAAAAAAAACAAAGAGATTAAAAACGAAAAAAATAGTGCAACTTTTCACTTCCCCCCCCCAAAAAAAATGAATTCAACAGCTTAATGTCCAGCACTACATACAGGTCCTTGTTTCATAAAGACTTCAATTATGGTAAATTGGCCCAAAATGTAACTAGCAGCTAGCATGGGAACCCCAATGTTGATATGTTGCTTTGATGTTTCCATGGTAATTACCAGAATGGCAAAGTTAGAGTAGTGGTTAGTCTTAATGAAATGGGGTCCAGGAGTGAGAGTGATTTCTTAGTCCTTTATTCTGTCACATTGTTTTTTTAGTATGCACATTTTTCAATAGAAATCCATTATTTCTTATTGTCTTATGTATGTCTGTAGGCATGTATGTTACATAGCCCAGACCTCAGTAAAGACCCATTCTGAATTGTTTATATTACCAGAATGCAACCTATCCATTTCAAACTACTAATATTATTCAAAGTTCTTTCACTACTATAAGTACTACCAGTGGCGTACCGTGAGTTACGGCATTGGGGGGGGGGGGGCACCAGCAACAATTTTGAGTCACTTCGTGAGCGCGCGAAGCGCGCTCAGTTGCCAGGTATACTAACCTAATAGAGACATTTTAAAGACAATGCCATTAAACGGATATATATCTCACTAATCAAATAATGCGAGCGCGAAGCGCGAGCTGAAAATTTTGATATTGAGATCTAAAAAGGGACATTATAATCAAATTTTTGTAATCATGATACGTACCTGTCTCGCTAAACAATGCGAAGCGCGAGCTGAATTTTTTTTTATATATTGACCCCAAACAAGAAGATTTAAAGGACTATATTTTAGGAATCCATTAAGAGTATACATATCTAATCATAATCATCTATTGCGAGTGCCACGCGCTTGCTGATTTTGTTAGAATTATATCTAAACACATTAAGCACTTGTATTCATCATGAATATCATAGGCATCTCACTAATCAAACATTGCGAGCGCAAAGCGCGAGCTGAAAATTTAGATAATTCAGACCTTAAGAGGGGCATTTTAGGGCTTGTTTGTAGGAATTCACGAAGACCATACTTATTTCACTAATCAAGTGATGCGAGCGCGATGCGCGAGCAGAAAATTGTTGATATTCACATCAGAAAAAAGGGACATTTTAAGGACCGATCCGAATTCATGGAGAGCAGACATATCTCACCAATCCACTAATGCGAACGTAATCACGGACAGGAAATGATTTATATTAAGACCTTAACACGGGGCAATCATTTTAAGTAGTCATGAAAAAGAAGCATATATCACTACATAAAACAATAATAACTCGAAGTGCGAGGAAATATATTTGGTGTATATTGACTTGAAAACGGGAAGTTTTAGTAAAAACAACATAATTATATGTCTCATTAAACAGACAATGCAAGCACCAAGAACAGTGAAGATATAGGCCCTGAGAAAATTATGTTTCATAAAGTTATAAAAATGTTTATTGTGTAATGTAACATAACATAATTAGGATATAAAATTATAATGAATAAGAAGTTCCTCTTTCCCACTTCGTTTCTCTTTCTTTCTCCCTCTTTTTCTCTTTTTCCCCGGTTTTTTTTTTTTTTGTCAGCCGATTTAGTTACGCCACTGAGTACTACATGTAGATGATTAGGACATTGATAAAGGGTGGGTAGGTGTGCCCTTTGGAAAAATATTTTAATCTTGTGTGAAACCTATGGACCTAAATATTTATACTCCAATGTTATTTTTTCCCAACAGCTGTGTAGTTTAAAAGCAACATTCAATATGTATTGACACATTTATTCAAATTCAGTCAATTTTCAAAATCTGTAATTGCAATGAAGTAACTACTTGTTATGAACTTGGCCTCCATATTTCTTCTTAATCTGCAATGATGACACTCAAACAGCCTGTGAAACCTGCGTGGTAAACAAAAAGAGAAAGGAACAGAATGAGCTGCTGATATAAATTATTCTTAATCATCTAGTCCAGTTTATTTAGAAGTGTTAAACTTTTTATTAGCCCCCTAATCTTCCATGCAATATTATTTAGATAATGCACATGTAGTAATCTATGTTGCCAGATAAGATTCATAGATCACTATTATATATCATTATTTATAGAACTTTTTTTATTAAGTGTGAAAACTCATTCAAATATATATCATAAGATTACTCTCAATATTTTGTCCTTTTTCATTTCTGTCTACAGAGTAACTGAGTTTTAAAGTGACAATAAGTATTGATGATAATGGAAATACTGGTGAATCTGAATCCAAAAGAATATTAACTCATAATAGAGCTTTACTATATGGGATAACATGATTCAGAATAAAATAGGGGTTTTTTTTTTAACGAAAACAAGCATACCTTGCAAGTTTTTAGTTCAGATATCCTGTTACTCATGTAACTCATGTACCTCTTGGTGATGTGTAAATGGTAGTTGACTTTGTACTTCTGACAAGGCTGGGACTGCTAAGAACTTGATCCCATTGGATCTGCAATTCAATATACACACAATACTTTACAGTTTAGAATTTTAGAAGTGCTAAACAAAATTCCTCTTATAAAACAATATTTTCAGAATTTCCAGCTAGTCATATCCTAAGCCTATGAATATTCCCAACTAGAAAAAAAAGCTGGTCTTGACCAAAAACTAAATGGTTCAAGCATACGTAGCTTACTAGTATAGCGAGGTCTTTTGTCAATCTTCAATACACCAAGCCAGCTTTGACAGATGTAGGATAATTATTATTTGTGTGATAAATTTGGCTCTCGCTCATTCACCAGTGCGAGACAATTTTTTTTTGCACTCGTCTATAAACATGTCTAATATGAATCTCTACGGCTAAGTAAGTTCCTCTTTAAGTTTGATTTTGATTTAAAAAAAGGGTTAGCTTGCTCGCAGGTTTAAATGATCCTTTGCCTTTCACCACAAATAAAGTCAAGTGAGGACAATAAAGATAAATCAATTGGATCAGCCGCTCTCTCTGCTTAGCCTTATACTTATAAAATTCAAAATGGGGCACTGGAAATTTTCTCAACCCTTCCAAAAAAATAATTGAGCAGTTTGAACCCTGACAAAGAAATGTTGCCCCCCCAAAAAAAAAAAGAATCATTAAAACTCCGTTGTTAGGCTAATTATACGGTATTAGTCCAACGGTCCAGCCAGGAACTAGAATAAAGTTAACTTAAATCTTCGTAGAAAAAAAAAGACAAACCAGAAAGATCTAGAATTTCATTTTTAAAAATCTATATCTAGGGCCTTACTTTTAGTAAAAAAAGACTAAACCGTCGCAAATCATTCCGACCATGAGTGACCATGGCAAAATCTACCGATGATATCATTCCAAATAGATTTAGTTCATTTAGATTTAATTTAATTTCATTTTAAATGCAGATAATTATATTGATTCATATAAAGATGAAATAGCGGTGTCGAAAAATCAGTAGGCCCAGGCCCAACTTCAACTCAAGCTTGTTTGACAATTAATTCCCAACACCTAGTGACCTAGCCTACATCGGCGATTTTGTAGCCGGCTAGCACCGGCGGTATCAAAGTCCGTATTCCGCTCTGACTACCGGTATATTATTTGGCTTAGATTTGATGCAGCTTTGCCGTTACTGAACAAGTCCACATCTACCCCTGATATTTGACAATGAACTGACAATGAACTGAAGTACAGATTTAATAAGGACGGACATGAAGCATTCCAATTAACCAACTTAGTTCTACGAAAAACTGTTTTATTTTCTGAGAAAATATGTCAGTTAGATGTCAGACTTATTTGGGATCAGGAAAAAGAAATGGAAATATGGAAATTGTGGTTTACATTGTTAACTGCACATAAGGCCAAGCGCGTTGCCGAACAACACATTATAATTTCAACTGAGATCAAAGTAAGAAATTAAACTTTACTTACTTTTATTTGTATGGAATGCCATTACTTTGATGTAGATGTTCCCTCAAAGATTTTCTGCTCAACTGAATTTCACTCAGAAATCATGATTCCGGACATTAATTCTATAAATAGATAATTAATCTTGCTTTTGTATTTCAAAAAGTTGAATTTCGCAGAGTCAAAAAGAATGACACTTCGCACAGCTATCGTAGGGAATTGTGGGACGGAAAAAAATGTTTAATGCATGAGGATATGAATAAAACATTAGCGCTCTAGCCAATCATACAAGTGCATTGTGCGTATTTTGACGTCATTACTCATGAATTAAACATTGACCTTCCAAAATCAACCTTCAAATTGTCCACCGGCAGCCATGTTGGCTGTGTACAAAACCTATGGGAAATGAAAACGCGCGCAAAGAGTTCCCTCTCTAGCTCTTACGTATACGTAAGATCGTATCTCTGTGCTATTTGGAGTCAGCAGCGCCCTCATTTGGCAAGAATGGTGCAAAAACTCGGAAAAAACTAATCTTTAAAGACGTGAATCTACTCAAAAAATTTAAAAAGTGTTTTGTAAGCTGCACTTTTTTCAAAATCCATGTCATTTTCATCAAATTCGGCTAAATTATAGAGGAATGCATATCGAAGGTGTAGGGAAGTTAAAAATATGGGGCCCATGTGCTCGTTTTTTAACTATGAGTGTCCAAAGTGATGCAAGATGGCATGAAAATCGCCCAAAATGCGCCCAAAACGTGCCAAAATCTAAAAATAATGCCGTCTAAAATGCGAATGGTTCCGTAGTTTTGCCCCCAAACATTCAAAATCCATGTCATTTTCATCATATTCTCTAGATTTGTAGACGAATATATTTTAAAGACATTAAAATATTAAAAATATGGGGTCCATGTGCCCGTTTTTAAACTATCAGTGTCCAAAGTGTTGCGAGTTGGCTTAAAAAATATTGAAATCCACCTAAAATGCACCGAAAACGTGCAAGTCTAATAATACCGTCTAAAATGCGAATAGTTCCGTAGTCTTGTTCCCAAACATTCAAAATCCATGTCATTTTCATCATACTCTCTAGATTTACAGAGGAATATATTCTGATGACGTTAAGATATTAAAACAATGTGGTCCATGTGCTCGTTTTTAAGGTATTAGTGTCTAAACTGTTACGAGTTGGCTTGCAACAGCCCAAAATGCGCCGAAAACAAGTAAAAGTCTGATATAATACCGTCCAAAATGTCTGAAATACGAATGGTTCCGTAATTTTGCTCCCAAACATTCAAAATCCATGTCATTTTCATCATACTCTCTAGATTTGTAGAGGAATATATTCTGAAGACGTTAAAATAATACAAATATGGGGTCCATGTGCTCGTTTTAAAACTATCAGTGTAAAAAATGTTGCGAGTTGGCTTGAAACAGTCTATAATGCGCCTAAAACTGGCAAAAGTCTAATACCGTCCAAAATGCATGTCTAAAATACGAACATGACGAATGGTTCCTTAGTCCTGCTCCCAAACATTCAAAATCCATGTAATTTTCATCATACTCTCTAGATTTGTAGAGAAATATATTCTGAAGAAGTTAAGACACTTAAACTATGGGGTCCATGTGCTCATTTTCGAATTACCAGTGTCCAAAGTATTGCGAGTTGGCTTGAAACAGCCCTAAATGCGCTGAAAACAAGCAAAAGTCTGTTAATACAGTCTAAAATGCGAGTGGTTCCGCAGTCTTGCTCCCAAATATTGAAAATCCATGTCGTTTTCATCATACTTTGCACATAGATACTTCAGCACCTGAATATTCCAAATAGGCAAAAATTAACATGGGTCCATGTGCTTGATTTTTTGCTACAGAGCTTAAAAGTTAACCCAAAATGGATGATGTTCTTAAGAATTGCGCATCCAAAAGAATTTGGCATTTTTAGACCTCACGAGATCACAACATTGAGTTTAAAAGCCCTATTTCTCAGTCAAAATCCATGGAAATTTCATCAAATTTTGCAATATGATTAATAATTGTATCCGTGAGATGGATAATCTATTTATATTGCTGTCAATTGTTTGCTCATTTAAGTCTAACAACACTCTCAGTTCTTAGAAATTGCGAGAAAGATACTTAGCCTAAAGAATGTGAAATTTCAATAACAAACTTGAGAAGCGAAAGAAATGCTGCACTTTATTCAAAACCCATGTCATTTTCACCAAACTTTGCAAAGTTGTAGAGGAGTGTATACCTAAGAAGTGCAAACATTTAAAAATATGGGTTCATGTGCTTGTTTTCAAACTATCAGCACTCTTATTAGAGCAATTTCTTAAAACACCCGAAAGCGCGCCAAAAGCAGTATCTATGCATGTGAGGAAAATTTCCGAACCACTTTTTCATTTATTCATACTCGGGGTCATATTCATCATACTTTGCAGCACTACAGAGAAACTACTTTGAAATTGTAGAGGAATAAAAAATGGTCCATGGAATATTTCCAGTTTATTAGCTTCATAAAATAACACATCAGATCTGCAGTTAGTGCAGATAAGGAGAAAAATCAGCTCACATTACCTACAGCTGATTAAATAACAAGTTCATCCATTGTGACGTCGGCGCGCAGAGTGTAAAATATGCGCAGACTATGGTGCGCACAAACATAACTGTGGAACGTCCTTAAATTCTGTTTTTACTAAGTTTATTCCTACATTTCAGAAGACATATTTATACAGCCTCCAAAATTAATGGATTGCTGGTGAGCCGTGATGACATGACTTGAGTCCGAGAAGTGAACTGTAATATTTTGAACTGAAATGAAAGGACTTTGAACGTAAAAAAAATAGAACAGTAAAATTAATCTTAGTGATGCTAATTTCGGTATCTAAGTTTTACAACATTGAAATGATACATTAAGGTAAAACCTATCACAGAAACTCACACTACCACCATCCACCCACACACACCCTACCCATGCACCCACACCTGCATATACGTCATCCTCCTCGCTGTCGCACGCACACTCTCACACCCCCACGCACACACACGGCGTCCCCAGAACCTCGCACATATGCACACCTCTATCCAATCTTGCAATCTGTTTTGAAGAATGGAATTATCTTTCTATATTTACTTGTATATCATTGTGGAATGGATGAAATACATAAATATTAAAGAAAGTAAAAAGGGTACTCCGTGCACGAAACCCCCATCTTTGTCAGTAAGATACAGCACAAAAGTTCTGATTTTCGAAGATTTAGGATATTTTTTGGTCTTTTTTTTAAATAAAATAGAATCTTTTATATACATTGATATATTTTTGTTTCTTAGACATTCCTGTGGACGTGGTAGTGGTGGATGTAAGGCCTGTTTTTCTTCGAGGACATGATGGGGTGCTGCAATGTCGGTTTAAAGGCGAACCATTAGCTGTCTTCTGGCTAAAGGGTAAGAACAATAATGCCCTATTTGTATTGTCTATGAACTATGAGCAAATTCATTACAGAGAACATTTTGCATTGATGCCTTCTGTCATGGCTCTGTCATCTTTTACGGTTCAATTAAGGAGACAGTTGGTCTCTTCTATTCCCCTAAACTGGTATGGGGCCCGTTGCAGAAAGAGTTGCAATCAATCGCAACTCTAAAAATCATGCGCAACTTGATTTTCAACCAATCAACAGCGCGCATTGGGGGCTTGCGATTGATTTTTGACTTGCGTTTAACGCAACTCTTTCTGCAACGGATCCCTGATCATTTTTCACATCTATATATACCATGCATCATTTACTGCATGCGTGTGTGGGGATGTGCGTGATTGGGGTGTGTATGTGCGAGATTTGATGACTAACACCCTAACCTTTATTATTTTATGGGTGTATGTGTGGGTATGTGAGTGTTGGGGTGTATATGTGTGAGATTTGATGACTAACACCCTAACCTTTATTATTTTCTGGGTGTATGTGTGGATATGTGAGTGTTGGGGTGTATATGTGTGAGATTTGATGACTAACACCCTAACCTTTATTATTTTCTGGGTGTATGTGTGTGTATGTGAGTGTTGGGGTGTATATGTGTGAGATTTGATGACTAACACCCTAACCTTTATTATATTCTGGGTGTATGTGTGTGTATGTGAGTGTTGGGGTGTATATGTGTGAGATTTGATGACTAACACCCTAACCTTTAATATTTTCTGGGTGTATGTGTGTGTATGTGCGTGATTGGGGTATGTATGTGCGAGATTTGATGACTAATAATAATAATGATAATAATACCCAATTTTTATAAAGCGCTTTTTCCAGAATGGCCCAAAGCGCGTTACAGCATATTATTACCCCGGTCATTGGATTCATTTCAATCAAGCACGAAAAGTGCACAATTTCCACTCCCTGGGGAGCATTCCCGCCACATTATGGCGCTGGCAAAATCAAACATACAATATCTTTCGCATCCTACCGGGTACCCATTTAGCACCTGGGTCGAGAGTGGCAAAGTGTGGATTAACGCCTTGCCAAAGGACGCTAGACCGCGGTGGGATTCGAACACACGACCCTCTGTTTACAAGGCGAGAGTCAGAACCACTACACCACGGCTCTTCCACAACACCCTAACCTTTATTATTTTCTGGGTGTATGTGTGGGTATGTGAGTGTTGGGGTGTATATGTGTGAAATTTGATGACTAACTCCCTATCCTTTATTATTTTCTGGGTGTATGTGTGGGGATGTGAGTATTGGGGTGTATATGTGTGAGATTTGATGACTAACACCCTAACCTTTATTATTTTCTGGGTGTATGTGTGGGTATGTGCGTGTTGGGGTGTATATGTGTGAAATTTGATGACTAACTCCCTAACCTTTATTATTTTCTGGGTGTATGTGTGGGGATGTGAGTATTGGGGTGTATATGTGTGAAATTTGATGACTAACTCCCTAACCTTTATTATTTTCTGGGTGTATGTGTGTGTATGTGAGTGTTGGGGTGTATATGTGTGAGATTTGATGACTAACACCCTAACCTTTATTATTTTCTGGGTGTATGTGTGTGTATGTGCGTGATTGGGGTATGTATGTGCGAGATTTGATGACTAATAATAATAATAATAATAATAATAATAATAATACCCAATTTTTATAAAGCGCTTTTTCCAGAATGACCCAAAGCGCGTTACAGCATATTATTACCCCGGTCATTGGATTCATTTCAATCAAACACGAAAAGTGCACAATTTCCACTCCCTGGGGAGCATTCCTTGCATTCGTCGCAGCCACATTATGGCGCTGGCAAAATCAAACATACAATACCTTTCGCATCCTACCGGGTACCCATTTAGCACCTGGGTCGAGAGTGGCAAAGTGTGGATTAACGCCTTGCCAAAGGACGCTAGACCGCGGTGGGATTCGAACACACGACCCTCTGTTTACAAGGCGAGAGTCAGAACCACTACACCACGGCTCTTCCACAACACCCTAACCTTTATTATTTTCTGGGTGTATGTGTGGGTATGTGAGTGTTGGGGTGTATATGTGTGAAATTTGATGACTAACTCCCTATCCTTTATTATTTTCTGGGTGTATGTGTGGGGATGTGAGTATTGGGGTGTATATGTGTGAGATTTGATGACTAACACCCTAACCTTTATTATTTTCTGGGTGTATGTGTGGGTATGTGCGTGTTGGGGTGTATATGTGTGAAATTTGATGACTAACTCCCTAACCTTTATTATTTTCTGGGTGTATGTGTGGGGATGTGAGTATTGGGGTGTATATGTGTGAAATTTGATGACTAACTCCCTAACCTTTATTATTTTCTGGGTGTATGTGTGTGTATGTGAGTGTTGGGGTGTATATGTGTGAGATTTGATGACTAACACCCTAACCTTTATTATTTTCTGGGTGTATGTGTGTGTATGTGCGTGATTGGGGTATGTATGTGCGAGATTTGATGACTAATAATAATAATAATAATAATAATAATAATAATACCCAATTTTTATAAAGCGCTTTTTCCAGAATGACCCAAAGCGCGTTACAGCATATTATTACCCCGGTCATTGGATTCATTTCAATCAAACACGAAAAGTGCACAATTTCCACTCCCTGGGGAGCATTCCTTGCATTCGTCGCAGCCACATTATGGCGCTGGCAAAATCAAACATACAATACCTTTCGCATCCTACCGGGTACCCATTTAGCACCTGGGTCGAGAGTGGCAAAGTGTGGATTAACGCCTTGCCAAAGGACGCTAGACCGCGGTGGGATTCGAACACACGACCCTCTGTTTACAAGGCGAGAGTCAGAACCACTACACCACGGCTCTTCCACAACACCCTAACCTTTATTATTTTCTGGGTGTATGTGTGGGTATGTGAGTGTTGGGGTGTATATGTGTGAAATTTGATGACTGACACCCTAACCTTTATTATTTTCTGGGTGTATGTGTGTGTATGTGAGTGTTGGGGTGTATATGTGTGAAATGTGATGACTAACACCCTATCCTTTATTATTGTCTGGGTGTATGTGTGGGTATGTGAGTGTTGAGGTGTATATGTGTGAAATTTGATGACTGACACCCTAACCTTTATTATTTTCTGGGTGTATGTGTGTGTATGTGTATGTGAGTGTTGGGGTGTATATGTGTGAAATTTGATGACTAACACCCTATCCTTTATTATTGTCTGGGTGTATGTGCGGGTATGTGAGTGTTCGGGTGTGTATGCGCATGAATGGATGACTAACCCTAAACGTAACCCGTGATTTTGTAAAATGTAGTATGCATATAAGTATGTCTGCAGCATTGGAACATTTACATTACCATGTACATGTAATTATCATTTTCTCTCAATGTCTAGGGACAAGGAAGTCTCGCTACCTTTCACTCTAGTTACCAATGTCATCCATTTCCTAAGTTGAAAGACTTAGGGGGTGTTGCAAGAAAATATTTGCAATCAATTGCAAATATTCTATTGTAATTTTACAATGAATATATCAATTTTAGCTGTAGTAAATCAGATTACATTTCTTCATACAAGAAGCAGTTCAACAATCAATCACAAATCTACAATTAATTAAAAGAGATGTGATTGACTTAGGGACCAAAAATTGACTTACAATTGATCGCAAGTTTCTTGCAACACCCCATTAGATTATTATGATTGTATCATGTTATTTTTTATCGTATGATTGAAATGAAATTGACTTCAAATGTAACTAGGACTTGAACTTTAACAAATACGACATAAATCTGTGACTCAAAGGCTTGATGACGTGAAATTATTATTTTTTCTTCATATCACGCGTCCTGAATCCTAAAATGGACACAATAGGCAACCGTGCGCTAAACTTAAAACACATGCACTACCCATTCCTCAAACTCGCAGAAGTGGCGCTGCCCATTTATTAAACTGTCCAAGAAAAGCTACATTATTATGACCCGCGACTAAATAACGGTTTAACTCCATTTTCCGCAAACGGAAGATTGTAGATAGCCGTTCATAAATATTAATAAAAATGACTTGTACTTTTAACCCCATATAAGTCTGAAAAAATACAACACCCCTGGCTCAATAATGATATTAACACAAAATAAAAGGAAAAACAAGTTCGTTCAGTAAAGAACTTACATCAGTACCACCATTTTGTTGGATGCTTTCAAACCCCGTCTCAATAGTCTTTAATATTCTTTCCAAAGCTAAACTTTGATCTTGTCTTTCCAAATAATTGTCTCCACGCGGCACCATTGATCATTTTTTTATCTATTGCGCCAAGCCAAGACATATTTTCTCTATTGATATCGCTCTAGATGGTATAAATTACTACGAGATTATCATGGTTAATTGACGGTAAATTAGTTCTAGTTGGCCTTTTCACCCAGCTCGTTGACGGATCTCCATTTTGGTTACATGACATTTAATCCGTCGACAATTGCTGAGATGCAAAATCTGCAGGTTAAACAAGCATATAATATAACCCCAAAACTAAATAAACGCTAATCCTATAATCATTTACATCATTCTGAAACAAAAACTCTATCACAATCCTAACTCTAATCGTATGCCATCTGAGATATTAAGGCCAGAGGAAATGTCGCAGGAGCAAATGTCGTGTCACCCTCCATTATACCTCAATTTTTACTTGCGCCACCTCGAATCCCAGGACCCGATCTGGCGTCAGGAACAAATCTAGTCACTTGGTACCCACCTCCACGAGGGGTCACCGTCCCAGCGTATGCGACTGGAAAGTATGACCTAACAGAAGACTTTTCCTTGGTGGTCCATGACGTCGAGGATGATGACGCTGGACGGTACATATGCAGACTCACCGACTTCAGGGGTTACATTCTCAGGAACTACACGCAGGCAACGGTTAAAGGTAAGACCTATTCCTTGACATGCCGACGTCGTTAATTAGTACCTCATAATAACATAGACCAACCTCCCAAGCAAATTAAATATGTCTTACAATTTTACCTAAAAAGGTTCACAATAAATTTAGATAAACACAGTGGCTGGAGTTTTATCATTGTGCAAAGTATATGGCAAAGAAAAGCGTTTTATTGGCTACAAGAGCGGAATGTAATGGAATTAAAAAGACACGCATATTTTTAAGTGATTATTCCATCATTCCCCATGTTAAATCAATTAGATTCAGGCCTCCCCATCCCCCAAACCAATATACCACAGAAAACAATACCAGACACGCTAGGTATACAAGGACGTTGACTTTGATGGCTTTCGTCAGACAGAGAAATATGAATCTAAATCTAAATGTTCCATTGTATGCAATCTTGTCCCGTTTATCACAGTTCCACCCCTGGAACCCTTCCCAGCAATTGACCAATGCCCATCAGGATCACCCGGAAGCGGAGAAAACCCGTGTACATTGACAACCGAGATAGGCGACACGACTGATCTGACATGTCGTGCTCGCGGTGCGCCAAGAGACGTGATCTCGCTATCCTGGACCCTCAGAGGCAGAAATATCTCCAACCAAGAACCGCAAAGATCTGCCAACCCTGACGACGAGACAGAAGATCTGACGGTTACAATTGCCGCAATGCCAAGCGCTGCTCCGTACGTCTGTACTGCCATTCTGCCGATGACTACCCGGGGAAATGCGACTATCAGCGTCATAGTGAAATCAGCACCAATCATAACAACCACCGAATTTGTAGTAACTACAAATGCAACAGATTTGTTCACTGGAGATCCCGGTAGTAGATCTTTAGGGAAAGGTATGGTATGAATGGCCCTTCGTTTCTCTTTATGCTAAAAATTGGTATATATGCATGAAACTTTTGATGCGAAATATTAATATGACTATTGATTTTGTTGTAGGTCAGTTTAAGGAAACTGAATATGCAGCCTAATTTTTTTTATCAAGTGACACGATTATGTCATGTTCTCCATGATGTTGACTTCTATCGGAAAAATGATTAACAAACGATTGGTATTTTGTCAATTCGTCAACGAATTTTGGAAACCAATTGTCATTCTTATAAAGAAAGAAGAAATAAATATTACAAGAGGGCACAATAACCATATACATTTCCGTAGCACCGGTCTTTCTTATTCCGTTATTATGATATGTTTCTGACGTAAATAAAAATGCCTGGACGAATCCCTTGACTTAAAACGTCGGGGATAAAGGAACACGGTCATGATATCTAGTGATCATACAGTTTTATTTGTTTCAGTTGATTTCCTTCAGTTTCTAACATGCCAAGTAATCATTAAAATTATTATTTTTTAATTGCAGGTGTCATCGCTATTATCGTCATCACCTTACTCATCACCATACTCACCATCTCCAGTAAGTTAAAATAACTTGCCTAATGGGCATTCCAGATCCAAAAGTTTTTCAGAATAGTGTCACAACGAGTATATAATTCATGGAGATTCCTTTTTCTAAAGAAGTAAAAGAAAACATGATGTACGTCGACGCGCACACTTTAACATTTGATGGCGATCTGTGATGTCGCCACTTTCATGTGGGGTAAAACGGAAAGTGGATTGTTTTAAAACACATCAACTTGTGTTATATCATTTAGCACATGACAAAGCTTACTATTGTATAATAATAGCAGTTTAAATAAATGAAAACTTTAAAAGCATTAACTTTCGGATTTGCTTTGTTATTACTGTATGTGAAACTGAGACGTTTAAAACTTTAAAAATATTCATTTATCCTTTTACAATGTCGTGTCCATATCATACGAAATAATAGCATAAGTACTCATTTGTGTTTTTATCTCGAAGTAATCATCTTCTTCATTTGGAGGAGAAGAATAAAGAAGAGTTATGAACTGTTGATTGGAGATGAGAAATTCATTAAAGGTAATTTATTATATCCGTTTTACTTTCTAGCTTTTCTCATGATTTATGTCAATTATAATAAATCATGGACGTCCAGTTTACCACCATGGATATACTCTTAATATATACGGAATGAAATTATTGAATTATATATTTTACCCGGGAATTTTACTACCCAGTACCCATCATATTTCTTATTTGTGACCTACTATAGTTAATGAATCTTGCACATGTTTTAGCAGACAACCATTTCAGTGAAATAATAATTTCATGATTTTGATTGAGCATGCTGTTGCATTTTATAATTCCCATACAAATACCATGAATCCATGGTAGCATTAGTGGTGACATTAATTTTTCATAGGCGAGATTATTTTTGGTTTTTGAGTCAAAGATTAAAACGAAACGGTTTTACTAGATAAGGGACAATACGGGGGGGGGGGCACTTCCATTGACGAGTGGATACCACGCGCGACCATGGGGTCTCGAAAAGCACCCTAAACACGTATTTTCCATATTCTGAAAATGCACCCCTTAACAAGTATTGGCGTGTGAAACCCTACCCTTAACAAGTATTGGAAACACAACGATACTTTCGGCAAGTATTCCCTGAATTGAACCCCTAAACAAGTACAGCTATGTTTATGTCACGAACGTCGGTCGTCGGTTCCCTTTACCTACATCATAGGCTTAAGTACAGCCCAACCTCCCACACCTCGCGTAAATCGTAGGCCTACTCTAAACACGTAGTGTTGACTCTTGTGGCAAAAAGTACATCCTTTATAAAACATTTTAGTCTTCATTTCTTTTTTATACCCTCGCAAATTTGACCCTAAACACGTACCTTTTCTAGCGAAAAAAGATACCCTTTTTTCATTATTTTAGCGTTTTTGACACCCTTATTACGTTACGTACGTAACGTGCCCTATCTTGAAAAAGACATCCTTTTTACGTGTTTTTTGGTCGCGCATGGCATCCAATCGTCAATGTAAGTGCCCCCCCCCCGGGTTTTTTAGTCAAAGATTAAAATGAAACGGTTTTACTAGAGTAGGGACAATGAAAAAGGATCTTGCAATTTCATTTCAGGCCCTGTTTCGTATTTGGAGCTTTGGGAGCTTGTCGGAAAATGTGACCTCCTCGTCACGGAGAAGATTGTAAACAGTTTGATGGGTAAACCTGACACAGACTCGGGATTCGATGTCGTACGCTCCCAAGTTGATTTATACCATGAACTCTGCAGATGGAAAGAGACAACAACAGGAGATTACAGTATTCTCTTCAGAGCCATAGAAGAAGTTGGGCCGAACGTTGAATTAATCATACAGGGTAGATATAGTCATGATAATGTTGTAATCAATTTGATAATGTGCTCTGCGGAATTTCATTTGTTTGTAAATATGTCAAGTGTTATTTTCCTAAGCTATAGGCCTGTTCCTTTTAATTGATCAAAGACCTAAACAAAGTTCAAAATCTTGGGCTATGGGGGAGGGGGAGCTATTTAGGCAAAATGGTTAAAGGTTCAAGGTTGGTTTAATCAAAGGTCAAGTCCACCCCAGCAAAATGTTGATTTTAATAAATAGAGAAAAATCAAACTAGCACAAATCTGAAAATTTCATCAAAATCAGATGTAAAATAAGAAAGTTATGGCATTTGAAAGTTTTTCTTATTTTTTAACATATCAGTGATATGCACAACTCAGTGACATGCAAGTGAGTCAGTCGACGATGTCCATCACTCACTATTTCCTTTGTTTTTTATTGTTTGAATTATACAATATTTCATTTTTACAGATTCGACCATAGGGACCAACTTGACTGAACCATATAGTATTAAACAATGCTAATTCCACATGTATAGGGAAGAATTTATCACTGTTTCACTTGACAATGAGGAGAGAAATTGAATATAAAAATAAAAGAAAATCATATTTCATATAATAAAATACAAAAAAAAATAGTGAGTGGATGATGTCATCAGTCTCCTCATTTGCATACCGACCACGATGTGCATATAACTGTTTTGTGAAATTAAGTGAAACTTCAAAATGTCATAACTTTCTTATTTTAAATCCGATTTTGATGAAATTTTCAGTGTTATGTTTGTTGGATTTTTCTGTTTCTATTCAAATCAAGTTTGTTGGTGTGGACTTGTCCTTTAGCCTTGTAAAATATTTGGTACTAATAATCTGAATTGATCATCGTCCCTTTTCATTAGAATAAGGACCCTGGGGACGATTTCTTAAGAGGGGGTGCTGGTTTAAATTTGACAAGCACAAACGAAAGAGGCTTCGTTACAAAATGAAGATAATGTTTGTCAAGGAAACATTTCATGAGAAAAACATGAAAAAACCCCCAACAAATAAACAAGAACACAAATGAAGGTGATTTCAATTAAATTTCTGCGATTTCTGCGACCATACATACCTGATTTCCAGGGGGTACTGTCTATGGTGAATATCACAAGTACTTATAAGGATGCTAATCAGCACGCTAGCTTCCCAGGACCATGATTTTTACCCCGCTGAATGGCAATCCGGCGCACTGCACACTACCATTAACGATCTGAAATTATATTACATTTGGGTCAGACCGTATTTAGCAGCCAAAAAACTATTTTCCCCATCTTCATTGCTTAAATTTGCTTGTGTTTGTCAACTTGTATATATGCAGTGGCGTAACTACATGTGGGGGGGGGGGGGAGCACGTGATCCCTCAATGACTACAAAAAGTGCTACATGTGTTTCTGTGTAATAAAAAAAATATAAAAAATAGCACACACTTGGCCCTCACATTATAGATGACTATGGTGAGATGTGCTGCATATTTCTACAAAATAGTCCTTAATGGACAAACTACCCCAACATTAAGTTAAGTTGAATGAAAAGAGAAAAATCCAAGAAGCAAAACACTGAAAATTTCATCGAAATAGAATGTAAAGTAAGAAAGTGATTGCATTTTAAAGTTTCACTTAATTTCACAAAACAGTGATATGCACATCCTGATTAGTATGTAAATGAGCAGACTAATGACGTCATCCACTCACTATTTATTTTGTATTTTGATAAACTATGAAATATTCAAATTTTCCCCTCGTTGTCCTGTGAAACAAAGTTTTATTCCTTCCTGAACATGTAGAATTACCATTGTTTAACATTTGATGGTGCTGTCAATCTGTAAAAATTGAAATAGGCCTAGTTTATTATTTTTTAAGCAATAAAAAACAAAAGAAATAATGAGTGAGGAAAACATCATCGTCTGTCTCATTTGCATGTCACTGAGTTGTGAATATCACTGTTTTGTGAAAAACTAAGCGAAATTGTAAAATGTCTTAACCTTCTTAGTTTACATCCAATTTTGATGATTTTTTTCAGCGTTATGCTAGTTTTATTTTTCTCCATTTATTTAAATCAACCTTTTTTTCGGGCTGGCCTTGTTGGGGCCAATGTATACAAAAACTTCAGCTCGCCCTTCCCACTCGCATTGTTTAGTTTGACAGATAAATATCACAATTACAAAAGTATGCTTGTAATATCCCTTTTAGGTCTGAATATAAAAATGTTCAGCTCACGTCATTTGATCAGTGATATACATATCATTTTAGTGGCAGTCCTTTAAATGTCTCTAGTATTAGGTCGGTATACAAGGCTATTGAGCGCACTTCGCGCGCCCACTAAGTGACTACAATTTTTTGGTGGTGCCCCCAATGCCGCGAACCACGGTACGCCAATTATACAGTGCGTATCAAAAAAAAAGTTTACACTTAGAAAAAGTCCTGTAAAATTATACATTTGTAATATCCTGAAGATATTTTTTGACATTTTAACGTTGGTACAGATCCATTTAAAGGAGAATGGAACCCTTGAAACCAGCTGAATCCATATCAAAGAGAAAAATCAAAGAAACATATTGTTGAAAGTTTGAGGAAGATTGAATGAATAATAAGAAAGTTATGAGCATTTGAATATTGAGATCACTAATGCCATGTAGATCCTCCCATTGGCAATGCGACCAAGATCTGTGATGTCACACACGTACAACTCCCTCATTACTTTAGTACTTATTTCACTTATATTCTCACTTTTATAGAGTCTATCACAAGATGAGGTGTTCTCTTTATGAGAGGACAAGTACAGAGGTTTCACAACATTATATCATTGATGAATTGTTTGTCATATGATTAGAATGAGCAAAAAGAGATGTTTTGGGGTATATTTTCAGTGTCCAAAAGGGGAGAGTTGTTCATCTGTGACATCATAGATCTTGGTCGCATTGCCAATGGGAGGATCTCCATAGCATTAGTGATCTCGACATTCAAATGCTCACAACTCTTCTATTGCTAGGTCTATTTTACTCAAACTTTTGTTGATCTTATTCTGTGATTTTTCTGCTCTCACAAAAGCTAACTTGCTCCAAGAGTTTCATTCTCCTTTAAGCAAATGACGATATAACTGTCGAAAAATATTTCCGCTTGAGTGAGCACCAATTACTTTTGAAACGTTAGTGAAAAATGATTTGCGCAGAACTTTGAAATAGTTATGCGAATAAAAGTAGACCTTAATCATGAAAAACACATGGAATTTAGCTAGTAAAGTTTATTTGAATATATCTTTTACCTTTTTTAACTTGTTTCCTTGCCCAAAACACTTTGAAGAGTACATTGCGCCCCACCCCTATCCCCCACACACCGAGGCCATCGTGACGATATTTGCTTTACACTGAGCTGTGATTTTCATGAAATGGCTTAGGCTTGATTTTCATTTTGTTAATCATTGTCAAGCTTGGAAAAGTGTGTAGAAACAAGTATTAAATAAAAAATGAAATGCAAACCTACTTTAAATGATAAAAACAAAGTGAAAAATGTTGGAGATGTCTGATATAAGCTTTTGTTTAGATTTAGTTATGTCCTCAGATCCAGCTGGCACAAAAAGGGTAAAGGTTGTGCTTACTAATTGTTAAAATTTTAATTTAGATGGAAAAATTGCTACAAAATGCTTGCATGTATCCGTTTTTACTTCAGTTGACTCAAAGTGCAAGGAAAATGTCTGATAAATGTTTCGCAGGGTAAGTTTGATTTCGCCTTTCCCCTTGACACAGCGTGAAAACGAACATTTCTGTGCAAACAGATTTCTGCGAGCTTTACAAAACTGGACAGTGCTCATTCAAGTGTAACTTTCTGTCAAAATTTTTTACTTTCATTGGAATATATGTGAAAAAATACCAACATAATATATATTTTTTTAATTCCCAGGGCTTTTTCAAAGTGTAAATTTTTTTTTGATACGCACTGTAGTATGTATATAAAAGCCAGCAGAAAGATGATTTCATTATAAAGTCGAACATATGCACTGCTTTTTAAGGTGGTGTTGTGGCACCGAAACATTCTGGTCAGATATAACTAAGGAAGGCAGAACCATCGTACGTTACACAATGGTTCGGCCTCTCAAACTCCTTGATCATAATTTCTGGTGCTACAATTGCTGCGCTTTCATTTCAGATGTCCATGATCGTACGTCCAATGAAATCTCTCTTGTTGATCTCGAACACATTTGCTGGCACGTCCGCGGTTGCAGGGAGACAGTCAAGCCCATACTGCGAGCATTGTACCCTCGCCATGAAGGAATCCCAAACTGCGAAGAGGATTCCTGTGATCCTGGTAAACCAAGAAACGCCGAAATCAAGAAGGACCTGCAGTTAATGAAGGCATGGAAGGAATATTCAATGACAACGAAACCTGGATACCAGGAACCCAAGGAGGATCACAAAAAAGGTGAAAGTGTACAGATGAGGTAAGAACTGTAATTGCATGGTTAAAGTTTGTACGTGTGTCATATATTATCTCTCGCACGATAGTGTTCAAAGCAAAATTTCCAACAAAATATACACTTGTATACATATAAATTGCGAAACCATGCAGCCATTATGACTTTTGATTAGAGATGTCTTTACTATTCATTTAATAATTTTGATTATACTTACCAGACAACCAACTTCCAGATGGATTTTCTGCTGTCATAAACAACCTAAATATCGGCATGGTGATGAAAAGAATGAGCAACATCCAATGTTCCCTGCACAACCTGAGGTGGTAGAACTGGGAGTAGAAAGATCATCACCAAACCAAATGATTCAACTTTGCCTAGCGTTAGAAAGAACAGGAAAGGACGCACATGGACCTGATAAGGAAGTCTATATTCTTCTGGCCAAAACTTTCTTCCAAAGTATGTTTAATTTTACACCAGCCGCTGTTGTAAGGGGGGGGGGGGGTTGTTGTTAAATGGGTATCGGCATTGGCGCTATAAAATGGATTCATTGTTGGAATCTTAAAAGAATAGCAAAACCAAAATTACACTGCAGTGATTTTGGATGCATTTGAATTACTTGGAAACTATAATTTTCAAACATTCAACCATTTAGAAATCCCTTGAAAGGTAGTATTTAAAACTGTCTTTATCACCGAAGTGAAAAGATAGGAATGTATTCGGGCAAATGATCAACTTAATTATTATGTACTGTTATATAATGGCCAGTTCTTGTAATATTAAACTATAACAGATTCATGTGCATTTTTCTATTCAAATGCACAGTTAAAGATGAGTACAAGAGGGAATTGGACAATGAGGTCATCAAGGAGCTTGCTCTGAGTATCACCAAACAACACTACCAGAATTTGGCAAAAGCCACGAGAATTTCAGCAGACTCCATTGCCAAAAGAAATGCTGAAGACCTCAAAGCGGTGTTCGAAACAGGCGTTATGCTTGAAGGATGGGTACAGGAGCAAAAAGGTAGTAATTACGAAGTCAGGTGTAGACTGAGGCAAGCAGCAGGACGATGTAGTCGTCAAGACATTGCAGGTACAGTTGACCCGCCATCCACAAACCGACCATAAGTTGCCAGGGAAAGGTTCTTTTTAAATAACCTAAGAAGCAATTCGGCCTTGAAAAGAAAAAAAAAAACCCGAGAAGATTAGATAATCTGAAAGAGTTTGTTCTTCATTCGGTAAAAAGGGAAGTTGTTAAGTTCAATAAAATTGAGATGGAAGGGTTTCCCAAGACACCATTTTCCCCTGACTGTTTGGACGTTTCGCTGAGATTGTAAAGATTGTACAGTGTGCTCATCTCACGCATGAATGAACCCGCGAACCGCGAACCGCGAACCTTGTTTTCTCTTTATTCCTAGGAGCTCTCAGTGCATTCGTCGACATTCAATCAAATATAGTTTGGTTTTATATATCATTTGATAAAATGACAACTGCTATATCATTTTAAAGCTTAGGATGTTTTTTTTCAAGCTCGGATCATGTATGGCCTCACTTTCATTGCTCTCAAGGGCAGCGCTATGTCAGGGCTACCTACTACCCCTGTGATTCTCAAATAGTTAAAGAAATAAAGAAGCAAAAAAAATGGAAGAAATAATAAAACAGAGATTCAGACATTCTTGTGTAACAATGTACTCCCCTTTGGCCTTTTCTTCAAGTAAGAAAATGACTTCACCTTAGGGTGGCTTGCCTTTTCCCCTCTGCATTGATATTCTTACGCCGTCCCTCCTTTTGCGGTATCACGTGTTGAAGGTGTAAATAGAGCTTATGCATTGACGTCAACTCGCCGCCATCTGAGCTATTCTGAAGCCATTGTCTTGCATATGCGTTGGTGATCTGCCGCTGGCGCATCTATGATCTCTGACAACTCTGTTTATCTTGTTTATGCGTATTCCTCCTCTGGGGGAGGCCGCTTTGAGAATTATGACCTTATATGTATAAGGTCTTATGACCACGATTGAGGGTAATAGTTTGAACATTCTTTTTATACAGGACGCCTCCTATCTCCTACTAGCCAGAGCAGTGTCTTCGCCCACTTGCAAGGTTACAGTTGTTTTGATAGAGGGTTATGATGTTTGAAATCTCCATTATCTCTTTTCCTTGACGGTGTGAAAGAAATTATTTCCGGAACATTCCCTATGTAAGACAATGACCTGGGTGATTGACGTTAAATGAATTGTTATTTTTCCCCCAAGAAGAATCACTACACATGCGCGCACACCCTCACCCAACCACGTGCACGCGTTCCCCTGACTCAAACGACTCAAACAATGATCATTAAGAAACGTTAAAATAATTTATTGGTTCTTTGGGTTTCAAAGGCACTGGCAGTGCTTCCCTTGAAATAGATGAGGTATTTGAATAAGTTTATCGTGTTTTCACAGATATTTTCATAACCAAAGAACAGAGCGAATTAATGGCACCAATTACAACACACCAAGCTTCCGTGACAATTACAAATGAGCAACGCAAGGGTGATAGTGAAACAAAACGTGGTAAGTAGTACATACACTTATTTTTGTACTTCCCTTTGGGGTGCGTATACTTACGCTCTTTTTGTTTGGTCTCTCATTGACTATGTGTTATACATAACTAGTCTTGGAAATATATAATCATTTTTAGATTAACAAATAATACAGAGAATCAATTCGCATACAATTTTAGAGAAACTATAATGTTTTTTAAATGAAAGTAATTGTTTTGCTACTCGGTAATACGATTAGTGTGGTGTGAATGTTTTGAGTAGTATGTTATCATTTAGGTGAATACTGCATTACGCGATTACACCGCTCAGAATGCTTCATTATCATGATTATGCTAGCCAGGTAAAAGTAGTTGAAGACTTGACGTGGCGATAGTAAGGATGCTGGTTCGTTGCTGTTTTAAACTTTCGCACATATCACAATCCTACCATCGATCTTGTTTGTCCCTCATTGTTTTCGTACTAAAGATAATTCGTTTCAAACACTGCACCGAGTCGTGGACTGTATATTTTTGTCAAGGTTTCGCATCAGTTTCCCCCAAAAGAGAGTAAATGGTAAACTATACACAACAAAAAAGTAAGTCACCCCTAAATCAAATTCCTGTAACTTTCGAACGGAATTATTTTGAGAAATTATATTTCGTAGGTGGTTTTCTACACTCATTAAGCAATTCCTGGGGAAAAAATCAGATTGATCGGTTGAGTCATGCATGAGTAATTTTACTATCCATCATTAAGCCACTCCACACACAATTTTGATATCGTATATTCATGGTTGAGTGAGCACAATGTATTGCAGGGGCCGCGGAAGCGGGAGGGGGGGGGGGGCTTCAGTCCCCCCAACTTTTTTTCAAAAAGCATGTACAAAAATGTAAAAATGACCATACGATTGATTTGTTGCATGGTCAACCCCCTCCACTTTGAAAACCCTTCCCCAATCCATGTATTGCGATGCATCATCATAGGGGTTTATGGTATAATCCTCTACAACTTGTTAGATCAATGTTAAAATTTGAAAATGTTGGTGGCTCCTCCGATTATAGGCCCTTCCCCCATTTTAAATTTCTGGATCCACCACTGATTTGTCCATAAATCAAACTGATCATAGAAAATTGTTAGGAAAACAATACATCTATGCAGTATAAAGAGTATTCATTCCTAAGTTTTCGAATGTGCTCGCTCAACCATGAAAATGTTTAAAGTTTGGAAAGTGTGTGGTGATAGAAATGATGGATGATAAAAACAACAGCAATTCAGTCACATTTGAAACCGAATTTGCCCCCAAAATTCACTTTATTACCATTTTAAATGAGTCTGCGACATTGAAATACCAATTTTCCCACTTTGATGCGTGCTCACTCATCCATAAATATAAAACAAATCGATTTTATTTTTGCACGTAATTCTGCCCATATGTTGATAAACATGACTGCCAAATGACATTGCTAAAGACAGACTTGAAAAAAAGTTCCACCATATTGAATAAGGGGTTACTTATTCTTAAACATATGCACCTATAATGCACACAAGTCTATGAAAGACAAAGTCAAAATTTTAACAAATATGAAATGAGGGTTTATTTCATGGAGGTTTTTGTTACTTCTGCCAACAGTTATTTCATGAAACTTCGCACATGGCTTCACAGTAATACTATCCAAAAGGCGCGCGCACCAAAATAACCATTCGATACGGCACAGAGTGGGGCCAAGGCCTTGAACTTTCTTCTCGTTTGCATAATTTTCGAATATTGTGTGCTCACTGATGCATTAAACATCGGGATTTTCATAAAAATCAAATCAAATGAACTATGCAAGGAGGTTTGTGACAGATATCCATAGTTTCAAATTGCACTATTTCCAGTAACGTAAAAAAGAACTAATCACATTCCACATGTTTATTCAAGCGTGGATATTTGATTAAACGCCTTTGAATCATTGAAGCATGTTAATTGGTCATGAACATAACGAAAAAGTTGTGAAAAGATCATTTTCAGTTACCAAAATGAAACAATGCTTGCCTATGATATTTGAAAATCGTATTTTTGTTTTCAATAAATGTTCATTGAACCATGAAACGATGAATATTGTTGAAGAAACTCTTCCCAAAAATAACTGTCATCATATTTTATCATTTTTATTAATAGAAATGTGTAAAAAATCCAATTATAGCAAATTTGGACCTGTGTTTATTCAACCGTAAAATTTAGCCAAAAAAGTTGTATCGTCTTTTAGAAAGTACCTTTTACGAGCCTTCTGACTATTTTTCATGATGAGAATGTGGAATTAGTTCCAATAAAATGGAATCAAAGTCATGATATTTGGCTTGTGACTTTTGAAAAGTTACATTTTTGCCTTCTGTCGGTGTTCACTGAAGGATGACGTAAAAAACGTCCATACATTTACTCACAAGGTAGCTTATAAAATTACCTACACGCTCATGTAAAAATATATTAAAAACTCCCATTGGTTCGGTAATTATTTTTTGTTGTGTATATATTCCTGCCCGTATAGGCTCCAACCAAGATTTTTTTTTTTTTTGTTTTTTTTTTGGGGGGGGGGAGTTGAGGGACATGACCCCCAATCCCCCCCCCCACCTGTACGTCAGTAGATCAATGACGTAATTTTGGTCAACCTCCAGTTGACATATGTTGTGCTTCCTGGTAAAACGTTTTAAGTTTGTGGTAGGTAGCGGGTTTTCGCACAGCCCGCAGAACGTATTCTAGAACACAGAAAATGTATTGAAAATGCCGATCAAATGACAATGAACAGCTAGGTGGTCCATTTGTCGAGAATAGTTGAACCGGGAAAGCACTTCGTCTTAAAAAGAAATGCCAGTAGTTGCAGTAAACACTGATTTCATGAGAAAGTCTGTAAAACCAGGCTTAATTGTCAGTATATCATCGAGGATCTAGATCTGGTACAGTTACATAAACTGAACTTTGTGAAATCTTGAAATCTACGCTGAAAAATGTTCACACTGAAGATCACCAACACAGAAAGGCACACGTGGGATAGTGTATTATTATTGCTGGAATAAAGACCCGACGGAAGTGACCGAATCCGCGCTTATTTTGCTTATTTCTCAGCAATTACATAATTTCTTTCAGAATCCTTTGGCACAATTTTTTTATTCATACAAACAGACACTTGGGTGGTCATTATATTAGATTCTGTAAAAAGTCATTTTGAGATCGTTACCAAAACTGGAATTTATCTTTAAGCTTTTGAGCTGACGGAAAATTGCAAAATTTTGTCCTTTGTTTCATTCACCATGTTCCGCCTCAATATAGAATTCTTGGTTGCTCATTTTCATGAAGGACATTTGACAAGGGCCATATGTTCTCAAAAGCGTTCTGCGTATCCTTGTGAAAACTCGCTTTTGGGCGTTTTTAGAACCTAATAGGAGTTACAAACCTTAATTTGCTTTATTTAATGAATGTGTGTAATTTACTCTTCTAATTAACTTTAACTATACTAAAGAGAAATCTGGAAATGACACTCCTCAGGCTCAGCAATCTGCAAACTACGAAAACCTAGCAAGAGGGACGAAGGGGATGCCACGACAAGAACCAAGTATGCCTGAAACAACATCAGCAGAGAAATCTGGTAGGTGAAAATTCATCAAAACCTATACAACTAAGAGCAATGGCGTAACTAGGGGAGCGGACCCCAATGTGCTTAAAAAAGCGGGATGTGAGAAAGATGGGTATAAAGAAAGGTTTCCATGACATTTGCTCCTATGGAAAATCTGCACGTTAAGCAAGACATGAAGCCGTACTCTTCATATTATTCTGAATACCCCCCCCCCTCAATCCTCCTCTAACCCTCTGCCCTCTGAGACAGGAGTAAATACCGCAGAAGCACCTGGTAATAATAATATTACACGACTTGTATAGCGCACTTTCCATCTTGAGTAGTTGCTCAAAGCGCCTCAGAGCAGAACACCAAAGACAAATTACATATAATTCAATAATAGGTCGATGTTCGTCAAATAGCACTCTTACACGGGCATATTTTCAGGTAGCTCCTGAAGGTGGTCACTGAAGTCTGGGTTTTCAAACTCTGTGGAAGATATTTCCACAGGTAAGGCCCTGCTTTAGCGAAGATTCGTTCCCCCTGATTTCCTAAAAATTGTTCGGGGGGGGGGGGGAGTGAAATATATTGCTGTACACATGTGTGACCAAAAAAAAAACGCGTTTAAAGGGGTGTTCTTGTCAGTTTTGGACGCGTGTATTCGTTAAAAACACCGATTTTCAAATCAAGGGGTCAAACGTATTTAGAGTGTTTTTTCCAAAGCTTTTTTTTAAGACTAGCCAAACGTGTTTAGGGTATGTTTTTCCCCCAAGCTTTTTCCTCGTGGTCATATTCTGGCGACAACTTGTTTAGGGCCCCAAAATGTGTAAATAAAGCCCGCAAAAAACCTGTTTAGGGGGTTATTTTGCACATAAACAGAAACTCGTTTTTATCGGTGTTTGGAAATAATTTTGTTACGCATGTGTACAGCAATACATTTGAGTGCCCCCCAATCTCGGGAAAAAACTGGAATTTGTAAGAGGTAAGATGATTGGGATCGTACAGTTCTTGAGGGTTTGTAATTATGTACCATAGACTTATTTTAACTGGGGGACACTAGCGTACCTACGGGGGGGGGGGCAGAGGGGGCACTCTGCCCCCCCTGACGAGTCACAACCCATATAAAAGACATATACCTGCCCCCCCTGACGAGCTTAAAAGACCTTTTTTGCCCCCCCTGACGAGCTTGAATACCTGTATTGCCCCCCCTGTTGAGCTTAAAGACCTTTTTTTTTTTGCTTGTCAATTTTTTTCTGGTACAAAAACCTTAATTTTTTTTTATTGGAGACCTTTTTTTTTTTTTTTTTGCTTGTCAAATTTTTGGGCGCCCGATTTTGCCCCCCCTGTGGAAAATCCTAGGTACGCCACTGCTGGGGGAAGTTTCATTGACTATGTGAAAGATCAAAAGAAGGATTTTAAAGCGGTCCTTCAGGGGCAACCAGTGAAGAGTTTTGAATATCGGGGTGAATGTGGCTGCGCTTACTAGACGGAGTTACAATACGCACAGCCGCAATTTGCAACCTCTCCAATTTCCTTAGGTGAGATTCAAGTAAGTTAAAAGAAGGCTATTACCAAAATTGAAAAAGAAATGAGTGAATGTACCAGTTTCCCTGTTGCTGAGCGAATGAGATATTTTCTTTTAAAGCCAATATTGCGCAATTGATAACAAACTGATATGCAAATTCATAAAATCTTATTGGACATGTGGGAATAAAAGTAACTCCAAGATTGCCACAAGATTTTGACAAAGGGTGATTGACTGAGATAGAAATGGAATCAATGTCGAATTTCTTGACACTGAGCCAAAAACTAAAAAAAAATCACATTTACTATGGTTCAGTAGTAACGAGTTTGACTTAAACTAAGTAACAATGTCCATTATTCACCTTTCAAGATTTAGAGCTCGTGTGGTAGTTGTTTGCTTGGGTAAAAATGAAACAAAATCTGAATATCATCTGCATATAAATGATATATCGTTTATATGCAGATGATATTCAGATTTCACTATAGTGAACAGAGTGACGTTAGCAAATATCTTGAAGCCCTGTTTAAAAATGGAAAACAAATTGGTCCTCCAGCAGAGACCTGGAGGACACAACAGACCAATTGCCTGGATGAAGAGGTAACACCATTTAGAAGGACTGACTTTGAATTGAATGAAAGATAAGATTTCAGCCATTGTAGGGCCTTGAACACGTAAACTACCAAGAGTGTTGATTAGTAAGGTGTGGTCTACGGTGTCAAATGCAGCCGACAGATCTAGGGGTACCACCAAATAAAAGAGACACGTGATAGCCATTGATAAGAAGTAGCTATGAGTGTTATCACAAAAGCACGGGGGAAAACGATGAGCAATGAAACTTATCCAGAATTTTCGTCTATGTATTTCATTTTTGTACAGTTACAGATATTTCCATAGATGAACTCAAGCGTATCTGTCGTTATGGGGGACGAGAAGTTCTTTTAGCATATTTGCCTGAGAAATTCAGTGATGAAAGATGTGAAGAACTAAAAGGAGTGAAATTTTCCGACCACGAAATCAGCTGTATACTGAAACCATTTATAATAAAGATAGATGGAACCCCCTTACGGTTTATAAAGCAGCTTGTACAGGATAAACAAACCCCAAGAAATATTCTACGACAGTATCTGCAAGAGGAAGCACCAGACTATGGTAAGGAACATTATTTGAAAACCTCAGTTGCAAAACGGGTCAGGTCCATTTTTCATCAAATTTGTTTTTTTTTTGTCTCAATGTTTAGGCTTTTAGTAGCTCTACAGTATAAGATGATACCAAAGAAAAGTTCAATTTCCCATTAAAAAGTGAACAAAATGGCAAAGAAAAATCCCTTTTTTAAGGGGTTAGGTCCATTTCAGTTTGGTTGCAAAAGGGGTTAGGTCCACAAATAATTTTTTTGGGAAAAGAATATAACAAAAATATGATGACAGGTAGATATATTTTATACATACATTGTATATATGTAAGAATATTACAATATGGGGGAATAACAAATTATTTTCTTGGAGTGGACCAAACCCGTTTTGCAATCAAACTCTTCTGAAGAGTTCATTTATCAAAAGGGGTTAGATCCATTTTTCATAAATTTCATTGTTCCCTGTCTCAAAACATATAGATTTTTAGTCACTCTGATGATATCAAAGAAAATTTGAAATTCACATTATAACTTAAATAAAAGTGGAAAAGAAAATTCACTCAAAAGAAATTGGATTCATTTCAGTTTGCTTGCCAAAGGGGTTAGGTCCAAAAATACAATTTTTGAAAAAATATATAGAAGAAAATTCAATACCGGTAGATTTTTTTTAAAACCCGATTTCATGTTCACATGATAGGGTAGTACATCATGACAATTTAATTTCTCATACGAATATTGCAATTAGTGAGAAAAAACACGATTTTTCTCGGAATGGTCCAAAGTCATGAAAGTGGACATAACCCGGCCCTTTGTAACCGAACTCTTCATTTGCCTTTTTGTTATATTTTCAGTGTCCGAAAGGGGAGCGTTGTACATGCGTTACATGACATATCCTGTTCGCATTGGCAATGGGAGGATGTCAATAAAATTACTGATGTTGGACTTAAAATAACATTCTTCTTTCCTTGTTCAATTTTACTCAAACTTTTCTAGCCTGTCTTCTTGCAAAAGGGAGAGAAGACAAAATTTTCGATGTAGAACTCGTTGAATTAGCTCATCGCCTCGTCCTATCAGACGTTTATCCCTTTGCCAAAGCACTCGACATCAGTGACGAAGAGCTAACTGGCTACAAACGTGAACTTGGACCTAAAATTGTACAACAAGGTACAGGAAAGTTGCTACTCGAGATGAAACATGCAGACGGACCCGTAACTGGCATTGAAGAGAGACTGAAAGTGGTGAATGATTTGAAAGTAGCGGGATATCGAGAAGAGGCAAAGGCGATAGTGTTTGGTGAGTCACTAATTCTGTTAAGAACCCCTCTCTCTAACTCTGTTCTTTATCTTCCATGCGCGCACACACACCCGCATAGTCAAAACACACACATACACATGAACACCTGCAAAGACAGACTCTTTTTTGTATTTATGTATTTATTAAATAATGTACTTACAGCACAGTTACGACGATCTTCATGAAAAGGTATAAAACTTACATAAAATGACACAACACAGCCTCCCCTTTTCCTCGGCCCATGTTTCCTACCATTTAATTTTCAATATATTTATTTCCTGTACGTTCTCCTATTTCTATGATCGATTAAATTTTCAGTTTTACGATCGTTCGATTCTCCCAGCTTATCGGTAGGTTGGACTTAATTAGCTAATCTTTATTATATACCTCCACCCCTCAAATGAAACTTTGGGGAAAACAATTGAATTGTCGCTCTTCTCGATAGATCGCAAATAGTCTTTTGAAAAATCTACATCTTTAATGATTTCCCCCCATAAGATAACCTGCAATTTCTGCACCTGACATTAAATATGGCGTTTGCATCTGACAGGATTTCAAATCAGCCTAGCAGATGAAGCAGAGATAGAGAAGACGCGAGTGGATCCAGCGAAATTAGCAAAGGAACTCGGTGTTTCTGATGATGCCAAGCCAATGGGTCCTGATGAAAGAGAAGAGAGCTGTCAATGTGTACTTCAAAGATGGGCAAACATTGTCCGTCCTTCATCATTCAACCATCGTATGGTTTTGGCTGATGCTCTGCACAATCTCGGCGAGAAGGAGCTTGCACTCGGTATTATCTCAGGTAACAGAGAATCATGATTATGAGTTTTTACTCAAAGTAGTTATTTGCTTTATTCTCAGTAGAGATGTTAACGGTTTAACTCCCTGCAGTTTATTGCTAAATAATCTCCTTTAAATGAAAGAATTTAGTTATACATTGATGTAAAAGTTTGTTTATTATTATTATTATTACTTAATTATCATTTCTATGATTGGATATAGGCCTATATTTAATAATTACGTTAAAGATAAATGTTAGTTGCAACGCCCTTAAGGTGAGTTTGTACAGATTCCAATCAAGGGACCACCCACACGTATTATGTATGAATACACAAAATATGTGCCAAATGATTCTGCGATAAATTGTGTGATTGTTGAGAGGTTAGCGTAAGATTCGAGCCATTTCGGATCTTTTCTAAGCAAATGCACTGTCCGACATGGACTTGTACCTGTTTTGGCAATGTACAGTGTGATTGTTTTTTTTAGCTCTTCCGGTCCAAAATTCACAAAAATGCTTCTTCTTTATTTATTGACCGATATATATTATTTTGCTTTCTTCTGGTAGACCTTCATGAGGTTCATCAAATTTCTATAAAAAAAATCTACTAATTTATGCAAACTTAATTTATGTGTATTTTTGAAAATTGACATAACATGCTTTTTTTTTATTTGTAGACCGATTTTAATTTTTTTTCTTCCATCTGGTAGAGCTTTATGAGGTTCACCAAACTTCTACACAGAAGGTTGAAATTTTGAGTAGAAGATTATTTATGCTTATTTATGCGCAATATATTCATAAATCACAGAAAATGCCTCTTCTCATTTGTTTGACCGATTTTGATTTTTTTTCTTCCATCTGGTAGAGCTGCATGAGGTTCACCAAACTTGTTGACAGAATTTTAAAATTTTGACTAAAAATTCATATGTCTATTCATGCGAAATTTTTTCATAAATCACAATTTTGCCTTTTTGTAAGTGTTCTTTCTCGATCGAATCAGTGCCACTTTTTACCAAAGAAAAGTGCCCCTTACGAACGTTTTCTGTTGCAAATTCACCTGAGAAGGACCCGTTTTATAATGTTAACGAGTGCACCTTTGAAGAAAGAAACAAGAAACAATATTCTCATTTTTGTATGTAACTGTAGTTATGAAGGAAAAAAAAAACTTGTAAGAATAATCCTGCGTGCCTTAAGTTTATTGAGTCATGTGAGTGGGGTAGGTAAGCAGTAGCGTACAGATGGGTGGGGGGGGGGGGGGGGGGCTTGGGGTCTCTTGCCCCCCCCCCCAAAACTTAGGACCAAGAAAAAGAGAAAAGGAAAGAGATAAGGGTGAAATATTATATTATTTTCTGAATAACTTATGCCAAAATCTATCACAAACTTGGATTTTCGTTAAAAAAAAAAAATTTTTTTGCTCGCTCGCAACTTCATATACATTTTATGTGATACAACACAACTAGCCCCTCGAAACTTTTAGCTCATTACGCCACTGTAGATAAATATGTGCCCTTTTCTCCCTGTGCCCCTCATTTTCTACTTCACTCCGCCTCCCCTGTAATATTCTGTTGTATTGTAATTTTGAACATCGTTAATATTGTCTGTTTTTTAAAGGTTGAAACAAAAATTGAAATGAAAAGAAGTGAAAAAAGAATGTATAGAACTTGCATTGGACATGTTGACATTAGCCAAATGTTTTATTCCATTGTCTTAGTAAATGAAATCAATGTATTTGTCAGTAAATGAGTTAAACGGTCCGTCAATGCATTAATCACTCAAATTTTGCATGAATAAATGCATCAATAACTAATTCAATCACTCGTTATAATAAATACATTTTTTGTAACCACTATTTTCATTCTCCTTTGTCAGGAAAGTTTCGGAACAACGTCATAAACAGTAGAGTATCAAAAATGCTAGCTCAAACCATTCCAGAGGGAATAGTGGATAAACTGACTAGAGTCCTTGGCAAAACGTTGAAAAAAGATCTAACCCCTTATGATGTTATAAACGCCTGGGTGACTGAAAATAAGTTTTTCGGGTTTCTTCGAAGTCCAAGTCCAATAACATTGAGCAACGAACTTCTCAAAGCAGGATTCTATCCATTTGCTCATGAGATAATGACAGGTAAGTTGAAAATCATATTATGGAATCTTAATTGAATGCCAGGGACCATGGAATGGTTTTAAAATATATAAGGGGGATGCGAGGTGAACATTCATAAATCACTACTTGGTGGTAATTTCTTACGTTTTTTTTAAATGATGACTAATTACGTGGAAGGTTAGGGTGCTGAAGCTCTCTGCAGCTCAACTCCCGTTCCAGACTTGCAGTTGTCCATGAACGTTACCCCATTGCATCTGAAAGGGGGTACTCCAAGCTAAAATTAACACCCCCGAATTTATTGAAGTTTAGCAATGTTTTGTGAAAAGCAGTTGTATGCACGTCGTCATGAATATTCATAGGTGGGCTGATGATGTCATGTTCCCACTTTACCTTTCTTATGTATCATAATTATTTGATATTTCCATATTTGTTTGAATATATCTGCCTTCTAATAGGGAAAGTTGAAATAATGAATAATTTGTTATCCAATGCATTAAATGCCCATCTAATTTCTATAATTCTTGGAGGATAAAAATTTAATAAATATAATCTCATAAAATGAAATAAAAAAGAACAAAATGGGGTATCAGCAAATCGCTCATTGAGTATTCATTATTTCACCGAAATAATACGAATCTTTAGTGTCATACGTTCGTTATTCCTTGTCTGATGAACAATTGTTTTGTCTGATTTTATGTTACCAGATAAAATCATATACTTTTCACACCTGGAGTACATTAATTATTATGTTACCAGTAGACACCCTGGTAATGCTAACTCTACAAATGCATTGATAAATTATAATATTTTTCGTTGACTGTTATTGGTTTATTGACATTATATATATTATTATTGGAAAATACTTTAGTAGCACACACACACAAAAGAAACCGCGAAAAGGAAAAAAAATGGAAAATTAAGATCGAAACAGTCATCTCTTAATCGTACGACGAAGATCATCCGGCTGCAAAGGTCATATTTTTATGTTGAAATCTAATATTCACATTCTTATAGGTGGATGGAAAGGAAAGGAAGCGAACACAGAAGAACAAATTCCAGAGGAGGCCGGAGATAAGAATAATGACGATATTTTGAGTAGCGATGTTAACCCTAAGCAGGAAGATCAAGGTATACATACGAATTTATTTCATTTTCTCTTTATATTCAGGGATAATAAATGAATATTCTTGTGCTGTCCTACTTAAACGGAAAATGGTGTAAAGTTTACTTAGGAATTAAACTGACTATATGTTCGAGATGGCAGAGTATTTAAAAATGCAGTATTGATAATGGATGTCATTGCTGGCTTTGTCTTACAAATAGTTGTGATTAGCTGTCAAGTCACACCTATGGCAAGCCAGTATGGCCCACATTTACAATGCATATGTCTCTTGAAATATCTTATAACTGGGAAGTATAGTTGTGCATGCACACTTTTCTTAACAACGTTGTTCTTGTGTTTGTAAATTAACAAAAAAAAAAAAAATCAAATTTCAATTAGATGAAGTATGGCATTGTTGGATTTCCATAGTCAAAATTGAGTGGATTAATTACAATTCTTTGTCAGACGGGGTCCAAATGTTTAACGTTATCTTTGCCATTATAAAAGAATGCCTCGCATGCATTGCAGACGGCAGCCGCGTCGTCAACATCGAATCTTAACCCAAGTTTAAGTTTTTGAAATGTCATCATATTTTAGAAAGTATAGGGACTTAGTTCATAAAACCTGGACATTAGGGCAATGAAGTATCACTGAGCACCTTATGCAGGTTTCAAGTGACATGACCAAGGTCAAAGGTCATTTATGGTCAATGAACTTTGGTCATTTTGGGGGTATTTGTTGAATTGACATCATAACTTTGAATGTTTATAGAGCTAGTTCATAAAACTTGGATCAAGTATTACTCAACATCCTGCTTTGGTTTCAGGTAACATGACCAAGGTCAAAGGTCATTTAGGCTCAATAAGCTTAGACAATGTGGGGAAATCAATATTGAAATCTTAACACAAGATTAAGTTTTTGAAATGTCATCATAATGTAAAAAGTACATGGACCTAGTTCATGAAATGTACACATAAGGGTAATGAAGTGTCATTGCACATCCTGTCTGGATTTCAGGTCACATGACCAAGGTCACAGGTCATTTAGGGTCAATAAACTTGGGAATGTACGGGGTATAGTTGAATTTCCATCATAAATTTTAATGTTTTTTGGAGCTAGTTAATAGAACTTCGACATAAAAGTAATCAAGTATCACTAAGCATCCTTTGCAGGTTTCAGATCACATGATCAAGGTTAAAGGTCATTTTGGATCAATGAACTTTGGCCATGTTCGGGGTATTTGGTGAATTACCATTGTAACTTTAAAAGTTTGTGAATCTAGTTCATAAAAATTGAACAAAATAATAATCAAGTATCGCTAAATATCCTGTGCGAGTTTCAGGTTACATGACCAAGGTTTTGGTCATTTAAGGTCGATGAACTTTGGCAATGTTGTAGGTAATTGTTGAATTGCCATCATAACTTTGAAAGTTTATGGATATAGTTAATGAAATGTGGACATAGGGGTAATCCATTGTCATTGCTTATCTTGCAGAAGTCGTACGTCACTTGATCAAGGTCAAATTTCATTTAGGGTCAATGAACGTAGTAGCATATTATCATATGAATTGTGTTTTTTGTGAATATTTTAGTCACTTTCAAAGTCAGCACTGCTGCTATATTGAGACGCGAGACTGCCAGAGGCGCTCCACTTGTTTAACAAATGAAAATATAACTTGAGATTTTGTTATGATTTACAGCATGAAACGAAGGAGAGAATGAAAAAAGTGAAAGCCAATTTGGACCGAACATAATTTTCCTCCAAACACTCCTGTATAGATTCTACAGTTATTTAACTACAGTAGACTATTGAGGCCGGATTTTTTTTGGTATACCTATCAGCATCATTTTATTTGTATTTTCTCATTCAGTGTTGTCAATATCTTTTTGCGCCATGCCTCATAAATGTTTTTTCTTCTGTAAAGGCCCACATCCATCTTACACAATTTTGAATATTTTGTGTGACTTTGCAAATATACATCGACATTACGGTTGAAATTCAATTTACCTGAATAATCCTTATAGATGGATTGAAAGAAGAGGAGACTGCCAAAGTAGGAAGTCAAGGAGAGGATGTTGTAAGCAAGAAGAATGATGATAACATGACTCATGATCTTAAATCTACGAAGGAAGGCCCAGGTACAGATGAATGAATTGATTAATTTTATCTTTATATTTACGTATGATGAATTGATTCATAAAATGCTTTACCTATGTAAATTTTATCTTAAGATATACTGACTCTTAACTCTTAACATGCCATACACACTACTAACCCAACGCCACAGTGCTAATCCGATGCTAATCCCCTGTGCCAGCCACAAAACCCCCCTGTGCCACATTGATTTTGGGATCGCGAGTCGTATTCACTCCTTTCAATAGTCATGATTACAATTGCTTGTAACTCTCTAACGATTAGTTTATCCACAAAATATTGTGTAGTAAAGTTGTAGGAAATTTCATACCCCTTATAATGGTGTCCTTATTATATGGATGGGTTATTATCTTTACCGCTGAATTATGAGTTGTATCAAGTAGTTCCATTTTGTGGAGTGTTTTGTATGGATCAAAAAACCTAGGTGTCTTCCCTCTCGGAGGCGGAGCCATATCTTGTAAAAAATGTAGAAATACTCGTAAAAGTCTAATGTAAACTGAGTGAGTAAGTTGATCTGTCAGAAAGCAAAGTTCGCACTGTACACAATAGTGCTAATTACGGCGTGCATGCGATGCGCAATACAATGCAAAACGGCGTAACAATGATTGTAATTCCGAATGTGCGCAGTCATGCACGAAGCAGGCGAGGGTAGGAAACAATGCAAGCACAAAGCAATCAATAGTAGGCGTGCGAGCACGAGTGTGGCATGTTATAGTAGGATACGTAGCGTGCACGAAGCACTCAATGAGTTAAGTCTCAATAATCACAAGCAAAAGAGATATTATTTGAGATAGAGCATGTCGAAATGCATTGGTAAAAGATTACAGTCACATATATTATGTTAATACAGATACTTACAATATAGTCACGATATGAATGCATATCATGCATTTGAACAGTCCACAATAGTTTCCAAATGAAGGATTTTAAAACAACTTTATTGTCTTATGATCAGGAGAAAGTAAGACGAACGAGGGTGCAAATAATTCAGAGGAGGTAGGAACCACATCACCAAACGCCGAGGGTGCCAACGTGACTGATGAAAAAGGTATAAAGCACTTATTATATAAAAAAAATATACCGTTTTATCACATTCATTTTAAATACAATTCCCTGTAACAACAACGACCAATTTAGTCCACTAACATTACTCGGTGTCATTCAAAAAAGAAAGTATGATTATGTTTCATGTAAAATATATGCTAATAGAATTAACCAAATACAGTGCGTGAACCTCCCAAATAATAATAATAATAATAATAAAATAAATGGAATTGTCAAGCGGGAAGGGTACAACTGTTCAAATTGCATAATCACACTCTTAAAATGTTGGGCAACATACTGTCCAAATGTTGGGCAACATACTGTCCACACAATTGGTTACGAAATGTATCCAACTCTGGGCAGTTTTCACCCAAAACACACATTGGTTTAAAGCTACCCAGAATCGGATAAAGCTTTAACCAATTGTTGTGAGGATAGTATGTTGCCCAACATTTTTAAGAGTGCAAATGATAATTAACGCCCCACAAAACAATTCAATGAAACGGGGTAGAACAATGCAATTGCACAAGAGTCTTTCTTCACCCTTTGGCGAATGTTTCTGTGAAAATATTAGTGATATTAAATGTTCTACATGAATGAGCATCACAATTTTGAAACAAATTTAAACAATTTTCTATGCCGAAATAATGGTATGATACAAGCACTTTGTATTCCGTAGTACGAATTTGTTGATGAACATGGTCAATCGCTGTTCTAAATCTGCATATGACTATTCAGATCTCCGAGAACTATCCGATTGACAAAAGAAAAACATATTTAAGGAATTTAGAAGAAACATATATCATAAGAGAGATGATTAATGATTATTTTTTTTGGGGTGGGGGGTGGGGGATGGGGTGTGAGGAGGAGACACTTGATTAAAGGGATGGTCCGGGCTGAAAATATTTATATCCTAATACATAGAGTAGAATTCACTGAACAAAATGCTGAAAATTCCACCAAATTCGGAAAACAAATAATAAAGTTATTGAGGTTTAAAGTTTAGGAATATTTTGTGAAAACAGTCGTTATTAATATTCATTAGATGGGCTGATGATGTCACATCTCAACTTTTCGTTTTCTTATGTTATTACATAAAATCATATTTTTTCATTATTTATATATAAATCATCTTTATTTCATAATCAAATAGAGAAGTTACAATAAACCCAGGTCCTCTGCCAGTGATGATGGGACAAACTCCCCTTCACTGGCAATAGGCAGGGTGATAAATACATGATATTGATTGAACAGGTACTTGTGTGAATAATATGTCTTCCTTATAATTAAAAAAAAGTTGCAGCAATAAATATCTAATGCACTTTCAGCCCGGACCATCCCTTTAATACTGAAACCAACTCATCCGAATTTACCTTTTCTGACTTACACATTTTCAAGAGTCAGTCACCCAAGTTGGGAACGCGTAATCATTCTTGTATTTTTGAATTGAAAAAACCAATCGATTTCAATTAAAATACTATGTCACATATCCCTATCCCCCAAAATACCTAATACCACCAGTTCCCTTCTAAACTTCCATGCCATTTTTAAGCAAGTAATTTTTGCTTTTGATAATGTGCTCAGTAGCAACGCATTTACGGATCAATTACATTTTCACACTGAAGAACCTACGAACGAGAGTATGTATGTTTTTTAAATGTTGTGGTAAGTTGAATAAAAGACGATACTTTTCCGTGTAAATGAAAATAAAATAAATATATTCACAATAATAATCTTAACCGTACCATTACTATCTACTTAAAATACCTACTATCAATTTTTGTATCCATATTTTAAGATACAAACAGCAGGAAAGAAGATCAGGAAACAAGCTCCAAAGATGATAAACCAAATGGACAGGATGAAGAAAGCATTGTCGACGGTAAGGCTAAGATAATATCTTCTCTTTGTAAAGAATCTGCACTATATTCACTGCGAAGGACGACATCGGTATTTTAACATGAATTATTTCAAATCCATTAGTGATTTTATTAAAATATAACATTACATAGCAACCAAAAAGGTTGAATTGTGCCCGTTTTACAGTTTTACATTGCCATTATTGTAGTACATTGTACCTAAGTACATTACTCCATGCAATTTCTGATAATGAAAAGTATAAAACCATTATGTTTTTAGTATACAGTACCTAAGGATAAAAGGATTTTGATTCAACTCAATAATGGTGTTATCGAATTTTTTTTTGTTCGATATTTTATAGATCAAGTGACCAGGGCTTCTTCTTGGTCAAATTTGTTTAAAGCATATACATCATGGCAAGACAACATACGATTGCATTGACCTCAGCATGGTTAGTGTATGCACAAATAACAATAATGCTAGTTTCATGGAAATGTCACTTTGGAAGATTTGCCTCTTTTTGTAATGTAACGCAGAATCATGTACTGTTATTTCGACAATATGTGAAGGAAATAACTAAGCAGTCTGTGGGCATATTCTCAGCCTGTGCACCAAAATATGGGTAGAAAAAATACAAGTCCAGGGCCCCGTCTTACAAGGAGTTACGATTGATCCGCTCAACCACCACTATGGCAAGCCAGCAATGTCAACATCTAAAATACACGCTTGTTCAAAAGATTTTCTAGATATGTATTCATACATTCACGGTTTTCTGGACATTTCAGTGTGCTTCTTTTTGTTTTCAAAGGACAATGTGCAAATTTACTGAATAGAAATGATGACATTGAAGGATTTCCATATACCTGAGGTTGATTGGAACAATCGTAACTCTTTGTAAGATGGGGTCCTGGTTCCCGTCTTACAAAGAGTTGCGATTGATTCAATCAATCATAACTCTATGGAAATCCATCAGTGTCATAATTATTTCTCCAAGAATTTGCAAAATGTCCTTCGTGAACAAAGGCGAACAAATCAGAATTACAAAGAAACGATGATTTTGTGTAATATACATCATATCTAGAAAACATTTTGAAGAAACATGCATTTTAGATGTGGGTTTTGCTGGCTTTCCAGAGTTGAGGTTGATCAGATCAATCGCAACTCTTTGTAAGACGGGGTCCAGGAGTAATCAATCTCAATGATGTAACCTACCGTACCAGTAGACCTTAAGCATTGACTTAATTTCGCCGCCATCTTAGAGGTCAGTGCTCCTTTTACACATATTCCTATAGCCTCTGAGGGGGGGGGGGGGGGCTATGAGATCATGACGTCACATGAATGAGGTCCATGTTACATCCGAGCATGTTGGCTCAGTGGGAGAGCCGCCATCCCTAGTTCCATCTCATGCGACCGGTTTCATAAAACCTGTTGTAACATTGTATAGTAACAAATTTTCTAAAAGAGTTGAACGCTACTGGAATCCTTCAATCTGATTGGCTGATATTAGTTTGTTTTAGAAGATTTGTTAGTGCATTTGTTATTACAGCAAGTCTTTACGAAATGGGATTCTGGATCGGAGGTACGGGTAGGTTGACATCCCGGCTTGATCATAACAAATATTTATTTTACAATCTATGATCTGCCTTTAGGCACGACGTCTAGCATAATTTGCAGGAAAGTGTGATAAAATTAGTTCTTGCTTTTGTTTAAGAGGTGTGTAATGAAGAGCAGATAATTTGTGCTAATGTTTGACATTTGAAATATTCAACCATTGTACGAAAACAAACATTTAATAGCTTATATATTGTTTGTATCATTCTTTCCATCTTGAACAAAAATGAAAACAGATTGGTATCTCGTTTCCATTGAAGGTAATGCAGCTCATATTTGAATAAAATATTTTACGTTTTTTAACAATATAATTTATCACGATCATTTTTATTCAAAAGTTGCAGCAGTAATCCATCCTGAATGCATGGCTAAATTCTTCATATGTGATTAACCTTAACAATATTATTTTCTGCATTGATTATGCTTTACATTTATGAATTTGTAAATGGAAAATTTGAGAGGGATTTTATTTTAGGAGAGTTAAAATTGTTTATCTTGCAGAGGAAGCAAATGAAGAATTGCTCCATCAAACTTGAATGCAATTAGCTGTTCCAGCGTGTCCGCGCGAAATGCACAAACCCGGTAAGAAAAAAAATGAAACAAGCCTAACGCTGAAAAGTTCATCAAAATCGGATATAAAATAAAAAAGTAATTTGAAACATTGACATTTAAATTTTGCTTGTTTTTCACAAAAGAGTTAATGCACAAATCAGTCATATGCAAATGAGAATTTCGATGATGCTCCCCATTCACTATTTCTTTTATTTGAATACAATATTTTAATTTTTACAGATTTGACAATAATGACCAACTCGACTGAACCATGAAATGTTAAAACAATAGTAATTTGACATGTTCAGGGAGGGATAACTTTTCTTTCACCTGAAAATTACAATATTTCTAATAATAAAATGCATAAGAAATAGAGAGTGGGTGATGTTAGTTCCCTCATTTCCATACAGACCAGGTCGTGCAGGAAACTGTTATGTGAAAGTAATTAAAAACTTTAAAATGTCATAACGCTTTTGTTTTATATCCGATTTTCATCAAATTGTCAGTGGTATAGCTTGTTCGATTTTCCTTTTTTTTGTTTGAATAAACCTTATTGTTGGAGGGGATTGGTCTTTTAAATGCATGTTGATATTCGTACAAGAAGCCATTGGGAAATATTGGAGATATTTAGTACAGGTTCATCACCTTTTCTCTTTTTTTCCATGTGCACTTTTTGTTTGAACTAATCTCCTGCTTAACTTAAGCCGTTGTTTATGGGAAGCCTCAAAATTAAACAATATCTTTACATCGAATGCTTGTTATGTTTATTGTACTCCTTCCTCATGCTTGAATGGGAAATAAATCTATCTCAGTAATTATTTCCAAACATTTATGCATTATTTGAATTTTCTCACTACCTCATAAATCAAGCATGTATCACAATTAGGTGTCAATAGTTAAACAATAAATTGGGATCAGAGCTTGGGTGAAACCAGAGCTCAGAATACGGGTAAATGGCAAAGGGCCTGTATTCTGAAGTTTGATTTAAAACCTGGGGGTGTTTCACAAAGACTTAAAGGTCAAGTCCACCCAAGGAAAATGCTAATATGAATAAATAAAGAAAAATCAAACTAGCCTAGTGCTGAAAATTTCATCAAAATCGGATGTAAAATAAGAAAGTTATGACATTTTAAAGTTTCGCTTATTTTTCACAAAACGATGATATGCACAACTAGGTGAGTCAGTCGATGATGTTCATCACTCACTATTTCTTTTGTTTTTTTATTGTTTGAATTATACTATATTTAATTTTTTATAAATTTGACAATAAGGACCAACTTGACTGAACCATATAGTATTAAACAATGCTAATACCACATGTTCAGAGAGGAATTAATCATTGTATCACTTGACAATGAGGAGAAAATTAGAATATTTCATATTTCATATATTAAAATACAAAAGAAATAGTGAGTGGATGACGTCATAGTCTCCTCATTTGCATATAAGACAGGATGTGCATATAACTGTTTTGTGAATTTAAGCGAAACTTTAAAATGTCATAACTTTCTTATTTTACATCCGATTTTGATGAAATTTTCAGTGTTATGCTTGTTGGATTTTTCTCTTTTTATTCAAATCAACTTTTTGTTGGGGTGGAATTGTCCTTTAAGTACGACTGAAGGTCACCGCACACCTTATGACTGGTCCGCGATCCAATTTTGGAACAAATCCCACTTTGCTGTTTTTCTGAAAATGTGAATGTAAAGTATATCTTTATCCGAGGTTAAAATTAGCTGTAAGAATACTAATATAACAAGTTTGGATGATTGCAAGCATTTATTTTGGAGTAAAGGCCAATTTGTTTCATATCGTAGGTTGCGCGCGGTATAATAGGCATGTCCACATTGGTCAGATAATGCCAAGAAGGACGCGCACTACTGCGTATTGATCAATAAGATTGAGCGTTGCATTTCATAGCAAACACGTTTATAGAAAAACCATTGTTGTACAGATGGGGATGGGGGTTCTTTGCCCCCCTCCCATCTTTTTCACAACCAAGAAAAAAAAAGATTGAAAAGGAAAGAGAGAGAGAGGTGTTAGATATGATATTATTAACTAAATATCATATCTAAATCTATCAAGAGATTTGACATAATAAATTGTGCTTGACGCAACTTTTTATAAATTTTAACCGATAAGCCATATCTGGCCCCTCAATTTTTTCGATCATTACGCCACTGATAACAACTCAAGGCACATCACGATGTAGTAATAAACTGTAATAAGGGTTTCTTTTTTTTGGGTGGGGGGGGGGGGCGCTATGATTTCAACTGGATTTAGGATGTTTGTATATTTTGTCATTATTTGCCTAATGTGATAATAATGACAAAAATATGTCCAGACTCGCATCAAAATATATTGCACCTATTTAAACTTTATGGTTTTCATTGAACAGGTGACGAACAAAAAGATACAAAGGATAAAGGGATAAAGGAGAATTCGCAACCATCTGTCTCGTATTCGGAAACGCTAGACCCATTCGGAAACCCAGATGATGATTTGATTGCCTCTAAGGCCAGAGCTATGGTTCACTTTTAACTAATAAAGTTGACCGAAGATGTTGGACATGTTGGATGACCAGGTTAATGTTCCGAAACTGGAAGGGCATTGCCCTTTTAGCACTGCGACCACGTGGTGTACGTAGCTTAGTGTGGCCCTCGGTTTGCGCACCGGGAAGCAGAACAGATTCAAGAACACAGTAAATGTATTGAAAACGCTCGTCAAATGATAATGAACATTTGGGATGTCTTTGTCGAAATTGGTGAACCAGAACGGCAGTTCTGTCCTAAGTTTCGGAGCTGACTAAAATTAGCAAATTCGTCGTTTGTATGGAGTCAAGGACGAAACTATTGTTTTAATTCACCAATTTTCGACAAAGACTTCTTGGTTGCTCTTTGTCATGAAGGGCTTATGACAATACATTTTTTTTAAAATCTTTTAGAAGGCGTTCTGTTTCGTGTTGTGAAAACTCTTTAGTGTTATATTTAGCAGCACGTCGAGAAAGTGAGGTCTATGACAGTCTCCTCCCGAATTACTGACAAATTCATCCTGGCGTGACTGGGGAGCCAGTGCATGAACACTTACGACCCCTGCATTACGCTTAGATTTTCTGCTGCAGAATGCCCTGATGTCGTTCTTGTTGGATTCCATGGGAGACCAGTATAGCTATGTCAGTGAAGCTGAATGTGGGCAATCCATCGTACTTCATCGACCTACAGGCTTTCCTACATACGGAATAAATACTACTACTGTGACCCTGCCTGGCTGAGATCCCAACCTAAAAAATAGAAAGGTTTGCTGAGATCAACAAATAATCTGTCCTATATCAGGCTTTTGGACTTTTCGCATTTACTACGTTGAAACTCTCTGTACGACGCACCATTTCCTTTGAAAATGCAAGTCAAATCACAATGAAGAGCTGAGGGGCTTTTGTCGAAAGTTGGTAGAGCGGGACAGCATCGGAATCCTTTTACTCTTCACAACGACATATTTGAAATTGTTGTCCGATGCAAATCTTCGGATGATCTGCTGCCCCAGTCCACCAACTTTCGACAAAAGCCTCTTAGCTCTCCACAGTGATTTTAATTGCATTTTCAAAGGAATCGATGCGTTGTAGAGAGAGTCTCCGTCGTAAATGCGAAAAGTTCCTTTTGCTTTTGCCCTTCCTTATATACGCAGATCAGTAGTGCTAGCCTGTTGCGATGTGCAAGCAAGTGAAAAATATAAATCTTTTTTTTTTTTATCATCTTCAAACCCTTGACAGAACTACCTTATGTGACTTTGGTTACTATGTGTAAGTTTAGCAGAGTGCAGTGTCAACCTTATCTTTGGCTCTTCTAATGAAGTCTGATTTGCTTTTGTATAAGTCCGATCTCCTTGAATGCTAATTTCATTATCCTTTTTGAGGAACCTTCAGAATTTACAAGTTCTGCTTTTTTGCAGGTTTCTTCATTTTTCACTTTTAATTATTTGCCATTGTCATAATCTTCTATATTCTATATAATAATCTAATATATTTATTATGTTGATATTTTGTTATATATTTGGCGAAGTGCATGAGAATGATTTCAAATCGAAATCAAGTCGAAAACTTCGTCATGACAAGCTGCCTAAATAACAGCTGCAGAACATAGGAAACATGTACAAAGCAAACATGGAACTCTCTCAACCAGTTTCGCATAGAAAAGGGAATATACAAATTCCCAATGAAAAGAATGATGACAGCATTACTGGTGACTGTTGAATTCTACAAACCATGTCACCCCCATGCCCTAACCTCAATGAGCATTAATTGTAGCCCCCAATACCCGATTGGGGGAAACAGAAGGTTGTGCAATCTGCGACGTTCTGGACACATGTGATATTTCCATGGCGAAGAAGAAAGAATGTGGTGGTTTCCCATTACTTTATGACTTTGGCATAATCATGTCGTGAAAATGATAAACTCGACGTTTCGACAAGAATGTAGGGGAAGACTCTTGAAGACAACAAGAACACACTTGTCGAAACGTCAAGTTTTCCTTGACAGAATACAGGGTGTAGCGTGGAACCACTACGCTCTTTTTCGCCATGAAAACCTTCAGAAGTTGTATATGGCATTCATGAAAATCCATCCATATTTTTTTGTTCGAAATAGACATGAAATGAAATACGAAAATTTGTTTTTGCCCAATTGATCGTGGGCCCGGCAGCCGCTGTGCAGCGCCAGATCGACGAGGCCCTATCCCTTTAATCGTTGAACGCCAAACAGGGTATAGCAGCAACTCCCATCTTTTAACGTCTTTTGGTTCATCTGTACTAGATTGTAGATAACAGACACGGCGATGGAAGTGATAAATCCCTCATTTGTAATGTATACGTGGATAAATACACATTTTGCCATGTCATATCTAACTCTCCATCAATGTTCTATTTTTGTCACTTGTACTTGTATGTTTGTATTTCAGTGATGGTATACTCTTTCAATCTCTTCTGATCCCACATTCTAATCGTTGCCCCATGTCATTCCTTCCATCTTTCAATTGTGTATGACCTAAATATACCATTTACCCATCTATCTGTGAATATATTGACATATATATTTCATGATAATATATAATAATAATAAAAGGCATTTTTAATATTTTCCGAGGCGCATTGGTAATATCATTATAACCTCAGCTTTAGCTCAAGCAGCCTCCCAGCGCTCATGCATTTCAAGGAATTAATCCTGCTGGGTACCCACTTACCTCACCGGGGTTGAATGCGGCACAATGTGGGTATTTTCCTTGCCGAAGAAAAACACGCCATGGCTGGGATTCGAACCCACGTCCCTCTGATTGTGAAACGAGAGTCGTAACCACTAGACCACGAAACCCCACATACCGTAATCATACCGTATTTTGTTTTTTTGTCAGATTTCTTGATACCACTATTTATAAATATATGTATATTTACATACATTTTTATTTCATTATTGTAAGACCCTGCACATTACTAGCAACGGACCCCGGTAAATTTTTGTTATGAAATAAAGAAGACTTGTATCTATATTTCTTAAATTTAGAATACATTTTTAAAACTCATATTGGTTTGAACACGCAGATCTTCTTGAAGTCAACCAAATAATGAAAACAACAGGTATTGTACCACCTGCGTAAACTACACCACGCACGTTAATCTTGTTATGATTACAATACAATAAACAGGATTATAAAAAATTGGCAATTCGTGTCATTACATTACCATAAAGCAAGTACGTACAATTTTCAAAAATAAATTAAATGATTATTTATCACTTGAATGCAATACGACAGAAGAGATTTATACGTTGAAATAGCCGTGATTACTGACCACATTAATGTCTCTGCCAACTTGCTATGTTGTATATATAAATGATACTGTTTAGTACATTGAAACGGTTTTTTACATCTGCCGTTTTTGATAATTTCTTCTTATTCTCTGCCTTATTCCACCTCATTCTCACTCTCCATTTGTACAGTTTATTACCATGTTAATTGGAATTGTTTAATTTATTCTGTAGTAAAACTGTTTTTATTTGTTTACTAAAATTGTACATAAAACACAATGCTTTGTATGCGTAAATATATGCATTTTTGTTTAACTCCTCACTGGAAATAACGTTCTCGAGCATTAATTTTGTAAGTTATCCTGTCAAAGTTGTACTCATTTTTAGTTCGATATTCAATGCTTCGGAAACAGTGGCGTACCTAGGATTTTCCCACAGGGGGGGGGGCAAATCGGCCGCCAAAAAATTTGACAAGCCAAAAAAAAAGAAAAAGGTCTTCAATAAAAAAATTAAGGTTTTCGTACCAAAAAAAATTGACAAGCAAAAAAAAAAGGGTCTTCAAGCTCATCAGGGGAGGGGGTTATAAAGGTCTTCAAGCTCGTCAGGGGGGGGGGGGGGCAGGTAAATGTCTTTTGTATGGGTTGTGGCTCGTCAAGGGGGGGGGGGGCAGGTATATGTCTTTTGTATGGGTTGTGGCTCGTTAGGGGGGGGGGCAGAGTGCCCCCCTGCCCCCCCCGTAGGTACGCTAGTGTTCGGAAACCAAACATGTAGAATGAAGGAATCTTTCGAAGTGTCGAGGCCAAAAAAAGAAGAGAAAAAGCCATGATGAGTCAAGATCGCGTGTGCGGCAGCACGTAACGAGCTCTATCCAGTATTTTCATATCGATAATAATTTGCTACACTTTTGCTCAATAAAAGAGCTAATATAACCAGAGTCCAAAAGAAATGAGACTAGGGACTAGATTAGGTTCTTTGCATTTAGAGAAATGGTTGGGACAACTTGGCCCGCGGTCCGAGATGTCCCGAGGTCCGAGTTGTCCCGACCCCTTAAGTAAATATCATGAAGAAGAGGATTGTTTCTTTTTCTATGTAATTTGCCAATGATTTAACCAGATTGGTATCCAGTTTAATGGCAGCTTGCAGTGGATATGTGCGCAAGGAACTCAAGTCTAGTTGTATTTGTATGCTCATAATTGGTTGTACGCGGGGAAATCAATGGTAACATGGCTCAACAAGCAATCATAATTAAGGTTTTCACCATTATACTCTTAAAGTCCATGATGATTTAAAGTAATTGTTTTAATGATTATATTAAGTTTCAAATTCAGCGATTTTTTTTTTATTAGAAGAGTTGATTAAACATACTGTTACCATATTTCGAAGATATAAGGGGCTTCTATTTTGTGACATTGAATGCAACTTTAGATGGAAAACAATGTGTGCTTCGGTAATCCAGTGTCATTTAAGTCTTTATTGTGAATTTTAAGTACACAGCATTGTATGTTTTCCTTTCTTGAAGTAATAAAGTTGTTGTAATTTACTCACTTTAGTATGAACATTAATTTCACAGATATCGTGCTTATGTTTCGATGAACATGCCAATATTACTATGTAAAATGCTGCAAAATTAGAAGGTGGGTTGTTTTTACTGCGCTGTGAATGGACACACTTTGAATGTGGGCCTATAATGAAGAGAGCTTCTGGAAAACGCTATGGAATTTTAAGTTATCCAATGTCATGTTTAAAAAACAGAAAATTATATCATGCATTTTTTAATGATAATACAAATTTCCTGACCTTTTTCATTCATTTACGTACTTCTTTATTGTGCCGAATGGCACGTATTCTGAACACTTGTTTCATTTAAATTCTGGATCCCGTAACACAAAGGTTAGCGATTAATCGTACGCTTTATTGTCACGATTGATTGTACATTGTAGTCAATGCAATCAATCGTAGAAAAGTATTCTACGCATGGGCGGAAATCCCAGGGGGACAGGGGGGCGCGTCCCCCTACCAAAAATAGTAGGGGGACACAATATCAAATGCCCCCTACTATTGTTTATCTTTTATGGAGAAAATACATAATTCACAACCAAAATATACATGTATTTTGGACTAAATGACCTTAAATTTCTGGGTGAAAACCTTTTTTTTTTGCTCGTCAAATTTTCCAGTCCCTGGTCCCCCTACCTTTGAAGACAGATTTCCGCCCATGGTTCTACGATCATTACTAAGCTTTGTGTTACGAGATCCTGGTCTGACGTTGCGCTTTAATTATGGAGAGCCACTTGTGTCACAAATCTCTACCACGTCAGGTTCAATTTACCATATCATATCTCACTAGAATAATTAATGTCTTAAAATGATAACTAAAATAGTTTTATTTATCATTAAATCATGGAGAGGAAGCACAGTAAACACAACGAAACATACGATATGCAAACAAAGTTCAGGTATTTTGGGCTTCCCATAATTTTGGCACAAAGACAGCCAGCCCGTGACATTTAAGTTGAACTGGACTTCAGAAAACGGGTCAATGTGTTTAGAATGCAAGTGAGCTGCATACTTTCAGAGCTGTTATTTTGAATGGTTATGCATGATCCAAGGAGTTTTTTGATGAACTGGTTTTCAAATGGTACATTGTGATATGATCGCAGTTGATACTCAATTTTTGAAATTATTTTTTTACCATGAAAACACCAGTTATATTTGAATTTATTGAACACCTCTACAGGGACGTGATGATAACGTTTGTTTAATCGTCTATGTATGAGGGCGTAAAATGGTGTGTATACGAGGGTGTGTTTGTATGTGTAGGCCATATGCGTGGGCGCTCAAGGAGTAAGTCTGAAGGCATTATATAGTAAATACATGTGAAAATAACTGTTTTCTCTGTTTGTATTATGGGTTGTGATAATCTTTGTTAAAATAATGTTTATCATAATGTACAATATTTCATTTGTTATATTACTGTATACATGTACTTCACTTTATTTTGTATATTTTATTTATTACCCTTGTATGCATGAAAAATGTGATATTATCTGAATAAAGGCTAAAAAGCATTAAAAAATAGGTATCGATCACGGAAGGGGGGGGGGGGAATATATCCTCCAGCATTTCAGGTGGGGAAGGGAAGGCCTGTACTATCATCCACCGATAATTTACGGTTGAACCTATTATTTTATGCGGAATCATATGTTAATTATAATGATGAAGAGGGAGTACATGATGATTATGATTGTTTAATTTATTCTGTAGTAGAACTGTTTTTATTTGTTTACTACAATTGTACATAGAACACAATGCTTTGTATGCGTAAATATATACATTTTTATTTAACTCCTCACTGGAAATAACTTTCTCGAGCATTAATTTTGTACGTTATCCTGTCACAGTTGTACTCATTTTTAGTTCGATATTCAATGCTTCGGAAACCAAACATGTAGAATGAAGGAATCTTTCGAAGTGTCGAGGCCAAAAAAAGAAGAGAAAAAGCCATGATGAGTCAAGATCGCGTGTGTGGCAGCACGTAACGAGCTCTATCCAGTATTTTCATATCGATAATAATTTGCTACACTTTTGCTCAATAAAAGAGCTAATATAACCAGAGTCCAAAAGAAATGAGACTAGGGACTAGATTAGGTTCTTTGCATTTAGAGAAATGGTTGGGACAACTTGGCCCGCGGTCCGAGATGTCCAGAGGTCCGAGTTGTCCCGACCCCTTAAGTAAATATCATGAAGAAGAGGATTGTTTCTTTTTCTATGTAATTTGCCAATGATTTAACCAGATTGGTATCCAGTTTAATGGCAGCTTGCAGTGGATATGTGCGCAAAGAACTCAAGTCTAGTTGTATTTGTATGCTCATAATTGGTTGTACGCGGGGAAATCAATGGTAACATGGCTCAACAAGCAATCATAATTAGGGTTTTCATGGTTATCATAATCATGATAGAGCGTATAAGCAATTTCTTTTCACCATTATACTAAGTATAATGATGATTTAAAGTAATTGTTTTAATGATTATATTAAGTTTCAAATTGATTAAACATACTGTAACCATATTTCGAAGATATTAGGGGCTTCTATTTTGTGACATTGAATGCAACTTTAGATGGAAGACAATGTGTGCTTCGGTAATCCAGTGTCATTTAAGTCTCTATTGTGAATTTTTAGTACACAGCATTGTATGTTTTCCTTTCTTGAAGTAATTAAGTTGTTGTAATTTACTCACTTTAGTATGAACATTAATTTCACAGATATCGTGCTTATGTTTCGATGAACATGCCAATATTACTATGTAAAATACTGCAAAATTAGAAGGTGGGTTGTTTTTCCTGCGCTTTGAATGGACACACTTTGAATGTGGGCCTATAATGAAGAGAGCTTCTGGAAAACGCTATGGAATTGTAAGTTATTCAATGTCATGTTGAAAAAAAATTATATTATGCATTTTTTAATGATAATAAAAATGCAGATATATTTCCTGACCTTTTTCATTCATTTACGTACTTCTTTATTGTGCCGAATGGCCCGTATTCTGAACACTTGGTTCATTCAAATTCTGGATCCCGTAACACAAAGGTTAGCGATTAATCGTACGCTTTATTTTTTTACGATCGATTGTACGTTGTAGTCAATGCAATCAATCGTAGAAAAGTATTCGACGCATGGGCGGAAATCCCAGGGGGGCCAGGGGGACGCGTCCCCCTACCAAAATAGTAGGGGGGGGGGGACACAATATCAAATGCCCCCTACTATTTTTGATCTTTTATGGAGAAAACGACATAATTCACAACCAAAATATACATGTATTTTGGACTAAATGACCTTAAATTTCTGAGTGAAAACCTTTTTTTTTGCTCGTCAAATTTTCCAGCCCCTGGTCCCCCTACCTTTGAGGACAGATTTCCGCCCATGGTTCTACGATCATTACTAAGCTTTGTGTTACGAGATCCTGGTCTGAGGTTGCGCTTTAATTATGGAAAGCCACTTGTGTCACAAATCTCTACCACGTCAGGTTCAATTTACCATATCATATCTTACTAGAATAATCAATGTCTTAAAACGATAACTAAAATAGTTTTATTTATCATTAAATCATGGAGAGGAAGCACTGTAAACACAATGAAACATACGATATGCAAACAAAGTTCAGGTATTTTGGGCTTCCCATAATTTTTTGCACAAAGACAGCCAGCCCGTGACATTTAAGTTGAACTGGACTTCAGAAAACGGTCAATGTGTTTAGAATGCAAGTGAGCTGCATACTTTCAGAGCTGTTATTTTGAATGGTTATGCATGATCCAAGGAGTTTTTTGATGAACTGGTTTTCAAATGGTACATTGTGATATGATCGCAGTTGATACTCAATTTTAGAAATTATTTTTTTACCATGAAAACACCAGTTATATTTTCCTTTATTGAACAACTCTACAGGGACGTGATGAAACGTTTGTTTAATCGTCTATTAGTCGATTTGACATTTTCCGAACCTAGAAATGTTCTCTCCGATGAAGTTTTTTTCTTGATTCGTGTTCCTATGGGGTCCTATAACAAATTCAGCTTGGTTGCCCAAAGTTGCCGTTTGGGCAATTTTGCTAATTTGCATAAATCCAAAATGGCCGCCACATGCCATCTTAAAAAACTAACTTTTGAACCCCTTGCCCTAAAATGATGAGGAAGAACTCCTTCTATGGGTTTAGGTGTGTGTAGAATCAATTTATATTATTATTTTTGCAATATGAGGTCATCTTCAGGTCAAATCGAATATGGCCGCCAGATGTTATTTGGAAAAATTGAATTTGAACCCCTTGCCCCTGAATGATGAGCAATACCTTTGTTTAGGGGTTTTGGTGTGTGTAGAATCTCTTTCTGCTTATCTATTTTGCAATATAAGGTCATCTTCAGGTCAAATCCAAAATGGCCGCCAGATGACGCCATCTTGAATATTAACTTTTGAATCCTTTGCCCCAGAATCATGAATAATAACTTTATTCGTGAGTCATTTGGTATGTTGATTCAATTTTTGATGTAATTTTGCAATAAAGGATAATCTTCAAATCAAATCCAAGATGGCCGCCAAATGCCATCTTGAAAAAGTTACTTACCGAGGCTTATAGTGTAAGAGCTTATGTAAGGGGATTTCAGTAAGAATACTAATTTCTTTTTATTAATTCTCAATTTTTAGTTCAAGGGGAAGCCAGATCTGAGATGTTGTCAGACGTTCGAAATTAAATGCTCATCTTAGAATGAATCCTCGTTAGGTTTGGGCTATGATCAATTTCGAGTGTACTTTTATTTCTTTTAATGTCCATCCATACTTTTTGTACTGAAGAGGCTTTAAAGTCTTTTTTTAATTTGAAAGTATTTTCTCCATATTTTCCCTAAATCAAAGTGTCCAATGATAGGTAGGCATCAGTTCGTCTAGGGTCGCTGGGGTTTACATTTCGAGAGTGGCTGTAGAGCTCCGCTCTATAGAGTGGCAGTCTCTAAAGCAAATTTGTACAGATGAAGGAGGATGGCGCTGAGACAGGTTCAAATAGTAATGCTGCCCTAGCCTTCCTCCTTGGTCTTTGGCCTGCCAATGTAGCATTATGATTATTTTCTGACGTCTTGACCCCTGTACTTAGTAGCTCTCCATAGATGACGACTATCATCTACATCTTCAAAAGTGTTAGTGTTTATGCCGGCCAAGTTTTATGTCACGTTTGCAGGTGTGTTTATAACGGTGTGATCTATCTGGGAACCAATCACATAGCTCACCTTACATTGGTGAATCCCTTCTAGAATTTGCCAAAGTTTCATGCGGCGAACATGCCCCCAACTACTTGAGGCACCTTTCACTAAGGAGCGAGAATAAGCTGGTGATGCCAGCATGCACGTACGCTGAAGGGCCTTATATTTTTTTCACTCTGTCCTGCCATTTCATGTGCAGGATACGTCCGAGGCAGCTGACATGGAAGGTGTTTAGCCGCTTTCCTTGATCGGCGTACGTTTTTGAGGACTTATTTCCATTCAGGAGCTTGGCCATGGCTGTGACAGATATTCCCATCCTGGTGCTTGTCTCCTTGTCCAGTGAAAGAGAACTAGAGACAGATAGTCAATCCAAGGTAGGTGAGGAGTCCACCACAACCAGACAAGTGCGTGCTGTTGATAGAGATATCTGGAGGACAGTCAGTGTCTTGAGTCTATCAGGATTTCTGTCTTACAGGCTGATGGGTGATCCAAACTCCTTACATGCACAGGACAGGTGGCTGTATTACTAGGTCTTGTAGGCCTACTCCCGGTTCTTTATGAAAGGTTGAAGAGTTTCTCATCTACTCTGGTACGGATATACATGTAGATGTCTTCTGTGCATCCGCCAACTGCATACTGAGGAAGCATGAATAAGGTCCCAAATGAGTGTCAGGGCCAGGCGCAGCATAATTGCTTCACGCCACTGCTCACAGGAACTGAGGGAAGCTACCAGATGTTTCAGCATTGTAGCAAACTGTGCTCATGGAATGATGTGACCATGGATCAGTCTTGGGGGCCTATCTTCTACAGGAGGCTAAAAAGTGCACTCATGCTGACCAAGTCAAAGGCTTTTGTCAGGACGAAAAGTCCAATGATTATTATAAAGGAAGGTAATAAGTTAACCAATTTTCTGAAAAATACGGAGAATCACTTTTTAATTATAAAATAATACTTTGAAGTCCTTTCAATAGAAAAATATGGCTGGACATAAAAAAAATGATGAGAATTCCCGAAATGGGTCATAGCCCAAACCTTGAATGGTTTCATTCTAAGGTGAGCGATTAATGCCGAAATATATCAACCATCTGACCATCTGAGACCTGACTTGACCACTAAAAATGGATAAATAAAAAGAAATGACTCATTCTTACTGAAATACCCTTACATGAGCTCCCACACATAATAGTAACCCTCTTTAGGGCAGCGTGTACTTTTTGGGGAGAGTTCTTCTTCAAGGTTCAAAGTTCGATAGTCTCGGGAAGAAGTTTTTTTAAATATGGCGTTTAGCGGCGATCTTTTTTAAAAATCTGAATGATTCTATATTTATCACCAGAAATGGAATCAAAATATCAAATAACTCACGAAAAGAGGTATTATTCATGATTCGTGGACAAAAGGGTTCAGAAGTTATTTTTTTTCAAAATGGCGTCATCTGGCGGCCATCTTGGATATGACCTGAAGATGACATTATATTGCAAAGTAGATAGCAGAAAGATATTCTACACACCCAAAACCCCTAAACCGAGGTATTACTCGTCATTCTGGGTCAAGGGGATCAAAAGTCAATTTTTCAAGATGGCATCTGGCGGCCATCTTGGATTTGACCTGAAGATGACCTTATATTGCAAAAATGATAAAAGAAATCGATTCTACACCCCCCCCAAAACCCCTTATAAGAGTCTTTACTCATCACTTTGGGGCAAGGCGTTCAAAAGTTAAGTCTTTAAGATGGCATCTGGCGGCCATTTTGGATTTATGCAAATTAGCAAAATTGCCCAAACGGCAACTTTGATTATCATGATTATGATCATCATGATAATACTGATTGTATATACACTAAGGTAACCATATTTCCCCCTGGATTTTCTTATTTTCAAGTTTATTGAATGAAGATATTTTGTTCAGGAATTGCTAGAAACAGAAGGGTGGAGAAAAAAAAGTTCTGGGATAAAATTGTTCATGTTTATGTTTCTATATACACAACATATTTTTTTTTAATATTAATTTTACCCATCCCCGCAAACAGGCGCATGGGGTGTGCCACGTTTCTTGACCATCCTTTTTAATGTTATTTAATTGTTATGAATATTTTTGATCCAGGTTTACCCTTTTTACACACGCTAAAATTTCCTTAACCCCGTACTATAGGTGGGGCTAAATTGCCATTTAGCCCCACCTATAGTACGGGGTTAAGCTTAGCCCACTTTCTTTTTACACAGCATTTTGCAAAGTGGGCTAACCCCACCTTTAATACGGGATTATTTGGCCCTGCAAAAAAGCAGGGTTATCCCAGCAATTGCGGTGCTAAGATCGATAGTACGGGGTTAAGATCGCTAGTGTAAAACGAAAGTGGGCTAAGCGCTCCCATTTATGCCCCGCAACAGAGCCGGCCTTGTTGTATTCAGAGGTAAGTATAATGAATATTAATGAACAGCGATGAGAGGTCTATCGTGTAGCCGGCTAACAATTCCGAGTGAAGTACTTTTCGCTAACAGACCAGACTATTTACTACGAATGATCGACAAATGTATTTAAAGCGCGCGCGATTTTGGATATGACCCGAATGACCCCTCAGTGCGCTCGTGAATATTCATGAGCTACCACTAGTCCGGGGTTAGCGAGTTTCGTGTGTGAAAAGCAAGCATTCCTTATCCGGGGTTAGCAATAACAATTTGGCATGTGTGAAAAGGAAAAAAATAGTACGGGGTTAAGGATAGTACGGGGTTAGCGATAGTCCGGGGCTAAGAAAATCTTGTGTAAAAAGGGTATAAGTGGAGAACAAAGGGACGAAACCAAAATTGAAATTCAAAAGAGTTTAGGAAGGAAAATAACCATGCAAACCGACAAGTGTCCTCCAAATTACTCATTTTCAGGTCAATTTTTCATAAAATTCAGCTTGCGCTTCGTGCTTTCATTATTGATCTAATCAGTACATGTAAGAAGTTCCTAAATCTGTTGTAAAAAAATCAAGCTAACATACACTAAAATAATTAAGTCTTAAAGTTGAATTAAGAAGACGATTCCAAATATTGAGATATTTACATTAATAGCAACCTTACAACCCCCCAAACACTAATAGGTGATTCGACCCCCCATTTTCTTTTTTCAAAATAGTGAATTTGAACGATTTATCCGTACCCATTTTCCCTGAGTTCGCTCCTGCAATGCCTACCGAGACGGGTGTTCTTTGAGTGTGACGTCACCGGGGGGTATTCGGTCCCGGTTTAGTAAACAAGGCAGTGCCGTTTTGTGTACTATGCACGTACTCCTTCATATGGAATAACTGCAGTTGAAGTTGTATCTGCGAGCCATAGAACTTGCAAAGAGGAAATGATTAAAATATTTGTGGCCGTACTATTATTCCAAATATGTGAATTCCCTCAGAATGATACCATAGACCCTAAAGAAATAATTTCAAGGTGAATAATATGAAATTTGATCGAGATCTTCTCACCAGTCGATAACGTAGCAGACGTGTTATTATGACATATTTATCCGCGTGTGACGCGGCTCTTGCAAAAAAACACAGTTGGTTGCGGAATTGCTTTGTGCCGACCGGCCGCCCGCTCCGGCGCAGCTAGCTGTCGAGCCACCGTACCGTTCTTGTTGTCTTCAACCATAGAGATGTATACTAATTACTATATATCTTTCTGTCTTCAACTCACTTCCGAATTGCGTTTGTATGTGTGACGGTGACCCCTAGCGTAATTAAATATAGAAAACAACTCAGAAGGCCGAGAAAGAATACTATACGTTTGGTTCAAGATTGTTCTGTGGAATGAGCTATGAGTGGAAATGATCCAGAGGATATAAAAGTGGAGTCAAAGACAAAAGAAAAGAAGAAAAAAACGCCAGGGGATCGCTGCACGGCCATGAACTAAGTCGACATACCAGACCATAACAGTACACTCAATGCCTGGGTGTTGTGTGTACTAGTATTATGCGTTCAGCGCGCGCTGAGCTAGCCGCCGGAATTACTTTCCAGCTACTCACTTGATTGAACATCGTGATAAAATAAATGAGAAATAGTGAAAATATCATTCAATAACTCACTGTTTGCTATCTTACATCATGATTGAAGAGTTCATGGTGGTTATTCATACTGTTTTTTATACAGGGAAAGTAAAGATTTGTACATATCAGTCCTATTTGTTTGATTTGAGTTGCTTTGAAAAAAAATTGTAAAATATCTTTCTCTCTCTGCATAGCATTTCTGTATGACATTCAGGCACCTCTTATACTAAATTCCCCCCGGTGACGTCACACTCCGAGTGACTTTTCTGTACACTCGTCTCTCGGGCTCTGACAGGTGGCTAATTTCATAGACTTTCAAAGCAAAATATCGAGAAGGCAGAGGATTATTGTGACATGCTATGTGTTTGAACAACTTATATATACTATATATTGTATGTAGAACCTATATTTATGGAAACTCACCCCCTTCTTAATTCAACTTTAAGGACTACCCTCATCCTCAGCTGGGGTACAGAGGTACACTCTAAGTTCCAAGGATTTCAAATAAATCCAGATCGGCTGTGAATAGTGACCGGCCGAATTTTGAATTCATTTTAAATCTAAAGGATTTACTTTTAAATCTCAAAACATTTAAATTCAAATCTTTTAGATTTATATTTAAATCAACAATGTTTAAATCTAAATCTAATATAGAGTGTCGGGTTTGGATGCCATGGACCCCAAAAGTGTCACGACCAACAAAGCAGTAGAAATGAAAGCAAATGGAAAGACAAAGGGTGGTAGATGTTATAACTTTGAATATCATGACAAAATTTTATCATAAAAGTAGAAGGAGTAAGGAGGTAAAAAATGTTGCTCTCACGTCGCTCGGTCATAGCTTCACAAAGAAAGATTTTTTATACAAAAAAAGTTATAAGTTTGGCTCGCTCACTTCACTCCCTCATAGGTTTGCATTAATTTTGCTGTTAACACCATGTGTGGCATACTAAAGCAAATACAATCGTTACGCCATTGACCCTTACCCCATTAAACTAAAAAAATCCTCACAGATAATAATATTTCTGTCAGTCACCCCTCAACCAAACACACCCGATTGACACCCATGCATGTCTGAAGGCTGTGTGTCGGGATGCCGTTATTACCTACAGCGCACGCGCATTTCAAGGAATGAATTCGTACCAGGTACCCTCCTGCCTCACCTGGGAAGATTTCCTGAAAAAATACAAAATCATACAAGATGTACAAAACATTATAATATACAGTGCGTATCAAAAAAAAGTTTACACTTATAAAAAATCCTGACAAAATTATAAATTGGTAATATCCTGGTGAATTTTCCAAAATTTTAACATTGGTAGAGATCCATTTAAGCAAATGACGATATAACTGTCGAAAAATATTTCCGCTTGAGTGAGCACCACTTACTTTTGAAAAGTTAGTGAAAAATGATTTGCGCAGAACTTTGAAATAGTTATGCGAATAAAAGTAGACCTTAATCACGAAGAACACGTGGGATTTAGCTAGTAAAATTGATTCGAAGATATCTTTTACCTTTTTAACTTGTTTCCTTGCTCAAAACATTTTGAAGAGTGCATTGCGCCCCACCCCGCTTCCCCACACACCGAGGCCATCGTGACGATATTTGCTTTACATTGAGCTGTGATTTACATGAAATGGCTTAGGCTTGATTTTCATTTTGTTAATCATTGTCAAGCTTGGGAAAAGTGTGGAGAAACGAGTATTAAATGTAAAATGAAATGTAAACCTACTTTAAATGATAAAAACTTAGTGAAACTATGCTGGAGATGTCTGATATAAACTTTTCTTCAGATTCAGTTATGTTCTCAGATCCAGCTGGTACAAACAGGGTAAAGGTTGTACTTAATACTAAGTGTTGAAATTTCAATTTGGGTGGCAAAATTGTTACAAAATGCTTGAATGTATGCGTTTTATTTCAATTGACTAAAAGGGCAAGGGAAATGTATAGCAGGGTAAGTTTGATTTCGCCCTTTCCCCTTGCCACAGCGTGAAAATAAGCATTTCTGCGCAAACAGATTTCTGCGAGCTTTACAAAAATGGACAGTGCTCACTCAAGTATAACATTCTGTCAAAACTTTTACTTCCATTGGATAGATGAGACCCAAACCCAAGAATGAATGTGAAAAAAATTACCCACATGTTGTATATTTTTCAATTCCCAGGTCTTTTTCAAAGTGTAAACTTTTTTTTATACGCACTGTATATACAATTTAAGGAATATTTGAGGAAAACAAATCGAAGAAAGGTAAAACCAAGTATCACAAATACAATTAGTTGAATGGAGTGTAACAGTAGAAAAAGAAATGTAATAATAGTAGTATTAAGATAGATAGAGAGAAGAAAAAACCCAAGTCCACTGAAAGTTAAGACTAGTTGGAATCAGCACACCGATGAAGATCAAAGATTGACTCTTATTTGACATTTACTTAATTGCCTGATGCCTTTTGGAACGTTGGAAATCTTATGGAAATGCCCGTCAAATCACAATGGACAGACGAGAGGTCTTTGTCGAAAGTTATTGGACCGGAAGAGCACATCGTATTAAGATTCGCACCGGATGAAAAATTGCAATTTGTCGTTTGTCCAAAGTCCAGGACGACACTGCTGTTTCTATTAACCAATTTTTGCCAGAGACTTGTTTGTTTTTGTAGAATTTAATGCTTTTCTTGATTTATCGGCTAAATCTTTTGCGGTCTCCTTGAGTGATCCATTATTTCTAAGAAAAAAACAACAACAACAAACAAACAGACCAACAAACATACGATACCAATGAATTTTAAGACAAGGTGGATTTAGCACACCGGTACGGAGCAAAGATTTACTCCTACCCAAATAATGCCATATTTTGTCATCTTCCAATACGTCTCTGACGCGTCTTGGAACGTTGAGAATCTAATGGAAATCAATTTCGCCCCCTCATCCCACGCGTAGCCGCGTGTGATGATGGCCTATACGACATCAGCAAATATAGTTTTAACGATGTCAATAACCTATTCTTCAAATATATTTTTCATTTGTGGTATGATTTATCTGTTGTAAGCAAACATTTAATGTATTTTATCTAGAGAATCGACAGATGTCATGGCCCTTGAATGAACCTACTTCGTTTAATCGACGGCAAATTGAGTTAATTAGATGTGTATCTACTGGAGATGAAATATAATTTTGAAAACAAAGGCTACATACAGATATGGAGTATTTATATCACAAATGAATTCAAGCAAGAAATAATTGGTTGAAATAAATAAATAAATAAATAAAAGAGTTCTGAAATTCAGTTTCCCTTTCAACAAACCCAAGCGCCTGTCCGCCATTTCTTGGCCGAAAGTATTAAATCCTTTTAATAATTTAACCTCAAATTGAAACCTGATTACTTAATTTCCAACGAATGTGGGGAGGGGTAATTAAAACACAAAACATATGTGTGCAGTAAAAAGATAAAATATGTACTACTATTATGATTTGATCTGGTTGTATATTCGAATGGTTCCATGACTGATGATGCACAGATTAATAGACCTGACAGTTATATTACACAGGCACACCATTTCTCTGGTTGAAAATTATGAGCAGTCAGTCCACACGGCTTATACTATTCACTCGGGTCGCGGGCGCGTTCGTAATCACTCGGGTTTTGGATTTCGGATACGATTTTTTGCGATTTTTTTTTTTTACGCTGTCTTCAATGGGACAAACAATCTGGGAAAATAAAATGAAATTGAAATTTGAGTTTCGTTTCAAGCCGGCAAGTGCCTTAAATACAATGATCTGCAGCCTGTTACATAAAACTTTTTTACCTGAGAAGACTCCGGTAAACACTGAAAACTAAGGTAAGTCTGATTTCTGCCATTGACTTTAACACAATGCAAAAACCCAGGTAAAAAAAACTGAGTTTTCTCAGGTTAAAAGTTTTATGCAACAGGCCCCTGGAGTATTGTTTTAATATAACAAACAAGCGAATTTTGACTTCTGTTTTAATATAATCACACTCCACATATTTGACCTGATTTCTCTTGAATTTTGTGTACATCCCACATCGTTATTTCCCATTTACTCCAATTTGTACTTCTCTCTCCGCACGCTCGATTTTGATCGTAAGTTACTGAACTGAAGTTAGCTAGGCCTATTGGTCACAAACACACGAACTTCTAAGGTCTACCTATCCTTAAAGGAGAATGAAACCCTTGAAACCAGCTGAATCCATATCAAAGAGAAAAATCAAAGAAACATATTGTTGAAAGTTTGAGGAAGATTGAATGAATAATAAGAAAGTTATGAGCATTTGAATGTCGAGATCACTAATGCCATGTAGATCCTCCCATTGGCAATGCGACCAAGATCTGTGATGTCACACACGTACAACTCCCTCATTACTTTAATACTTATTTCACTTATATTCTCACTTTTATAGAGTCTATCACAAGGTGAGGTGTTCTCTTTATGAGAGGACAAGTGCAGAGGTTTCACAACATTATATCATTGATGAATCGTTTGTCATATGATTACAATGAGCAAAAAGAGATGTTTTGGGGTATATTTTCAGTGTCCAAAAGGGGAGAGTTGTTCATCTGTGACATCATAGATCTTGGTCGCATTGCCAATGGGAGGATCTCCATAGCATTAGTGATCTCGACATTCAAATGCTCATAACTCTTCTATTGCTAGTGCTATTTTACTCAAACTTTTGTTGATCTTATTCTTTGAGTTTTCTGCTTTCACAAAAGCTAACTTGCTCCAAGAGTTTCATTCTCCTTTAAAAAGATTATTGGGACAAACACTCTGGGAAATAAAATGAAATTGAAATTTGAGTTTCGTTTCAAGCCGGAACGAACGCACACGCGACCCGAGTCCACACAGTGTAGGGAGAGAGAGAAAGAGAGAGAGAGATGTGTGAGGATGTGTGTATGTTTGTGTGTGAGAGAGATAGACTGGTGGTATGGTAAAATAGAATTTTAAAAATGGTTTATTGGGAAAAAAAAGTTGGCGAAGGACGTTGAGAAGAGTGAAATAAACGAAAATTAAATATTATCAGTCATGATTTCAAAGTATACAGTGACATAATTTTTTTGAAGACACAAATACAGATTCTATGACTACATTCAACATGAAAATCATTTAAATGAATCTTTTGATAGGACAATAATTGCATTAATTTGAACGTACATATATATAATATATTACATACACAATAAAGATTGAAGCCCAATATAAAGATATAAAGAAAGAGAAAGAGGGGGGGGGGCGAGAGAGTAATTCCAGTAGTCGCTGCTAAATAAGTACATTTGCGGTTTACCCCCAACAGAATTAAATGTGTACCTTTTCAAATTCATACTGAAAGTTTAGCCCTGTTTTCCAAAATTTTAACTGTAGATATTTTTCCATATCTATGACCTTTGTAATCCAATCTTCAGATTAGTAATATCGGTTGTATATATAGTTGCATCAAAAAGAGGCAATAATTTTTTTTTTCTAGGAGTGTAAGAACCAAACGACTCTTGATTTATCGGCTAACTCTTTTGCGGCCTCTTTGAGTGACCCATTATTTCTGAAAAAAATCTGATGTATTTTGTAATAGTGGTGTTGCTCAGTTGATAAGTCATCGGACTTTGAACCGCAAGGTCCTGGGTTCATATCCTACCGCAGCACTCGCCTCATTTGGCAAGGCGTTTATCTACATTTGCCACTCTCCATCCAGGTGTAGTAAATGGGTTCCCGGTTGGATGGAATTATTGAATGCTCGATGCGCCCGATTACTGTAGCCGTGGTATAGCCGGGGTAATAGCATGCAGCGCTTAGAAAAAATTGTAATAAGCACTATACAAATGTTGCATATTGTTATTTAAAAAATGATACCAATGAAGATTAAGCTAAGGAGCATTGATTTACACCTACCCAAATAAAAGCGTATTTGAGCATCTACTTCACTGACGTTTCTTGGAACATTGAGAATCTAATGGAAATTCCGGCCAAATCACGATGGACAGATGAGAGGTCTTTGTCGAAAATTGGTGCATCGGGACAACACATCATCTTAAGATTCGGACCGGATGAAAAATTGCAATTATGTCGTTTGTCCAAAGTCCAGGACGACACTGCTGTTTTGAGTAACCGATTTTCGACAAAGACTCGTTTGTTACGAAGGGCTTTTAAAGGAGAATGAAACCCTTGAAACAAGCTGAATCCCTATCAAAGAGAAAAATCAAAGAAACATATTGTTGAAAGTTTGAGGAAGATTGAATGAATAATAAGAGAGTTATGAGCATTTAAATATTGAGATCACTAATGCTATGTAGATCCCCCCATTGGCAATGCGACCAAGATCTGTGATGTCACATACGTACAACTCCCTCATTACTTTAGTACTTATATTCACTTATATTCTCACTTTTATAGTCTATCACAAGGTGAGGTGTTCTCTCTATGAGAGGACAAGTACAGAGGTTTCACAACATTATATCATTGATGAATCGTTTGTCATATGATTAGAATGAGCAAAAAGAGATGTTTTGGGGTATATTTTCAGTGTCCAAAAGGGGAGAGTTGTTCATCTGTGACACCATAGATCTTGGTCGCATTGCCAATGGGAGGATCTCCATAGCATTAGTGATCTCGACATTCAAATGCTCATAACTCTTCTATTGCTAGTCCTATTTTACTCAAACTTTTGTTGATCTTATTCTTTGATTTTTCTGCTTTCACAAAAGCTAACTTGCTACAAGAGTTTCATTCTCCTTTAATGAAAGATTATCCTCGTGTGTGTTATAGAAACCGTCGTGGAAGTGATTGCTAGAATACCCTAATATTTTGCTATTGATTATCATTTTTCGATCGAACTTTTTAGCATGCTCCTGACCCCTGTAAAAGAATCTGAATCAAAATATTGTTGATCCATTTTATTAAGCTACACGATTATGCAAGGGCATTGGTCGTTGCCACGTGGATCATATTTTTAACGATATCAATATAATGATCTAATTCTCAAATATATTTTTCATTTGGGGTATGATTTATCTTTTTTAAACAAACACTTAACCTGTATTATCATGCGAATCGACAGATGTCACGGAATAGAGGTTTATCGTTTATTCTATGACAAATTTAGTCTAATAGACGAGATAATTAGATGCTTCCTCGCTTTAGATGAATTATAATTTTGAAAATAAAGGCTACATACAGATATACAGTATGTATATTACAAATGAATTCAAGCAAGAAATAAGTGGTTGAAATAGATTTAAAAAAGTTCTGAAATTCAGTTTCCTTTTCAACCACCCCAAAACGCCTGTCCACCAATTCTTGACCGAAAGTATTAAGACCTCCAAATCATTTGACTTCAAATTGGAACCAGATAATTGTACTTCAACGAATTCGGAGAAGGGGGTAATTGTGCAGTGAGAAAACTATTTTGTACGACTCCTATTATGATTTGATCTGTTGGTATACGTGAAAAGTGCCATGACTGATGATGCAGAGATTATTGAGAAACTTAAACATAGATCTGACAGTTATTGGACAAAAGCTCACTATTTCTGTGGTTGAAAAGAATATGACTATAGAAATAAAGGGAATCGTATTGTATTTTCAATGATCAACATAATTATGATATTAATATGAATGAATAATAACATCAAACGATATTGTAAGTGTTTTAATTTTAGCTTTCATTAGATTGGGATATAGTATAAAAGGTCGTGCTTTTGATAGGGGCATAAAGGGTAAACAAAAACTTGCGTATGTTATATAACACGTCGTAAAATGCACAAGTATCTGTAATAGAATTAATACACCTTTTTGTGATGCAGAGTAAGTTACGTGGTATTGCAAGAAAAGTTATCGTTTTTGTATGCACTAAACAAGTTAGGAGATATGAAACAAATGTAATGAAAGGTTATTGGTCTTCCTGCACTTCAGGACCTTATAGGGTTAAGACACCTTGATTGTATTAAGAAAAAAATCATGCTTGTCCTGCATGTTGGCAGTACCTGTTATAAAAACAAAGAAATTACTTTTATTTGCTTTAACTAAGTTGTGAAATATTAACTGGTAAAAGTATAAAAAGATCTATGCACTTTTCAGTTTGTGACGTAAAGACCGTAGATAATAGATCTTGCCTGGGTTGCAGTTTAGATATTTACATAACCAAAAGAAATAATAATAGAAATAAAAAATCATGCTGACGTGTGTAATTTTCATCACGAGGCTTCTCAAACTTTGACCCCACTGACGCATCACGCGATTCTTGAGAAAGTAACATCTGTTGCTCCTGGAAGACTTAAATACAGTTCATCCAGCCTAGCTCATCATCAGATCTGATCAGTGCTCAACTAGATCATCACTCTGAAGACCTCCAGACGTTCTCTTCCAGATCAACTCTGCTTTGAAGACAAAAACCTTGTGAGTATGAAGCTTTCTATCATTCGGAAGAAGGGTATCTTTTTTTGGGTGTTTATTCCTCTAAAGAATATTAAGAATTTTTCTTTTTTGTTTCGTGTCCGTCATCTAGATGGACCGATAATGTGACACGATATTTGCTCCGACGACAATTGCTCCGGTTTTAATTTCGTCTAAGATGTAGGGTTAAGGTTGCAATAGGCTTTTATGCAAGGGTTAGGATTGGGGTATGGTATAATGTTAAGCCCAGGGTTGAAGTTGGTCTTTCAATTAGTGAGTGGAATTAAGAGCAGAGCAATTGTCGCCGGAGCAAATGTCATGGGACCACAGATAAAAGTAAGATATTTTGCCAGAACTTGGCATATTGCACGGGATTCCCGTTTGTAACCATCATGCATTTTCGGCTAATCATGAAGGCTAGGGCATTTGGGAAGGTGAGACATGGCTTGTGGAATGCCACAATCGTAATTGATGCTAACATCGCATACCCCTCTTAAATCCACACCTAGAATGTCCTCTATAACACCAATGTTACGTTTTCTCCACTGGTTGCCTGCATGCTAACAAAAGAGTTGAATTTAAGCTCATGTTGCACGTCCATCGAGCCATTCATGAAATGTCGCCTCAATATATTACGGATACGCTTTATCCCTACAATCTAACTCGTACTTCAAGATCTGGAAGTGACAATTTGCTTTTAATTCTTCTAACCCGACATTGTTGGGGGGGGGGGAATAAATCCTTCTGACATGCTGCGGCCAAGATGTGGAATCAACTTCCTCAGTCAAAATGCATCTTAAGACATATTTGTTCATCATTTAATGCATTCGACAACTAAATCCATTTTATTAGAAATAAAGTTTGTTTATATACATGAAAAACACAATCTTAATCTTGTTTTGACATCACTAACTGGTCTGACTGGCTTCCTATTGCTGTATGAGGGCTGGTACTCCTGTGAGTACTGAGCTGGCCAGGCTTGCCCCTTAAATTGTGGATGAACGGAGCAGCAAGCCCGATTAGGCCCGATCCAGTGGGTGATGCTCAATTGCACTTCTTCCTTTTTTGGTAGATTATATCGTCTTTTTTTTGTATTTGTGGTAACTTTAGGCTCTCTTTATTGCCTTCGTTTAAATGTATATTTGTAGTATATATGTATATATTATATCCAAATGAACTGTCGCTCGGCAAGCGCCAAGAGCGTCTTTAGACGGTATGTGAGCTCAATGAGACATCTCCATTATTTTTTTGTTTTCATGTTTTATTTCCGTCTGCCTATTTATGTGTGAAGTCTTTTGGGGACTATCAATGGAAGAGCTCAGTACTGCATCGGGGTTTATGTGCAGTCCTATCAGTATATTTTTCATTTAATGATTCGTATCAAACAGAAATTGGAAGAATTGGGAAAGCCGTTGTATATTCCTGTGACATGGACTTTTTAACAAGATTTAGGTAAACCTCAATTTGGACCCATAGGCCCATATTCTGAAAGTCAGGTTTAACTTAGACCACGGTCTAACTCTGTACTAAAATTATGGGGAGCCAACAATTCAAAAATTCTGTTTATATTGTATATTTTTTGTTATGTTTACTATTTTGTTTCCTTTGGCTTTCATAATCATGATAATGAAGAAAAATAATTAAGTTATCATTCCCAAACAATTATGAACAATTCGGGTGTCATGAGAGTTAATAAATTGAATGTGTACTGCTAGAGAGTTGTGCCCCAATTGGCTCTCCATAGTTAAACCACAACTTTAAACCAGGGTTTAATTCAAACCCGTGTTCAGAATATGGGCCATAGACATCTTGGATTTCAATAGAGTAATTAGTTATGAATAATACAAGGTTGGATGTCCACACATAGATAAACCGTCTTCTTTTTTTCTAAATAAATAAAAAATTCTCTGCAGCAACGAGCATAGAATAAATGGAAGTCAATTGCATTTTTCAGTCATCTTGATAATATTACTTTGGGATCTAAAGAAAAATTGAATGCAATGTGTTTTTATTGTTGCTCCGTGGTGCATCGGTATGATTATCTATCCGATCGTAACTTTGGAACGGTGTATACAATTGTTAATATTATTTCGACTGTAATCCTTTATGTTTGGATTTGAAATTTTATGAGTAGGCACTATCTGATGAGGTGGTGAACTTTTTTGTAATTGTTTAACCTGGTAGAATGCATAGAAAAAACCCGAAGAATTTAACATTTTTAACACATATTTTATTTCATATATAATTCATCTAACGTGTGAATATGTTTTTGATCCAGAACACTTCATTCTTTTGGAAACTTATTTCAAAAGAAATCATACAAATCATAAGCTACGGGTTTATTGCAATTCTTCTAATGCCAATTCGTCTAATTGCCAACTCGTCTATCATTTCGGTCTACCATCAGTTCGCCCACTCATCACATAGTCTACTTTCATTTAGTCTAATGCCATTCCGTCTAATAACCGGTTGGTCCAACAGTCCATATACCGTTTGGTCTGATTGGACTCAAGTGTTAATTGTGCAAAATAAATGAAAATGAAATGGGTATTAGACGTACTAGTTATTAGACGAAATTGTCATAGAGGAACTGGTGGTTTAATAGACAAAGTGATGATTGGACCAAATAGGTATTGGACCAAATGGTTGTTAGACGAAATGATGATCGATTGAATGGCATTCGACTGAATGAAGGTAGACCATGTTGTTAGTGGACGAGTTGGCAGTGGACGAATTGGCAATTTACCAAGCTACACACGGTAAACTCTTTATACTATTCGTCAGGGTAGAGTAGAGTGCTCAACCGGGGTCTTGCACCGGCCAGTCCCTGGCAAACACAAATTGTACAGTTATAATTATACCAGATGGTGGGTGGTACTCAGAGAGGAAGAAAAAGAAAAAAAAAACCCAAGAAATTGAAGAAGAATACTTTCCCTGTAAAATTATGAGCTCCAAATGTGGTTCTAAAAGTCCGCGTATATTGGGGTGTACTTTTAATATGTATCTTTAGGACTATTCATGGCTCATTATAGCCAGAAAGTTAATTTCCCTTTAGGAAGAATGTCAATGGTCATGTGATTGGACTAGCTATCTGAAAAATCATTCGTATTACCATCTCATCTATGATTAAAACAATATGAATTAGCGATTCTCTGTTCACTGGATAACAAATACTCAAATTTGTCTTTGCTTCAGCCACGATGCATGTTTTCTTAGCTTTCATTGGTATCACCAATCTCACATGATATTATATCATTTAAAAACTATTATTTCATCGATTCTCTATTGTTTTAATAAAAATGTTAATATTTGTATTTATTTCAGCCACGATGCATATTTTCTTAGCCCTCATGTGTGTGGCTGCTGCCACGGCCGACCTTGCCCCACTTCTCGAGAACTCTGAACCCATCCTGGGAAAGTACATCATCAAACTCCGCGTAAGTATAATATTTCCGCGGCCAATCTGGGCCCCGTCTTACAAAGAGTTATGGAAATCCATCAGTGTCATAATTTTTTCTACGAAAAATTTGCACAATGTCCTTTTCATGCAACGAGAAGCACAGTGAATTTTCAAGAAAACAATGAATGCATGAACATACTTCATAGCTAGAAAATGCTTTGAACAAACATGCATAATAGATGTTTACATTGCTGGCCGTCCATAGTTGCGATTGATAGGATCAATCGCAACTCTTTGTAAGACGGGACCCAGAATCAGTACCATAAGCCTCAGAAGCGGATCTAGAGGGGGGGGGGGGGGGGGTTGGGGGGTTGCAACCCCCCCAAAAAAAAATCCGGGGACCATTTTTTTAAATCTTATCTTTTTTGATGCAAGAAAACGCCATTTTCACACACAGATTTTCAAAAATTTTCCCTACTGTGGGAGGGGGGACACCCCCCTCCCACACCCTCCCCCCTCGCTCGCTTGGACTCGGTCGCTACGCTCCCTCGCATACCACCCCAACCCCCCCTTTATAAAAAGCTGGATCCGCCCCTGAGCCTGTAAGCCCTCTAAAAGAAGTCTTGCGATTAAACGCATTTGTGGCCAACATTATGATTTTATATTTTGCCTTTAGTTAAAATAAAAGATTTATCCAACCATTTTGTTCGCCTTAAGAAAATCTAAATCCTTCCACTTTGACAAGTATTCGGTTATCATAAAAATCTTGCATAAAGCGTAACCTTAATTCACCAATACCCAGTTATAACATATTTTGTTTATCGACATGAATGACTTAATGACAGGATGACACCAATCTCGATGAAATCGCTTCTACCGTTCGTCTCTCTGGTGGGAAAATAGGCCACTTTTTCCGACGCGTCCTGCATGGCTTTGCTGCCGATCTTTCAGATGATGTCCTCAAAATTGTGAGTACCTTCACTTTTTCAGTATCCATTCCTTTTCAATTCCTCCTAATCTATCCAGAATAAAATTCTTCTGGAGATGACTGTATCCCCCGGATAATTTTCTCCCATGCAGTGGAATTTTGGGAGGGAGTTTTAGAAGGTAAATTGCCAATTGGTCTTCTGCCAACTCGTCCACTCACCACACGGTCTACTTTAATTTAGTTTAATGCAATTCCGTCCATCAAAATTTCGTCTATGACCATTTGGTATCATAACCAGTTGGTCTAATATCCATTTAAGTTTCACTGGTTATTAGACGAAATGGCAGTTAGACCATGTGGATAGTGGACGAACTGATGTTAGCCCGAATGATAGAAGACGAGTTGGCAAGTGGACGAACTGGCATTAGACGAATTGGAGGTAAATATTTTAGGGTAGGCCGACCAGTTGGCGCTACATCGGGTAATGCGCCTAATTTTTTACCATTATTTATCGCTTTTAAAGATTAAACTAAATACTGTATAACAATGTAGGACCTCAAATCAAGAATGACAACATATCAGCTTGTATTGAGGACAAGGGGGTGGTGGAATGAAAGGAAGAATGCTACTCTCCAGTTGGGATGGACAGTCTACTGAAATTTTATGAGAAGGGGGGGGGGGGTTAAAATGCTGCCAGTAGAACAGACTAGGAACTGACGCATGATGGTTTTGAAACTGCATAGCTAGAGCCAATTTTATAACACGACCCATGCGAAAAGAAAATGTGTATAGTATCGTAAGTAGATCCGATTTAGATTGAGTTATTAAATATATAATTTTAGTTGATGTCGTTGTTTTTGAACGAAATCTATTAAAATACACAACATTTTATCCCGTCTTAAATCTGTAATGTCTTTCCTACAGGTCCGTGGACTTCCCGCCGTTGAGTACGTTGAACAGGACGGCGTCTACCGTACTCAGGTTACATGGGGTCTTGACCGTATCGACCAAAGGAATCTCGCCCTTAACAATGGCTATAGTCCGAGGGGTAAGATTTTTTTTGTATTTTTAACATTTTTTTGTTAATTTCCTTTTCAGGTTTCTGATATTTTATAATAGCGCAATACCCCTTTCATCTGCCTATTCGTCTATCATTAATGTTGATTAAGATAAATGCTTCACATCCTGTTTCATGTCATGTTGTGTTATCTATGTATATTTCGTTTGTGAATTTTGTATATCCCGATTGCAAAATACCGATTGATAATGCCGATAACAATAAAGGCCCTCTCCTTAGGACTAAACAAACATCAACGACAAAAATTAAAAATTATTCACAACATATCACTTTTCACTCTTTGCTTGTTACCCTCTAGTCTTGAAACAAATAAATAATTAGAAACATAGTTCATCTGTTTCTTACCATAACTTAATTTGGTAGTAAACCAGTTCAGAGTTACATGTACATAGTGGACAAGTTTGTTCAAATGACATGTCATTTCTTTCATAAAGATATCGATACATTTCAAAGCAAGACAATGAACCGATTGTTATCTATTCACATTATATACAAATATGTGTTTTAAGTAAAGTAGAGAATATGATACTGAAGATACCTCTTAGAAAATAGAGAAAACGGGAGAACGTAAAAAAACTTGAAGAAAAAAGGGAAAGCATAAAACAGAAAAGCAAATGACGTCTAATCGACACATCGCCTTCCTCCCCGCACACCAGGTAACCCTTATACCAATTTTGGTCATGATCGCGACAACGAAGGCTTTGATTACATTGACGACGACGGTGAATGTATTAAATATGATTTCTCTCTTAATCACAGGCACTGGAAGTGGATATACTGTGTGGGTAATCGATACCGGCGTTCACGATACCCATAATAATTTTGGTGGTCGTGCAGATCAAGTAGCAAACTATGCAGGTGGTTCAAACGTAAGTACCACAGCCATCCCAATCCAATAATAGGGAATTTTAGCTAAGAGACAGACGGGGGTTACAAGAACAGACTCAATGTATTGAAAATGCCAAATAACAAAGAACAGCTGTGAGGTCTTTGTCGAAAATAGGTGAATCTATAAGAAATATCACAAGCATGAACTGCAAGCTGGCAACATGATTTCGGACCCAAAAATTGCGTACGTAAACTTAGATGGACGCTTGGTACGGAATATATCAGGGGCCGCGGAAGCGGAGGGGGGGGGGGGGCTTCAGCCCCCCTACTTCTTTCCGAAAAACATGTTCAAAAACGTAAAAATCACCATATTATTGTGATTTTTTGCATGGTCAGCCTCCCACTTTTGGCTCACCCCCTTTGAAAACCGTTCCGCGGTCCCTGATATTCGTGCACAAGTTTTGAGTTCGAAATCGAATCACAATGTAAGCGTGCAAAAGTTTTGAGTTCGAAAGCAGAATGATTTTCTGCATTAATTGTACGCTGGAAATTAAATATTTTTCAATTCTACACAACTTTTGAGTTCGTTTGTGCTCGATATCCAAATTGATTCTTGCAATGATTTGTGCTCGAAATAAATCACTTAACAATTCCTGATATCGAGGAATTAATGTTTGATATCAAGAATATCAAGAAATCGAATTCTTAATCTCAGAAATTCTATTTCTTG